>NC_140585.1:1332042078-1332728791 GCF_964204655.1 Triturus cristatus | reverse complement strand
TGTGGAAGAGGGAGTGTGAAGGACCAAAATGTATGAAAGGCTACCATAATTGTGAAAAGATAAGACAGTGGCAAAGAGTTTTAAATGTGCTTCCATATTGCACAGTGCCCAATGGCGGATTGTTATCTCCAGAGTCTCGCAGCAGTCATTGAAGGCAATGAATCGTACTATGTAATTGATTTGATTGTTGGCAATAGTATTGCTATTATGTTTAATTCCGAATTTATAAAGCACATTTAATTAGAATATTCTGCATTTGTAGTAAAGAAAAGTTAATTATATGTTGGCAGGTTTCGACCCTCAGGTAGAGTAATAACTTTAAATACATTAGGCAAATTGCATGCTCTGATTCAGAAACTAATTAAAGAACATTATTGGTAAATTAAACAGGTTTTGAAGATTTTGATTGAGAAAAGCTATGGTTAATACAATAAATTGTAACAAATGGAAATCTCTTCAGCCACAGTACAGATCACGGGTCAGATTCATGAAAAAGTCACACAGTGTAGCCAGCAAGTCACCTTGCTGCACTGACCTGCATGGCAGGGAAATGGAAGGATTATGCAGTATTTAAGGCAATGCAGTGCATTCCTTCCCTTCCCTTTCCTCTGTGCCAGTGCCGTTTTGGCTGCCTAGCGCGAATGCATGCACCCTTGCAGCATGGTGCAGGGGTGCCTGTATTGCAGGCAAGATTGTTTTTGTGCAGGAAAGTACACCTTCCTGCACAAAAACAATCCTAAGAGGCAAATTCCTCTTTGTATGTGTACTGCAGAATTCAGTACACATAGAAGGAGGAAGTAATGAGAAGAAATATTTCCTCGTTACACCTCCCAGAGAAGGCATAGATTTTTGGCGTATTCTCAGGTTTTTTAGTTCCGGTAAATCGGGGAATGCATCAAAAAACGAAGGAGTTGCATGGGAACACCCATTCAACACCCATCAAACTTCTCACTGAGCAGAATAGGGCAGCGCAGCAATTTGCGCTGCATTGCTTTACTCCTGATTTATGAAGCCACGCGAGGGCCATGAAAGGGCACCTTGTGTGAGTTCAGATATCACATTTTGGGCCTGCGTCACACTTGCGCCTTATTGTGTGGTGCAGGAGAGACACAACTCCTCTCGTAAATATACTCCCAAATGCATTGCGTTAGACATAGACTTACAGCTCCTCTTTTGAAACACTCTTAGGTAGAGAAGAACTCGAATACTGACATCTTGGCATTTAAAAATACATTTTGCTTCAAAATAGTTGCATAAAGGTTGAACACAAACCTTTTTCAGGAGTTAAAAAAACCCTAATTATCTGACTAATATTTCATTTGTTGTCATGTTATGGCAGATTTATTCTTTTGTTTACCTGATGCCCACGGACATTCAGGTTATATCATGTTCATGTCAGCCTGCCCGAGTGCACATGCCTCACAAGTCTAGCACCTTCAAAGAGCCTCTGCTTGGTTGGGAAGCGGCTGCAGGTGCCTGGAAAAGCTTGATAATCTAGATAAGGAAGCATCATTGCTCCTTAACAGGCAGTGCTTGAGTTGCAAAAAACAAAAAAATGCTGGGGCCGATACCAAGCATTGAACACCTGGTAAAACATAAAACTCACCTCATTTTTGTGTTAACAGGAGGTGCGCTGTGCTATTGAGAAAAGAGATTCTGTGGATGCGGTGCAGTGTGGTCCATCCACCATGACTCACACGGGGTTATCTTAGCACAGGCTCTGCATGCTTCCAGCATACCCCAAGCCACGCTTGCTGGCAGCAGAAGCAGCCTGGGAGGGACAGGGAGGACCGGCAACAGACTGGGTCAGTTGCAGCAGGCCAAGCAGCTCGCCTCATCAAGGATACTTTGCAGGGTAATATTGGCAGGGAAGACAGCGCTCGCACACATTCTCGGCCAGGCCAGGTAAAAGCATCAGCCAATGGGCAGCGGATGTGGTCCGGCCACACTCTAAGTTGCGTAGCCTACCCCGGGCTCCAACGTCTCATTACATGTGATGTGACAGAGTAACTGACATGCGCCCCACTAACAGTGCTGTTACCACCGAACGAATGTCTAACCCCCTGCAAGCCCTACTTCTAAAAAAATACGTTCCAGTGGTGCCCACCGGAAACTGTCGTACACAACAATCGAGCATTGATCTAGACCTGCAACCCTAAAGCAGGGGAAAAGCAGAGAAAACAATACTAAGTTGTACTTATGTTAGCAAGGGTGCACGCCAGGCATCACTGAAAGCTTTCTGGTTGCCCACATAAGACCAAAGAGCCACAATGTATGCACCCTAGATGTACAGTTATCTAGTCCATCCTCTAGGAATATCAATCTTGGTATTTGCAAAGCTAAAAGCTTGGCTTTTCTTTACTTACAATAGCATGAATAATTTCAATTTGCTCTCAGTGGTGACGCATATTAGCTACCTTAATTTTCACTCTAATATGCTTCCACCACCACCGTCTAAAGCCCATGCCTACATTTCCATTGCAAATGTGCTTTGATATATACCTCCAGTTGCATCGTTTGCATACATGATGACTGTTCGTTATTCAATAATTCGGTTCGCTTAGTTAGGGAAATGGTATTTGATTTTCACATCCCTTCAATTAGCATGCATAATATCTACATATTTGTAGGGAAATTAATCACTTTTATAGTTACTTTTCACTATAACACTATCTAAAGATAAAAATATTTCTTTCAAACATAGCCTTTCTTGTTCAGCGCTAAGAGCAATAATATTTTCTAGATTCTGAAACGTAGTTCTAATTTGCAGTTTCATGTTCTTTGCTCTTTGATAGGACGTAGCGATTCGAGGTCTTGAGTGAAAGGAAGCTTCTGTATGTACCGGCTGTGTGTGTGACTAGTCACAAAGGCACGGTGTCGTAGAGTAATGCACATAGACCATACCACTGATGGTAGAAGGCAATGTACCTCTTGTTTTTGGAAAGGTTTGACTCTCTAAGGCCCATATGTACGAACCATTTTTTCATTTTTTCGGTTCGAATCACTATTTTGGGACGTTGGGGAAAACCAAAATTGCCTTTCGGCATGTAAGAAAGGCATATGAGGCATAGCACAATGCACTTCTACCTTATAGAAATCGCATTTTGGGAATCGCAAGACAGGAAATCGCAAAATAGGAAATCACAAATAGGGATTTCCTGTTTGTAATTTGGTAACTGCATGTACAGCGGATTTCCAAATTGTGACTAGTCGCAAAAAGGGCATTTAGGGAAATGCAATTACCATTCAACCCGGTGAAAACTTTAAACAAGCATTGGCATAGCCAATAGGTCTCGCTTTTGGGACCTTATAAGTATTTAGTTATGCAGCACAATATCCTTTCTGATAAGACGGCGATGCAATTAGGTTCAGTCGAACATTGAATAAACTGCATTTACAGTTAATACCAGGCTCAAAAGGATCAATCTGTAAGGTGTGGTCTTTAACACGACAGCATGCAAATTCTACATTTAATATAAACCAATATTTTAGCTACCCATAGATAGCGGGTACAGGTGGCTCCATGTCACCAGGACACCACTTTTCCATTCCTGGACTTTGCTTTCACATATCATTGTTACCAGGTGCGTTGGCTCAACTAGCTCAGGTAAAGTGAAACAAGACTAAAACCCACATAATACTTCAAAAAGGAAATGCAAAGTCCATGAGTGGAAATCCTGGGTTCCAGTGTTGCATGGAGCCCTGTAGTCACCCTGTCGGAGGGACTGCAAACATGTAGCACAATGCAGTCACTGCCTCAACTACAAACATGCCTAGCAAATCTTGAGGCATGTTACTTCATGGCTCTAAAATGGCCAAAGATGGAAGATTTCTAGATTACAATGAGTGAAAGGCAATGAGAACAACCTTGTTGAATGCAGGGCATTACGTTTTCACACAAAAAGGCCACGTACCATAAATGACACTGTGTCACAAAGTCATGAGAAAGACTTTCAATCCCGTTTTTTTCAGCTAACAACAAAAAACATTCTTGGACCGCCAGGCAATGCATATAGTGCCAAAGGTGAAACCACATCATCTATCCCAGGCTTTTCCAGCCAGTAGCTCATGAACCAGTAGCTCTCCTGCGTGCAACCCAGCCTATTACATAAGACGTTTGGGCCTAGTTGAAGTATTATATTTATGCCAAAATTGAAAAGCGTGTAATCTGCAAGAAAATGTGTCTATTTTTAGATCTCATAAACTGACTTTTGGAGAAAAGTGGATGGATTTCCAGAATATTTTTAAAACTGTGATAAATCATGTGGCCCTGGGTTGACTTATTACTAATAATATAATCTCGGTGCCAGGAGCATTGCAGCTATGGTTGTTATGTATTACACACAGAGGCATTGACAAAGCCTTTCGTACATTACAGCGCCTTGATACCATCACGGGTGATTGGCTGCGCTCTACAAAGTCACATCACATGACTGCTGGCAACCTCACTTGAGGCACTGAGATGATCACTGCTGCTAAAGTAAAACCTGCATTTGGCCACTTATGCAATCTTTTCTAATGTGGTCGCAACACAACTCTAGTGGTTCTCGTGCAGCTGTGTTCATTCACAAATCCGGGGGCAGCAGTGAATTCGAATTCAAAGGGCAATTCTTTCGAAGTCTCCTTCCAGACTCAGAGAAAGATTTGTTTCCAGCTGCCCTATCTAAAGAACCTTTGAGTTAACGTGGAACTTGCTGCTTTTACCGTGGACGCGTTGGTTCACCAGCTCACGTGATTAGGAGACAGGAGTTAATCTTCCGCTGAACCAGATAGAATTTCTCCTTTGCACCCTTTTTCTTAATATTCAATATGTTGTCACGTATCACGTGCAATGACATCATTGTGTTTGGTTACAGCATCAAAGCCAACGCAGAAAAATATGGTGTCACTCGTATCAGATTACTTGGGGTTTTAAGGCAGGCCCCTGTGGTGCAGGAGGGACAGCACACACACTTTAGGGTCCCGTTTCACCCACGTCCAATACGTATTTATGCGCTGGGAGACTTTGGGGGCACTCAACACAATTTGGTCGCTGTGGGGGTAAACGTTCTGTGTAACGCCACTCTGCAGCATGTCTGGTTCTGGCTTTTTCTTTACATTCGTCTACCTGTATTTTTAAGTTCCTCGTTTTAAATTTAGGACTACAAGTCCCAGAATGCGAAAGAAAAACTTGGGACATCTTTTCTTTTTTGCGATGCAGAGTGCACGTACACGCCACTTCCAAAACACAACTAGGGCCAGTCTGGTTTAAAAATGATGATGTGTCGCTGCTTTCACGTGGACACATAATGTACCAGAGCTGTAAGTTTGCGGTTTTGGAAGGACAGACGTGCCGAGCGGCTCCCACCCACACACAGTGTAGCCCGTGTTTAAGTTTAAAGGTATTGGTCATGTTTTCCGAACTCAGCCTTATACGCAACGGCCTTTAAACTGCAACTGACTGCAGGATGTGGCCAGCTGCATGGAAGAATTGTACTTTTTAAATTCAACTTTATACTTAAAACTATGAAGTCACAAGCATGACTACAAATAAATAAATAAATATCTCCGCAACAAACAAAAAATGATAGAAAAAAACATCTATTTCTTTACTTTTGCTATAATCGCGGCACCCGCGCTTTACGTGCCGCGATTATAGCAAAAGTAAATATACTTATAAGGTCCCAAAAGCGAGACCTATTGACTATGCCAATGCTTGTTTTTACTCTGAACGATGACTTCTGTCCTGATGTAACCGCAAACAATAAATTACGTGTCGAAACGTCAACACCCCCCCCCCCCCACCTTGGCTGGTCTTTGTATTTAAATACAGGAGGGATAATGTATACGACATGTTTCGAACCCCACTCAAAATGCTGGCAATCACATGACAAGTAGGGCGTTTTACACATTGTCCTGGTCAATGTTTTCATGGTTTAAATGCTTGTCACGTGAGCACAGCGTCACCAGCATAGCATTGTATTGTGCCTACTTCAGGCGGGCAACTAGAGCCAAATATCGGGGAGGGGGGGGCTGAAAAAGATTTCGGCGGCGGGGTGGGGGGTGGGGTCATTCTTCCAGCTATAGGCAGAGTGGCTGTAAGAAGGGGTGAAAACACAACAAAAGCCTCATTAACGTGGTCTTTTAAAGACCTGTGAAGTACTCGGGTGCGGCTTCGCTTCAATTAGACGGACGCCAGCCCGCGAAGCTGTCTGAGCCCGGGCTGACACACACGACGGACGAGGCTGAAGGCCGGTGAGCCCAATGGGTGTTGCGCGCCTGGCCTACTTCACTACGATCCTTGTAAAAAGTATAAAGGGAAAGTATAGAAGGGCTCACCAAGTGAAAAGTGCCGGGTACTGTTTATTTGTTTATAAGTATAGTCGTTATATGAACAACTGACCCTTTCTTTGCAAGAATATCTCAATCATAGAAGAGGTTTGCAGATAGGAGAGTCCCACGGGACAATGATTGGCTTTGAGTACATTCACCCTGGTCGTCGTGGGCATACAGGGTTGTCCTTGTAATAGATAACATTAAAAAAAAAGAAAATCTGACTTTACTGAAATTCGGTGCCTACGTAAAGCGCTCTAATGGCTTCGGGTCAGGTTTGCGGCAGTTTTAGCTGCCCTAGTGCTGCACCGACGTGAGGATTGTAGTGTGATTTTATTTTAATAACTGATATTTAACCTGGGTACCTTTGAAATTAAAGTGTGCATACCCGCAGCTCAGTCTCCTCGTGAGGTTCGGATAAAATCTGATTATAGAAGAATGCTTTGCAGTAGGTTTGTTTACACAGGAACGTTGTCTGTTCTATTAAAGTGAGCTCTGAAAATACTGGTTTCAAGTTCGTAATATGATGAAATGCTGCCCCCATCTGAGGATACATAGAGAAGACAGCTTTCCTCATAACTATCAACGAAGAGAACAAGCATTGAAAGCGTGCGTCATCACGATCGCTCTGAAAGCGAAAGTGATCGCGATGACGCACAAGTTTTCAACATGCTGCTGAAGGCTAGCGGTAAGTGCGTGCACGGTCACGTGAACATAAGCGCTAGGCCAGCCAGCAGCACTTTGAAAACTCACATACAAAATGTCTCTCCGAGCCAGCGCATGCGCTGGGCTCAGCAAGACCTAAAAAGCACCCAAAATGCATCAAATAAGGTCCCTAATATGTCCTTATTTAACTTCCAGTGAATTGATCTTGGCTTAAATTATCTAACCCTCATCTAATTAACAAAAGAAAATTGGTATTCCTGAGATATTACAGGAAAATCCTCACGAAGGACACTTTCAACAATATACAAATTAATCAGGGTCTAATACACTTAAGTGTTTATTTACCAGCCCCTTGCGTCGCCGGTGTATCACTTTTAATATGGGAAAAAGTGATTTGCCTGCACTCTAAGGGGCTTGTAAATAAACAAATAAACATTTGAATTACTAAGTCTGTTTTGCACTCATCATCACAGACTTGTTCCCCAATTATTGAGGCCTTTTGGATTTGTTTGTTTGGTTCCTTGCCAAGTTTTCAATATAGTTATTTTCAATTCATCAATATCAAGTTCACAATATGACATTTCTCTGCTTAAGCTGACCCTTGCTTCATGATCTAGCCCATCATACTCACTTCAGTTATTGCGGAATATTTAATTATATTACATTCCTCCAGTGGCGTAATGAAACTTGAGGGGGCCCACTGCAAAGTACATGGAGACAGCCCCCACGCTCTAGTCCCAGTCAGTAGCTCTCAGGCTAGGGCCACACTGGGAACCCAAAGCAGCTCTGGCTTATTTTGTCAGACCAGCCCCTCTATGGTACGTAGCAAGCAAGCCTGACTCCTGCAAGTAAGCTTCAGGAGGAAACAGCATTTGCAATGCTGTCAATACTATGCAGGTATTTCAACCACTTGCGCTAGGTGGCGTGCAACACCAGGGAATTTGTTGGATTTTAAATCCAACACCTTCCCTACTGTTGCTCTAACTGGAGTAGGAATAGTAATTAATACTATACATAAGTCCAGCGCGCCCCCTAGCGCAAGTCGTTGAAACGACTAGCGATGTAATGCCACGCGTGGTAACAACGCGGTCGTAATCGGTTGAATCATTAAATAATGCCCCCAGCCCACGTATACCCCTCTTATTCTCAACCACGTCTCTCCCACCACTCAAAACTACCACACTGCCATCACAGTCATCGAACCCCCCAACAATACTATCCCCAGCCCTCTCTTCTTGCCGCCTTATTACCAATCTCACTTCCCGGAACCTACAAAACGTTATCCTAGAAATCAGAAACACCTTACAACTCGCAGAAAACTCTCTCTCTAAACTCAATCATCTTCAAAAATCTTTAGCTGCAGCCAACAACGTGATAAACACTATCCCCCTGCCCCTAACTAATCGACACTTACATACACGCAAACTCCCCAACTACCTAACGGACTTGGAAATCTAAGCTTTACTACTTCTCTACGAAACTCCTACTATCCCCATCACAAATAAGGAAGAACTCTCTATTCTCCCAGTCCCCATCAACCCAAACAGAACATCCCAACCGAATCACAGAACGATAAACCCGAATAACCTTCAATCACTAACCCCTACCTCCGAAAATCACGAGCCCTCTTTAGAGAATGCCTCAATCCAGATATCCTGCCTCCTAGTATTTGCCGCTCAGCCCTAAAACGCCTCTGACATCGCCGACCTCATCCTAAACCTGAAAATGGACATAACCATCCTCACGGAAACTTAGCTCACTGAATCATCCTCGCCATGCCTAGACCTTCTAGTTCCCCCAAATTACAGCATCATAAGAGTAGACAGACCTCACAAAAGGGCGGAGGCTTCGCCTGCATACATCGATCCGACGTCACCATCTCGAAGTTTCACTCTGAACCCCTGGATTCTTGTGAATACCTAGGGATTTCTGTAAAATCCTCAGATATCCACTCCTACAAACTACATATAACCTACCATCCCCCAGGTAAGCTTACTCTCAGCAATTCAATCCTAAACACTGGATAAGAGACACGAAAAACCTCAACTGGAACAACCTAGCTTCCGATCAGAACTAGACAATGGCAAAAATAGACCGAAGAAACTCTTTAAAATGCTAAAACAACAATCTAACAAATTGGCCAAAATCACACTCTTGACTTCGTAATCACAGCTTAGTAGTAAAGAATTTTCCTCATTCTTCACAGCAAAAACCAACTCCCTCCAACTCGAGCTTAGGACGGCAACAATTAACTCAGCCACCCCAAAGAACACACAAGCTGGAAATACTAAACAACTTGATCTACCTTTGCCCAAAAATAATTCCAACTGGTCTACCTTCGAATTTTTGCGATCTCAGTGACATCACCAAAACATTAGCAACTATCAAACCCAACAACCACTTCAATGACCCTGTCCCCTCAAACTGCCTACCCCACATGTACCATATCATCTCCCCTCTCTGGATCAAAATCATCAATGGCTCGCTAGCGCGAGGTCACATCTCGGATTACCTAAAAACTGGTCAAGTCACTCCTATCCTAAAAAAACTGCCAGCAAACACCTCCAACCCTAATAACTTTGGACCTATAACCAACATTCCCATGCTAGCCAAGGTCATGGAAAACTGTGTTCAGCAACAACTGAACCAACACATCACGGATTTCAAACTACTGAACGTCTGCAAATCGGGTTTCAGACCCGCCCATAGCACGGAAACAGCCATTCTGCATATAGTAGACAATGCCCTCCTTGCTTTTGACCATAATGAAACCTGCCTACTAGCCCTGCTCGACCTCTCATCAGCCTTCAACACAGTCAATCATCACAAAATTCTAAGAAGACAGGAAAACAGGATGGGTTTATCTGGCACAGTCCTTCAATGGTTTGAATCCTTTCTGGAGAACACAATCGTTCATGGTGAACAAAAATCTTTCTCCCTCTTCACCCAACCTACTAGGAGTACCACAAGGCTCAACCCTAACCCCCACGCTATTCAACCTATATGTCGAACTACTAACCGAACTACAGCAGGAGAATATCTCCTACCACGTGTACGCGGATGACACTCAACTTTACATCAAGATCTCTTCCATTGGAGAGATAAAGATGATGAATCAAGCTCTCGAAAAGAGCGTCCACTGGCTAACGACCAACTTCCTCAAGCTAAACGCGCAAAAACGGAATTTCTCCCCCCCTAAAAACTCTCTGGAGATAAAGGAATGGACCAAGATGATCACTGCTCCTAATTGCACGCCGACTCTGGTGGACTCCACCAAATCGCTTGGAATTACACTGAATAAGAACCTTAACATGCAAACACACATCAACCTGATGGCTAAAAATGCCTGCTTTCTCCTCAACTTTCTCAGAAAAATGAAACCATTCATCGAGAACCCTGACCTCAAAATTGCAGTTCAGGCTTTAGCCATCTCGAGGTTGGAGCACGGATGTACTACCCTCTCGGGGCTTTCCAAAATCTCAACAACCCCTTTAAAAGCCTGTCTCAATGCAGCAGCAAGACTCCTAACAGGATTTAGGAAATTTCGCCACACCTAAAGGCACTCAACTGGCTACCCTATGAAGGTAGAATCCACCTAAAGATGGCTTGCATCACTAATAAAGCTCTACACCACAATACCCCCAGTACCTATCCCAAAAACGTACTTTAGCTGGAGGAAACAGACACTCTAGGAGCTCCGACAATCTACTCCTGAAACCCTCGCGTTTTAGCAAGAAAAAAACTTCTGACAGAGCATTCTCCGGAGCGGCACCAAGAATTTGGAACTCGCTTCGTCCATGCATCAGAAAAATCTCTTCTACACCTCTATTCAAAAGGGAAGGAAAATCATTCCTGATGAGCAAATTCCGCCCTTAATTCCGCACATGCCTCACTATATGGGGCCCTACTTTCCCACAAGTTTCTTCACTGTCTTTCAAGGCACTGACCCAGTCTACGACTTCAAACTTGTTTCTTCACTCCCCTCAATGACACCTTCTCCTCTATGACTTACGTGTACTCTAACTTGTTCCTACTGCTCCAAACAATTTTTGTTTCTGCTACCTGCCGAACATTGGTCAAAATATTTTGATATCTTGTATGCTCTGCTTTTTGCTTAATGTTCTATAGTTACTCTGCTTTCTTTGTAAAGCGCTCTGATACCCTACCCTGGGTCTTGTTCGTGCTATAGAAAACTCTACAAATAAATAAAATAAAATACCGCGTGGTAAAAGCACGCATTGTAACGTGCTACATTCGCTTCAGGGGTTGTAATTTTTTTTATGGCAAAAGCTATGCATTTTACAACATATTTTTCATTATATATTCAAATGTATTGACCTTTAAAACGTTGTAAACAATGACCTTACAGTGCACCGGGATACCCAGTCATACCCACATTCTTATAGCGAACATAGAAAATAGACCAGAGAAGCACCACTAAATCTGTACCTCTTTCTTTTGCATGTTTTGCATCAAAGATCACTGCTTTGTTTGTAAGACCGGCACCTGAGGTTAGAGCGTGGGTGACAAACTGAACCTACATGGAAGTCTGGCTCATTTTGGTCTTGAGGATCCAACCAAGAGGAGCTGAGCCAGAGCAATCATCTGCATGGAGGGTACGATCTAGCTCCTGTGCTGGAGCTGGTCAAGCCCCAACACCCATCAGGAAGCAAGATACCAGGATATAGGAAAAAGGCCAGGTTGAGCCTACCTCCCTTCAAGCCTCATTAGGAAACCAGCCTGCTCAGCTGGGGCATGCCAGACAGTGAAAACATCCCAATAGAAGCTAAGCTTTCCCACCACCTATCCCTGGGAAGAGAAACACAGAACCCACAAACAGTAAGAATGCAAAGAGGTTCTGGTACCACTTCCTGCTAAAGTGGAACTCTGCCTCGGAGTGGCTGGTACTGCCCGCGAAGATTGAGGAGATGCAGCTAGAAAACAGCTGGATGGTAGCCTTTGTCCATGCAAGGGAGCTGGCTGTATAAACCTTATTTTGCCCACCCCCTTCCCTGGTGTGTCTTAGTCCACTGAAGTAGACCTCTAACTGCCTGCAGCACTCCTTAAATCAGCAATGGTACGCAATATCACATCATGGTAACATAACACAATATAAAAGCATAACAACGTAACACATAGAAAAACTTGGCACACCGTATTATAGAACATCATAACGTAGCATGCAATTTTCTTATACCATAACCCAACATACATGACATAGCAGCTCTTATAAGGTGGTCAAAATCATCTTTAGACACACGTTTGTCAGACAATATACTACACTCTGTCTCATGTTGAAATCAGCAATGCTGTAATGTCAAAACAGAGCCGGTCTGAGGCATGCACGCAAATATTGATTCATCCAAGAAATCAGGCATCCGAAAGCCCTGCCAAGCTAACTAACACATACGACAGCCTCATCTATGCAACCCATGGCATTACAGTCAAGGTTTTGAAAAAACAGCTTGCCTGAAAAATGGCCACATGTTTGTTTTTTAAGATTTAAAATGACGTTAAGAAAATTCATCTTACTAATATGCTTCTTACTATTATGACCACATTATCAATATAGATTTCAGCCACTGTAAAACTATATCATAAATATGCCCACCCACACTTCCTCTCACTGGCATGGACGGCACTTGTAATGTGGTGTCAAGAACACATACACGTGCTAGAGAAAGTATCTCCTTCTAATAAATATTACCGTCAATGGTGGCTTACATATTTGAACTGACATATCACCACCTTTATTTGGTTGCAAACTTTAGCATCCTCAGACATTTGTTCTCAAAATAGCTTCATTGTGTTTTTATTTAAAACGTTTGCACCTTTACAGTGACAAGGACCACTTCAAGAATGTGTTATGATGGAAAGGCAGACATTGCGCTGTAGAAAATAAGTAGGTGCAGTGCCCTTCAGCATAGGTCCAGGCGAGCTTTAGCCTTGCCAAATATTTAGGATATCCAAATAGAAGAGATTCACCTAAAATGACTCTAAATTGCATTTGTTTCCATAGTCCGTGGATAGCTGATTATCTTGCAAGGATCCAGTGCTCCTTGACCTATGTTGGACACCCCCTGAGAGACTCCTAATGTTTGCTTTTCATCCAGAGGAGGCACAGAAAGAAAAAGAAGCAAACGATGCTTTGTATTTCAAGTGGCTGCTAAATTTTAAAAACTGTTGATTTTAGAGATGACAGTTGTAAAAGCACATCAGTTATGGTGCCAAATGACCAACCATGGACGGACGCACATACCACCCAGGCTAAAAAAGATGCAAGGACAAATGCAAACCAGGGTTGAGCAGCCCGAGGCAATAAAACATTTAATTAGTGGAGATGGCAGCCTACACAAAAGTTAGTGGAAAGTGCTAGGGGCGCTTTTCAGCATGCAGATACACTCTTTTTGTACAATACAAGTATATTTGTTCATTTCAGAGTCAAAGTGGGGAACTGGGATCTATCTTGACCGACGTTCCTGTACTGTTAATGACGACCTTGAATTTTCTCAGGTTTAAAGGAGAAGGTCTCCTACGCTGTAAGATTGCTTTAAATTGATTTTGTTTGTGTTTTTCATATGAAGTGCGTGCACTACTGGGCAGTCTGACAAAAGCAGAAAGCAATTAGCAAAGGCTTCGAGGGCATGTGGACAGGCAGGAGAGCAGAGTCGCAGAGACTACTTCTCTACAGGTAGTCAGGGTCTCATGAGTCAGCTCCTTGACACTGAGCAGTCAACACTGGCCTGACACTTGGTTATAGTGTTACTGTGTCTCAGATGAAGGCTCATGGTCTCCTGCTGTACTGAAGAGCGGAGGAAGTGCGGAAATAGGGGCCTCTACCCCAGGTTCATCCTCAACCATAGCTATAGAAAATATAGTTAGATGATCCAGCCAGTGCCAGTTCAGTGAGAGGAGGTGGCACCATTAAAAGGCACACATCAATGGATAAAAAAGCAAATACATCTAACTCCTACTGTGCAGGTTGCATTCATTGGATAGTGGTTTTCACCTGAATCTGTATTCAGCTCAATGTTATGGCCTGTGACGCAGTAATGTTATTCAAAAACGAAAACATACTAAGCCCACTTACTTCAAACTGCCGCCTTTTGCAGCAAGCACTTATTATCCTGAAAGGTATGAAGTCTTTTTTGGAAGAAGCGTGTGTGTCAAGTTCTGCGACACAACAGAGTACGCAGGCCGACTTTGTGTGGCCATCGACAAACAACGATGCAAATGTTAGTGTGTTTAATTTATATTTCAAGGAGGAAACAGTAGGTGATGAGGCTGCATCTGAGTTCCTTCCTGGCCTTACAAGTGTGCTTGTAATGCTTACATGGGCTAACTCTGTGCAGATACGTGCTAAAATCCTCCATAAAAGTAACTGAGACTGATGACCTTTTTGCTGTTATGACACAACTCACAGCTGTCCGGGTGCTCACCCTTGCCTTGTTGTGCGTGCCCGTTCACCAAGCCCGGCTGACGAACTTTACTGAGGCAGCCTACTAAATACATTTCAGCCTGCAAAACCAAGACGTGCAAATTACATTTTCCAGGTTCAGACTGGCGCTCCACTACAGGTTGTGCCATCTGCTACTACGTGAGTGAGCGCAGATTGAGGTTGTCTTCAGTGCTTTAAATGGCAAAAAAATAGTGCAGGTATTCATTTAAATGTGGCGAGTGGGCGGGGGTAGGGGCGGGGCTAAAGGCAAGACATGCGACATTTATTGGCTTCTATAATAGTTGAAGCACACATGACAAATGTGTTTCTACAAAAAAATATATGGTTAATTCGTTAAACAAAATGAAATTCAAGCAGTATTTTAACCTTTCCTTATTTTGTAATATTTCTCTCACAGAAACACGCACACACAAGCAGGCACACAGACACCCATAAGCAGACACTCGCACAAAAGAATCAGGTGAGACTAAAGCCCTTTTAACCTCCCATGGCTTTTCTCATTGTGCTGTCACTGGGCTGCCTCGATTCCTTGCAAACACAGCATGACGGCGAACAACCGGATATCATGCAAATGAGCCCACGCTGAATAGTTCAGCAGGGGCTCAGCTCAGGGCTATAAAAGTGATGTGGCTGAACAAAGAGACTGGCTACCAATACTAAAGGCCAATGCATCTACCCTCCATGAGTACCGGTACTCTCCACGGCCTTAGAGAAGTGCCGGTACTCAGGGTGATAAAAATAAGAAGTGCCAGTACTCAGTACCGGTGAGTACCGGCCCATTTAAAGCACTGGTTGTCTTTCTTTTATTTCAGTGAAGACTGACTTGGCAATAAAAGAGGGACAACGACTTTTAGTTTAACCCCAAAGTCGCTACTTCCAAAGCTGGCATGTAGGCAATGGCCAAACACCTTCGGGAGGTTAAAAATGTGTGATGGGTCGAGTGGCCGGATGCAAAATAGAACACCAATAACAACAAGCAGTGGCAAAACCAATAGCTCGCTCCTTTGGTGCTAATGTGTTTAAGCTATGTTGTAGAGGTGTGTGGCTTGTGTGCAGCATGTTGCAACGTTATAATAAAAACCGTGTTATAAGCATTTTTGTTACCTTGTCTATAATTAAGATGAGAATATGCATAATTGAACAACCTTATTAAAAAACGATACAATATAAAAAAATGTTTTGTTTATGATTGAAAAGGACACACTCGTCTACAGCATGAGGAAAGACATCACATTGCTCTCAGAGGAGGGCGAGGGAATGTACACATAATGCACACACCGTAGAGACCATAATTTATGGTAATGTCCACACAACAAAACGCACTTCACAAACTCAACTCAGATTTTGTCTTTCGCATCTTGCATAATCTGCCGAGAGAAAACACTGTGCACACCATGCGGTTCTCACAATGAAGTGTACGTAAGGCAGATGGCGCACACTAAACTTTATATACTACTGCAGCACACCCTGGCCATGTATTTTACTCTGCACACGACATACACTTATGTAAGTACTTCAGCTGAACGTAATGAAAATCATGCTGTACACAAGATGCACACAGCACACTCTGTGCATAGCACTCTCAGCTTACATCAACTAGAGAGGAAACCAAACTTACCCCGATCCCTGCAAAAACAGGAGTGATGATTCAGTCATGCCAAACTGACTACCAGTCCTCGAGCTATTGGCGTTGTTAATGTCCATGTCTTTTAGCCATGTGTTATGAAGTGGATGAATGTGGTGTGGTGAGGTGTAGAATTCTATGGGTTGGATTGAAATTGCTTGTTTTGGAATTGTGTGGCATGGATTTGAGTGGGGTTGAGTGGAGTTGTGTAGGGGAATTATGTGGATAGTAATTATGTGATTTTGAGTGTACTGTGATTATGTGGAGTGGGATTGTGTGTCATGGAGTATAATTATGTGGAGCGGTACTTCGTATCGTAGTGGAGTGGAATTATTTGGTGTGGTGTTGAATATTTGGCATGATGTGGATTTCTGTGCTGTGGATTGGATGTATGCAGTGTGTAGGGAAATTGTTTTGTGGAGTGGAATTATGTGGTCACTTGTGACCAATGCGGGAATTACTGTATAAGATACAGCAGCAGAGTGGGTGAAAGCATTTCACAGAAGGTTGTGTGTATTACATACATATGGGTAACGAGAAAAAAACAAAGCTGAATCGCCAATCAATGAATAATGCAATAGCTCTACCACTAGCATCGTTCCCTTTCCACTCTTAGGGAAGTGTTGGGCCAGGCTGAACCCCCGGGAGGGCACTGTGCATCAGCCGCATCACCCCACCCCTTGTACATCTCCTCAACAAGATTCCGGGCTTGGGGGCTGCGAAATTGGTGGACCAGCTGCCGAGAGAACTGAAATGTCCTAGGAGAGACAGCACAGTCAGGGAAGAGCTGCAGAGAGTTAACAGTTAGAGGAACCAGGAAAGGGGGTGCGAGTGAGGAAAGAAAGGCAAGGGAGGGGAGGAAGAGGAGAGGAGAGAAAGGAGCAGAAGAGTTAAGAAGGGGCAGCGAAAGTGGAATGGGGTAAGGGAGAATTAGAGCGGGAATTGGGAGAGTGGGTGGGTAAGTGTAGGAGCATAGACAGAATGAGAAGGCAGGCTGACAGCATCTATAAGAGAATGTTATATATATGTAATTTAGTAAAATCAAAAGGTCTTGGCCAACTCCAGACTTATTAAACAAAGGTAAAATACTCTGTAATCTGCTAACAATTTGGCAGTGCGTATATGCAGATATGTGCACAGGGTAAACATAGGCTACTTGTGGCCAAGGTAAATGCACAGATTATTCTGCACAGTATGCATGCATTTCGATTATGCTATGGAAATTGTACACATATGGCTGATGATGTAAAGGAAACAAGTGTACCACTGGTTCTTCAAATGCCATCTGTTCAGTACCTAAACTAATTGTGATTGGATGTCCAAAATGGATTAAAGAGGGTCGGAACTATTCCAGATTTTTATGATATCCACTTGAATTTGGAGTGCATATAAACCATCTATATTGAGATCATTCTTATATTCTGTGGTTCTCCTTAAACCTGGCATGGGTCCAGACTCTCGTGGAGTAGCACTGTACATTGCACTATATTCCTTTGCTGGACTGGCGCACAATTTACATGCTGAGCATGTGCCTCTGGGGCTAGTTCTGCAGAGTGCATGCCAGTGGCGGCTGGTGGCATTTGGAAGTGGTGAGGCTTAAAAGGTAGGGACCAGTGTTAATCGCAGGTAAACGACCCCAAGTGACATGGTGACATGGCAAATGGTGCGTTTTAAATCAAATTTAAGAAAGCAAGAAGGTTTATAAGGCATTTGTGAGACTTGTTTTTCTTGCTACCCTTTTTTCACAATCCTTTTCATTTCAGTCATGTAACATTGATGGGAACACCCCCACTCTGTAAATTGTTCCAGCACCACTGCAGCTTCCATAGCAGACCAGATCGATAGACCGATGCACTTCCGTTCTGGGTCTCATCGTGCTGTCAGTACCTGCTGAACTTTCCATCATCAACATGAGGCTCAGAGTGGAAGCCGCACATATGCTAAACCCGTGATCACAAGAGCAGCGAGCGCATCAAAGGCAAGGCAGGGTTTTCTTCCCCAAAGTTTACAGCCTGAACCTATTGTCTCTGTCCTACAACCGTGCAACCTGGATACAATTGTGTTTTACCGAAAGCTGCCAAATGTAGGCAGTACAATGCAAATCATCTGTCAGGACATAAACACAGGAATGGGTAAAAATTAAATTATAAATTCCCAGTAGAACCAATAGAATAGCTGCCTACACTTCCAGGACAAGTGTAAAGTCAAGGACCAGAGTTCACAAGAATAAATGAATTATGCTAGTATTAAACCACATACAAGGGACATCTTTTGTGTTTAAATATCAAAACATCGCAGCCCCAGAAAAATGCAGTGTTGTTCAAATGTATGAGATGAAAGAGCACCAAGGTAAGCTCATTTAAAAAATGATTTATGATATCTTTCAGAAAAACAATGAAGACCCCAACATGTTCCATGAGCACACGTCCTTTTCATGCTTACCAGCACCACAAGATACAAAGTTAACTAAGCTGATCCAGTTGCTGCTGTCTCTATGTGAGCTTATCATACCCGTGACATCTGTAACACCTTCAGACAGCCATTTCAACACCCAAACATTGACCCAAATTTCGCAGAATGTAAAGTGCCACTGACTTAAAAAAACAGAAATGCCTTGCGGTGTTGCAACTAACATGCAACTTCTGCAAATATGATCAAAGCTCAGCTGTTCAACAGTGAAATGCCTTCCCCTAAAAAACCATTGTGTATCTGGCTCTCCCATTGAAAATAACTCCGGAACCTGGTCTGCAGAATGTGCAAGGGTATCAAACGACTATCGCATCAGGCAGGGATACAATTACTCGATGATGCTTTGCCCATGTGCTTTATTTGCAGAATGCAACATTTTACTCAACAATGCCGGCAGCTCTTACATAATCAACATGGCGAGAAGATATAGAAATAAATCCGTGCATGGCCTGGCAGTTTAAATACGCTGTAAATATAAGGGATAGCTATGTTTTGATGGACTCCCAGCTCCTCACTTAGTGCCCTTATCAGCATATTTTGGAAGTGCTTAGAAAACTGCATAATAAAACGCATTTGCCCACTTTTCCATGCGTGACTCAGGCTCAGTGGCCGCTTATCTTTGACCACGTGTCGATATTTGAAATTCTTGTAACATTTCGAAATCTTGATTTTTACCCCCATTTGACTAATGTAAATCGTAGGAAGCACAGAAACTGTTGCTCCTTTCAACCCCACACACATTGGTCGAAGTGGGGGAAAAAAAGTAGGGGAACTGTGGGCGGAGAATCAGAGGGCGGAAATAACCCGAGAGGTGTGGCCAGAAGGAGTAAAACATACCAATTTTTAGTATTTGTTTTGCATTTCACTGACCAGTTACAGCTCATTACGTTATTTAATTCAAATTGACATTAAAATACATTCACAAATTGGGATACCTATCCAATCACAGAATGTCCCAAATACACTTCAAAGTGCTATCACAAGCCATTTTTCTCTCAGCCGTGCAGTTTCTGTCATCAGAGCTTTTCCTTCCCTTTTCCACAAAAGCAGTTCAAACATGAATGGCAAAATATCTGTTAGACCTGGCACCTTGGCGTGAGTCTCCCTTCCACTTTTTGTTGCTGTGCCTCATGTGTTTTGCTGGTGTTAGCTGCTCAGAGCACTGTGCCACTGCCAACCAGTGCCACAGTGCAAGTGCTCCCTGTATAAAATGTATATGTTGGTTGGATTCCATGATTGGCTTATTTGGTTTACTATCAGACCCCAGTAAAGTGCACCAGGAGTGTCCCGGGATTGTCAATCCAAATGCTGCTAGTGGGCTTGCAGCACTGGTTGTGCCACCCACAGAAGCAGCCTTGTAAAATGTGTCTAAGGTCTGCCATTGCAGAACCTGCGTGCAGTCTGGTACTGTCATGCTGACTGGGCAAGTGTACCCACTTGCCAGTCCCTAAACCTTCCATTTACTTCATGTGAGTCACCCCTATGGTAGGCCCAGGGGCAGGGTGCATTGTAAGCAAAGGTAGGACAGGCTCTGATGTGTGTGGCATGTCCTAATAGTGAATTACAGCCATTTTCGTTTTTCACTATTGCAAGGCTACCTGTTCTCGTAGGCCAGAATGAGCTGTTAGAATTGTTACATTCTATGATCCTAACAGACCCAGGGAACATGGTAGAAATTCGAGTTTAGTATGCCTGAACTCAGAATAATAAAATACATCTTTTAGTAAAGTTTATTTTAATATTATGTGTTTGCAAATACCACTTTTAGAAAGCTGGTATTTGCTTGCCTAACCATTTCAGCCCGCCTCTGCTATGATGTGTATCTGCTGTCTGGTTTCTGTGAGTGACAGGGCTGAGGAATTCCAGAGGGCAGGGCTAGGTAGCCTGGTGGTGAATAGAAAGATTGACATCCAGATGGGTGGGAGGAGTGCACCTGGACTCTGAATAGGGCTGTGCTCTGCCACCACAATGCTGGCTCCACCTCCTGTGGAGCGGCTGATGTCTCTGCCCTGCACCCTGAATGGAAAGTCAGAGACATGTCAACAAAGTGCTCAGGAACTGGTTCTGGCTGGGCAAAGGCCCCTCTACCCCAGAGGAACAAAGGATTTAGGGGTATAAGTATTGGGACCCTGCTCCCAAGAAATTAGATCCTGCTTGACAAGAAGAACCTCTGCCTGAGGAGAAGGAACTGGGAAAGCTGTAAGGAGGAGTACTGTCCCTGACCTGGGGGATTGGCCTGCAGTGGTTGCCTTGCTGCTGAAGGAGAGGAGAAAGACTACAAAAGACTTTATTTCAACTTGTGCTTAAAAAGATCTCCAAGGGCTTGGAATAGAGCTTGCCTCCTGCTGAAGTCTCAGGAACAACAGACTTCACCCCCCAGCTCCCCAGAGTTCTTTGGAAGTGCCTGCTGCTGTTGTTTGGCCTTCTGAGGGACTGCGTGTCACAAGGAGCTGGAAGCGCGACTCAAGGAGGAGAAGCGTGCCGCCATCGGAGCTGCTGTCATCGCATCTCGTAAAGTGTGTCGCCGCTGCAGCATCGCATCGAGCGGAAGCGTCTTGCATCATCCAGGGAGTGTCTCCCAACGCCAAAGAAGCGTGTCGCCATCGCAGCCATCATAGCTGATGCATTGCACCGCATCAAGAGAAGAGTCTCGCATCGAGGAAGAAGCGTGTTGCCATCGCAGCCATCGCAGCTGTCGCATTGCACCGCATCAAGAAAAGCGCCTCACATCCACAGAGAAGCGTGCCGCCGTCGGAGCTGCTGTCGTCGCATCGTGTTAAGGGGTGTCGCCTCTGCAACATCGCATCGAGAGCAAGCGTCTCGCAAACGTCAGAGAAGAGTGTCGCTGCCAAGGCCGCTGTCGTCGCATCGCGTAAAGGGTGTCGCTGCTGCAGCTGACGCATCGAGTCGAGTCTTCTCGCAACATCGGAGAAGCGTGCCGCATCTGGAAGATCTTCACGTCTTTATTTCTTTGCACCAAAAACTTCATTGCATCAACATCGTTGCAACACTTTTGTTGCCTTGCGTGTCGCATCTAAAAGGTACATTCACTTAAAGTGTCGCATTTAAGAACTTAAGAGAACTAAGCAAACTTCTACCATCTAAAGTAACAGTATTGTGTATTTTTGTCGTTTAATGGTCTTGTGGTAACTCTATATAAAGAATACTTATTTTTTATATAAAACCTGTGTGGTGTCCAGCTGTAGTTTTGTCACTTGGTTACTGTATGTGTTCACAAATGCTTTACACACTGCCTCTGAGATAAGCCTGTCTGCTCGTGCCAAGCTACCAATAGGGTGAGCAGGGGTTATTTTAGGAGTGTACCCCCCTTACCCTGACTAGAGGAGAGGGTCCCTATTTGTCACAAGTGCATACCTGTGCCAACTAGAGACACCCGAGTCTAACAACATCCTATTTTGCAAATGTTTTCCACATAATTATGGCTCTTCCATAATTGCTACATAATACATCATCTGCTGCATTATCTGACGCATTTAACTAATAAATTGTTTGTAGCTCAAACGGATCAAAAGTTACAAAAAATGTGACTTGTGTTGCTTCGAAGTGAATGGCCCTTTGCAAAGGTTGGGTGGTTACCTTTATCACTGATACATTTGTATGTTGAACTAGTACTAACGAGTCAAAATATTTGCAGAGACTGTTAGTATGTGTAAAAATGTCAAAATAATAAAGTATCAGGAAATATACCGCATTACGCTGCAGCCTTTTTCTTGCTGCATAATTTAGTTAACACTGCAACATAATTTTGTCCTCCATTGCTGCATAATTCCAGAGACTTCAAAGCAGGCAGCACATGTTAAAAGTGCTTGTACATGAAGCAAAGAGACTGTTAACTTTGTGAACTTATTTTGGTGTGCGTGCAAATCCTGCATTGCCGAGCCCTGATGAGTTACAGCTAATACCCCTGAAACAAGTCAGTAAATCTTTATTTCGCTGATTAAAAATCAACATAAAAGTACAAAATACAAATACAATATACAGTGTACAGTATATTTACATTAGATCTGAGCCGACGGACATTAAAAACAGGTTAAAAACGAAACTTTAAAAAGGCACTTTGCAAAGGGCACATTACATTATTAATTTATCATTATTCAGTCACGGGTATTCCTCAATCTTACCGACACTCTCAAGAAATTTACAATCGAGCACAAAGTGCGGGTGTCCACGGCCATTTATAAGAAATTCAGGGCACTCTTGGCTTCACGTATTTTAGCCTCCTTTAGGATATGAACAAGAAATTTGCGACGGGGGATTTGATAAAAAGAACACAGAAGTACAAAATGAAGGGTGTCCTGCGGAGACCTATTGTCGCAGCCGCAGGCACCCTTCTGCTCAACCGTTACTGTGAAACCTGGAGGATAAGCTAAAATGTGGTGTAACAGGTTGAGCCTAAAACGGCACATTAAAAATCTGTCCTGGTGATTATGCATTAGATATAAATAGGGCTCCATTCCTGCTCCATTGCTCACTCGGTGGTGTGCTATAACTGATTTCTTTAAGGAGTCAGTGCTTGCTCTTTGTGCTTCAAATTTATCCAGTAGCTCTCTCTTAATCTGGTTTCTACATGTGGGAGTAATGGAGGTAGGATCACTGAAAAGAGATAGGTGGTCGATTGAATCCAATGTCTCTTTTATGTACCTCAGCCATGGGATACGTAGGTGGTTGTCCATTTGCAAGCAGTCCCGAGCTATATGCCTGCTTAGTTCCGCTGCGGGATTCACCCATAACCTAAGCCATAGCATAATGGGTCTCACCTTTACCCAGTCGGTGATATAAGGTAACCCCAGTTCTGTGTGTGTTATACCTGCTGGGGTACCCTGTGGTAGCTTCAATATCCTCCTAAAAAATGTATCTTCCTCCAGTTGCAGGGGCCTTACATCTCTAAATCCCCAAACCTCCGCTCCGTAAATGGCTTTTGCAGTGCTAACCGCCACATACAGATTCATCACCTGTTCCGGCGACCACCTCCCCAGTCTACGAGCAAAGTTATGAATAGCCCCATTTGCCGATACCAGCTTTCTGCATCTATCCTCCATTAACAGATCAAAATTTGTATCCCCGTCAAACAATAGACCCAGATAAGAAAAAGAGCTCACTGTTTCCAATTTGTGCGTCCCTATCTTAAAAGCAAATTTCCTGCTTGGTTTCTTGCCAGCTATCATGACATACGATTTGCTCAAATTTACGGAAAAATCTAATTCGCCCATAAACTCCACAAATCCATTGACCAATTGCTGTAGGCTCACGGCCGTCCTGGCAAGCAGGACGGCATCGTCAGCATACAGTAGAACCGGGATGTGACGATTTCCAGCTTTGGGACAATCCACATTTAAGGCAACCAACCTTCTCTCCAAATCGTTAATGTAGAGAGAGAACAAAAATGGGGCAAGGATACACCCCTGCCTCACTCCGCTTGTGCAGGGGAAGGGATCTGTGCACCCCCCCCCCGTTGTGCAGCGGACCCTGGCAGTGGTGTTCCAGTGCAATTCTTTTAAGATGTCAATGAGTCCAGGCTCAATTCCCAGGTTGGTCATCAGATCCCAAAGTTTGCTCCTGTTAACATTATCGAAGGCTGCCGCCAGGTCCATAAAACCCATAAATAGTGTGCCTTTACCAGCCTTTGTGTATTTAGTTATTAATAGGTACAAATTCAAACATTGGTCACTGGTAGACTTGCCTGGCCTAAAGCCATATTGAGTGTCTGCTATAGTGTTATGTTCTTCTGTCCATGACATCAAGCAACTCAAAATTGCCCTGCCCAATAGTTTGGCCGATACGTCTATCAACGATATTGGCCTGTAGCACTGTGGATTGTCCCTACACCCCTTCTTAAAAATAGGGACAATCAGTGCCGTAGACCAAGACCGTGGCAGACCCGTGGCAATTGCTGCATTTAGGACCCTCGTCATAATGGGAGCCCAGAGATCAGGGTTACTCAGGTAAAGGTCAGGTGGTGTCCCATCAGGCCCGGGTGCTTTGTTGCGAGTTAGCCCTCTGATTGCTTGGGTAATTTCTTGGAGTGAGAATTCGACCTTGCCCGATCGGCATTCCTCCCATCCCGCTGTAGTCACAGTATCACTTTCATGATTGTACAGACTCTTAAAATGTGCCACCCACTGGTCAGGAAGAATATTGTTACTGATCCCCGGGGAGTTTTTCTCTTGGAAGCAGGGCCTATTGATAATCCTCCAAAATTCACTGAAGTCTCTATGTTCCCCCGCTTCCCTCAGGTCCGCCCACACTTCTGCTTGGAGCGTAATCTCTCCTCTGCTTGACCTTTGTCTTGTATACCTTTCTACATAGGGCTACTGCCTGTTTGTCCCTAGGGTAGGTTTTGAGACATAGTTTCAATTCCCTAAGTGCTCTCGCACATTCGGGATTAAACCAGCGTGGCTGTGTTACAATTTTTACTGGGCCTTTTGCTTTCAGGAGTTCCCCTATCATGGTGGTTAGTACCTCAAAGGCAGAAACCAAACACCCACCTTCTACTAGGGGATCAAGACAGTCTTCAATTTGGTGTTTGCCTTTTATCACCAGGGATTTATAAAACTCCTCTGCATTGATCTTAGCCCATCTTAATCGCCTCCCCTGGTCTGTTGGAATCAGTATAGAGGCGGCCTGTTGAGTTCTACTGCGTCCGTCGCTGTATTCTAGGACCATTATCAGCGGGTTATGGTCACTAAAGGGGTTCCAGTCTATTCTCACTTCCTTCACCCTGTCCTTTATGGCAGAGGATATCAACATAAAATCTATAATTGAATAACAACCTCTGCACTTAAATGTTGGAGTGAGGAAGCCATCCCTCCCTGGGGTTATCAGATCTATAGTGTGGGTCATGGCAAAGGTGTCCAGAGTTTTCATGAGGCTGTTTCCCTCCCTGTTATGCTCGAAGTGAGGCCCACTTTCTACCGGACAGGATGACCAGTCTGCATTTGCGGGAATCAGTTTGGGGCAAAGGTGGCAGTTAAAGTCACCCATGATCAAAACTGCTGGTTCCCCGCCCCTTCTCTGTTGTTTGGTCTCATGCTTTAACCTATTTTCTAGTTCCTGAGTTATTGATTCATTTCCTTCCCCTGAGACTGAGTTGTAGATGTTAAATATCAGTAACCTTAGTCCCTGCCCCTGAAATTCGACTGCCTGGATTAGGTGTGACGACCATAAGGGTTCTGACCATGTGCCTTCCAGCTCTAGATTAACATACAGGGCTAGCCCACCCTTCGCTCTGCCCGATCTTCCACCCCTTGCAGGGACAGAAAAACATTTAAAGCCTTCTAGTTGGTAGGCGGATGGGTCTAGTGCCCATGTCTCCTGCAAGGCTATGACATGGTACCCCTGGACATTACTTATCCAGTCCACATTGTCAAATTTCCCCGCCAAACCAGCAATATTCCAGGACAGTATTTTTAGGCCTTCCCTTGGTAGTTCGCTCTCCCCTTCTTTACCCTGTGTTGATGTTATGGGATCTGCTGCCCTACTCTTGGTCCCTCCCTGACCCCCTTTGCCTGTGTGTGTTTGGGTGATAACTGTTCCCTTCTCTGGGATGCTATCTAGATCCCTCCCTTCCCCATACTCCTTTACCACCCATTTAGAGGCCCTTTCCTGGGGTTATTGGGATAGTCAGTCTAGTTCTTCTAAGGATTGCAAAGGACTGAATCTGTTTGCCCACTGTGTGTAATCCTGCCCTCTCTGTCCCTCCTCTCTTGGCCAATTTCTAGCCGCTATGTTTCTTGGTCTATCCTGGGCATGGTGTAGGGGATTTGGGGCACATCTCCTGGGGTAAAAGTATCTTAGTGGTAGGGGGCATATTGTGCTAGTGTGATTTCTATTGTAGCCTCCTAGTATATATTTTACTAGCTCCGTGTCCCTAAAGTTTGCCACGATGCAGTCTCCTGCAGCATCTTTCCTCCTGCTGCCTACCCAGTTTGTTCTTCTTACTAACAGGATCTCCCCACATTCTCTTCCTCTCAGGGGCCTGTGTATATTTAGCCACTTAATTATTTTCATTTTTAACTCTGCCTGTGACTCTCTCTCCCCTGCCCTAAGACCAGGTACTCCCGTAAAAACCACCACATAAGCGGCAGCTTCAGGTGGTGAATTGATACATGTTGGTACATAGTCAGTGGGGATATCTGGGGGACTGCACCCAGTTTGAGGTTTCTCTACACAGCACTGACTTTTTACAGTCCCTTCTTGTGGGAGTGTAGGAATTGTGCTCTGTGGGGTATTTTCGCGTACGGTTACCTCCCCTAGGTTAGGGTTACCCCTGTCTCCTTGAGCCATTGCCGAGGGTGTGTCATGTAGTAGCACTATGCCACAGTCCTCGTTACTCACACAGTTGTTTCTACCTCGTGCATGTTCCCCTGTCCTGATTCCTACTGCGGGGTGATTTACTATTTGATTGGTGTCAGATGTTCCCTTACTTTTCCCCTGCTTTGCTATTTCGTTTATTGCTTTGTCTAGCCTGCTTATAATTGGTTTTAGTTGGTTCACTATAAATGTTTCCATACGTTTTTGGAAATCGCCCATCACTTCTTCCAACCAACCTGGTGGGAGTTGCTGCCCTGCTATTGTACCTCTAAACTCTTCAATCACTGTCTCCCCCCTGCTTTTCGTCCCCCCTATTCCCCTGCTTTGCTTCTTTTTGTTAACTCTGCTCTTCCTGCTAGCCCCTGGTTTGGGTTTCCTGTTATTTTCCATCACTATTTCGTTTACCACTTGGGCGCAAGGGATTATGTCTGTAGAATTTTCCGATGACTCATTTCCCGAAATTTCTAGAATTTCCGGTGCAATGGGTTGTATCGGTGTGTTTGGGGTGGACAAGCTTCTCTCGGTTCGTTCTATCTCCCTGTTTACTTTTTGCAGCATCAAATCAATTGCAGTGGATTGTAACACCCCATTTAGTGCCACACCTGGGGGATTATCAGACCGAGTTGACTGGGTTTTACTTGTGGCAGATCGTGTTTTAGTTTTGTTAGACATACCCAAAATTTCAACAAAGTCAGTTTAAGAGGAACTATAGCACCATAAGCTCCCTACTGCCCTAGATGTTCCAGCAATTGGTCAGATGGCCTACTTTTTATCCCTACCGTGTGTGTGAATGGGTGGCTTCCCCCGAACTCAGTGTATTCAGTAGTCCTTACCAACAGGCTATTATTGGTGTTTGGAAGGAGCAATCCACTCCCTGGGGGAAGAATGTCCATACAGTTCACAGTTTGTGTCTCTTTTCTCGAATACCTTTATCATAGACACAAGGGGGGTGATCCAGCCCAGCCTCTTCAGTCACTGATGGGCTCGGATGAACCCACCCTTGTCCCAGGCTTCTCCCGGTGCTCCCGCGTACTCCCTTAAGCCGAGGATCCTGGGTAGTGTAGTTTCTGCCCCTCCACTGCGGCCGCACTTGAGGATGCTGCGGCGGCGAGGGGGACCCAGGTAAGCTTCAAAGGACACCAGGCACCAACAGGTCAGCTGTACTTTACAGCGCTATGCCCCCAAAGGTTTTAGCAAGGCTCCCCACTCCACCGGGATGTTCGCGGCCTTATGAGCGCCACCAATCACGTTGTGGACGTGCCCCCGGGCGGCTTTCCTCAAGCCGAAGATCCTGGGTAGTGTAGTTTCTACCCCTCCACTGCGGCCGCACTCGAGGATGCTGTGGCGGCAAGGGGGACCCAGGCGAGCTTCAAAGGACACCTCACACCAGCAGGTCAGGTCAGCTGTACTTTACAGCGCAGGAAGTTTTAGCAAGGCTAACTTCCTGCGGGACACTAAAACGTGTCTCGCAGGATACCACAGGCTTAAACAAGCTCGTATCTGAAGAGAGGAGTCACAGCAGGTAAAGCACTTCTCAGCTTTCACCAAAATAAAACATGCACCGACTCACTCTATGGGTAAGGTATCTCTCTCCCTGTCACAGCCGTCATCTCCCCGGCGTCTCAACTCACGCTTCGTAGAACGAACGCACCAGGGACCAGTCGGGCGCCTCCAGCTCCAGCTGAAGGTAAGTCCTGGAATAAGTTCCAGCAGCTGCAGTGAACACACTCCTCAGGCTCACCTCACCTCGCCTCGCCTCGCCTCAATTTCAAGTGTAGCAACGATATATTTGGCCTCAGAGGTGCCACCAGATACAAACAAACAAGCATCCCAGGTGGGGAATTCACGCTCTTTGTCCATTCAATCCTGTGACCGGATTATTCACAGACCCAAAAATAAAATCCACGGCAATAATGTGTAATTCAATAAAAAATATTCCAGTTCTCTCCACTAGATGGGGGTGGTGTCAGGCAGGTTGATGGGAGCAGAGGCAGACGATCAGTTCATCGAAGCATTCGAGACCAAGATCCTCGAGGTTTCAGCGTTCGACTCCAAGCAGGTGAGTGCCACTGAGATCAGCCGAAATGTTTTTAAATCGTTATGTAAAGTGACCCGATCAAATTCTCTAGTATGCCTTGACTTTTGTGTCTTTCTGGGAGGAAGTTTTATAGCCGATGCTGCATGCTAAACATCTATCGGTTTGGCGCAAACTCTGCGACTCGCTTTTGACCGGGCTAATACTGCTGAAACAAAGCCAACGGAGGTACCAATGGGTGAGGCGGACCGGCATCAAGGGTCCTGGGACCTCAGGGACAGAGTCACTGTCGCTCTAGGTGTGCTTCTTCGTATGCCTGCCGACAAGACTGGAGGTGAACTTCAGTATGGATTGACTTGAAGATTAACCCACACTTGCCACCCCTAGGGTCCACCTGCTGATGCTAAGACTAGGCCTGGGCCAAAATTCCGTTCCGTTCGCGGAAATTGCGATATTTTGACATTTTCGCGTTCCGCGGAAAGCGCGAAAATGTCAACATTTCCGCATTCCGCAGCTTAGCGATAATTTTTTTCTTGCTCGCGCTGTAAAACAATACATTCTCGCGCGCGCGCGATCGCCTTACCTGAATCCCTGCGTTCTCCGACAAGTTTTCTTGACCCGGTCGCGTTCTCCACGAGATGTTGGATTTTGGTAGCCATTTTGCGCTGTCTCGCGAGAGTTCGCGGCCGCATTCAAGTCATTTTTCACTCGATCACGTCATTTGTCGCGCGATCACGTCTTTCTTCTCGCGATCATGCACCGCGCGAGTATGAGAAGATTGAGATCTCGAACATGTCATTCTACATCGCGAGCCAGAGAATGAGGACGCGGGCACATGAAATCGAACGCGAACAGGAGAAAGAGACCGCAAACACGTCATATCCAACGCGACAGGGACAAAGAAGAGAACGCGATCATATAGTTTTCGACACGCCGGCGGAAGTAATGTGAAGCTCGAGAACTCAACAACGTAAAATTTACAATTTGGAGAGGAATATCGGCTCTAGCAGCATGAAACCATCTGCAAATACTGATTTTGGATGAAAAGAACTCCTTACATTCACATTTGGCTTTCCTTTTTTGTGCAAGGAGTCATTTTTTTACAAGGTGGAGAGAGGGAGGAAGTGACACAGATTCTCCAACTTCCTGTTCCTGTCCAGCAGGCTCCTCCCAGTGCTTTGTCCATCTCCTGCTCATTCTGCCTTTGGATTTGGAGCTGGAAAGATCACTCTTTTTGTCTGCTGCATCATTGCAATTGGATTTCAGGATTTTTGGAATAGGATATTTTACAAGTAAGTGGTTGTTGTGTTTGATTGTGGGCATTGCAGTTGTTGTGTAACTACAATTTATTTTTGATAATTAATTATCATCATTCCTTTTTTTTTTTAAATTTTTTTTAATTTTGTGGGTTGTAGTAGTAGGCCCGAGCTAGCCATGGGCATGGCCTCATGGGTGTGTGTGTGCATGATGAAGCAACTGTTCCTTTTGTTTTTTGAATATATTTCATTTTCAATCACATTTAGGGCATGGATGGCATTGGATTGAGTTGGGGAAGTGTGTTTTTTGGGGTGGCCTTGCTGATGTTGTTGGGCCTGGCCATGTGGCTGGTGGCCATTTTGAGGCCTAGGCCTGCAAGCTTGCCTGGCCTTGTCTGCCAACAGGCCTGCTTTCATCCACTGCTACCAGAGCAGGTAGCCACAGCTTTAGTAATCTACTGTTTTCTGTGTGCTCTGTTGAATTTAGACATCATTTAGGGCATGGATGGCATTGGATTGAGTTGGGGAAGTGTGTTTTTTGGGGTGGCCTTGCTGATGTTGTTGGGCCTGGCCATGTGGCTGGTGGCCATTTTGAGGCCTAGGCCTGCAAGCTTGCCTGGCCTTGTCTGCCAACAGGCCTGCTTTCATCCACTGCTACCAGAGCAGGTAGCCACAGCTTTAGTAATCTACTGTTTTCTGTTTGCTCTGTTGAATTTAGACATCATTTTGGGCATGGATGGCATTGGATTGAGTTGGGGAAGTGTGTTTTTTGGGGTGGCCTTGCTGATGTTGTTGGGGCTGGCCATGTGGCTGGTGATCATTTTGAGGCCTAGGCCTGCAAGCTTGCCTGGCCTTGTCTGCCAACAGGCCTGCTTTCATCCACTGCTACCAGAGCAGGTAGCCACAGCTTTAGTAATCTACTGTTTTCTGTGTGCTCTGTTGAATTTAGACATCATTTAGGGCATGGATGGCATTGGATTGAGTTGGGGAAGTGTGTTTTTTGGGGTAGCCTTGCTGATGTTGTTGGGCCTGGCCATGTGGCTGGTGGCCATTTTGAGGCCTAGGCCTGCAAGCTTGCCTGGCCTTGTCTGCCAACAGGCCTGCTTTCATCCACTGCTACCAGAGCAGGTAACCACAGCTTTAGTAATCTACTGTTTTCTGTTTGCTCTGTTGAATTTAGACATCATTTAGGGCATGGATGGCATTGGATTGAGTTGGGGAAGTGTGTTTTTTGGGGTGGCCTTGCTGATGTTGTTGGGCCTGGCCATGTGGCTGGTGGCCATTTTGAGGCCTAGGCCTGCAAGCTTGCCTGGCCTTGTCTGCCAACAGGCCTGCTTTCATCCACTGCTACCAGAGCAGGTAGCCACAGCTTTAGTAATCTACTGTTTTCTGTGTGCTCTGTTGAATTTAGACATCATTTAGGGCATGGATGGCATTGGATTGAGTTGGGGAAGTGTGTTTTTTGGGGTGGCCTTGCTGATGTTGTTGGGCCTGGCCATGTGGCTGGTGGCCATTTTGAGGCCTAGGCCTGCAAGCTTGCCTGGCCTTGTCTGCCAACAGGCCTGCTTTCATCCACTGCTACCAGAGCAGGTAGCCACAGCTTTAGTAATCTACTGTTTTCTGTTTGCTCTGTTGAATTTAGACATCATTTTGGGCATGGATGGCATTGGATTGAGTTGGGGAAGTGTGTTTTTTGGGGTGGCCTTGCTGATGTTGTTGGGGCTGGCCATGTGGCTGGTGATCATTTTGAGGCCTAGGCCTGCAAGCTTGCCTGGCCTTGTCTGCCAACAGGCCTGCTTTCATCCACTGCTACCAGAGCAGGTAGCCACAGCTTTAGTAATCTACTGTTTTCTGTGTGCTCTGTTGAATTTAGACATCATTTAGGGCATGGATGGCATTGGATTGAGTTGGGGAAGTGTGTTTTTTGGGGTAGCCTTGCTGATGTTGTTGGGCCTGGCCATGTGGCTGGTGGCCATTTTGAGGCCTAGGCCTGCAAGCTTGCCTGGCCTTGTCTGCCAACAGGCCTGCTTTCATCCACTGCTACCAGAGCAGGTAACCACAGCTTTAGTAATCTACTGTTTTCTGTTTGCTCTGTTGAATTTAGACATCATTTAGGGCATGGATGGCATTGGATTGAGTTGGGGAAGTGTGTTTTTTGGGGTGGCCTTGCTGATGTTGTTGGGCCTGGCCATGTGGCTGGTGGCCATTTTGAGGCCTAGGCCTGCAAGCTTGCCTGGCCTTGTCTGCCAACAGGCCTGCTTTCATCCACTGCTACCAGAGCAGGTAGCCACAGCTTTAGTAATCTACTGTTTTCTGTTTGCTCTGTTGAATTTAGACATCATTTTGGGCATGGATGGCATTGGATTGAGTTGGGGAAGTGTGTTTTTTGGGGTGGCCTTGCTGATGTTGTTGGGGCTGGCCATGTGGCTGGTGGCCATTTTGAGGCCTAGGCCTGCAAGCTTGCCTGGCCTTGTCTGCCAACAGGCCTGCTTTCATCCACTGCTACCAGAGCAGGTAGCCACAGCTTTAGTAATCTACTGTTTTCTGTGTGCTCTGTTGAATTTAGACATCATTTAGGGCATGGATGGCATTGGATTGAGTTGGGGAAGTGTGTTTTTTGGGTTGGCCTTGCTGATGTGGTTGGGCCTGGCCATGTGGCTGGTGGCCATTTTGAGGCCTAGGCCTGCAAGCTTGCCTGGCCTTGTCTGCCAACAGGCCTGCTTTCATCCACTGCTACCAGAGCAGGTAGCCACAGCTTTAGTAATCTACTGTTTTCTGTTTGCTCTGTTGAATTGAGACATCATTTAGGGCATGGATGGCATTGGATTGAGTTGGGGAAGTGTGTTTTTTGGGGTGGCCTTGCTGATGTTGTTGGGCCTGGCCATGTGGCTGGTGGCCATTTTGAGGCCTAGGCCTGCAAGCTTGCCTGGCCTTGTCTGCCAACAGGCCTGCTTTCATCCACTGCTACCAGAGCAGGTAGCCACAGCTTTAGTAATCTACTGTTTTCTGTTTGCTCTGTTGAATTTAGACATCATTTTGGGCATGGATGGCATTGGATTGAGTTGGGGGAAGTGTGTTTTTTGGAGTGGCCTTGCTGATGTTGTTGGGGATGGCCATGTGGCTGGTGGCCATTTTGAGGCCTAGGCCTGCAAGCTTGCCTGGCCTTGTCTGCCAACAGGCCTGCTTTCATCCACTGCTACCAGAGCAGGTAGCCACAGCTTTAGAAATCTACTGTTTTCTGTGTGCTCTGTTGAATTTAGACATCATTTAGGGCATGGATGGCATTGGATTGAGTTGGGGAAGTGTGTTTTTTGGGGTGGCCTTGCTGATGTTGTTGGGGCTGGCCATGTGGCTGGTGGCCATTTTGAGGCCTAGGCCTGCAAGCTTGCCTGGCCTTGTCTGCCAACAGGCCTGCTTTCATCCACTGCTACCAGAGCAGGTAGCCACAGCTTTAGTAATCTACTGTTTTCTGTGTGCTCTGTTGAATTTAGACATCATTTAGGGCATGGATGGCATTGGATTGAGTTGGGGAAGTGTGTTTTTTGGGGTGGCCTTGCTGATGTTGTTGGGCCTGGCCATGTGGCTGGTGGCCATTTTGAGGCCTAGGCCTGCAAGCTTGCCTGGCCTTGTCTGCCAACAGGCCTGCTTTCATCCACTGCTACCAGAGCAGGTAGCCACAGCTTTAGTAATCTACTGTTTTCTGTTTGCTCTGTTGAATTTAGACATCATTTAGGGCATGGATGGCATTGGATTGAGTTGGGGAAGTGTGTTTTTTGGGGTGGCCTTGCTGATGTTGTTGGGCCTGGCCATGTGGCTGGTGGCCATTTTGAGGCCTAGGCCTGCAAGCTAGCCTGGCCCTGTCTGCCAACAGGCCTGCTTTCATCTACTGCTACCAGAGCAGGTAGCCACAGCTTTAGTAATCTACTGTTTTCTGTTTTCTCTGTTGAATTTAGACATCATTTAGGGCATGGATGGCATTGGATTGAGTTGGGGAAGTGTGTTTTTTGGGGTGGCCTTGCTGATGTTGTTGGGCCTGGACATGTGGCTGGTGGCCATTTTGAGGCCTAGGCCTGCAAGCTTGCCTGGCCTTGTCTGCCAACAGGCCTGCTTTCATCCACTGCTACCAGAGCAGGTAGCCACAGCTTTAGTAATCTACTGTTTTCTGTTTGCTCTGTTGAATTTAGACATCATTTTGGGCATGGATGGCATTGGATTGAGTTGGGGAAGTGTGTTTTTTGGGGTGGCCTTGCTGATGTTGTTGGGGCTGGCCATGTGGCTGGTGATCATTTTGAGGCCTAGGCCTGCAAGCTTGCCTGGCCTTGTCTGCCAACAGGCCTGCTTTCATCCACTGCTACCAGAGCAGGTAGCCACAGCTTTAGTAATCTACTGTTTTCTGTGTGCTCTGTTGAATTTAGACATCATTTAGGGCATGGATGGCATTGGATTGAGTTGGGGAAGTGTGTTTTTTGGGGTAGCCTTGCTGATGTTGTTGGGCCTGGCCATGTGGCTGGTGGCCATTTTGAGGCCTAGGCCTGCAAGCTTGCCTGGCCTTGTCTGCCAACAGGCCTGCTTTCATCCACTGCTACCAGAGCAGGTAACCACAGCTTTAGTAATCTACTGTTTTCTGTTTGCTCTGTTGAATTTAGACATCATTTAGGGCATGGATGGCATTGGATTGAGTTGGGGAAGTGTGTTTTTTGGGGTGGCCTTGCTGATGTTGTTGGGCCTGGCCATGTGGCTGGTGGCCATTTTGAGGCCTAGGCCTGCAAGCTTGCCTGGCCTTGTCTGCCAACAGGCCTGCTTTCATCCACTGCTACCAGAGCAGGTAGCCACAGCTTTAGTAATCTACTGTTTTCTGTTTGCTCTGTTGAATTTAGACATCATTTTGGGCATGGATGGCATTGGATTGAGTTGGGGAAGTGTGTTTTTTGGGGTGGCCTTGCTGATGTTGTTGGGGCTGGCCATGTGGCTGGTGGCCATTTTGAGGCCTAGGCCTGCAAGCTTGCCTGGCCTTGTCTGCCAACAGGCCTGCTTTCATCCACTGCTACCAGAGCAGGTAGCCACAGCTTTAGTAATCTACTGTTTTCTGTGTGCTCTGTTGAATTTAGACATCATTTAGGGCATGGATGGCATTGGATTGAGTTGGGGAAGTGTGTTTTTTGGGTTGGCCTTGCTGATGTGGTTGGGCCTGGCCATGTGGCTGGTGGCCATTTTGAGGCCTAGGCCTGCAAGCTTGCCTGGCCTTGTCTGCCAACAGGCCTGCTTTCATCCACTGCTACCAGAGCAGGTAGCCACAGCTTTAGTAATCTACTGTTTTCTGTTTGCTCTGTTGAATTGAGACATCATTTAGGGCATGGATGGCATTGGATTGAGTTGGGGAAGTGTGTTTTTTGGGGTGGCCTTGCTGATGTTGTTGGGCCTGGCCATGTGGCTGGTGGCCATTTTGAGGCCTAGGCCTGCAAGCTTGCCTGGCCTTGTCTGCCAACAGGCCTGCTTTCATCCACTGCTACCAGAGCAGGTAGCCACAGCTTTAGTAATCTACTGTTTTCTGTTTGCTCTGTTGAATTTAGACATCATTTTGGGCATGGATGGCATTGGATTGAGTTGGGGGAAGTGTGTTTTTTGGAGTGGCCTTGCTGATGTTGTTGGGGATGGCCATGTGGCTGGTGGCCATTTTGAGGCCTAGGCCTGCAAGCTTGCCTGGCCTTGTCTGCCAACAGGCCTGCTTTCATCCACTGCTACCAGAGCAGGTAGCCACAGCTTTAGAAATCTACTGTTTTCTGTGTGCTCTGTTGAATTTAGACATCATTTAGGGCATGGATGGCATTGGATTGAGTTGGGGAAGTGTGTTTTTTGGGGTGGCCTTGCTGATGTTGTTGGGGCTGGCCATGTGGCTGGTGGCCATTTTGAGGCCTAGGCCTGCAAGCTTGCCTGGCCTTGTCTGCCAACAGGCCTGCTTTCATCCACTGCTACCAGAGCAGGTAGCCACAGCTTTAGTAATCTACTGTTTTCTGTGTGCTCTGTTGAATTTAGACATCATTTAGGGCATGGATGGCATTGGATTGAGTTGGGGAAGTGTGTTTTTTGGGGTGGCCTTGCTGATGTTGTTGGGCCTGGCCATGTGGCTGGTGGCCATTTTGAGGCCTAGGCCTGCAAGCTTGCCTGGCCTTGTCTGCCAACAGGCCTGCTTTCATCCACTGCTACCAGAGCAGGTAGCCACAGCTTTAGTAATCTACTGTTTTCTGTTTGCTCTGTTGTATTTAGACATCATTTAGGGCATCGATGGCATTGGATTGAGTTGGGGAAGTGTGGTTTTTGGGGTGGCCTTGCTGATGTTGTTGGGCCTGGCCATGTGGCTGGTGGCCATTTTGAGGCCTAGGCCTGCAAGCTAGCCTGGCCCTGTCTGCCAACAGGCCTGCTTTCATCTACTGCTACCAGAGCAGGTAGCCACAGCTTTAGTAATCTACTGTTTTCTGTTTTCTCTGTTGAATTTAGACATCATTTAGGGCATGGATGGCATTGGATTGAGTTGGGGAAGTGTGTTTTTTGGGGTGGCCTTGCTGATGTTGTTGGGCCTGGACATGTGGCTGGTGGCCATTTTGAGGCCTAGGCCTGCAAGCTTGCCTGGCCTTGTCTGCCAACAGGCCTGCTTTTTCATCCACTAGGATCAGAGCAGGTAGCCACAGCTTTATTGATCAAGTGTTTTCTATGTGATCTGTTGAATTTTTAGACATCACCTTCCTGAGAGTGTAGTGTGTGGCTGTACACAGTACTAGTAGTATAACATAGCTCTAGTTAAAAAAAAGTCATAAATGGCTAGACTATCTTTTGTTTGCACTAGTACAGTACTAAGTAACTGAACCACAAAAACAAATGCAACATTTCACTGATGTTCTTCTCCTGTCTTCTTTGCTTTTAGGTGCACAGAAGACAGAGTAGGAGGTGTCATCGGCATCACCTGGCTACCCGTTGTACTGCCAGCCAGACAGAAGTCCTGCTGCGCATCACGCCCACGTGTGACCAGAACTTATTGTGCATCTGCCTCCTGCCTGACATCGGAAGAAGATGGCCCCAAAGAAAGGTACCAGGTCCAGTACCAAGAAAGTTGCTGGTGAGAAGAAGAAACAGAAAAAGGAAGTGCCATTAACCACGACTGGTGGTGTGCCGGCCAAGGTTTTTTTTGGCACCAAAGCGTTGTCTGGGAACCAAGCTGGGACCAGCACAGCGGTCCAGCAACCCCACCAACCTAGGCCCAAGGGCTTTACAGTCGCAGAGGTAGCCAGTCTACTAACGGGCAGCGATGTTGAAGAAATGTCATTACCGCAAAGTAGTACACAATCAAGTTCAACGCAGGCGCAAACTCAGCATATCAGTGTCAATCCGCCGCAACAAGAACAGCAGCAGCCGCCGCAACAAGAACAGCAGCAGCCGCCGCAACAAGAACAGCAGCAGCCGCCGCAACAAGAACAGCAGCAGCAGCCGCCGCAACAAGAGCAGCAGCCGCCGCAACTAGAACAGCAGCAGCAGCAGCCGCCGCAACAAGAGCAGCAGCAGCCGCCGCAAAAAGAACAGCAGCAGCCGCCGCAACCAGAACAGCAGCAGCCGCCGCAACCAGAACAGCAGCAGCCGCCGCAACCAGAACAGCAGCAGCCGCCGCAACCAGAACAGCAGCAGCGGCCGCAACAGCCCACCATAGTAGTTGTTGCTCCTGACGTAGGGGCATTTCAGGAAATTGAGCTTCCTGCAGACAAAGCGGAGCGAAGTCAAACCACTGTTTCAGAACATCTATTGTCTTCCAGACCACCAGCAAGGAAAAGGAGGCTTAGTCCATCATCTTCTTCTTCAAGCCCCGCTTCTGATGATCGTGATGACACTTGGGTCCCACCAGCTCGGTCTGAGAGTGAAGTACGCCACAAGACATTGCTTCTGAAAAGGAAGGTCCCAGAAAAACTTAGAGTTATGGAGGTAGATGTAGAAGAGGGGGGTGATGATGTTGATGAAGACGAGCCAGTCATCACGCACATTACTCCCGCCCCAAAGGGATTGGAGACTGACATTCTCACCCTATCCAGAAAGGCTGCTACTGAGCGGGATGTAGCACGGATCTCACCAACACAGGTTACACCACCAGTACCTCCAGCTGCCATATTTTCCAAGGCCCGGCAGGGACCTACATCCAGCTCAACCATCTCAGTAGGAAGTGGTAGTAAAAGTCACAGTGTAGGTGGACAGGGTCACATATTTTCAAGCACCCCCTCAAGTTCATCTGGTGTTGAAAGTGGCACATCCAGCAGTGCCAGAAAGTTCTCCTCCCCAGTTTGGGACTTCTTTTCTGTTAGCGCCAAGGAGGAGAACGTTGCTATATGCGCAATTTGTCGGCAAGGTGTTCGGCGTGGTAAGCTTGGTACAAACTATGGTACCGGAGGACAAGCAAGTCATCTCAGAATACACCACACTATTGTGTGGGAGGATCACCTACTTAAGTTAAAAGAAAGTAGGAAAACTAAACCCTTTGAAGTTGGTCAGGAATCAGGGAGCGATATTATTGTGGTGGCAGGTGAAGAACAGGGAGGCATTTCTAGCCCTGTCTCCAGTAGTGCAGTCACTGCAGTGGTAACGCCCACATCCTCCTCAGTAACATCAGAGTGGCACCGCAGTAAGAGCCATACTCAGAGTGTGGGTGAGACACCAAGGCGACCGGCGAGTACCTCAATGAGACAATCTGTGTCGTTGAGCCTTAGTGGGTTAATGGCACCACTAAGGAAAGTAAGCCAGCCTACCATTGACAGCATGTTTAGGTTGGAGGGGCAGTTCCAACACAACCACCCAACGGCACGATTGTACAATGCGAAGCTGGCTAAAATGTTAGCGCTAGACCTTCTTCCTTTTTCATTTGTGGAAGGGGTGAGTTTCCTTGAATTTGTGTCTGCCATCTGCCCGAAATGGAAAGTTCCCAGCCGGTCCTATTTCGCAAGAATTGCTGTTCCGGCACTACATCATGATGTGCTGGAATTGGTTGGTCACGGTTTGCAGCAGAGTGCTGTGCACAATATCCACCTGACAACAGACATGTGGACCAGTTGCCAAGCCACAGATTACATGTGCATCACTGCACACTGGATCTCTTTTGTGGGGGTTAAAGATCAACTATCTGCACGAGGTGTTGTTGACACAGCTGCGATTTTTGAAGGTACTCGGAAACATGCAACTGTACCCATGTTCGCCATGGAGAAATCTCATACGGCTGAAAACATTTTAGAAGAGTTTTGCACCAAGGTTTTGGAATGGCTGCGGCCCAGAGGGCTTGGTATTGGTTTTGTTGCCACAGACAATGGCAGTAATGTACTTAAGGCCATGGAACTTGGTTCCTATTTCAGGGTTCCGTGTTTGGCACACTGCATAAACATTATAGTGCAAGACTTTCTGAAAAAAGAACCCATATTAAGCAATTTACTGTCCATCTGCCGAAGAATATGCACTCATTTCAGCCATTCTTTTAAAGCTCGGAAGCAGCTGAGGATCCTCCAACGTGAGCGTAGGATGCCAGTCAAGGCACTCATCCAGGAGGTGGCAACACGTTGGAACTCAACGTATTACATGCTTGATCGTCTGTGCGAACAGCAGAGGTCACTCAATGATTATGTCTGGTACAGAAGCAGTGATGCTAGTGTTAAAGGCATGACCCTTCAGAGGGAGCAATGGACCCTAATTCAATGCCTGACTGATATGCTGTCTCCTTTTGAGGTCTTCACACGTGAAGTCAGCAAGGAGGACTGTACAATGGGCCAAGCTATCCCATTGTTGCAAATGCTAGAGCATGAGCTGAATAATGTGTCTGAATCCTACAAAGGTGTAGAGGACAGAAGGCAAGCCCATGACTTGGTGGAGAGCTTATCCAGGCGCTTATCAGAAAATGTAAGGATACAAAATAAAATTTTGTCACAAGAACATTACATTTGTGCCACAATTCTGGATCCACGTGCAAAATTAGGACTATTCCTTTCTTTTTCCGACACTGATGTTGCCCGCTACAAAAGTTGTATAGCTGAAGCAGCCATCAAGTTTGAAAACGAAAGGCTGCTAATTAAAAGCCCGCCACATCAACCCACAACAAGTACTGATACTGAAGCAGGCCATGCAGAATCAAGTGCAACTTCGTCGGCTGAGGGCAGTGCGGTTGGCTCACAATCGCAACACTCACCATCACCATCGACTACAAAAACAATAACTGGATCATTCAGCCGAGTACAATCATTATCAGATTGGTATGTAAAGATGGGCCGTAAGCACAGTGCTGATGCACAGAAAAAACAGCACAAAAGCTTACCAGCAGCAACCCTGAACATTGAGCGGATGGTCCAGTGCAGTATTGGTATAGGAAAAGGTCTGAATGGCCACAGCTCAGCAGGCTGGCGATAAGCTATCTGGCTTGCCCTGTCGCAAGTGTCTCTTCCGAACGTGTTTTCAGTGCTGCTGGTTCCATTGTAACCTTGAGAAGGACCAGTCTATCTCCCAAAAACGTGGAGAGGTTAACAATGATTAAAATGAATCAGCACTTCATACCACCGAATTACACAATGCATGAATCAACAGAGGAAGATGAGGACAGCGGCTCAGGTGACGGAAGTATTGTGTCAGATGATTACCTACTACTGGAAGATCCCCCAGAGTTTGAGGACGAGCTATACTTCCCTGACAATTAGGCTCGCACTTACTGTCTTCCTCCCTTTTTTCCCCCTTTGTTTGTGTCTGTTGTTCCGGTTATAAACTTGTGAATCGCAACCAATGCATTATCACCGTCTTCTAATCTTCTAATTTAAGATACAAGTTTCAGGTGTCTGCCATTTGACACTACAGTCCTCAGAATCCAGCTCCTCCGCTCGATCATACTGCATCTCCTGGTCAATTCCATTTCCCTCATGAATGATGATTGGATGATGGTAACAACAAATTCAAACTTTCCTCGTCCTTCCAAAACAAGTGGACCATGAATCTGATGACTTCTATAGCTATCCTCCTTCAGAGCCGAGAGAGACTGGCCATTAACTGAAAATAAGATGCAACAGGTAATGATTGATGCCATGCATTGGCCGCAGAATAGCAGACTGAATGATGTAGATTTTGTTGTGTGTGTTGCGCATGAATGAATTGATGTAATTGTGCACTGCCACTAATCAACATTCTACAGAACACACTAATTTTCCCCTTCTGGCAAACAAGAAATGTGTACTTCTCCTGCATCTTGGTGATACATTGCTTTTAATTCAATACAGGTAGGGGACTCACTCAATCTGCGCAATGCAAATGACTGTGACTTAACAGCACCGTCCATCATGATGATGGCGAAAGAGACGGCCTGCAGCGTTAACGAGATGAGATGCAACAGGTAATGATTGATGCCATGCATTGGCCGCAGAATGGCAGACTGAATGATGTAGATTTTGTGGTGTGTGTTGCGCATGAATTTATGTAATTGTGCACTGCCACTAATCAACATTCTACAGAACACACTAATTTTCCCCTTCTGGCAAACAAGAAATGTGTACTTCTCCTGCATCTTGGTGATACATTGCTTTTAATTCAATACAGGAAGGGGGCTCACTCAATCTGCGCAATGCAAATGACTGTGACTTAACAGCACCGTCCATCATGATGATGGTGAAAGAGACGGCCTGCAGCGTTAACGAGATGAGATGCAACAGGTAATGATTGATGACATGCATTGGCCGCAGAATGGCAGACTGAATGATGTAGATTTTGTGGTGTGTGTTGCGCATGAATTTATGTAATTGTGCACTGCCACTAATCAACTTTCTACAGAACACACTAATTTAATTTCCCCTTCTGGCAAACAAGAAATGTGTACTTCTCCTGCATCTTGGTGATACATTGCTTTTAATTCAATACAGGAAGGGGACTCACTCAATCTGCGCAATGCAAATGACTGTGACTTAACAGCACCGTCCATCATGATGATGGCGAAAGAGACGGCCTGCAGCGTTAACGAGATGAGATGCAACAGGTAATGATTGATGCCATGCATTGGCCGCAGAATAGCAGACTGAATGATGTAGATTTTGTGGTGTGTGTTGCGTATGAATTGATGTAATTGTGCACTGCCACTAATCAACTTTCTACAGAACACACTAGTAATTACTAATTTTCCCCTTCTGGCAAACAAGAAATGTGTACTTCTCCTGCATCTTGGTGATACATTGCTTTTAATTCAATACAGGAAGGGGACTCACTCAATCTGCGCAATGCAAATGACAGTGACTTAACAGCACCGTCCGTCATGATGATGGCGAAAGAGACGGCCCGTTAACTTAAGATGAGAAGGAACAGGTAATAAATGATGATAATTAATGGCATGCATTGGACACCTGACTCTGAGCTATTGGTCTTTGTGTTTGCGTTGTTTGTTGTGCACAAAGTGATGTCAAAGTGTACTAGTGGTAATCTATCTTTCTGTACACAATAAAGAATGACTCAAGTCAGTAATATTTATATTTCTACTCTGGTTGTGTTATAAAAATTACACTTGTACTGCAGGCCGATCTTCAGTCAGTAGAAGTATCAGAGCTGATGATGAAGTCAGGAGGATGTTTCATGAGTGGCATAAAACGGAAAAGCCTAAAGGTAAACACGTGAACAACAACCACAGCACACCCTAATGTCTGTGTAGAAGTTGAATAGAGTGTAGCGGTGGGATGACTGCAGTGCATTGATTTTACTAACTTTAACTGTAAAATGCTATGTCTGGAATGGATAATGTGCTTTGCGTTTGTCCAACTCTTTGAGAGAAAAAAAAAGGACTCTAAAGTGTTAACGTAGGATGTGCTAATGGTAAGCACCATGGGCCTGATCTCTCCTGTTACTGTTGAAGGTCTATGCTGGAAACATGCTACAGTAGAGATGATGCATATGCATACATGCCACCTCGGAAAGTGTTCTTGTTGCACTACACCATCACTTGTGCATTTGTTTTCACTTTCTTTCTGAATATCCCCTTTGGTTTTCAATCTAAAATTACAGGCCGGGCCTTGTCCAAAACTTTGTAAAACATTACAATGCATATTAATTACCTTACCAATCAATCACCTTTTTATCCAGCCGGGCACACACCCAAGATTGATGGACGAGAGGAGCAAGAGGAATGCCGAGATGCAAAAAACCAGTCCACATTTTTGACCAGGATAAGACAGTAACAGTATCCACTTTTCACTTCTTTTAAATAATTTGATTAATATCTTGTATACATTCTTTACAACAGTGTGTTCTTGGAGTTGTTATTATCAATCATCATTACGTTTGCTCTGTGTTTACGATTCTTCACTACCAATATTTAAAATTTCTATTTGCTATCTGTTAAAGTATTAAGGCCGGAACAGAACAAGAAATAGAAGTGTATGTAATTCGGGTCTCATCATGCATGCATTTCCTTTTTATACCTTAACACATGGAATGGATATGGTATGGTAGTCTTCAATGATTGTCGTTTGTTTGTCTATGTATGCATACTGTTTTTCTATGTCAAACCTTTCCCAAAATCCCCCTTCCCATCCAATCAACGGACCCTAACCCTCTTCCCCCGGGCTGTGTGACTTATTGTCGAGGTGTAACTAAATTAAATGTACACCAATGCTTAATCACACACTTGCTGGGGCGGATGTGGTGAAAGCAACACTACTTCAATTTCAATGCAGAGCGATGATCTTCTTCTGCTTGCCCACCCATGAGTAGGATATTTCAGAGGTTATTTTATTTAACAAAGGAACATATACCTCAGCATGAATTGCCGGCATTGATTGGATTTGTTTGTTGTCATTCCTCATATACAGCACTAACTGTTAGACTGTAGGCATAGTCAAGTCGACAAAACTATAGTTTGTAACTCTGTCTAGTAGGCTATCCTCATAATAACCAGCATTCAGTTTTTTTGTCAAATATTTGAGCATATAATTGTTGCTCGGTAAATTCTGTGATGTACTTCATTCAACTACTCCTCTAACAGTCTCTCAAAGGCGATTGACTATCTCCTTTTCTTTTTTTGGAAATGCTGCCACCCTGCCAGTGTATACTACTACTAGTATACTACCACCACCACCCCAATCATGGCATGTATGAAAAAGGAAACCATCTTCACCATGCAGCTAGTGCTGTGCCACAGTTGGACATAAACATCAAGCACCGGTAAGAGAGAAGTTTGGGGGAGGCAGAATCAATAATGGACATGTTGTCAATGATTTCAGTTTCAAACACCACTCCAAAGAATGCATAGTAGGACCAGTCAATGAGTGAGGTGTGTCGCATCTATCTGTTTGTGTCTTATACAGTCAGCAAATTATTGAAATCAAACACACGCTATGGGCGGCCATGCACCAGCAAAGAAACAGTGTGATGTAAAACAGTTACCCCACTTACAAAACATTAACAACATTGCATGTAACATAGAAAAATATATTTAATTGACCCTAACAAAAAACTAAACCCACAAAAGCTGACCCACCCACCTCCCTAACCCCAACGACTGTCCATAGAAGTAGAGAACGCCCAAACGAGTGAAGAACGAACAGGAATTAAAAAAGGGGCAGTGACAGGGACTAACTGGTGGGGCGGGACTGGAGGAGGACACGCATCTGGTCCTCTAAATGGGCGACGCGGCGTCTAAGGCCGCGGCAGTTGCAGCCACAGTGGGGGGGGGCACCGGAGATGACACGGTGGCGGCGGGCAGCCGTCCGGCGGTGGCGCCGTACCGCTGGAGGGCGGTGGCTGGGGCCCGGGGCACTGGAGGAGCCTTCAATAGCTGCAGCAGCCTCCTCCTCGGCTAGGACCACCAGCCGCCGGTATTCCTGCTGGATTGCCTCCAGCTTCCGGCGCCGTGCCTTGGCGGCCAACTCCTTACGGTTGAGTTTCAGAGTTGCTGTGTATCAAAAAGAAAAAAACAAGACAATTGTAAAATATAGTCTTAATAAAACAGTAGGACAAGGTAATTATTTATACACATAGTGGCATGGTAGAGTAGCACTATAAAATAAAGCACAGTAGTACATAACATTTTAAATGTCGCCCGTCCTTCTTCCTTCCACCTGTCTTACACTTTTTAGTTGAACAGTGCACCAGGTGCTCTTCTCCATAAAACTTTCAAAGCGGAGTTGAAATCAGATAGATGAGGACATTGGTTACTCAATACTCCGGCTCCTAGTCCTATACCAATTAAAGGGAATTCTAGTCTTCTAGTTCACTCTTCAAACGTCCCCAAGAACTCATACTTACTTACGACATCGGATAGCGGGCGGACTTTGTCCGCCCGCCATCCGACTGCTAAAAAGGGTGGGGGTCCCGTGGGGACAATTAATTAGGATGATGCGCCCGGCACAGTGGCGGGCGCACCCTGTTTTTTTAAATTTAAATTCTGGTTGGCTTTGCTGAAAGCAATGCTAAAATGTTGTGCTGCTTTTCCAAGCACAACATGACGGGCCTCGCACGGAGCCTGTCACGTTTTGCTTTGAAAGTCGGGGGGGTACCATAGCATCGGTAGGTACCCTCCATGGGGGCCCCCAAGCATACTCTGCAATGTGTGCATGCCTTTCCGTGGCGGACGGCAATGCCGCCATGCAAAGGCATTCCAAAATGCAGATTATATGGCTGCCGGTGTGGTGAGAGAGACACCACCGCCATATTGAACCCTTTTCCGCCTGGACATGTCTGAATATTTTCTACAGGGATGGCGGGAGGTTTGCCCCTGCTGTGACGGCAGTGAATTCCAGCCAGCCCGGCGGGGGCAATACGCCCACCATCCTAATGGGGCCCTAATTCACAACTGTACAGTATACATATACATACAGTACACCTTTGCAGTGAGTGTGCTGTCAAGTTCAACAATAGTTAAAGATTATGAATCTAACTTACCACCGCCTGCCACTGGTGCTGCCACTCCCCCTCCGTTGCTATCTGCAACTGCCGCATCCTCGCCCTCGGCGTCGCCTTCGCTGGCCCCAGCAATGGTGGTCGGTAGTGCGCCTAGAAAACATTACACATTTATTAGGCGACATATACACCTCCCCCCTATTGATCAGTAGCAAGGTTGAAAAATGAGTTAATACTAACATACATCACTAGTACAAATCAGGTAGTAGTAGAGTAGACACTAAGTTATATGATCATTGTAGCATTTGCTTGATTAGCCCTAGCCATGCACATGTGACGTTACCTTTACCTTGCAGCTTCTTAAGACACCTTTGAGCCCACATGACCTGCCTCACACTGCTACTGTCTAGTCTACGCGCTGCGTACAAGCGGTCAACAAACATTAACAAGCCACTTTTTTAGGAAGAACTGGTGTACTACTGTTACTGTTAGTCCATATTGCTTATCCATAGATGCTACACTTTTTGGCACGGCTGAGAAATGCTTGCAAGTTGCAATATACTAACGCACACCATTTCTTTTTTCGCATTACAGACGCAAGATTCCCTTCTACGAACCAGAGCTTCTGAACGATGCACCAACTACCAGTACTAGGTTCTTCTGAGGTGAGGGGTCCCTTCACTCACATCTTCATTTATAAATGTATATAAACTAAATTGCTATGGGATGGTGGTGCTGCCTTCCACCACTTCAGTTATCATGATTTAATTCCCAACTGTATAAGTGTAACAATGTATATTGTTTTAATGTTATTGATTTGCCGGTTGGTGCTGCTAAGAAAACAGTGTACAGACCTTCTCAAATTGAAATAAAAATTTTAAACTTACATAGACTTTGTGGTATTTGGTGTGGAGTGGACTAACTTACACGAGTGAGCAAATTAAAGTAAGGGTGTGCATGTGAATTGCTTCCACGACAGAGGTTGAGTGTGTTATGTTCTGGGTTGTCTACTTGTTGGTTATCTTGGGGGGAGGGTTCCGAGACCTAATAGGTATGACAAGACAGTACTATAGTCAAGCAGTGGAATTGTGGTGGGTGCAGAATTTCTGATTGAGGTGTGCAAGGAAGGTCCAACCTACCATCACCAACATCCTATTTTCTGGTGCAAATGTATGTGCAAGATCCCTACAACAGTGGTATGTCCTATAGGGTATCATATCAAAATATTAAGAAATCTGGTAGGGCTGTTGTTGCTGTGAATGTTCAAAGCCTAAACATCAATAAGAGTAAAAAGTAGTACAAGACAACGACCCAACGGATTGTACGAGCTACTGGTGAATATGAGTTTTATATTACAACCTTTCACAAAGAGTGGCACTGGCCAACTGGGCAAGACTAGCTACTACAGTACAGACAGACAGACTGATAGTATGTAGTAGTACTCAGTCATCATAGCGGAGGCAGGGATAAGCTTTTTGAAACCGTACAGATCGAAGGATAATTGGTGGTAAAAAAATAGCATTTGGAAACACACTATAGTTCGGGAGAAATGGGGCAGTAAAAGTTATGGAATAGGAAATATTATTAAAAACAAGAAGACTTACTGGGGCCAGCAGAGGAGCCCTCAGCGGTGTCCTCCTGGTGGTGTTCCTGTCCCGCCTACTGCCCAGTCCCTGCCCGTCTGCCCCTGGGTGCTGATGAACAGGAAAGATATAAGAAAGAGACAAACATTGATGGATGGTGTCAAACAAATACAATATTTTTCAACAACGGTCAAAAAACACTTATGTAAACAATTGCAATAACTACATTGACCGATCTCATCTGGTCAACATGTAATATCGGGGGATTCGCAGTTCGACTACTTAAGTTACTATTTATCAACAGTAATCTATTCTTCCATTCTGATTCCAGAAAACTAAGTTACAAGTAAGCCTAAGTATTAGTACAACGTACCACCCAACCTAGCCCACCTATTCCAGGCATGCCAATTGTACATTAAGTATGCATTTCCACTGTATTCCTCAACAATGTGTATGATCCAATCATGGAGGACACATGAACATGACTACATTTTTTGTATACACCAAATTTTGGTTTGATTGATGATGATCTGCTACTGCTAAGTAACTGCAAAGCCTACCTCCACTCATTGAACAAACTAGAAAGGTTCTAAAGACTGCCGTACTAGCAGCACGTCACGTAACTGAGTGAGGGGGGCATCACGCATACCACTAACCAATTAGAAGCTCATACAAAGTACCTAAACCTATGTATCAATCCGCCCCTATCTATTAGTGACAGGACAAAGTAAGGAGTGGACGTGAGTCACTGTAGCATTACGTAACTTAATTTCTCTAAAATAAACTCGTAAAGAATCACGCTAAGCAAGCGCAAACGCAAAGCTGCAAACAAGTAAGATTAGTAGTAGCGCAGAAGAGCACCTGTGTCATAATCACAGAAGACTTTTAAACGTTATTAACCTGGAATGTATTGCAAGCAGCAACATTCTAGCTGGTTGGAAGGAAAAAAAGATATTCGCAATATATAACATAGAGCAGAAGAACAGACACAAAGTTGTAATAATTAAATAGGTACTCACCAAGCCCCGGGACCTCCACTCCTAGCAGGTCCAGCAGGTCCTGCTCACGGTCCAGGATGTCGGACCACCGGTGCGTCAGCTGTGCCTGGGTGCGCCGGACCCCAGAGATGCGCGACACTGCCCGGCGCACCTTCCCCCACCGCTGCCGACGCTCCCGGAGGCCGTACCCGGACCCAGGCCTGCCACCTGCTGCCAGGGTTGAGGGGAGGTGGCGCTGCACAAAGAAAATTAGTGCAGCCAACTCCGCCTCCCCAAATAAGGCCCGTGCATGAACCCCTTGTGGGCGCCGCCTTCCGAAAGGAAGGCGGTCGCGGCTCTGGCTGCGCCGGCGAACAGCCCTGCCCTTGGACATAGTTCTGGGGACGGGGCGGGAAAGAAAAGGTAAAATAAATAAAGGAGTAAAGGAAGTAAATAGCGGGCAATACAAAGAGAAAAAGTAGCTAAAAAACAAAAAAAAAGTAGACAAAAACAAAAAATATAGAGGCAGGAAAATAGTTAGAGAAATAATAAGTAATAAAGATCCAAAAAAGTGGCTATAAACAAAGGATTGAAAAGATTTAGGGAGGATTGAAAATCAGGCCCCAGAACCATGCAATAGAGTGGAAAACAAGATGGCCGCGCCCATTGCGACCACGTGCGCAAGTTCGCGCGATATTTTCTCCCTGAGCAAGCAAAAAGCAACGCGATCAAGTAAAAGCGATCGCGAACAGGAAATATCGACCGCGAACATGCATTGCGCGACCCGGAACAGGAAGTAAACAACGCCAGAGGGCGGGACAAGTGAAAACAAGATGGCCGCGCCCGTGAGCAACCGCATGGGTAAGTTGGCGACCCGCGAACACGCAAAAAATACCGCGAACAGGCGGCAAAAAAACTTCCGCGTCTTCGCGATATTTCCGGCGTGTTTGCGGAGATTTTCTACATTCTCGCGATAATTTGCGGAAGTTAATTCCGCCCACCCCTAGCTAAAACACCAGGGCTTTTGAGGTCTAGCAGGGCCTTCTAAGGTCTAGCAGGGGAATGTGCTCTCTCAGGAGAGTAGTCTGTTGGACTGGTCATAAAGGTTGAACCTGGTTCCCCAGTTCCAAATTCGGCATCTCTGGCCAAAGAAGTGCCACATCCACTCCCCCACTGGACACCATACTTCCCCACTTAGAGAAAATCGCACTTCCTTTAACTACTACCAAATTGTGCCCCTCTATAAACACCTAAATGAGATTCAATTCAAAATATACACTTGACAAGAGTAATACGCTGGCTGACAAAAGTAACAACATTCTGGAAAAAGCAAACACTCATAGGGAATACAACTTAACACTTTTACACTCATTCAGAAATCAATGAGCGTTTTTGCCTGAAAAGTTAAGCACATGACTAAAGGGCTTGGAAGGGACCCGTTTCAATGTCCATTGCTTATATCCTTACAAAACATAGGCAGTATGGTTTAAAAAGACCAAATCCCTGGACACAGAGCTGCGGTACACATTTTATGAACTAAAATAGGGAAAACAACTGGTAAGGATCATATTAAACGTTTTCCAATCCACTCATCAAGCAGGTATTGCAGTACTTTCATGAATGGTGCTCTTCCCCACTTGGGGAAAAATGCTGTTTAAAGAAAGATAAGAAAATAAAAGTAGCGATTCATTGGCAAATGCTGTAAAGTGCCGCTACTGTGTTTGGGGGTGAATAATATCAATCAGGCCAATTTGCGACCACTCTCTCTTGCTTTATTTAGTTATGTACTTATTGTTCAAATTTTAAACCTTTTTAGGTCTCGCCTGAACCAGCGCATGCACTGGCCTGGCGAGACTTATTGAGAGGGCTCCAAAAAGTGCTACCAGGCCAGCCTAGAGCTACAGAGCATGTGCGCGAGCGCGCGCGCCGCGCTTTACCGCGATTACTTTCACCTTCCCGGTCGCACGGCCGCTTTGATGTTTGATCACGATCACTTTCGCGGCCGCACGGCCGCTCGGCAAAGTCAGTAGGTCTCGCTTTTGGGACCTTATAAGTATTTAGTTATGCAAATGTTGCATGGCTAAACACTTATAAGGTCCCAAAGGCGAGACCTATTGGCTATGCCAATGCTTGTTTTCTCTCCTCCCGAGTCTGCATAGAAAAATGTCAGAAAAAGACATTTGCAGCAAAAGTGTTTCCTCTTTTTTTGGATCCATTTCGCAGGGGAAAGAATGAAGGAAAGGAGAGGAAAGAAAAGTCACGGTTTTCAACAAGTGACCTGGAGCACGACAAAAAGGTAGAGAATAAGAGAAAGAGAGGGGGCGGCTGCTAGCGGTGGAGCAGGAGAAGTAGACACTGTCCTGGACTTCTCTGGGCTAGAAGGAAACGACAACCCTTTTCCTTCTGTGCCCGCCCGTCCTTGAACAGCCACGAACGGCCGGGCTATTTCCACCGTCCTGGGATGCTTATCTAAAATAATAAAGTAGGGGAACGGACTGTATTAAATGAAAGAAGTAGGTGCACGCCATGCCCTGCCGATCCCGCCCACTTCGACCACTGCCCACACACCATGTCTGTGCAATTCTTAAAATCAAACATGTTAGCACTCCAAGCATCTCAAATCGCAGGGAAATTTTTTCCAATTTCGCATCAAAATGGGCCTACAAATCCCAGAATGCTAAGCGTGGTTGGCCGAAAAGGCGGACTGGCTCCAATTAGGATACGTGGGTGTTTGGGTAGTTACTGTACCACACTTGTCCAACGGAAAAAAGGAAGCTATACTTGCTAGCTTCAAATGTCAAATGTCATCAATATAAACCATTTTATTTCAATAACCAGCATCTTGTGCAATCGGAATCCACTGAGATATTTAAAATAGCATCACCATTATATTCTACCAGCTGAATCCAGCCAGCGTACACCATTTGTTACTAGCGAACCGAAGATTCCGCCAAAGAAACATCCATCATTAGTGGGCGGCATGAGAAATAAAAGCTCCTGTTCTTGCTCAATGAGGGCGTCTCCTGCAGAGACTCTTTTGACCCTTTAGCGGCCCTGCCCAGGGTGGATGAATAATGGACCAGTGCTTTTGCACCCTGGGCCCAGAACAACACACACAATTCACCCTGTCTTTTCCCGTTCTTTTCCCTGTAACCTTCTCTTTCATATCCTCCTTCCCTCCCGACGCCACTATTTTAAATGTTCCATCATCCTAAGGGCCTACTTCCCTGTACAGCGTTCCGTGTCTTAGCACCAGTTGCATTACACATGGTCACAAGCATGATTTGGCAGGAGGAGATTAAGTGATTTGCCCAGGGCTCAAGCAGAACCATAGGCTGCTGAGCCCGCAGCCTCAAATTCAGCGTCTGTGGCCACAACAATATCCCTCTCCACCAACATTCCCACCCTTCTCCCACTGGCCCAACTAAAAAACACAGAACATACACAGGCTGGCAGACATCAGACGAGGCCTCCGGCCCAGCTTACCTGACAGCAGTGGTAGACTCAGCTCCGCATCCTAGTTTGCCTCCGTGCAAAACGATGAGGAGCTATCTATGCTGTAAACGGATATTCTGCACGTGCTGAAGCATGAGCAGAGTATGTCACATGATTCTGTGACATCGGGTCACATGCCCTCAATCACTCACAGGCAGCCGATAGTAACCCCACCCGTTCCCCCTACTTGTCAGCCTGTGCAGTGATTGACAGGCAGCCCCAGGAAATACAGGTCGGAGGCCCTCTACGGCCGGGAGTGCTTGAAAATATGACTCTGCTGCACGTCATAAGTGAGTGGGCTTTGACCCCCTCAGAACTGCAGGCCAGGGCTGGCGATAGGTCAGCCCTGCTTAGCTTGCTCACAGTGAAAACAAGCATTTGCAATGCAATAGGATTCGCAGTTATGCAAGGCCTTTTGAATTGCAAACGGCAGTCATCACGGACAACGGGAGGGAGGGCGGGGGGAGGCACGGAAATCGGGAGGGGGAAAAGACACGGACAACGGGAGTGTGGGCTGGGAGAGGGGGGCAGAAGGCATGGACAGCTAGAGTGCAGGCAGAGGAGGGGAGAGAAGCGGCGAGAAAGCACGGACAATGGGAGTGCGGGCAGGGGAGGGGGTGAGAAGGCACGGACAATGGGAGGGAGGGGGGAGTAGAGAAGGCAGTAGGAGAACCTCATTAAAGAAAATAGTGATCACAGTCTAAATAACACATACCGTGTAACACTCGAAGTAAAGGGGCCAGTAGCCATGGGAGGATACAAATGACTACATGATCGTAATAAGAAGGGACTAACAAGCGTATAAACAAATCTGAAGGCAGCATTTACAAAGTAAAAAGACACAAACTAATTAAAAATATGGGCGAGGGGGTGGGCAGGGCTTTCCTCACGTAAAGAACTACAGCAGATCTTCACCAGAGCAGTTCTTGCGCGCTGACTCTAGGCCCGACCTATATAAGCACCCCTGCAACAAACCCAGCCCCAACCCTTCTAGCCAGGGCACAATATCTAAAAAAGAAAAGTGGGGTACCAACCTAGTTAGGCAGTATGCAAGCAACCTCATGGCGCGCAACATCAAAGCGTGCGACATCACGGCGCACGACATCACGGCGCATGACATCACACATGCCATCACAGGATTTGACATCATAGAAAGTGGCATCACAAGCCACAACTTTACAGGAAGTTGCAGCACAAGAAGTGACATCAGATCTAAAGCCCTCACAAATATGTTTAGCAGGTCTATCATGTGTACATTTGAGCACATTGCGAGTATAATAGCACAGTGAGCTATGGAAGATGATATGTGACTTCTACATCTTGCAATCCCCCAGTTTTATATAACACATCCTGTACATTCATTTACAAACGTATATCATTTATTGTACATGTAATATGCATGTGTAGATGTAAAGCGCTCTGACACCCTGCATTGGGATGAGTAGGGCTATACAAGAAAAAATAGTGGTACGCCTCCCCGGGTGTAGTAAGCTCTATATACATGCAATTTGCTTTGTGTAAATACTGGGTGTTAGACCTGGCACCTTGGCGTCGGTCTCCCTTCCTTTTTTGCTGTTGCCTCATGTGTTTTTGCTGGTGTTAGATGCATTGGGCACTGTGGCACTGCTGTCCAGTGTCACAGTGCAAGTGCTGCCTATTGTAAACTGATGTATGAATTAGTTATTCAATGATTGGTTGGTTTGGTTTACCTGTCAGACCCTAGTACAGTGCACCAGGAGTGCCCAGGGCTGGTAATCCCAATACTGCTGGTGGGCTTGCAGTACTGGTTGTGCCACCCACAGAAGCAGCCTGTAAAAGTGTGTCTAAGGCCTGCCATTGCAGAGCCTGCATGCAGTCTGGTACTGTCATGTTGACTGGGCAAGTGTACCCACTTGCCAGTCCCTAAACCTTCCCTTTTCTTCCTATCAGACACCCCTATGGTAGGCCCAAGGGCAGGGTGCATTGTAAGTATAAGGTAAGACAAGCCCTGATGTGTTTTGTATGTTCTAATAGTGAATTACAGCCATTTTCGTTTTTTCACTATTACAAGGCTACCTGTTCTCCATAGGCCAGAATGGGCAGTTTGATTATTACATCTTATAATCTTAACGGACTCAGGGAACATGGAAGAAATTCAAATTTAGTATGCCTGAACGCAGAATGATAAAATACATCTTTTAGTGAAGTTGGTTTTAACATTCTGTAGAAAATACCACTTTTAGAAAGTAGGTATTTTCTTGTCTAACCATTCAAACCTGCCTCTGCTAGGCTGTGTATTCCTTGTCTGGAGTTTGAGTGACAGGGGATGGGGAAATTCCAGGAGACAAGGTGAGTCAGCACGGGGCTGAATAGAGAGATCTGCATCTAGATGGGTGGGAGGAGTTGCACCTGGGACCTGAATAGGGCTGTGCCTTCCCTCCACAATGATGGCTCCACCTCCTGTGGTGCGTCTGATAACTCTGCCCTGCACTCAGAAAGGAAAGAAGGAGTCATGTAAACAAAGTGCTCCAGGACTGACCAAAACTGGTTTGGACTAGGCAAAGGCCTCTCTGCCTTCAGAGAACAAAGAGAAACTTGGTATAAATATTGGGACCCAAACCCAAGAACTTTAGATCACTTTTGGACAACAAAAAGACACCTTTACTGAGGAGAGGAACCAGAAGAAACTGAGGAGAGACTATCCCTAAGCTGAATTGATGCTTGGGGGATGGGCCTGCAGTGGTTGCCTGACTGCCAAAGAAAGGAGAAAGGAACTTTGGGTGCTTTATTTCAACTTGTAAAGGATCTCCAAGAGCTTGAGAGAAGAGCTTGCCTCCTGCTGAAGTCTCAGGGACAACAGACTTCAACCACCAGCTCCCCAAGAGTTCTTTGGAAGTGCCTGTAGCTGTATTTGGGCCTTCGGAGGGACTGCGTGTCGCAAGGAGCTGGAAGCGCTACTCAAGAAGAAGAAACGTGTCGCCGTCGCAGCCGTCGCATCACTGAACAAGGGTGTCGCCGCTGTAGCTGTCGCATTGCACCGCATCACAAGAAGCACCTCGCATCCTCGGAGAACCGTGCCGCCGTCGCAGCCGCTGTCGTTGCATCACTGAACAAGGGTGTCACCGCTGCAACTGTCGCATCGAGTGGAAGCGTCTTGCATCGTTGGAGAAGAGTGTCGCCGCCAAAGCCGCTGTCGTCGCATCACTGGACAAGGGTGTCGCCAATGCAGCTGACGCATCGAGCCGAGACATCTCGCAACATCGGAGAAGCATGTTGCATCTACGAAAAAACGCAATCTTTGTTTCTTTGCACCAGATCTTCAACGCATCACCGCCTTTGCTTGTAAGGACCTACTGCATCACCTTCCCTGCAACACTTTCGTTGCCCTGCGTGTCGCATCTGAAGGTACATTGACTCAAAGTGTTGCATTTAAGATCTAAAGAGAACTAAGCCAATTCTACAATTTTTAAGTAACAGTATTGTGGATTTTTTTCATTTATGGTCTTGTGTTAAATCTATATAAAGAATACTTTTTTTTATATAAAACTGGTGTGGTGTCCATCTGTAGTGTTGTCACTTGATTACTGTATGTGTTCACAAATGCTTTACACACTGCCTCTGAGATAAGCCTGTCTGCTCGTGCCAAGCTACCAAGGGGGTGAGCAGGGGTTCTTTTAGGAGTGTACCCCCTTACCCTGACTAGAGGCAAGGGTCCCTATTTGTCACAAGTACCTACCTGTGCCAACCAGAGAGCCCCAAATTTAACACTGGGAAAGACCAATACATCTGCCATTCATACAGTGCATGCATATCTCCTAAACAGGGACTCAACAAAATGAAAAGCTGCTTCTCTTAAGTATGTGCGAAGTGCTAACAAGGTGTGAGTCGTTGTTTCCCCTCTGCTTCATTTGCATCAGGTGTGAGCCAGCCAAGAGACTTGAACAAAAGGAGGCCTGATGACCCCTCAAATTCGGCCTTTGCTATGGGCCCAGCAGGAGTCTTAAATAAGAAAGGCCATTCCCTGCCTGCATGTTGTTGCTTGTTGTAGATGGGAAGCAGACAATGTACAGGCGCTGCTGAAAGTGTCCCAGTGCTTGGAAATTACACCGGGACGAGTTCAGCACATTATTCAGTGGTGCCCAAATTCTTGGCAGGGAGGACGGCGTATGCCTGTGAAAATAGTTTGCGGACGCCGTCCACCCACGTGTTCCCCCGACTCCTGCCCTGCTTCTAGCTTCTCGGCGAACGCCAGGTACTGCCAGTCACGGCCTGTCTCAGGCCAGGGGCCTCCTGCACGTGTACAGTGCCAGAGGGGGCACCCTGGAGCTTGGCGGCTGTGGGGGCTATTGTTACCCCATTCTATGCCTCCCATTATTTCTGTCATGTTTTCATTGTGAACGTTCATGGGAAATTAATGGTGGGTGACATGCATATTGATTTTAGAATGTGTTCACATGCACACACTTTAAAAAACATGAACAGAAGGAATGTTTTTTATGTACAAACAATGATATGTTAGGGCGGGGGTGTGAGGTGGTTCTTGTTATTAGACCACATCTGCCCAGATCTGCACGGCTCTTTCTTCTGTTGTGTGTGCAGTAATCACATTTGCATTGCTAATGTGGTTCATGTAGCCCATTCAATTGTTGGTTGGGTAATTATTTGTTCTTCCTGTCTCTGGGCAGTGTACGGTTAGGATTTAGCAACAATTGTTTGCACCTTTTTGGCAGTTGTTGAGACCATCTCACAGTGTTGGGTCTCCATGAAGTTCTGGGCGCCAACCTGAGTTCTATGATGTGGACTACAGCATCTAAGTCCATATGAGTCAATTTGGTGAGTTCCTATTAGGAAATTGCACTGCTGTGATTTCCTAATTTGCGATTTCCCAATAACGAATGTGAATCAGTAGGAATCGCTATTAGGAAATCGCAGGCTACATACACTCTGTTTTGTGATTCCCAAATAGTGATTGCTACGGATTCACTATTTTCGGATCGCAATTTGTCCATATGGGCCTTAGCTCTTACACAGCTATATATATTTTCTGATGTTATGTTGTTATGATTTTCTTGTACAAAATATATCTGCAAGGCAGCTGCTTAGTTCTTGAGCAGACACTTAGGGCCTTACTGGGAGGAGTGAGGTACTGGGACCTGTGCACGCAATTGGTGGATTTCATGTCTAATAGTACAAATAAAGCCACATTTATCTATGTGCATTTATGTGTTCTAGCAGTGATTGTGTGCAATTCACTGAGTCTGAGTGATGGGGCTAGATTCATTAACAGTGCTCAACAATCCCCAGGCGTATGCAAATATGACTCCTACTACCCTACTAGTATTTAGTGTTCAATGGGGCATATTCTCAAGGAGTTATCGCCGAGTTATCAGCACTTTATCACAGCCAAAGTCGCGATAAATGTATCACTCCTTTCACAAGCCGGTGCTAACAGCCCATAGCACCAGTTTACCTGTGATAACAGCCGCAAAAAACATCGCCACAGAGGACCCCGGCAAGTGTCGCTAATGAGATGCAGAGTGCAGAGTAGGCGTTCCCGTGCAAAAAGCCACAACAACACCACTCCACAACATTCTCAATGACCAGCCAGATCGGCGATAAAATCACAAAACATGCGATATGGCGCGTTAGCAGCAGGAAATTAACACCTGCTCTGACCTGGTGTAAAGTCGGACCACAGCCTGCACCAGAAAAGGGAGCTGAGCACAGAGCTACACCTGAAGGGCAACAGATGCCATGGAGCCACTGATCATGCAGCCTGGACACCCAAGAGGGCCACAACACCCACCACCACCACCCCCTCCTCTCCGGCCCCCTGCCCCTCCCGGTCCAAGACATGCCACATCAACTACATGGAATCATGTACCAAATAATCCGCCTGATATCGCACAATCACATTTGGTGACATGCATGTGTCATCACGAAAATGAGCATCACACATTCACCTTCAAATTAATAAATGAAAATGTATTCAAATAAACACAGAACAGAAATGAAGACACATGGCGGCTCCCCTCGGGACAATCTGTAGGTCAAAGCCTGCAAGAAAAAAATCATGATGAGAAGGTGTGTCTTGCGCACATCAAAGGACAGAGAGAGAGCGAAGGAGAGAGAGATACAGAGAGAGAGAAAGAGAGAGATAGATGTACAGAGAGTGAGAGAGAGATAGACGTACAGAGAGGGAGAGAGAGAGATAGACGTACAGAGAGGGCGAGAGAGAGATAGAGAAAAGAAGAAAGGGACAGGGAGAGAGAGTGCCGACACTTCGCACCCAGGCCCCACTGCTCACCTGCTGACGCCGGTGTGTCTAAAAGCACATGCCGCTAAGAAGTGCAGTTCACCAGGTCCCACATCTTCAACAGATCCGTCATCTGAAACAGAGTCCAGCTACATGAATGGCAGAGTACATACAATTGCACACAACATCATCGCCTGCCTGCCCCTGAGCACCCAGGTAGCTGCACCCCAGCCCCTCCCACCGCCCAGCGGTGCATGACCGCCCCTGCGCACCCAGGCAGCTGCACCCCAGCCCCTCCTGCCACCCAGCGGTGCATGCCCGCCCCTGCGCACTTAGGCCTCACTGCTCACCTTCCGCCACCGGTGTGTCGCAATGAGGACCCACCATGTGCCGGTGCAAGCCCCAAGTCCAAGGCCCTCGAACATGGCACCCTTCACATCATGCAGCCCCGCTCCGCAGGCCACCAGGTCTCACATTTGATTCTGGGTCTTGATTTCGCCATGGCAGAGGACATACCAGTGCACCCGGCATCATCGCAGGCTGCACACCTGCTCAGCACTTAAGGTGCCCCTAACTCAGTGCACCCAAAGTCACCATCCCGTGGCGGTGTGCCTATGTCGGCGGCAATGTATCTGGTGCCACCAAGTCTGTGCCCCCAAAGTCATGGACCCTGAATGATTGGGTATCGTGTTGCGGACGCCATCATGTCACCTCCGGTCCTGGGGAATGTGATGTTGCAGGGCTCGAGGCCCTCATGCCTACATTAACACCACACGGATGCACCCAGATAGAGAGTGGAAATGGCATTGAGCACTTGCGTCCGGCCTTTTTTATTGGCAGGGTCACATGTCCTGTGACGCGTGTGCTGGATGGATGTGGTGTGTGTGTAAACCAGCTGTGAGGGTGTGGCTGTGGCATGCTGACAACTAGACCTGTGATCAGTAGATCACTACAGGGAAGACCTGGGACATGTAGCGTTGGCGTCCCCCCCTGTGAGCGTAAGCGGAGTGGGCTGGTGTATGCCAGTCCAACGTAATGGTTTGTAAATGAGCCTCTTGCCCTGGGCGTGGTTCCGTACTGGGCTGGACGAGGAAGTAACTCATGCGTGTGTCCCTGTTGTTGTGTCAGCACCACCCGGACCGCATTCGGCAATGTGTCACCCTGTGACCCCTGTTCTACGACATGAGCCACATGGATGTGAGAGGAGTTCAGTGAGCCTACATTCATCCATACTTCCACACTTGAAAGACCATAGACATGACACATCTGTGTGATCATGAATGTTTAATGCACATTCAGTGGAGTGTTGCATCTGGAGCAGTACAGGACCATGCAAACACCACCATGACGATGTTGGCCTGTGGAAGGCCAGTCAGAGTCCTTCAGGGAATGACAAGTCCGAAGGAAGCGGAAGAGTTCAGTCCTAAGGCAGATTGCTGTGTCATTGGCGATCAAACAGCATATGGCAGTCCATGTCGAGGTCCAAGGTGAGTGTCGCGTAGTGCATCGGGGGACAGTGGAATGTGATGATGCAGAGGGCAGAACCAAGCTGAAGCCGGCTCTATGGTGGAGATGCATGCTACTGTGTCCTTCTTACCACGAGGGCAGAATGATCCACATCTTCGTCCTCTGCTGTTTCATATGCCTCACGTGTGGTTGGTGGTGTTCTGTCTCCAGCACTGTGTGGCAGTGACACATCAGTGGCCGGAGGTAGAAGGTCTGCCCCACTGTGTGGCACTGACACTTCAAGGGGCGGAGATGTGGATGGAGTGGTAGTAGCAGCATGCATCAGCGCCACGCCTTGTGGCAGCAATGCCATGTGTATGGTCCTGAGGTCATTGAAGAACACAGCTACCACTCGCTGTTGTGCAGCCATGGCAGCTGCTTGTTCCGCATTCACCCGCTCCATGGTCTCCATTAACCTCCACATGTTTCCCAACTCCCGTGTGACATCGCTAGAGCCACTCTGACTGGACAGTTGTTCTATTCTCTGAGCAGGGTTCCAGCGATGTCAGCCATGGTCCATTGGAGAGCATGGAGCGGACTGTGGGTGTTAGGGACCGTGTGTAGTCTCTGATGGGACTTAGACACCCACATATGGTATCTAGTTTGTCTGCCATGCGGTCGAAGCCCACCCATACCTGTTCAGCCAGAATCTCCTGGCACCCCAACACACGGCTTTGGAAGGCCATGTGTTCTTCATGGGGGTCCTGGGAGGCAGCTGTGGTGGTTGATGCTGCCTGCTGTGTGGTCTGTGCAGGGGGTGGGGTCTCCTCATAGCTGCTGGGCTGCCTAGCTCCTGGAAGTGGGCTGTGTAGGCTGTTCATGAGTTGTTGGAGGGCGTCGGAGTCAAAGCTGTTGTGGTCCTCTTCATCATCAGAGTAGAGAGGGTTGGGCTGCTCTGTGGGAGGTGTTGATTCTCCCTCTGCAATGTGAAGGGGAGATGCAGTTTAACAATGTGTCCACATGTATGTTGTCTTATTGTACATGTTTTCATACAGACAGCATGACTGGGTACATTGTGGCTGTTTGGGAGGAGCTGCCTATTTGATGGAGGACAGTGAACACTTCAAAAACAGACGTGTGTGTGTTTGTACTTGTACATTATCAACTCACATTTCCCTGCAATGCCAAATGTGATTGGCCAGTGTCTGCACCTAAGCGGCACCAGTTGTGTCCTGTGTTCTGTTGTAGGTGTTTTGCAGTTTGTACCACATTGTTGTCAGTGTTGGTGTGCTCTGCACGTTATGTGTGTGTGCTGCATTTTGGGGTAGTCACCCCTGCAGCTCTGATTTTGCTGCCCCTTCTCCCTTTCATGTGGTGTGCCTTTGACTTCTGTTTTTGTACAGTGCTGACATGTAACATACTTGGGTACATTGGTCTCTTGGTGGAAGTTGATGGTCTGGGGCATGGTGTGTCCGCAGATGTGCTCTACTTCATTGTGCATGTGTGCCAGTGTGCCCATCTCCCCCGTCCTCCCAGTCCCTGGTCGTTACTCATCCTGTTGCTGTTATGTCGGGTCATGTTGAGCAGTGTCTGTTCTCCCGACTCCTGCCACCTTCTCCCCACTGATGACTGTGGGAACCATTTCCTCCATCTCGTCCAGCTCCTCCTGTGGCGCAGGACTCCCACCTCCAGTCTGCATTGCTGCCTTCCGGTTGTTTGCGAGTTTCAGCTTGGTTTTGCGCTTGACATCATTACAGCGCCTCTTGACCTCTTCCATTGTCGTCTTCAGCACTCCGACTGCATTCACCTTGTTCGACGGACTGCCATGGTCCATTTTTTGTTGCCAATGACACAGTGGAGGTGACAAACAGTTGTTGATGGTGTTCTACCACCTCCGTTATCAGGATCCTGTTTTCCTGCAGACTGAACGACTTCTTCCTACTCTTCTTCTCCTTGGCCTTCATTGACCCAGAGGTCCCAGGCTGGTCCTCCGGGAGGCCTGTGGGGTTCTGGTTCTCCTCCGTACTTGCTCCGACAGCGTCCATTGTGCTTCGCTGTTCTTTGGCATTTGTTTGTCTGTTTTTTTCTACTTTTATGGTGATTGTTCCCGCCTGACGCGTGTGAATTGCAGGCGTGTGGCTGGTTTTCGCTGATTTTTGTATCGCGATTGGCCTCATCGCAGCTTTCTTTGCGTTCGTGTTTCGCATTTTTGTGGCGCGGCGTTGATTTTAACGCTGTCATTTGACGTGTTGTCTGGAGACTATCGCATTGTACCGCTGTGTTGTGAATACCTTGTTAAAACGGCGTCATTTTCCCGCGATAGACTGCAATGTTGTGTGTTGCGTTATGTAACTTTTGCGATGATTATCACTCGTTCTTGAGAATATGCCCCAATGCTTCTTTTTATTGATGTGCTATTGTAACTGACTTTAGGGAGGTGTGAGAAAGTGTGTGTCTGTAGGTGAAGCGTTCAATAATCCTTGTTGTTACTGTTGTGGTACAGTATGGTCTGTACAATCTATTTCCATATAGTGTGCTAATTTTATAAGATGACTCCATCTTTGCTTCTTGTGTGGATGGTCCCTAAATTGATGGTGTCTGGGTCCTCTGATTCTGAAGAGGTGCTGGAACAGTCACGTCAAACTGGGTCTAAGGTAGTGCGCTTCAGGCTTTTGTTTGTATGCAGCCCAGCATATTGTTAAATGCAATAAGGCAACTCTGGATCTTGGTTTATGAACGGCTAACCGGTTTCATTGCCTGGACCATCTGGCATGTTCTTCAGGGTCATAGGACCAAAGTTAGGTTTTTGTCTCCCAGGTCAACATTCTAGTAACTTGCGAGATTTAAAGTAAGGACTTGCCATCAAGACATTTATTGGCATGATTTTTATGTCAAAATTGATCGCTGTTGCTTCTTTCTTGCTTTGAGCTCAAACCTTTCTGCATAGGACAGCCACATAAACCATGAAAGAAATAGTCTAAAAGTGTCGACCCACAGATGTTGGGACAGAGTATCCAAAAACAACAACATGATACAAAGGTATAGTTACAGGGAAATCACAATGTCAAAAATATGGGGGGGGGGTACAAATATCAGAGATAAGTATATTGTTTTTAGTGTTGTTTTTAATATTGTTTACTAAAATAGCATTGTAAATAATAGGATTTTTACAATATTTCTGTCGAATTGTGTTTGAAATGTATTTTTAAAATAACTGATGTTAGCTGTATTTATTTTAAAAGGCAATTATAATGTTTAATGTATTTAATTTTAAATTGTATTTATTGAAAACATTCTAAGTAAAAATATATGTTTAATGAAATATTTAGTAACATGATGTTGGGTTTATAATGGAAAATGGTCTAGAGATCTTTAAAGTATGATTGTTTAAATAACTTAGGGGCTGATTCAAAGATCTAATCTGAGATCAAATCCTAAACTTACTACTTTTGGTATTCACAGAGGCATTTAGTAGTAGTAAAGTTAGGACTCCTAACTTTACTGCTACTAAACTGAGATAAAATCTTAAACTTACTACTTTTGGTATTCACAGAAGGCATTTAGTAGTAGTAAAGTTAGGACTCCTAACTTTACTACTACTAACCTGAGATAAAATCCTGAACTTGCTACTTTTGGTATTCACAGAAGGCATTTAGTAGTAGTAAAGTTAGGACTTCTAACTTTACTACTACTAAATGCCTTCTGTGAATACCAAAAGTAGTAAGTGTAGGATTTTATCTCAGATTAGTTCTGTGAATCGGCCCCTTAGAAATTTAGCAAAGTCTATCTATCTATCTATCTATCTATCTATCTATCTATCTATCTATCTATCTATCTATCTATCTATCTATCTATCTATCTATCTATCTATCTATCTATCTATCTATCTATCTATCTATCTATCTATCTATCTATCTATCTATCTATCTATCTATCTATCTATCTATCTATCTATCTATCTATCTATCTATCTATCTATCTATCTATCTATCTATCTATCTATCTATCTATCTATCTATCTATCTATCATATATATATATATAAATAAACATTTATCTATCTATACTAACAGCGATTCTCTCCCAATTCATGAAGAACGGCCAAAGGTGTTTGTGAAATCTGCAAAGCTGACACTTGCGGCCGGGCCCTGCAGTCAACCCCTGGCATGCAGTCAACCTCACACCGCACATGCCCTGTGACAAAGGCAGACAACCTGGGAGAGGGGCACACAGCTCCCCTCCCCGCATTGATTTTGGTTCCCTGGACCCCATCCCCCGGGACCTGGATAATAATTAATGGGGGAGTGGGGCAAGCAGCACCCCTCCCAGGGCTTATTTCAGCCATGGGGACCCCATCCCTTGGGGCCAGGTTAGTAAATGGGGGATGCCCAGAAGCCCTCCCATGGCACCCACTGCATATTTGTTGGGGGTCACAGGGAGAGCCAGCAGTGCTCCCTCACACAGGGAGCAGCTGAAATCACTGTTCCCTGTGGGTGGGAGCAATATTTTCATCTGGTTCCATGTTCGCTTTGTGGCTGGGTCCTGAGGGATGGGTTCCAGGGGCCAACATTGTCACTCGGCCCCCTCGCTATTAGTAATACAGCTGGAGCCTGGGGGGTGGGGTCCCTGGGGCCAAAAATGGTCCTGGGAGGAGGCTGCGTACCCCCTCCCCTTTATCATCATAGCCGCGCACCAGGGGATTGGGTCCCTGGGGCCAAAATAGGCCCTGGAGGGGGCCATATGCCCCACCAAATTATTTCAAATGCTGCATCCCCCCACCATATATTTGATGATGAATTCTCCAAGGATCTGGCCCTGGCTAGTAAAACACAAGTGCAGAAAACCGCTATTGTGTTTTAAAAAAATCTTTTTAGGTGGATCCTCTGTAACCCTGGGCTGACAACTACGCTTCGCCCACGTAGTGTACGTAGCGCTGCCTGCTTCGCAGTTTTCAAAGTAGGCGAAGCAGGCAGCGCCTACGCACACGAGGGCGAAGCGTAGCTGCCTGCCGCCAACCACCCGCCTCCCGCCCGCCCTCCTTTTAAAAGATAACATTAATTTGAAAATTAAACACCACTTACCTGAAGCGCGGCGTCTCCGGGGCTCCCTCTTCCTGGTTTCCAACTTTTCTGACAAATGCGCATGCGCGGGCGTCCGCGCATGCACATTTCTCGCAAGAAATGCGCATGCGCGGGCGTCTGCGCATTTGTCAGAAAAGTTGGAAACCAGGAAGAGGGAGCCCCGGAGACGCCGCGCTTCAGGTAAGTGGTGTTTAATTTTCTTTATTATAAATTAATGTTATCTTTTATAAAGGAGGGCGGGCGGGAGGCGGGTGGCGCGTAGTGGGGCTACGCGAAGCGCGTAGTGTGCGTAGATTTGGGCATACTACGTGCTGCTTCACGTAGCCCCACTACGCCCACTACGCCCACCCTTAATCCTCTGTGGATTCGTGAGAAACTTAAGAAAAATGTTTTAGGCCCCCGGCAGGGTCCCTTGGGCCCTACCACCAGGCAAAAGGGTCAGGGTATTCCTACTGAGACCCTTGTTTTAAAAAAAATGTTTTTTTTGGGTCTCAGCAGAGTCTGAGTCCCAAGATGGCTGCCACCACTTCCTGGTTGAAGTAGTGGAAGCCAATCACGGCTCACCATGAGACCTGTCGGATCTGCAGAGGCTCTGCATCCTTAGATATGCATAAATCTTTTTTCTTTAATAACACCAAAACTACACTAAATCACAAAACGCTATCTTTCTGGACAAAGATCTAGCTTCCTCTCTTTACTGAGAGAGCAGCCGCCATATTAGAATGGGCAAATGTTTACAGCAAATGCCTGCACTCTCAGTTATATTGCGGAACCTGGGGAGATTGGACCATTTTCACTGTTTCTACTTTGCACATTATATGTAAGTGATGTTGTTTACTTCACTCATGACCTGTGACCAAGGCTATGGCTGAAATGCATCAGGGGTAGCTGTTAAATTAAAATATTGGATTTGCAGACAGGAGCATCTGAGTAATGCTTTTGACTGTAAGAATTTGTATTGCTTCTGTTAAAAGCTGCCAGAGCCTGCCTCAGACCGCCGCAAGTTGAGCCTCTGAACTCCAGGACCTGGTAGTTTGGAAATTTATAACACAACTCCTCCAAAGAGCAAACATTTCAGCAAACACCCTTCTTATAAAAAGGACCAGGCTGGCACTTCAGTGGCAATGTAATGATGTTTACTTCAAGTCACAGGCTAAGCTCATTGCATTTCGGCTGCCACATGGAGCCTTCCTCATTGTCACCAACTTTGGTCCTGTTGACCTACAGTTAACGGATTCAAAATAAAACACAAAACAAAAAGAAGAAAAGAAAATTGTTCTTATAAGAACTATTTTCCAATTCATTATTCATTATTAAAGAGCTTGATATTAGCGCTAATTTTTCAATTACAGTTACTAGTAGTGCGTGAATGAAATCGAAGAGTAAATGAGAAGGTAAGTGATTGGTAAGTTGTAAGAAATAGAAATGTGCATTATAGTAATAAATACTATTGGTACTTTAGTAATTACCAAATGTTTTGCTTTTCTTTCAGTACAAAGAGTCGACTAGAACAAATGTTGCATACACTCAATAATATAAATACATTATAAAACAAAATTGTTTTATTTTGTGTTGCTTAGATGTTAGTAACAGGAATGTTACTAATGTGTGCTATCATCTATCACACTACAAGGTGCAGATTAGCATTATCTTTTGCTCTTCATGCATCATTGAGGAAAAACAGAAATAACCTACAATTGCAATTTAGGAGTTAGTATGAGAATGTAACAGTTCATGAAGTTCTTGGGCAATCTGTGTTTATAGGTTAACTTAGTGCCATGGTACCTTAATTACCAAGACCCTTGTGTGTTTGGGTTAATAAAAGAGAATAAGAAAGATACATATTTTTGAAGAAGGCTAGGTATCTAGGGATCCACGGCCCTGACAAATACCCTCGATGGGGAAGGTGACTAGAAATTGGGCAAAAACATGTTGATGAAAAGACGATGGTCTAAGCCATTGTGTTCTCATTCGATCGCATAGTTTGTTTTAAATGCATTAGAAGTTACCACTATTAAAGGTGGAAATCCGGTTACCTGTAGCTACTTTTAACTTTATCTGGATCACCGTTTTTGTCCATGAAAATATCTTGTCGAAGAACGGGTCCACTAGGAGGTTGAGTCCGCCCAGGTACTACTGTCCTACCAGGGTGAGGAAAGGTTGCCTATGGTAAAGCATGTCACATTATGTGAGTGAGGCTTCCACTTCCAAAAAGAGTGGTCTTTCTTCTTCTCATTTGTTTCCCCTTTACACCAGAATAATGGTAATTAAGGTACCATGGATTTGTACATATAACACGGAAGTAAAAATCACTACATAGCGACCTTACCTTTTTGTGTTTTGGGAGGATGTGTGGTGGCTTATACTCACCCTCTCCTTCCTTGTGTTTTGAATACATTAGAGACTGATTTAGATCTTGGAGGATGGGTTACTCCATTACAGTGGTGATTGATATCCCGTCCACCGAAATATAAATTCCTTAGGATATAATGGAATTTATATCTCGGCGGACGGGATATCCATCACTTTTGTGATGGAGTTACCCATCAGCCAATATCTAAATCAGGCCCTTAGTCTCATCACATTGAGTCCATCCTGTATTGTTTCTTAAATATATGGTGTAATGGCCAGCAATAGTGAGTTCTCCATGGTGAAACATCATTGCAGGACAAGTAGAAGTGCATCCATGTATTGAAATCTGCGTAGAAGTGAAATCGGTAATGACACTTTTAATCTTCGTATTATCTGGAGCACTTCTTTGCATGATTACACATAAGTGCTTATTGATTATAGTTAATGCAAGTGTTGACACAAGCTCACATCCACAATTTGAACACAAGTTTGAGTGCACAGCTTGATATTATAATTTCTTAAATTGTATTGATTTACAATCAGGAATAGGAAGATATGGAAATCTTTCAAATTCAGTAAATATTGAGAAAGCATTTAAGCATTGGAAACATTCATGTTTCCAATAGTAGCTTTTGCCAAAAGTATTAGGATGGGGCAAAGTCTCATTTGCTGGTATTTCAAGACTAACCATAAAAATACTTCTGGTAATCCTATTGCACATTTAGAGAGAAACTAAAATGTCCTGTACAGACATCGACTACATCTCTGACACCACTTGTAGATTGGCACAATTATTTGTTGCATTCAAGTACAGAAAACAAATTAGTGACAGTCTTACAAAAAGACTTCTCTGAGTTTTTAAAAAGTTAGTCTTTCACTAAAGGTAACTATAAAAGCAAATTAACAATAGTATTACTTTATCAGTTAATCCCATTAGTGTTACTAAACTGTAAGCGTAAAATGTCAAAGTTGTTTTCATTCTTTATTTTACAAAGCTGAACATTTTTCGAACCCTCATCAGTTCTGAAGCTTTCCTTTCTTTTCATATATATTTTAGGTTTGCACACTAATGGATATTGACCAAGCGCGAAGGAGTAGATCTCTGTCTTAAACTATTATATTTGCATACACAAAAATGGGTCTGCATTCATTTTGTGCCATTGTCATTTATAATAAATAGACCTAATAACTTTTTCTCACAGAATAAAGCAACATACGCAATACCCTCTTTAAAAACAGTTGAGCCAATGTTAATTAATGTATAATCCAAGTTTGAACCTTCAGATTTAGGTATTGTGAAAGCATAAACTAAATATTAAGGAAATTGGTCTCTTTGAATATATGTCTTTGATTGATAAAACTCTTGCGGTTGTTCTTGCAACGTGTTTTGGGTCCTTAATGCTATCAATTTTGACAGTAACAAATTAATTTTATCATTACTTTTGTAGTGTAAAAAGTTAACTATACATCCCATTGCTCCATTCACAAGTCTTTCTTCTACATCCAAAATGCATTCTAAAACAACATGACTCATTTTGCACATAGACAAGTCGTTTTCCAGTCCAGCGGTTCATAAAACAGATTTTTCCATGTTTAATAATTTAGTAGATAATGTTTATGTTTTAGGAATATTAGCTAGATGAGTTTGAAATGAGTCTTTGCAAAAGAAGGAAATGCATAAACTTTCCTGCAACTTTTCACATGTGGGAATAAAGTGGATATCCTTCTTGCGTGCAACTTTTTTTTGCCACTGTCTGTAACAATTCCTAGCCTAATATCTTTGAAAATGTTTCCAATTTCTTCATCATCATCCTGTCTCACGTTTTGTCTAAGATCATGGTATGAAAAATGTAACCGTCTGAGGAAGCAGAGCTGGGGTAGGTCTTACGGCGGATGCCACTCAGCGTCCAAGACGCTAATAGGCATTTCCTCAGCCATTCCCTCATGGGGCTGTCGTAATTTTCCTGAACCTGGTTGACCTAGATCTTATCAAAGGTACATAATACTATCCTTTGATTTATTGTGTGCCTGTTTACCTTCATCACAGCACTTTGATTTAATTTACTGAATCCAGTAAAAGTGTAGTGTAGCTTCTTGCTTATGGTCCTGAAGAATGGCCACATGATCCTCCTGACACATTAGGACTAGAAACATGTCGACCATTTTTAACATTCTATTTACTTAGCTGAGTAGGACTACTATATCCTACGACAGCACTCATTTTTTTTATTAAGGGTAAGGGCATCACAACACCTATTTTAGCCCACTTTTGCTTCACCTCCCTCTACATACCTCCTGAGCGCACACACCCTCACTTTACCTGACTGTTAAGAAAAGATCTCCTCTAAAGAGCCCCATAGTGGGTGCCCACCAGGCATTGCAGCACCGGCCTGATGAGAAGCTAACCTGATGATGAAGCATAAAACCATTCAGGGTGTGTGAGGGCATGTGCTCCTATTGGAGAATATTCCCCCACCTGGAAACTGCAGACTTTTGGAACTGCACACCCTTTTTCTTAAAACTCATCAATACAAGCAGCAGGTGTGCTTGACCTAACAGCTCCTGGTTCCCTTTTTTGTAGAATGAAAACTTTTAACCAAATATTAACAATAACTATACTACTAAGGAGTTTCTAACTTCTTTAGCTGTCACAGTTTTAAAAATTGGTTCCCCTTTAACTGGAATAACTTGAAGTAGATTGCCAAAAACAATTACATGTTTACCATCAAAGAGATTATCATGTCCAGTCTTCAGTATTTCTGTCATACGTAAATTAACAAAAGCCATCATTAAGTTGGATACCATACTATCCTCATCTGTAATAAAAAATGCATAGTTTTTTCAGAACTCGACAACGTTCTTGTGAAGTATCGCTAGTCAGTTTTAAGTATTCCATTTTATTATTGTGCTTCACTGGTAGTTACAGTAGTCAGTGTAATGTTATTCCTTTAATATTTTTTTTTTTTTTACATTTACAGAGTTTTACATAGCATGAACTTGACCCAAATCGGGTATCAGAATTGGGTATTACGAGTGGCTGATCCAGTTGGAGCAGTAACTACACAAGATAAGGTTGAATTGGTATTTCTTTCAAGGTAAGCTGTCATCTTTTATAAGGAAACTTTTCCCTGTACCAGCTTGGCCTGATATAAATTTATTGTAGGCTGATATTCAGATTGTATACCTGAATCTTATTCATTGTGTAGTCTTTGATCAACACTTGTTTTAATTTCCTCAAATATTGCATGTTGATCAAAATGTAATATCAATAACGTACTGAATGTTTTCACCGTTATTAGGCGTTTCTCCCATAGCAATTTCTACTTCACCCATAGCAATTAATCCTTTATTTGCAATATTTGGGAATCCAAGTGGGTCTGATTGTATTTTTCTTCCTCTAAAATTACTTGTTTCAACATATCAATATAAATCTTGAACTCTGGTATTGTAATTTTGGGTTTCTAGTTATAAAAAGCTTCCTCGTAAGATGTAAATGTTCCATTGAATTTTTCCTCTTTTCATCATGGTTTAAAAAGCTGCAACAGTGCTAAAATATTAATTCTTTGTTTGCAGGATTATCATATGGAAGTTTGCAGTGATTAATTGGTGTAGGTTTGGAATGACGTGTTAATCAACCGTCTTTTCCTTGCACATTACATTTTCCACTATGAACATCCTCAACAACATTATTTCTATAGGTATAATATTGAGCTACTTCATGCAGTTACAGGTTTTCCAATAGAGAGCTTCTATTAAGATAGTATGTGTCTATTACATATGTTTTTATAATGTCCTTGTTTTCAGGATCAAAGTGAGCAAGATGTTTAATTTCCAGCACATTTTTTAAAACTCTTCTTCTCGAGGATACTAATTGTAAAATAAGGCATATAATGGTGCAAGAGTTTGCATATAAACTGGAAGAGCCTCATAACTGCTAACCCCTCTGTGAGTTAGCATTGGAAGGTTAAATCAAAGAGCCTGTTTCTTAAAGATTGCTCTGCAGAAATGTCTTCCCTTACTTCCGTTATATCAGTTTTCTTAGCTTTAGTAATTTATGATGTCACAAACCGGGCAACAGCTGTTGAGTTATTAGCAACACATTCAATATGAATATTAGCATTCCATATATGCAGTATCAAAGGGTTGTACCATTGATCTGCTGTAATTTGTATCCTGTTTTTAAATTGTATGTGTTTTTGGGGATTTTCCTTTAACAGCATGCTTAACAGTAGTCATAAGATTATTCACTTCTCCTTTTTTTTAATTGGCCTTGGGAATCCAAACTGACATTCTGTATGCTGTTTTGATCTGTGGCTAAATTTTCTTAAACAGTATTTGCCACATTTGTGATTTTGAAATGTAATAACTTGGTTAAACAATTCTTTGTTAGTTTCTTTATTTGGGATGTCGCAAGTCACATATTGTTCAATAAACTGAAGGTCCAATTCATCAGAGTCATATGCAAATGTTTGTGCATTGTTTTATCCATAATAGCATATGTATATGAAGTGCCCCTCTCACTTGGTACTCTTTTCTCCAAAGGAAATCAGCAACCTCCCCAAGGTTTCATTTTTGTTTGTTAGGAACTTTAGCATAGTTTGGAATTTGTGCTTAAAAATCGGCAAACATTTGCTGGATCTAAGAAAAGAATTCCCCTTCTTTTTAAAACCACTTCTCTCAAATTATTGCTAGCCTCAAGTAGGAAAGTGTATAAATCATCCCATAGGCATTACGCACAGCTTAAAGGGAGAAACCAAGACCGTGGACCCAAATTCCTCAACATACATTTTTGTTCTCCATATCTTTTGAACCAATATTCATTTGCACCTCGTTGACATGCCATAATATTTATTAAGTTAAGTAACAAAACTGTTCATTTCAGGAACATCCCCATAAATCATACAATAAAAAAAGATAAAACCTTGTTTATAAATAATTATATAAAAACAAAATGTGTATTCAAGATGCAAAATCACAATGATGGCAACAACTTGAAAGATATTGTGAATAGTTGAACACTGGTACTATGAACCATTGGGTAACAAGAAGGTATGCAGTGTGTTTGACCTATTAAATTTGTAAATACATATGCAGATTAAAACAGTGTACATACAGTAGTTAAAACCATTATGTTTCATTCCAAGAAATGCTTGGCATGGAAGCATATCAGCCAGATATTGTGTGCATTCACTGTATCGTAAATTAGTAAACCATCAATAGAGGGGCTAAAGGGGCAGGATGGAGTGCTATAGTAAATGTCTTGAGTTCTCCTTATGCTCCTAACAGCTGCAAAGTAGCAACCAAAGTTTAGAGCCATCAGGGGAATGCTACAATCAGATCTTAATATTTGATAAGCTTCGCTGCAATGTTTCGCACATAGTTTGGTGTAAATTGGCCTTATCCACGACCTTCTAGGTTTATCATATATCTGGCAAAAAAAGAAGATGTTCTACATCCTAAATACAATTAGTACAGAATGGACAGTTGTGCAAATTGAGGCCAAGGGGATCCCATTACTACGTAAATGTAATCACTAGAACAGGTACCAACTCTGAATTTGACGAACGGGGGAGAGCTAGTGGATGTACAAAGGCATCCATATATATATATATATGGCTTGAATGCGGAAACTGGTTTAAAGCCATAAAACCATCTGTCAGCCCACCTGATTTTGCATTGCGATGATAAGAGTCCATTGTGTAGGCCCAGAATTTCTCCTTACAATTAAATTAGAATTAGAGTTAATTTGCGAAGGGTTGGTCCAGTATGTGCCAAAGCCTAGGAGATTTAGGAGGGTTTTAATGTAATTAACCCATGGGATGGTAATGCTATTCCCTAGACCAACTACTTCCTTGAGTGCAGTCCTGTATATGGCCAGTTCCAGAGTGGACCGCAATCTGGCCCAAAAGAGTAATTTTCTCAGCTTTGTTATATCTCCTATTCTTTTAAGACAGGTATTGAAAAACAGTGGAACTGTTGGAGTACTTCTCAGAAGATTAAACTGGGATTTTATAAAACAATTTTCCGTAGCAGAGTTCTCTATTCCCCATACTTCTGCGCCATATAAGGCTGCAGACTAAATCTTGGCTATATAGATTTCAATGACTCGGGACATTTATTTTGATGTGGTGGCTCTAAACCATTAAGTGACTGAAGTTGGACTGTAAAGCAGGAAAAGTTCAGATTTTAAAATTTGGGCCTTCCATTTAAAGGTTTTTTCCAACCTCACCCCCAGATAGTCAAACTGATCTAACTGCTGAAGTTTTGTCCCACACATATGAAACTCCCTATTAGATGAGTTGTGGAGGTTTAGAGTAATGATCTTTGTTTTGAAGGTATTAAGTTCCAGGCCTCTAATGCCACAGTATTCAACAAAAGTATTCAGCAGGTTCTGCAACCCCATAGGGGTGCGGGAAAGTACCATAGTGTCATGCACAAATAGTAAAGCAGTTGCTGGCAGTCCCTCCAACCTAGGGCAGTCATGCACACATTTTAATAAGGGATCCACCAGTCATTAATATAAAATGAGAATAGGGTGGCGGAGAGAACGCATCCCTGTTGCACTCCCTGTGCGATGGGTATGCGATCTGAAAGCTCCGCCCTGATTCCCCACTTTACTTGGGCATAGATCATTTTGTGTATTCTAATAAGAATGTCCAGTAAGCATGGACCAACGCCCAGTCGGGACAAGGCAATCCACAGTTGTTATGTTATGTTATTTGTGCACTTCTATAGCGCACGGCCACTCCACTGGAGTATCCCGGCGCTTTAACGAAGACTCCCAACCGAAGATGGGGAAAAACATAACACCAAAAGGGCATACAAACACAGAAACAGCATCAAGATTACGGGAAGAGCAAAGTCTTAAGAGCCTTGCGGAAAGACAGAAGACTAGAAGTCTGTCTTAGAGAGATTGGAAGATCATTCCAGGCATGAGGGGCTAAGTGACGAAAAGATCGTCCTCCTGCTCTTGCTCGTTTGATAGTGGGAACACTCATCTTTGATAAGGACGAGGATCTAAGAGATCTGGGAGGGGTATACCAGGACAGTCGTTTGGAGATATATTTGGGGCCTATGCCATGCAAGGCCTTGAAAGTCGTGGTCAGAGTTTTAAATAGAATCCTTTTTGCAACTGGGAGCCAATGCAATGTGGCAAGAAGATCCGTGGCTCTGACTTTCCTTGGAAGACCAAAAATGGCTCGGGCTGCAGAATTCTGGGCGATTTGCAGACGCCTGACCAAATATTTGGGAAGTCCCAGAAACAGAATGTTTGCATAATCCAGCCTGGAGCAGATCAGTGCCTGGACAATAATTTTTCTGTGCTGGATAGAGACTAGAGGGAGAAATTTGCGAAGCATCCGCAGGATGCCGAAACATTTCCCAGTAAGAGATGAAATATGTGGTCCGAAAGATAGCTTGTTGTCAATCACCACTCCCAAATTTTTGGCTTTCACAGACGAGCTAGTGGGAGGAGACATATCTTTCGGCCACCAGGTTTTCCAATCGGGTTCAGATGTACAGCCAAAGAAGAGCAGCTCCGACTTGTCTGCGTTGCACTTCAGCCCATGGCGTCCAAACCACTCAAAGACAGCACTCAAACATCCGTTGACCTGGACACTATCAAACTGACCATCCCTGTTACTTACAAAGAGGAGCTGGGTGTCGTCAGCATAGCTGACAATCCGGGCGCCAAAAGCCTCCGCTGTCACCTCCAGGGGGGCCATAAAGATGTTGAACAGGAGGGGGCTCAAGATGGAACCTTGAGGGACCCCCACTTCAAGTGGTGACATTTCAGCAGAGAAGGGTGGCGCCCAGATTGTCTGCCGGCGGTCGGCTAAGAAGGATTTAAGCCAATTCCACACCGTTCCCCGCAGACCAAAGTCCCAGAGTCTGGAGAGAAGAAGTGCGTGGGGAACGGTGTCGAACGCCGCCCACAGGTCCAGCATAATCAGTACCACTTTTTTACCAACATCCAACTCCTCCCTGATGGCATCTGTGACTTCAAGGAGCGCGGTCTCCGTGCTGAAATTTGCACGGAAACCAGATTGAGTATTATGCAACAGACCCCTTTCCTCAATAAAATTGGAAATAGATCTGTGAGCAAACCTTTCAGTCACTTTCGCCAGAGCAGGGAGTAAGGAGATGGGTCTGTAATTTGCATAGACTGCAGGGTCGAGCGCAGGTTTTTTTATAAGTGGCAAGATCATGGCACTCTTCCAAGCTTTGGGAACTACCCCGGAAGAGAGTGACAGATTCAAAATGGGATTAATCAAATCATTAAGAACAGGTGCCATATTTGCTAGACACTTGGCAGGGCAAGGATCCTGTGGAGATCCGGATTTGAGACTTGTCAGAATAGCAAGAGAGCTCTCATGATCTAATAGGGGAAAATTGGACAGAAAGGGGCCATGATCTGGCAAGGGACACCCCAGACTTGTCGTATGCTGCTGGAAAGTGGCCTGGAGAGATGATTGAATAGAGGTGATTTTCTGTACAAAATAGACAGCTAATTCCTTCAACCAAATTTCGGAGTGAGCATGGATCGGAGTATAAGCAGAGGGGGAGGTGAAATCTTTAACCACCCTGAAAATTTCCTTGCAAGAATGCTCCGCTTCATTTATTCTAGATTCCAGATAGGATTTTTTACCATCCCAAATTAATTTATGGTAGGCTCGAGTCAGCGTCTTAAATTTTTGCCTCTCAGAAAGATCATAGGATCGCCTCCATGCTCTTTCTGCTTTCTTAAGATCTTGTCGTGCTTTTTTTAGATGAGGGGTAAACCAAGGGGCAGATGTTCTCTTATCTGCAGAGTTTTGTTTCATGGCCGGAACCAAGCTCTCTAGACGGTCTGTGAACCAATTATGGAAGAGATCGCTGTACTCCTCTACATTGTCAGAGGTGGGACACGGGAAGTTAGTTAGAACATTTGATAGCATCTCTGTAGTAAGAAGATGGAAAGATTTAGAGAGATGCTTTAGCGACCCTACTGGTTTAGACCGTGATGGAACCATGACAGAGATGGAAAAAGTGATGAGAAAATGATCTGACCACAAAACTGGCATGGGAGGGTCAACACAGATAGTGGCCTAGTTGACACCTTTGAACTAGGCCAAAGCCAGCCCTCAAGTCAACAAAAGCAATATATAGATGATCTTTAGAGAGGCCCACATACTTCCATCTTAAGGCATTTAAATGAAACACCTGCTAATGATACTCATTTTTTTCAGAACTTTTCAGAAATTTTAACCAAATGATCATCATATCGCACTCCTTCTCCTGTTATAAATAAAACTGGATAACATCGAGCCTTCACAGTTTTTTTCCCAAATACTAACAGGATCTTCAGTAGCCTTTCTCATTTGATAAAATTCTAAGGCATCACCTATTAAATCTTTTGAATTCAGTGGGTGTATACTTTAGTGCTAGTATATTTCTTCAGAGTGTTCCTTAGACATTTTCTGAAACTGGCCTAGATTAGTTTTGTCTGGAAGTAGTAGGTCATTTGCGACCACTCATCTTAAAATCCTGGTTGTGCATGCTTTTCTAGTGAGAATAAAATATCATCTTGCATTTTTGGAATGCCAGCTGCTCTTGGAAACACACACGGGTAAAGATCCCCATCATTGCCCTATCTACTGAAGGCACAGTCACCATCCTCAGAGGGATAGCTTCTGGGTAAGGATCACATGGTCCACCAAAACCAGGATGAACCTGTTGCCAGTGGCTGTCTTGGGTTCCAGAGGTCCCACAATATCAATGCCCACCAGCTCAAAAGAGGTGATCATGACAGGAAACAGCTGGAGAGCAGCTTTACACCTCTTCCCAGATTTGCCACTCGCCTAGCAGGTTTGACTGGACCTGCAGAACGCATCTGAGGTCTTTCTCATTTGGGGCCAATAGAAGTGGGTGACAAGCCTGTAAAAGGTCCTGTCGTGCCCCAAATGACCTGCCAGAGGCACATCATGAGCCAAACCCAGTAGGAAGGCTCTGGAGCACTGGGGTACCACCAGTACAAGTCCTGCTCCAGGCTCAGTAACCTTAGACTCGCTATCCAGGATATAATTCTCCAAATAGATAAGCTGAGATCCTGAGGTGTTTCCAGTTCCCTAGTCTTTGGTTTGTTTCTGACCACCTACATGAGTGAAGCACTCTTTCTGCACTGTGCAGAATTCCTCCCTGTTGCGGCCTCCTCCTGCTGCCAATGGGTCAGCTCAGGCAGGTCCCCCAGTTCAGCCACATGTTCCCATCTAGGTTTTAGGGCGCCACCCTAAGTTTCGCCTCCTCCCGAACTATGGGAATCTCAGGAGCAAGTTTCCTATGCTCCCTGGCCCTTCTCATCCTGGCAGGCACCTGGACCACTGTTTTAGGCTCCAGGTCCTTCTGATCACCCTCTCTAGCTCCCATGGAACGTGTGGTCAAGCACACCCATTCTGGCAATTCCAACATCTCCAAGTGCCACCTGAGCTCCACCTCCTTTCAGGCAGTATGCTCCAGGTTGTTGTCCAGTAGACTATCAACAGGCATGGATTGACTAACAGCTACCCTCAAGGATTCTGAAACCCTTCCTACTAAAAGGGAACCTGAGCCACCAAACATTGGTGCTCACTGTTGTCTACAGCAATTTAGGGGACCACATTAGGGACTTCCTGCTCTTCAGACACCAGATGACAGCAGACAGTTGTCATATTGTCTGTCTCCTGTGTCTCTCTCAGAGCATCCTCCCACCTCCCATTGATTGTCATCCACTGCCTGTACTTCTTAGTATTATCAGGCATGAGGTTTCTCTGGACCACCTCACCCTCAACCAGGGAGACTAGGGTCATCTCAGCTGGCTCCCCACCACTAACTGGGACCAACTCCTCCCAAAGCACAACACTGGCCATCCCCTGCGACTTGCCACTGGCAGGGAACTGTGACTGCTTTAACACTTGGGACTCCCTCTAAAGTGTCCTTCCTGGCTTCAGTCAAAACACATCGGGTGTCCCTTCCCTCAAGAATTTTCTGATGGGAGCCAACTCTTCTTCTTCTCAATAGGGGGTTGAGAATCCTTACCCTCTGAACTATTTTGGGGCCCTTTAGAGAAATCCATGCTTTTATCTTTGTTTCCCCCTCCACCTTCCTGAATACCCTTGGCTGATTCTCCAACATACAACCTCTTGTGTACCCTGGTCACCTCCTGAGCAAGCTTCCTGGGGTCAGCAAGCTTACTGTCCATCAAGTGCTGGCGCCGCTCTGGAAAATGGAGAGTAGCCAAATGCTCACATATGATCAAATTGGCAATCTGTTACCTCACTGTCCTTCACCCAACCATCTAGTGCTCTGCAAAAAGAATACATACACTCATGAGAGGTCTGGGATTCAAACTTGGTACTCTTCCTAAACTTGTCCCTGTGTCTCTCTGTTGTAAGATCATACCTAGTGATTATGGCATTCTCCATGGTAGGGTAGGTAAGCTCACTTGCTGTCACTAATGCCAGTAATGTGTCCCTCCTCTCCACCATAAAGTAGTTCCACAAACCTTACCCCCAATCCCTCTCAGGGACCCGGTACATGTGGAGAGCTGACTCATAACCCTGAAACCATCTATATGTCATCCTCCTTGGTATACTCTTTCCCTAGGTTCTTGGGTATGTGCACTTTTCCTTCAGACTGCACTTTACAATTGCTGTCACCATCTGTGCTGGACTTGGCCTTCAAATCAAGCTCCTTCAAGCTTGGCTCCTATGCTAAAATCATCTCTTTCTCCTCCATGGACAACCTATCCTTCTCTATGGCCAAGTTATCCTTTTCTGCCTCTCTATTGAGTCTAGCTAGTTCCAACTGGAGCTTCCTTCCTTTCATGCTCCATTTTTAGCTTTTCCAGCTCCAGCTTGTGCTTTCTAGCTTTCCGCCTGTCTTTCAGCTCCTCTGGGGACAGAATTTTAGAGTAAACACTGCTGCTTGACCTGGAGGGTGCTCTCCCCCTGGCAGATCCTGATTCACAAAATCACCCTGCAGGCTCCGTTTCTCCATAGCCACATTATCATTCCCATCCTCTGTAGGCTCACCAGCCTTCCTGGCTGCCAACCATGCACTTGGCGCCTTTTCCAGCTCCTCCTTCCTTGTAAAGCCTTTAAAAGAGCATTTGAGCTACTTGCAGAACTTTCTAAGCTGAGGCACCGTATAGGACTCCAACCTCTCCTGTTCAAATACTAAATCTGCAGCTACTGCTGATGGCTCACCAGACTGCGACATGATTGTGGCAAAAACTCAAGAGTTTCAAAAAAAGAGAAGCGCAATAATAGTATGCTGGTGTGTAACGGTCTTCAATATTGAAGTAGTGTACACCAATCAATGTATGCAATGTACAAATACAAGTCCTATCCTCACCGCTGATCACCAATGTTAGAAATGAGGTCTCTAGTTGGTAGTGGTTTGCATTCTGTCCAAGTAGAGACCCATAGTCCTAGTCAGAGTAAGTTACACCCTCAAAATAACCCATGCTCACCCCATCGGTAACTTGGCAGGAGAAGTCAGGCTTATCCCCAGAGGCAATGTATAAAGTGTATGTGCACACACACAGTAACACAGTGAAACCACAAGAAAATAATTCCACATCAGTTTAGAAAAATAGTCAATATTTAACTGACTAAAACAAGACCAAAAGGACAAAAACTCCAACATACCCAAGTAAAGACACACATTTCCACGATTAAATGCAGTTATAGCACTTAGGCAACCAATAGCCCCAATTTGGGCACTACAGGGTGCTTGACGGAGTTGAATCTAACAGTTCGGCGCTGACCGTGAGGAAGTGTAGGCCATGTACAGAGTCACATGGACCCCGGTTAGATTACCTTGGAAAACAATGAGAAGCAAAGATGTTGCACGGTGCTCGGGAAGTGAGGTGCCACAAAAGCTGGTGTGGCATCGGTTCTTTACTGCTACAGGGGAGGTGATGAGTTGGTTTCTTACTGCTAGGTAGGGTGGGTGATGCGTCCGTTCCTTAGTGTTGCAGGGGAGGTGATGTAGCATTGGCAGCAAGGCATCGGTTCCTTATGAAGAGGCGGGGTCAATGAAGCTCGGAACCTCAAGACATGAGGCGTCGACTTTGTGGTGTCAATATCCCATTACAGGAGCAGAGTCGGGGCTCATTGATGTTGGTGACACTGCACGCAGGACTCACACTGTGGCGGGACTTCAGAGGCGCTGTGGCTGTGCTGGGAACTCTGTTGCAAATCACAGTTGTTGCACTCAGTGGGGACCACAGCTTTGTGGAAGGTAGCGACGATGTGTCGAAGAGTGACGCCAGCTCCAAAGTCGCTCTCGTAGTTGATGTACTGGTTTCTTCTTGGTTATCACATCAAACTCGCTTCCAAAGGCTCAGAAATGGTATTTGGCACCACTTGGCAAGTTAGGATTCTCAGCAGAGGAGTCCAGGTGCTGCAGGTGAAGCCTTTGATGGCCCCGAGACTTCAAACAGGAGGCAAGCTCAACTTAAGCCCTTGGGGGACCTTGGAAAACAGGCTGTAGAAAGCAAAGCCCAGTCCTTTCACTACCAGGACAGAAGCAGCAGACAGAAGGCCAACAAAGCAAAGAAAAGTGGCAGTTGGTCCTAACAGCTATCCAGATCTTCTTCCTGGCAGAATGTCCTCAACCCAGAAGTATTCTTAATATATGGTGTAAGAGGTCCAGTCTTTGAAGTAGGCAAACTTCAAAGGAAAGTCTTTGTAGTGCACAATACCCTGTCCTTCCTAGCCATGGCTCCAGACACACTACAGGGGTGATGGGGACTTCATTGTGTGAGGACATGCACAGCCCTATTCAGGTGTCAGTGTCAACTCCTCCCACCACTCTTGCTCAGGAAGGCTCATCAGCCTGGTGATGGGCCATCTGTATATGCAGGGCTCACCTCAGCTCCCCTTGTGTGACTGTCCAGAGTGAATGCACAAACAGCCCATCTGTCATCCTGATCCAGACGTGTATTCAAAGACAGGCAGTTGCACAGAATGGTTAAAGTAAGAAGATGCAAACTTTCTAAAAAAGGCATTTTCTGACCTGAAATTAAAAAAACAACTTCATTTAAAGATCTATTTTTAAATCGTGAGTCCAGAGACACCAAACTCCAATTTTCTATCAGCTCCCAATTGGAAGATACACTTGTAAGATCTTACAAGGCAGCTCCAATGCTAGTATGTGGGTGAAATAGGCCTTGCTGTAGTGAAAAATAAAATTAGCTGTATTTCGTTACCAGGATATGGAAAACACAAGAGTACATGTCCTACCTTTCAAATACATTGCACCCTGCCCATGGGGCTACCTTGGGCCCACCTTAAAGGTGCCTTATATTTAATAAGAGAGAAGTTTCAGGCCTGGTATTTGGGTTCACTTACCAGGTCCAAATAGTAGTTTAAAACTGCACACACAGACACTGCAATGGCAGGTCTGAGACATGTTTGCAAGGCTACTCATGTGGGTGACACAATCAAGGCTGCAGGACCATTAGTAGAATTTGATTTACAGGCACTCGGCCCACAAAGGGCACTGTACTAGGGACTTTCTAGTAAATATAATTTGCCAATCATGGAGAAACCAAATACCATTAACTCTTCGACAGGGAGCACTCGCACTTTATAACTGGTCAGCAGTGGTAAAGTACCCTGTGTCCTAACACCAGCAAAAACGAACTGCGGCAACAGTCAAAAACAGGAGGTCAGAGGCTAGAAGAGAAGGGAAACCACAAAAAAGATGCCAGATCTAACATGAAGACAGAGCACAGCCTATTCAGGTGCAAGTGGGGCTGTGCTCAGTTCCGCATCAATGCTGCTAGCAAATGGGACATTCAGGTACACCCAATCCCTCTATTGCGTAACTGTCCGAGAGGAATTTACAAAGTCCAACTGTCAGTTACAACCAGTGAGGTGACCTAAGACACACTGTAGGCACCGAAAGCTAAGCACATGAAAATGCCCACTTTCCGAAAGTGGCATTTTGAAAATTGTGATTTTAACCCGACTTAGCCATGAAAGATGTCTTTTCATTTCGATTTAATAAATATCAAGTATGAAATCCTGACCTGGTCCCAATCACAAATTAGCACCTTTTAAATGTAATAAGGCTTCCAATGTTATCCTATGGGACAGGTAGGCCTCAGAGTAGTGAAAAATGAATTTAGGAATTTTTCCCTAGCAGGACATGTAAAACTTAAAAAGAACATGTCCAACCTTTTAATTATAATGCACCCCACCCAATGGGCTACTTAGGGTCAACCTTAGGGGTGGCTTATATGCAATAAAAGGGGGGTTTATGGCTTGGCAAGGGGGTTATATTGACAAGTCGAATTGGCAGTTCATGACTGCATTCAGGCTACAATGGCAGACTTGGAACATGTTTAAGGGGCTACTTAAGAGGGTGGCACAATACGTGCTGAAGGCTCAATAGTAGCATTTAATTTACAGGCACTGAGTGGAGGTATGCCACTCTACAAGAGACTTATTCGTGAATCAATTATGCAAATCAGGTGTAAACTAATTTAACCATGTTTAGGGGAGTAAGCAAAAAGCACTTTAGCACTGGCCAGCAGTGGAAAAGTGCATAGAGTCCTACTGCCAATGAAGAATGTTTGTGTGTTGTGTTCTTGTCTTGTACTGTGTGTTGTGTGATGACAATAGCTCCCGTCAGACAGCTTAAGCTGTCTATAAGCGGTACCTAAAGAGGAAGCCAGTTTCCAATTGGCCAGCCGAATCTCACCTATAAAAATATTTACTATATTTGCCATTGTACCTGTCACTTCAAAGGTGTGGCCATGTGCATTAAATTGGGTGTGCAAGTTATGGTTTCAAAGGCTGCTATGTGAGTTTTGGGTTGTAGAACTAACCATAACCTTTGAATTTCAATGATTTTCAGTTTTAATTTGTAACCATATCTGTGTAATTAACTGTGGTTTTTAAGTGAATTTCTGAGTTTAAAAGAAAATGTATATGTTAAGGTGTAACAACCAGAAGTATTTATATATATATATAGTCACGGTACACCTATGTTGGGTTCAGAATATTAAAGCTATAGTTAACCATTTAAACATGATGATATCATGGTAGTCAGTATCCTGCACTCACTATTGTTGCAGTACAAGGTTAAATGCTCAATATTGCAATATAACATCGAACAGAAGATGACAGGGGAAGAAAACAATTGAGAAGCAGGGGTCGTGGTGGACAGCATTGATAACACCAACGGTGGAGTTAAGAGGGTGATTCCTGGAAATTGGAAACCATACCCTGTGAAATGACAAATGAGTGTGGAAATAAGTGTTAGAAATGGGGGTCTCTAGTTGGCAAAGGTAGGTACCTTTTGTCCAAATAGGGACCCTTGCTTCTAGTCAGAGTAAGGGGGATACACTCCTAAAATAACCCCTGCTTACCATCTTGGTAGCTTGGCACAAGCAGATAGGATTATCCAGGAGGCAGTGTGTAAAGCATTTGTGAATACATACAGTAATACAGTAAAAACACTACAAATGGACACCACACCAGTTTAGAAAAATAAGTAATCTTTATCTAAAACAAAACAAGACCAAACGACAAAAATTCACAATACAGTAAGAAAAATATGACTTTCTGATGGTAGAAAAAGTTCAGTTCAAAGCAATTTGCAGATGCAACACTTTTCACACAAAGTACCTAGGATGCATCACACAAACAAACAAAACGGGCTGCAGGGAAGGTGATGTGTCGGTTCCTTATACTCAGGGAAGGTGATGCGTCAGTTCCTTGCTCCGGGAGAGGTGATGTGTTGGTTCCTTACTGCTGCTCAGGGGGGGTGATGTGTCTGTTCCTTACCTGAGAGGAGGTGATGCATCGGTTTCTTACTGCATGGGGAGGTGATGCGACAAACTTGGCACCTCGATGCGATGTGGCGATTCGGGATGATGCGTGGATTCTTCCAGCTCCCAGTGGAAAACAGTATCTAGAGGTCCAAGATAACAGCAGACACCTCTTTGCAGGTCAGAACTCCCAGCAAGGAAGTTCAGGGGAGCTGGTGGTGAAGTTTTTGTGTCCCTGAGACCTCAGAATAGGAGGCAAGCTCAGTTTCAAGCCCTTGGAGATCTTCCTCAAGCAGGAGACACAGCACACAGCAAAGTCCTTTTCTCCTTTCCTTGGCAGCAAGTAGCCACTGCAGGCCAACCCCAGACAGTAAGCAGCACAGGGGCAGTATTCCTCCTCAGCTTCTCCAGCTCTTCTCCATGTCAAGGGTTCCTCTTGATTTCCAAGAAGTGATCTAAAAGTCTGGGGTCTGGGCCTCTCATTTTATACACCCAAAAATCCTTTGTTCTCTGTAGGCAGAGAGTGTCTTTACCCAGCCAATAACAGTTCTGTGGGGCACTTTGCAAGTCCACAACAACCTCCATTGTCAGTGTGAGCCCTGGCTCAAGACACCACAGGGGGGGCAGAGCTGTCATTGTGGAAGGCAGGCACAGCCCTATTCAGGTGAAGGTGCTACTCCTCACACCACTCCAAATTCAGACCAGGCCTGTTCAGCCCAGCCATGACTCATCAGACTTCTGGAGCCGCTGACCCTCTCCAGCCCGTCATCCAAAAGCCAGACATGCAATACACAAACCTAGCAGAGGCTAGATGGTTAGACAAGATAATACCTACTTTCTAAAAGTAGTATTTTCAAACACAGAATGTAAAAATCACCCTCACTAAAAGATGCACTTTAACATTCTGCGTTCCGGCATACTAAACATTACTTTTCCATCTTGTTCCTAGGGTCAGTTATGTTTATAAGATGTTATAAACAAACTCCCCATTCTGTCCTATGGGAACAGATAGCCTTGCCATAGTGAAAAACGAAATTAGCAATATTTCACGATCAGGACATGCCACACACATCAGGGCATGTCCTACCTTTCACATACAATGCACCCTGCCCACAGGGGTACCTTGGGCCTACCTTAGGGTTGACTAATATGTAGAAAAGGGAAGGGTTAGGGTGCACTTGCCAAGTTGACATGGCAGTCCCATACTGCACACAGGCTCTGCAAGGGCAGGCCTGAGTCACTTTTTACATGCTGCTTCTGTGGGTGGCACAATCAGTGCTGCAAGCCCACCAGCAACATTTGATTTACAGGCCTTGGGCACACACAGTGCACTGTACTAGGGTCTGACAAGTGAATCAAATATGCCAATCATGGAATCACTAATCCTTAACAACAATTTACAGGGAGAGCAAATACACTTTAGCATTGATCAGCAGTGGTAAAGTTCCCAAACCAACAACACGGGTCAGAAAAAATACAGGAGGAAGGCAAAAATTACAGGGATGACCCTGCAAAAAGGGCCAAGTTCAACAATAAGTAATTTCCATCCAGATTCCCCCAGTCATTCTTTGTTTCTCCCCAGTATTTGACAAAGAGGCTCCAACTGCTTTCAAATTCTGAAAAGTCTTGTGAAACCCATTGGTTCGGCAGATTAAAAATACAGATCTATCATTTATAAAGGCAGTAGATTAGGGTGTTCTATGAAGACTAGTGCGAAAAGTGGCACAAGGTGGGGGCTTGATTGCGATCGGGTTTTGGGGGACACATTAGCATATTTTCTCCTTATAAAGTTATTGAATTTCATTAGATGGTCTTTGCCAACAAGAAAATATGCTGCCATTTCTAGATGTTAGGGTTACAAGTACAACTACATGCGAAAACATTTGCTGCTATTTACAATGGTGTCATCACACTTTATATCTTCAGTTATTAGCACAACTTTATTTGCAATTTATTCTATTTATATATACATTTACATTTTATAGCTCAGTTGTGAACCAATCAATCATTCATGGGTTTGTTAAGCGTGACTACTCGCCCGTAAGGGTCTTAAGGCGCTTGGGGGGGGGGTGTTAGGCGCAAGGTCCTGTCCATCAAAGAGGAAGTCTATCAAAGAGCCATGTTTTGAGGTCCCTTGAGAAGTTGGGGAGTGATGTCGTCTGTCTGAGGTGGAATGGGAGGGAGTTACAGACTCTGGCCGCGAGGGAGGAGAAGGAGCGGCCTCACGATCTGGACTTCCTGGTGCGAGGGACCATGGCGTCAGAGAGCTGGGGTGATTGGGGTGTGTGGAATGTGAGTTGGCTATTCAGATATGCTGGTCCAGTGTTGTGGAGGTCTTTTTGTGCATCGGTGAGAATCTTGAAGGTGATTTTTGCCTCGATGGGGAGCCAGTGGAGTGTGCGCAGGTGCTGGGTGATGTGGCAGTGTCATCGCGGGTTGAGGATTAGTCCGGTGGCGGCGTTCTGGATGTTTTGAGGTTTGCGGGTGAGATTTTTGTTGATTCCGCCGTAGTCAAGTCTGTTGGTGATGAGGGCGTGTGTGACGGTCTTTCTGTGTTCAAGGGGGATCCATTTGAAGGTCTTGCGTAGGAGGCGGAGGTTGTGGAAGCAGGAGGATGCGACGGAGTTGATCTGGCGGTCCATTTTGAGTTCAGAGTCCAGGATGATTCGGAGGTTGCGTGCGTGCATGTGTGTGTAGTCCATGGGGGTGGGCAGGCTTCCGAGGGCGAGGGGCCACCAGGTATTGTTTCATGCATCAGGGTGTGGGCCCATGATGAGTACTTCTGTTTTGTCTGTGTTGAGTTGTAGGCAGCTGCTCTTCATCCATTTGGCGACTGCTTCCATGCACTCTTGAAAGTTTGTTTGGCTGCTTTGGATTCATTGGATAGGGAGAGGATGAGTTGGGTGTCGTCTGTGTATGAAAAAATGTTGAGTCCGTGGGTTCTGACGATGGGGGAGAGCAGAGCCATGTAGATGTTGAACAAGGTGGGGCTGAGGGAAGATCCTTGGGGGACTCCGTAGGTGGTGAGTGTGGGGTCTGAGAGAAAGGGAGGGAGTCTGACCAGTTGCGTTCTGCCGGAGAGGAATGAGCGGATCCAGTCGAGGGCCTTTTCCCGGACCCCTGCGTCGTGAAGTCTGCATGTTAGGGTGTGGTATGAGACTTTGTCGAAGGCCGCTGAAAGATCGAGGAGTATGAGGGCTACTGTCTCTCCTCTGTCCCGGAGGGAGCGGATGTTGTCTGTTGCAGTGAGGAAGGGGGTTTCCGTGCTGTAGTTCTTTCTGAAGCCGGTGGGGTGTGCTGAGGGCTTCTTCGGGAGGGGGTTGATCTCAGCGTGCTTCCAGTCATAAGGGAAGGAGGTGTTTGTGAGGGAGTGGTTGATGGTGTGGCGAAGCATGGGGGCGATGGTGTCAGCAGCTCTGTTGAATGTCAAATGAGGTGTCAAATGGTGTCGGGTCGCGTCGCTGTTTTCAATGGAATCTGCTCAGGAAGTGCTGCTGCCATGAAGAGAAGAAGTGTCTGAAGAGATTCAAGCCTGGATCTAGGATGGAAGGAACCTCAAAGCAGAGGGGACAGAGTCTGGGTCACGTACCAGTGACCAAGGACACGATAGTCCAATGCCCACAGATGTCGGGTGTTTCAGGTCAGCCATGAGGTCCAGGAAGCATTGACGATGACCAGGAGCTGGATGCGAGCTGTCCCACAAAGTCTGTCGAGTGCTGCAGTGTCAGCGACCAGATTGGACCCAACAAGCCTTGGTAACGGCAAGTCCCTTGGAAACAGAGAAAGGACGTTGGTGCAGACCAGCAAGGTCTGGGGGACTCACCCAGCGAGGGTAAGTCGGGGCACGTCTGGAGCAACCAGGAAAGCCCAATCAGAAGAGGAGTCGCCTTTGTGGGGACCCACTAGCCAAAGGGCTAGCGATCGCAAAGGAGCCTCAAGCGGTCACACTGGAAACTGGCCAGAAATCTTCGGTGCAGGAGGAGCTCAAGGCTGGGGCTACTCGGAGCCCAAGGCACAACTTCGAGGAAGACCAGGAAGATGATGGATCAGCAAAAGATCACGGTGTCCAGGGGTCATGGTTCCACGTCACCCACGATAGCCATGGGCCTCAGATTTGCTGTGGACTCAGGGTAGACTCGGGGAAGTCTGGAAATCCACCTCTGGGGATGCAGAGACTTCGGCGTACGGCAGGAGCTTCAGAATTGCAGACCGGACAGTTGCTTCTTTGGTGCCTGCCAAGCAGGGGAGTCACTCCTTGACCCCAAGGGAGATTTCTTCAGTCTTCTAGTAGAACGTCGAAGGTCCAGGATATATGTTACAGAGTTTCGTCCAGGGTAATCTAAAGTCGCAAGGACTGGGTTCCCATACTTATACAAAGTTTGGGGGTTGGACATACTCTAGGGACCCACCTATGGGAGGGTTTGGAAAGAGGGGTGGTTACACCCATTTCCTTTGTCCAGTTTCGCACCAGAGCAGGGACAGGCAGCCCCTGCAACAGGTTTAAACTGGACTATGCACAGGGACACCAAGTGTGCCCCCAGTGCAGAGAGTGCTCCCGCCCAGCCCCAATACACATCTGCCTGTCTGGGGAGGTGGTTACACCTCCCTGGGAAAGGAAATATATTGTCCAGGCTTCCCCTGCCGGAGTTTCGGTCACAGCAGGAGGCCAGACCCGTGTCTGTGGCAGTGGCATCCATTTTGTGATGCCAGGGCTTTAGAAAGTCTTTACCGGGTAGACCAGTGTGAACATGTCTCTCTCTCTAGAAGGGTGGAATGCTACCTCCGCCGCCAGAACTGGCGGCGGGGGTAGTATTCCAAAGTGTTTGACACCAAGCATGACATGTTTCCGTGCAGCCAGTCCAAAGTTAGCATTTACCGCGAGGTTATAATGTACTTAAGAGTATATGGTCAGGCTGCACCACAAACAGCATCAGAGGAGGTACTCCGAACACTTCAGAGGGGCTCTGCTCATGCATAAAAACCAAGCACTCTGCCTTCAGGATTGTCAAGGCCTGCCATAGGAGTGACTTATAGGTTTTATATGTGTGCAATGGAGTGATATAGGTAGCCTATACCACAGTAAGGGGTGCCAGCACCACCTTACCCAGGCTGCAGTAGCAGACCTGTGGTGTCATTTTGGAGTGCTTCCCAGGGGTGGCATAATACATACTCGGGGCTTATAAGGCACTCCAGAATCCAATCAGAAATGTACCTAATGTACATGGAAACCATTTTAGAGAGGAAGCAGCTAGGCTGGGGTCCTGATTAGCAGGGCCACAGCCAGACTAAGGTCGTAAAACAGTGAAACACCAGCAAAAAGTGGGGGTACCCATTTAAAGCAGATCCTACTCTCCTACATGCGGTTTCTCCGTTGTCTAGCAGGGTCTTGATGTCATCGGTGGCGGCGATGAGGGCGGTTTCGGTGCTGTGGTTGCTGCGGAACCCGGACTGGGATGGGTCCAGAATGCTGTTCTCCTCGCGGAAGCTGGTCAGTTGTTTGTTGACGGCCTTTTCGATGACCTTTGCTGGGAACGGGAGTAGGGAGATGGGTCGGAAGTTTTTGAGGTCCTTGGGGTCCGCCTTGGGTTTCTTGAGTAAGGCGTTGATCTCTGCGTGCTTCCAGCTCTTCGGGAAGGTCGCTGTGTCGAAGGTGATGTTGATGGTTTTCCGGAGATGGGGTGCGATGGTGCTGCTGGCTTTGTTGAAGATGTGGTGTGGGCAGGGTTCTGCCGGGGATCCGGAGTGAACGGAGCTCATGATCTTGATGGTGTCGTCGTCGTTGATGTTGGTCCAGGAGAGCAGGCGGTTGGTGGAGTTGGTGGTCGTGGGGGCGGGGGTCTCAGTGGTTGCCGGGGTGGTCACGGCGTTGAAGCTGTCGTGGATGTCTGCGATCTTGCGGCGATGGAAGAAGGTGGCCAGCGAGTCGCACAGGTCTTGTGAAGGTGGGATGTCGTTGGTGTTGGAGCTGGGGTTGGAGAGTTCCTTCATGATGTTGAAGAGCTCTTTGCTGTTGTGTGCGTTTTTGTCTAAGTAGTCTTTGAAGGAGGTCCTTTTGGCGGATCTGATGAGGTGGTGGTGTCTGCGAGTGGCGTTTTTGTGGGCTGTGTAGCTTTCCGGTGTTCGCTCACGGATCCAGTTTTTTTTTTAGTTTTCGGCAGATGTGCTTGGAGGCCTGGAGGTCTTCGGTGAACCAGCTGGCTTTCTTGCTGGTGTGGGTGTTGGAGGGCTTCTTGAGCGGAGCGAGGGTGTTGGCGCAGTCGTTGATCCACTGTCTGAGGTTGTGAGCGGCGGCGTCGGGGTCGGTGGGGTCTGCAGGTGGGCTCCGGGTGAGGGTGGTGGAAAGTTGGTCATCTGTGATTTTGCTCCAGCAGAGGCGCGGCATCTGTTGGGCGCGGTGGTGCGTGGTGGGTTTCCGGAAGGTGAAGTGGATGCAGCGGTGATCGGTCCAGTGGAGCTCGGTGGTGTGGTTGAAGGAGACGTTGGAGCTTGCCATGAAGATGGGGTCAAGCATGTGGCCGGCGGAGTGGGTGGGTGTAGTGACAAGTTGTCTGAGTCCGAGGTTGGCAAGGTTGTCGATCAGGGTGGTGGAGTTGATGTCGTTGTTGAAGTTCAGGTCCCCGAGGAGGATGTAGTCCGTGGAGGCGAGGGCGTGTGTGCTGACGAGGTCGGTGATGGAGTCACTGAACTGTGCTCGGGGTCCAGGGGGTCTGTAGACACGGGTTCCTCTGAGGGTGGTGTTGGGATCGATGTGAATCTGGAAGTGCAGGTGTTCGGCAGTGCTGAGGGAGTAATCGGTGTTGGTTGAGACTTTGAGAGTGTTCCTGTGGACGATGGCGATTACTCCTCCTACTCCATTGGTACGGTCCTTGCGGGTGATCTTGTAGCCTTCCGGAATGGCTATGGCGATGTCAGGTGCCGAGGAGGGGTTCAGCCAGGTCTCCGTCAGGAAGGTGACGTCTGGTGTGTTGGAGTCTAGTAGGTCCCAGAGTTCCACGGCGTGTTTGCGTGTGGAGCGGGTGTTGAGGAGGATGCATCTGAGGTAGTTGGGTTATTTGGTAGGTGGTTTGGCGGGCCGGATGCTGGTGAAGCTGCAGTCCCGGCAGGAGAAGGGTCCATGGGTGCGTTTCGGGGTGGCTAGGCAGCAGGTGCGTGATCGTCCGGTGTTGAGTGCATGGAGAGTGCTGGAGTCGTAGCAGATGCGGGTGTCATGGCGCTTGCGGGGGCCAGGGGTCCTGGCGCTGGGCATGGTCTGGGCACAGATGGGCTTGCCTTAGGTGTGGCTTCGGCACGCCAGCAGCCCGGCCGCTGCGCGGCCTCCATATGTGGGGATGTGGGAGGGAGGAGCAGCTGGGAGGCGGGAGCGCGGTGGCCAATGGGATTTGAGGGGGGCCAGGGACGCCGGGGACGCAGCAGCAGGAAGAGCGAAGGGGGGTTTACAGAAGGCAAAAGAGGGCACCGGGGAGAAATAAGACAAGACAACAGTGCAAACTGTGGACTAAAGAAACGGACAAGACAACAGTGCAGGATGCGGCAATACAAACAATATCAATCACATTAACACAGCGGAAATGAGCGGGGGACGGACCAGTATTAAATGGCAGAAGTGGGCTCAGGGCACACCGGTGGAGCTGTGCGGCAGCAAGGGGAGTGATCTGCCTGGTGACAGGGTCAAGGGTCGCTCTCTTCACTGCTGCGTGGCCTCCGTATGTGGGGATGTGGGAGGGAGGAGCAGCTGGGAGGAGGGAGCGGGCGGCAAATGGGATTTGCGGGGCCGCCGGGGACGCAGCGGCGGGAAGAGCGAGGGGGAAAGCCTGCAGGGTTTACAGAAGGAAAAAGAGGGCACCAGGGAAAAATAAGACAAGACAACAATACAAACTGTGGACTAAAGAAACGGGCAAGGCAACAGTGCAGGATGCGGCAATACAAACAATATCAATCACATTAACACAGTGGAAATGAGCGGGGCACGAACCAGTATTAAATGGCAGCAGCGGGCTCAGGCACACCGGTGGAGCTATGCGGCAGCGAAGGGAGCGAACTGCCTGGTGACAGGGTCAAGGGTCGCGGGTTATGATTCAAACGAGCATTAGCTGTTAATATGAGCATCATGCCTGTACAATAAAAGAGCTCTTTGCAAATGCACATGAAAATGGCTGCACAAAGGCGCGCAGGCTGTGGTTGGGATTTCTTGACAGAGCTTCCCTCTTCCTGTACCTAACCATAGCTGTTTGTATCTAAATTGTTATGTAATATAAAGAAATTAACACAGGTCTCAATGCTCCTGCCATTCTTGTGCTTTTGCACCTGCGCATTACCGTTGACGGCACATAGTAGATTCCTGCAAAACACTGAGCATTCAAGATTAACACCACAAGTGTGCTAACATTCTTTACGTGGACCTTTCATTTGGGCCCATTTATGGGCTACCCCCACAACACGTAACTCTAAGCTGACCGTGTGTTACTGCCCTCCTACCTAGCCATTAATCTGCAGGTATCACAGGCATCACTGATGATGAACAGCCGAGCATCGCCCCTGCATTTCCAAGATTTATCAGATGGCGTTTGCTCTGTGATTGCTCCACGGTCAATGTATTTCCACCATTCTACCCCATGTTTTGCTCTCAATAAACTCACTGAGGCAGAACTGTGGCTGCCATAGTTCCCCAACTACCCCATGATGATGAAGTCACAAATAGTGTTGTGAAGTGCATGCAACCGGGTTTTATGGGAGAAGAGGTGCTCAAGGTAATCCTTATGCTCAAGGTCGGTGGGTGCCCTTTAGATGGTGATCCATATACTCAATGCTCACTTCAACAGTCAGGTTGAAATGGATTAAAATATATTCCTTCAGAGGCAAGCACATCAGGATCCAAGTGAAGCACTGGATGCCTACTTGACTGGAGTCCATGGTGGACATACGCAAAGTGACTCATCCGAATGTGCCTAGCCAATTAGAAAATGTTCCAGCAGCATCTGACCTATCACAGACTAAGCATTGTTATTAGCAGTGTACCTTATTTGACACAGTTACCCACCCTCTCAGTTGATAATTTCCTCCTTTAATATATTCTGAAGTGACTGCAGGACAGCACAGGTCCTACACCAAAAATAGAAATACAATAAAAAAAACATAAAGCAAAAATTGTGTTAGCTTTTGGATTCACACACCACATACACACCAGTCAAATTGGCATCTTCCTGGTGCTAACTGATAAATGAATGGACCTTCGTTGTTTGTGCTAGCCGGACTGTTTGTTCTTGCTGGGGGTAGTAGACCACATTTCCCAGCATTCCCTGCATGGAGGTGGGCCGCGACTCTGCTTTCTGGTGCAGTAGCACCTCAATTTTATCAGAGGCGAACCGCAGCGCAGAACCCTGTTGTTTGTGCTGACCGGACTCTTTTCCCTTGCTGGGGGTAGAAGATCACACTCCCCAGCATTCCCTGCAAGGAGTTGGGCCGCGCCGCTGCTTTCTGGTACCAAAGTGCCTTCAATTCATCAGAAACATCCTGTATCGCGGGACCCGCGTTGTTTGTGCTGGCCTTGACTCTTTGTTTTTGCTGGGGATAGGGGACCACGTTCCCCAGCATTCCCTGCATGTAGGTGGGCTTCAACGCTGCTTTCTGGTGCCAGAGCACCCTAAATTCATCAGAGGCATCCTACTGCGTGTGCCAAGAGCAGGCCCGTCCGCGCCCGTCAGCGGCAGGAAGAGGCGGGTTGACCCACCCCCCTTGGTCTACAATCCTGATTAGAGGGGAGAAAAGGAAACTGTTTCGTGGTAATTTACCACCCACAACAAGGTAATTTTTGTTGTCCTGTCCCCCTTTGAATAACACAATCCATTGTCTCAATTGGATACCTGTTTTGTGATCTTCGTTGTAAAATGTGTCTTGGATTCAGTCTGTTTAGGGAATAAATGGTACTCAAAGGTACCACAAGTATGGAAAAGAAGAAAGGAGCTCCCATTGAAACCCCGCCCATTTCTGCATCCCCTCGAGTTTCCACCATAGAAGGTTTTCTTCATCAGGTGGTGGGGGTTGTATCTAAAGAAATAGAGCTGGTTGAAAGGAGGCTTTCTCCGGATAGGGATAGTCCCCTCTCACTCCCTCATGGGTCATCCGCCTGCAATGGTTTGGAGGGATTGTCTCATGTCAACAAGGTGGAAAGGGGGAAGATGCTCATGGTAAAGGTCGTCATCTAATTTCTACAACTTTGGTTATTAGCCCAAAGCGCAAGCGGAAATGGAAAACTTGTGCCTCTGCCCAGCCTTCCGATGAAGTTAAGGTGGTTTGTCGACCCATTACAAATCAAACCGGTGAGAAAGGGGGCTGGCTCCCTTCCTAGTATTGATTCTTTTGAGATATTGAGACATGGCTAAAAAATACATTGGATCCAATTTAGTTGGGGCTCTTCCATTTTGAAGACATGGTCTCAGAGATACTATCCTTGTCGAATAAGGGGAGTAAGGGGAGTCAGGATTGTCAGGAGCAGGGTATCTCATATACGCTACAGAGGCCATTTTATTCCATACCCTCTGGGAGGGACCCTGTCTCAAATCGTGTCACTGCTGATGCAGGCCATATCCTGGTTGTACCAAGGCCAAGGCATGTAATTCAGGATGCAGTTTCTCCCCCAACCCTTAGGCGATCAAGAGAATATCCTGTGCCAAGCTTCTCCCCCAACTCTGTGGTAGTGTTTAATTTGCCTCCTGAAACAACTCCCTGTGTTATTGACTTGGGGACGGTCCCCTTCTGCTCCAGGTCTACTGGTAAATTATGTCAGGAACTTAAGAATAAGGTGGTGCATTGGTTTAGCTCCCATTTGTCTTGTAGGGGATTTAGAATACTTCATCGTTATGGCCTGCAGAGTAATTTGGATAGGCAAGGAAAGGAAACCATGGGCGGGTGATTGCGTGGTGGTTAATTCCAATAATCCTTGGTAATCAGGTGCAGCTGCCCCCGACCAACATCAGGCACCTCAGGGATAGCTGTCCTTCCTCTGTGATTTTTTACAGACCGGGAGATTAGCTCACCCACCAGATTGTCAATGCCTTTTTAGGGGGTCTTGCCCAGCTAATGAGTCCTCTTTTTGTAGGCCGCCCCTTCTTGTGAACACCTCCAATGGAGAGATTTCTCCCCTTGAGTTGTTTGAAGTCCTGTGTTTGACTCGAACCATGTCACTACTCTCAGCCTTGTGACCCCCTGCCCCTGCAGTAGCACTCTTCCAACCTTTCAAAGGCTATACTTTTTTGTCATGAAATATTAGTGGTTTTCCCTCTAAATTTACTGATCCTAGTTGGGTGCAATTCATTAAATACTTTCACATAATTTGTCTTCAAGAAACATTGGAAATTAAAAATAGTTTTTTCCTTGAGGGTTATAGAACATATTTTTAGCCAACGGTACCTTCACTGGAAGGTCGAGAGAACGGGGGGGGCTTAATTATGTTCATTACAGTGGAATTGAGTGGCTATATTTGTGATCCCCATTGGCAAGCACCCACTACGCAGGTGGTATGATTATCACTGCCAGGTTGCTTATCATTGGTTTTAATCAACTTTTACAATAGTAATGGGGTAGTTTTAAGGCCTGTGGTGTCTCCCATCTGGACCGTGTTTTGAGCTTGTTGCCAACTAAGGGTGATGGGCAAGATCTAATTGTGCTTGCTGGTGATTTTAATTGCCATTTATGTGACCCTCCTCAAGATGGCGATGCCCTAAATCCCTAAATCATAGTTGTCTGTTGAAGGAAGGGCTACACTGGTTCACTCACAGGAAGGTCAGGAGCTCAATGAGTTCCTAAACTCTCACAATTTGTCTTTTTTTTCCCATGGAAAAACTGGTGAACTCTTTGAACCCTGTAATTTGTCCGACTTGTAAAGGGAGGTGCTGTAGATCATTTTTCAATTTTATACTTGTCTCAGCCCCCCTATATTTCCTGATTTTCCATTTTAACATATTTGTTGTTCTTTTAGCTATCATAATCCTTTATATCTAACTCTGGATGTTGCCAAGGTCCCTCAATCACAGCAAAGGGGGCTCTAATGAGGCTCTCAATTTTTGACCAGGGGAAAAGGCTGAAATGTTCAAAGATGGACTCTCAGGGCCCAATTCACAAAAGTAAGCTGAGTCAAAATCCTGACTTTACGACTTTCGGTATTCATAAAGGGCATTTAGGATTAGTAAAGTTAGGATTCCTAACTTTACTACTCCTAAATGCCATTTGTGAATAACAAAAGTCGTAAAGTTAGGATTTTGTCTGATTACTTTTGTGAATCGGGCCCTATGTGCTCCCAAGCTTTCTTCTTTGCAACCTGCTCCTGAGAGATCAACATTTGTCTGAATAACGAAGGAGGGGGTGGGAAAGTATTGGAAGCTTTAAAAGGTATTGCCTTAGGGGTTCATGAGCTAATGACATTTACAGTCTCTAGCAACCCAGCACCTCAAAACCCTAAATAGTTTGACAGGGACTGTTCGAGAACCCTGCTCCAGCTGAAGGCTGCTTTGAAGCAGTCATCTAAGGACTGGCATTTGGTTAAAGATTGTAGGTGGGCCTACAAGCAGGCTCAAATTGCCTGCAAACAATGGATTGCAAGAGTTAGCATGGAAGGAGCTTTGTCAAGCTTATGACATGGAGGATAGCTCTCTCTTCTGGAAGGTGGTCAACAGGCCTTGCCTCACAGAGGGTTCCAGCCCACTTTTATGCCATCACACATTGAAACAGCAGTGGCAGGATCATTTTGAAGGCATTTATAACCAGGATGACTGCGGGGGTGACAAAGTTCTTGCTGCAGTAGTCCCTGCCTGTAGCCCAGTGGTTTCTATCTTAGATTAAGTTATACAAGATATCTTGGCCCTGCCGAGTAACTAGGCCCCCGGAACTGACAGTATCGGGCCAGATCTGTTCAAAGCCAATGTAGAGGTTTGGGCTCCACTTCTAAGCCAAGTTTTGAATGCACCTGCCCAGGAGGGGATGCTGTCATCCTTGCCTACAGCAGTGATTGTTTTTTAAGAACGGGGACAAAGACAACCCAGAATGCTGCTGCCCAATATCTTTATTGTGTGCAACAGTCAAGGTACTGGGGAGGGTGATTTTAAATAGGTTGGGTGATTGGGCAGAGGAAAACAACATTCTGAGTGACATTCAATATTGTTTTACGGTGGGGAGATCTACCGCAGACCAATTTCTGAACCTCCATTTAATTATCAATAAATATACGATTGCCTGATCTGAATCCTTACACTTAGCATTTATGGACTTGACGTCCGCATTTGACAAAGTCAAATGTGAAAAACCCTGGGCTCTACTGAGTGAGACGGGGTTGATCTTAGTATTGTAACCCTTCTAGCCAATCTTCACTCAAAGACCTCTGCGATTTTTTTCTCAGGGCGTCGCAAGTACTCGCACTAGTTACGGTATTCATCAAGGGCGTATACTTGTCCCTTTCTTGTTATCCTTTATGTAAATGGGCTTGAGTCTGCGTTATTATCTGTCTAGGTGGACTACACTATGGTTGGGGATAGATCTCTCCCTGGTTTGTTATATGCGGATGATGGAGTCCTAATGGCTAGGGCTACACATGGGTTGGAGCTACTTTGGCTAGATACGTGTCTTTTATGGGGAACCTTGACTTGTTGGTCAATTTCGCAAAATCATATGTGATGGTAGTGGCCCCTTAATCAACTTTAAGGTTGCTAATTCTATTTTGGGTACAATCACAGCGTACCCTTACCTGGGTGTTTTATTTGATTTTGAAAAACAGTTGGAAGCCATTGGTTGATGCAAAAAGATCTGAGTTTGTTAAAACAATGGGAGCGGTTTCCAGTTTTGCACATGGTTGCCAAGGGACCTCCTAAATGTCAGGCCAAACGTATATCACAATTTCAATATGGCAGCCAGGCATAGGGTACGCCTAGCTGGACTGGTTTAAATCAGCAGAGAATACATTTGTATGCCAGATGGTACAGGGTCCACATTCCACTCCAGCTTTTGCGTTGCAGGTGGAGCTTAGGCTAGCACAAGTTTTGGACCAGATATTCCTAAACTCACTTCTATGTTGGATTAAGATTTGGAGTAAGGATTAACTGAAGTTAAATTCATTGATTCTTGGAGACTGTTTTGCTCATGATCGGGCCCGTAGAATACCATGGTTAGTCTGTGTCAAAACTGATTTTGCTCTCATAGGTAGGCCCAATATTATGAGGACCCCACTTCCCTCTCTACGTGTGAGTTGGGTGTTTTTGGAACGCTCCCATTTGGAGAGAGAGTGTCTACAGCTCCAAAAAACATCAGTTCGGGGTCATATGTTGCTAAAAACTGTACAGGGGATAGAGCCATATCTTGCCAAGGTCCACTCACAGCATAATAGGTTTTTATTGGCCAAACTCTGGCTTAACCAATTGCATTACCTTTTGGCATCTCCATGCAGGTGGGCAAGGCCTGAGGCAAGGTCACCCCGCGCACCGACGATAAGTATCTGCAAGATATGCTGTACTTTATAAAGTTTTGTTCCTATTTTAGCTGGCCGAGAAAGTAGTTTAAAAATCCCCCTCTGAAATTCCTGAATTTTAATTAAGTCAGGCCAGCCTTGATGTATCTTCAGATGCTTCCCAATGACCATGTTATTTTTACTGTTTTAACCTTTCTGCGAGCTGCTTCGGTGGTGTCCAGGAGATCAAGACCTGTCTAACTGATGTAGAGTTTACTTGTGCTTTTGATTATTAAAATAGTATGTCATTAGTAGCTATGAATGGATATAGAGGATTCTGTTTGCACTCTTTTATAGTGATTTATCATTCAAATTAAGGCTTATGATATGAAATGTGTACTTTGGGCTAGTCCACTAGATGAGTTTGCTTTATTTTTAGGAAAACTATATTTATAGTATGTACACAGTTGTTATCTCATTTATATGACTATTTAATCAAGTATTACTTATTTTAAGATGTGTTTTTATATTCCCGTTTTATGCAATCATGTAAATTTGTAACTAGGTAATAATATTTGAGTTACTTTTGTGCTGTGTTTTTACGGCTGCTTTTGTTGCCGAAATAAAGTTTTGATGATGAATGGATTTGTAATATTAAATGTAACTTGATTTGAATTTTGGCAAATAATGTTTCTAAGTCTTTATTTTATAAGAGGCTATTAATATATGCCGCAAATCTAACAAGATGATCTCTAAATAGCTGTCAAGGACTGCCTTGGCTTGCATGAACAGAATAATTAAGGGTGATGATGTGCTGCGGAACCCCTTTGAGAAATGTTCTTCAAAACTAATTGGGCAGGTAGGAAATATGTTGACCTCACTGATGACAGCCTAGTTCTGTACCTTGCAAACCTATTTCTGCCTCTCCTCAGCTCTAGCTCACAGTATATGCGTCTTTTGAAGTGCAGGGGGATTGAGAACAAATGGGAAATTGGTGCAGAACCATCGATTCTACTGGATATACCACATTGCAGAAAAAAAACTAGCAATTGCAGGGAATTTCAAGGTGCCAGAATAATATGCAAGGGAGTCGCTGTTGGAGATGAGGACCAGCAGAGTTAGCCTGCGGTGTGAGGGTAGGTTCTGTCTGGACTCTGGAGCCTTTTTAAACTGTTGCCCCTGCTGTAACTTATCGGTCAGTCAGCCCCATGGAGCAGTAGGCTCTTGGAATCTATATACACCCCCTGGAAATCAATCCTTGACAAATATGACCCCTAAGGAAGATCTAATTAAGGATAGGATGGCCAGCGGCATCTTCCAAGGGCTATATATTAATGTAAGGTCCATATCCAAGCATGCCACAGAGGTCTGGGACCTGTTGGATGATCATAAACCCGACATCTGTCTTTTCACGGAGACATGGCTACATACACATTCCGTGCCTTCTCTAGCTATTGCTTTCCCCCCAGAGTACTCGGTAGTAAGGCTAGATAGAACGGGAAAAAGAGGTGGAGGGCTAGCCATAGCGACTCGGCCCACCTTAAATCCTAAAGTGTTGCACACAGTATCCTCTCCCGGGCTGGAGTTGATGATTCTAGCCATAGAACCGGTCAAAGGCCACAAGGTAGTAGCAGCAGTGGTATATCACCCCCCTGGGGAAAATAAGAAGGCTTTTTGCGCCTCCTTATTAGAAATTCTTGCCCCATTTGTTTTAAAAACACAAGACTTTTTCCTGGTAGGAGATTTTAATTTTTATTTTGACATGGATGCCAATACGAACACTACCGACCTGCTAGCAGCTATGGAGGTGTTAGACTTGCAGCCTAAAGTGGTCTGCCCAAGCCATTTAGCAGGCCATACGCTTGATAATATCTTTACCAACATTTCCAGTTTGAGCGCAGAACCTCCGCAAGCAGTTAACTGGTCGGACCACATGGCCCTTGGCTTTTCTTTCTCGGCGCCTAAAGCTGGGAAAAACCACTAGGGCGGAAAGTCACACACAGGCAATGGAGAAAAATAACCCCCAAAACATTCAGTACGGTCTTTTCTCCTCCTATGGGTAATGAATGTCTAGACATCAATGTAGCCCTAGGAAAACTTGAGTCAGAGGTTACAAGGGCTTTTGACATAATCGCCCCTAGTAAAACAACTACAATCTATGAGAGATTGAGTCCGGCACCCTGGTACTCGGTCAGCTTAAAGCTGGAGAAAGCTGCCTGCAGGGTTAAGGAGCGAAAATGGGGAAAAACAAAAACCGAAGTAGACAGACTGGCCTATAATTCAACACATAGGCTTTATCTCAAAAACTGTAACACAGCGAGAAGAACTTTACTAGCCACTCGTATTGAGGAGGCAAAGGGCTCATCGAAAGAACTTTTCAGGATTCTTAAGGAATTTACCACCCCCAGAGTAGCAGCTCCCACCTGCCCCTCCTCACAGGAACTTTGCGATAATCTAGCCACGCACTTTAAAAATAAAATAGATAACATTTATGACTCTTTTGAGCAGGGATCAGTCAACGGGGAAAGTATTTCCATCATAGTAAATGCCTCCATAGTAAAGCTGGTGACTTTCGCACCGATGACTAGGGAGCAGGTGCTACCACTTTTGAAATGTGTCAAATCAGGCTCCCCGTCTGACATAGCTCCCCCATATGTGCTATCGGAGTTAGCAATGGAACTAGCGGAGCCCATTACGGAAATATGTAACTTATCCCTAGCTACCTCCTCTTTCCCGGCCAGTTGGAAAAAGGCCTTCGTCAAACCCCTACCCAAGAAACCCACAGCAGATGGTGCCGACCTACAGAACTATAGACTGATCTCGCTCCTCCCAGGTTGCTCTAAAATCATGGAAACTCTGTTTAACCGCCAACTATCAGATTATCTGGAGCAGCATGATGTCCTGGATCCTTCGCAGTCGGGGTTCCGTGCTGGTTACAGCACGTAATCCGCGCTGGTAGAATTAACTGACACCATCAGAATGCTGCTGGACGAAGGAACCTCGGTGGTACTGGTCCTTCTTGATCTGTCAGCTGCCTTTGACGCCATCTCTCACAGAATCCTGTTGGATAGACTGCGAGAGAGTGGTGTCACTGGAAGGGCATTAGAGTGGCTGCAGAGTTTCTTATCGGACAGATCGCAATGTGTTCAACTGGACTCATTTGTCTCGCAGACCTCGGCGGTGGATAAGGGGGTTCCTCAGGGCTCTATTTTAAGCCCCACCCTGTTCAATATCTGTGTCGTCCCTGGCCACCATTATAAAATTTTGTGGGTTCCAAACCATCTCCTATGCTGATGACACTCAGGTGATTATTACCATAGAGAAGGACCCCATGGTGACCAGAGACAGATTTAAGAGCTGCATGATGAAAATCTCCACATGGATGAAAAATAACTATCTGCAGCTGAATTCCAACAAATCGGAGATCTTATTGTTTGGCAAAGCAGCAGAGATTTGGACAGATGAGTGGTGGCCAGAGGAATTAGGAACAGCTCCCCTCCCCAAAAAAGGGGTAAAAAACCTAGGTATCTTAATGGATAACAATCTATCCATGGAAGAACAGATCAAAACCCTCTCGGGTAAATGTTTCGGAGTAATGCGCATGTTAAGGAAGGTCTGCCCGTGGATTACTATCTACGCCAGAAGGGCTCTGATCCAGGCACTTCTGGTAAGCAGACTGGATTATGGGAATGCCCTCCTGGTGGGGTCAAGGGAAGACCTACTTTCCAGGCTACAAGTTGTGCAAAACACGGCTGGAATGGTACATACCATCGCGACTCTTAAGGTCTAGCAGCCGAAAGCTTCTCCTAGTGCCAAAAATCAAAAAAGTAAAGACAGGGGGCCGTGCCTTTTCCTATCTGGCTCCGAAACATTGGAATTCATTGCCTCTAGAACTGCGCTCCAGCCCTTCGTTAACTATTTTTTAGAAGCACTTAAAAACCTGGCTATTTAACTGATACATTTCGCTGCAGAAGCCCGCTGCCCAGGCGCAGAGAGATCCCCTTGGGGATGATTCGTGCGCCATATAAATAAAAATAATAATAATAATAATAAATACCAATGTAGTTTCCCCTCCAAAAGACAGATTGAGGCCTTAGCGTTCTATTGACATTGAGGTTATGACTTGAGATTAATTTGATTTTTGCAATTATCGTAGCATAAATTAAATTACTTGAAATGGACTTCTGTTGTTTGATCTTCTGAACTTAAACAATATTTTGATAGTATATCAAACTTGGAATGTATCCCCCTTTTGAGTCCAATTGTTAGTTTGGAAAATTGCAGGGAAATGTTGTTTACAATCTATACTTCCTATGCCCCAACCCCATACAGCAGCCCTATTATTGTAGAGATCATTTGAAGAGAAGTGGTAGCTTGGTCCACTACTGATCCTCTCCATTAGTAAAAAAGATGAGTGGAGCCCGACCACCCACACTTGTTCCTTCTTTTTTTTGGAGTTTAGAATGCTTTATTAAAATTATATGGAGAAACAAATATAAAGTATACACCAATATTCAAACAATTCAATTCAAGCACAGTGAATAAGAGACATAAATATGAATCCTTATCAATTCTATAAACCAGAACCCGAATTGAAAGATATAAACAATTTAAAAAACAATCTGCATTTTTAAAACGTTTTAAGAGAAGAGAAAGAGAGAGAAGGAAAAGAAAAGAAAAGAAAAAACAAAAAGCAAACAATAAGCAATAACAGCATTGCAGTAATAACAGTATTAACCTAATAAAGATTTTCCAAAACTTATGGAGGTTCATAACAGGTAACTTTAGATTTGGATAGAACAGCTTGTCTGGAAAAGAATGACGTGAGTGGTAACCATAATGAAGATTTTGTAATCATTAAAGGAATAGAAGTAGTGTGTGCACAATCCAATCTGTGATGACATATTAGATTCCACCAACCAGTAAAAGTAATTTTAGTGGTGTCTTTACAATTCATGATAATCTGTATGGCAATAGCTATAATCAATCAATAAACTTTCCTACATTCCCTTGAGAACACCATATGGGGGTAAGAGCCTCCTAAAAAATAAGCAAAATATCAAAAGAGAAAGTCATGGACAAAATTTTGTTCAGCTTCTTCCATACGAGCAGCCAAATCTTTTCAACCAAAATGCAAAGAAAAAACATGTGTAAAATGTCACGTTTATCATGAGAACAAGACCAGCATTTTGCATTATTAGTTAAAAGCCTGTTATAAAAATAATATAACATGTGTTGTGCTTGCTGAGCGAGAGGAAAAATGGATCTAAGCCCATTTGGAGCCCCTGGTCTGGAAAGAAAACACTTGATTGAGATCCCGCTCCCACAAGAGCTCCACCTTGGATTTTGTTCTCAAATCAGAAGGACAGGATGAAATCCTAGAAATACCAGATGCATTAATATGAGAGGAGAAATCCAATGTGTGAGAGGGAGGCTGAGTTTGTGGAACCAAAGAGGAATACTGAGAGAGGAAAAGGAGAAGGGAAGTTTTAAGATGTAGACAATGAGTGGCATGCTGAGAGGATATGTCATATGTTTTCTGAATCTCAGAAAAGTCCATAAGAGAGCTGTCAGCAAGTGTATATGGCTAATGGTTATATTACCTTTGTTAATCCATTCTTTCCAAGAAAGAACTCCATTATTTAGTCTTAAGTACTTATTGTACCAAATAGGAGTTTGTGAAATAATATCTATATGGGAATTAGAGGAGGCAATTAAAGGTTTAGCAAAACAGCTACGGAATGAGTAAGAATAGGAGAGAAAAAGGTCTTGAGGGGTTGAGAGATATGAACAGCCCTTTCAAACAAAATGGAGTAATTTGGGCTTGCTCCAATTAACTCCAGATAGTTAGTGTTGGGTGTACGTTAGCCGAAAAGGAAGTCCAAATCTGTTCCAATGTAATGGCAGAAGGATAATGCCTAAGAATAGGAGAATTGACCCCACCAGAGTCTTTGGGTTGTTGAAGACGATTTAGTGAGATTCTAGGCTTGCGCCTATTCCACAAGAATTTGATCATAGAACGGTTAATGGTTTTAAAGAAATAGAGTGGGAGGTTAACAGGTAGCATGGATAAGTAGAAATTGACTATCGGTAGCAAAATCATTTTAATTGTTGCTAATCTACCCCACCAAGGCAGAAATAATGTGGCCCAACCCTCCATCAATGCCATGGTTTTCGTAATGATTTCATTAAGGTTCTTTTCAATGGTTTCTTTAATGTTATATGTATGTAGGATACCTACACACTTAATACATTTTGAATTCCATGTAAACCTTGTGTCTTTTACCATAACTATTTATTTAGGGGCAGGACCTCTAATTTATCCGTATTAAGTTTCTATCCAGAAACTATGGAGTAATCATTTAATAAAGAGAAAAACCCCAGAACAGACGTGTTTTGGTTGGATAGATATAGTGAGATGTCATCCCCATATGCTGTAAATTTAATGTCAATGTTTTTAAATTGAAAGCCAGTGAACTTTGGAGAATGGCACATTTTTTGCAAGAAGGGTTCTAAAGCGGAAATAAATAAAAGTAGAGATAAAGGGCAACTGAGTCTAGTTCCCCTTTGGAGGAAAAATAATTAGATGGATGACCATTAACCCAAAAAGAAGTTGAGAGTGCACAGTATAATAACTGAATGTATTGAATAATCTGAGGACTGAAGCCATGCCATTTCAATGCTCCGAAAATGAACTCCCAGTTTACTCTATTGAATCCCTTTTCCGCATCTAGAGATATGGCAGCTACAGGTGAGTTCAACTTGAAAGCCAAATGGATTATATTGAGGAAAGTTCTGGAATTGTCAGCGATAGAACGTCCCTTCACAAACCCTGACTGATGTTTATCAATGAAATCGGGAATGACCTGATTAATTTGGAGAGCCAATAATTTGGCAAAAATCTTACAATCAGTGTTAAATAATTAGTTAGGTCTGTAGTTACTACACTGAGATAGATCCTTGTCCTCCTTACTAGGGATGGGACAAAGCATGGAATGAGTGAAAGAGCCTTTTGTCTGTCCCATATTAGAAAAATGAGGGTTAGACTTGGCATCTTCTGGCGTGTTTCCCTTGATTTTTTGCTTTCTAACCTCCATTTTTTGACTCTGTTTTGCTGGTTTAGTGTCTCTGCTCACTTTCACACTGCTGTTCAGTGTTGAAGTGCAAGCGCTCCTGTTGTAAATTGTTACTATGGATTGGTGTTTCCATGATTTGCTGATTTGATTTACTAATCAGTACCAAGTACAGTGCACCGTGTGCGCCCAGGGCCTGTAAATCAAATGCTGCAAGTGGGCTTGCAGCACTGGTTGTGATACCCACACAAGCAGCCTGTAAATATAACTCTGGCCTGCCATTGCAGAGCCTGTGTGCGGTCTGGTACAGCCATGTCAACTTGGCAAGTGTACCCACTTGCCAGGCCCTAACCTTCCCTTTCCTTACATATTGGTCACTCCTAAGGTAGGCCCAGGGTACCCCTGTGGGCAGGGTGCAGTGTATGTTTAAGGTAGGACAAGCCCTGGTGTGTGTGGCATGTCCTGATAGTGAATTACTGCCAATTTCGTTTTCCACTATTGCAAGGCTACTTGTTCCCATAGGACAGAATGGGGAGTTTGTTTATAATATCTTATAAATAAGACTACCTCTGGGAACAAGGTAGAAATATAAAGTTCAGTATGCCTAAACTCAGAATCTAAAGATGCATATTTTAGCAAAGGAGATTTTTACATTCTGTATTTGAAAATACCACTTTTAGAAAGTAGGTATTTTCTTGCTCAGCCATCCAGTATGCCTCTGATCGGTTTGTGGATTGACTGTCTGGTTTTTGGATGACAGGGGCTGGGGAGGAGCAGTGGCTCCAGAGATTCTAAATGGGTCAGGGATGGGCTGAATAGACCTGGGCTGCATTTAGAGTAGGGGGAGGAGATTTCCTTTCACCTGGATGGGCCTGGTCTACCTCTGACAATGCTTTCTCCATTTCCTGCCAGGAAGCTGCACCAGCGAGGACAGAACTGGTTCTGGCTGGGCACAGACCCTCTCTGCCCCCAGGAGAACAAAGGATTTTGTAGTATTAAAAGTGGGGCTCAAATCTCTAAACTTTAGAACTCTTTTGGGCCAAGAAGTCTGCCAAGAAGAAAAGCTGGAGGCGCTGTGAGAAGGAACTAGCGCTTTGCTGAGTGCTTTGTTGTGTTGGCCTGCAGTGGCTGCTTCTGTCTTGGGCAGTGAAAGAGCTGGATTGAACTTTCTGCAACTTCTTTATTTGAGTATCACCAAGGGCCAGGACTAGAGCTGGCCTCCTGTTTTGAAGTCTCAGGGGCTGCACAGTCTTCACTAACCTCTGGGTACTGCTTCTGGAACTGCTGTTTCAGTTGCCACAGAGAAAGGAACCATAACCGACTCTGTCCTCGACTCCGAGGCTGGCTCTGTGTCCTGATGGCACCGAGGACCACATTGTCCACAACTCTCACTGCAACCCTGGTCTCACCAATGATGATGATTGACACCACCGCCACCGAGCTGCTGCTTGCACCGTGATCTGTGGGCACCGCACTCCGCACCGCCTCGCTTCACTTTACCACCCTTGTCTCATCAATGCTGTCGCTGCTGCTGACTCGACACCCGTGACAGCATCGTGATTGGGGGCACCGCTCATAAAGTTTCGCGATGCTGCGCCTTGCCCCACACAGCTTTCTGGATCAACCAACGCCAGCTCATGCTAAACGGCTCTGTCGCCTACACCGCAATATGCCAGCACTGCATCGAGCACCGTTTCGCCCTGCACGTAAGCCTTGGTCTTACCGACGCCATCTGAATGATCGTCAGAGAGCCGCTGCCTGCACCACGTCGAGTGGACACTGCACCCTGCACCGCTTCCATTTTGCAAATGCGACGGTTGCTGTGACCGCCTCCACCCCCGTATAAGCCACAACGAGTAAGGTACTGTTACCAAGTCTGTTCACGCCTTCGCCGGCCCGGATCGGCGCAGTCAGCTGGAACTGTTAGACTCTGTTGTTTTTAGCATTGCGGTAGCCCCAGGTGGAGCTACCGATTCGTAAGAACTGTGTTGTTCAAGTATTCTTGCAAAGTATACCTTTTAAAGTACTGTATTGTGGATTTTTATTGTTTTGGTCTTGTTTTAAGCATATCAAATATTGGATATTTTTCTAAAACTGGTGTGATGTCCTTTTGTAGTGTTTTCACTGTATTACTGTTGGTTTTGTGCAAATGCTTTACACACTGCCTCTAAGAAAAGCTTGACTGCTCATGCCAAGCTCACAAGGGGGTGAGCAGGGGTTATTTTAGGACTGTAACTCCCTTATTGTGACTAGAAGGGAGGGTCCCTACTTGGACAAGGTGCCAACCATTGCCAACTGGAGACCTCCATTTCTAACAATGAGTAATGAGAAGCAGTAACTTAGGAACTAACAGGTGCTTGAAGTGAAGAAATAAACGTACAGAAAAAAACGTTAGGCCCAGGAGTTTTATCTTTTGGAAGGTGAAGAATGGCATTAGAAATTTCTTGTTCTGAAATTAGACTGTCAAGAGAGGACAAGTCAACATTATTTTCTGGCAGTTCGGAAATGGATTGAAAGTAAGGGTCAATCTGATCATTTGAAGGAGTAGACTCAGGGGTATATAAATTAGTGTAATATTCTGTGAAGCACTCTAATATCTTGGGGTCACTAATGTGTTTGAACCCAGCCGTTATAGCAACAATCTTGGATTTTTTTTTTTAATCTTAAGGTAGTTAGCCAGAGATTTGCCAGCCTTATTCCGACCGCCATACAGTTTAGCATAAAACTTAAGCAAACGTAAGCAAACTACCGCAGGCACTATCCCAGAACTGTTTATTATATTGCATTTTAGCTTTAATGAGTTTAAACAAGGTAGCTGTGTGGTTTGAAGAAAAATATTCATGTTCTGTGTATCATGTCTCTTAATGTTTAACAAAAGCCATCTACCATTATCATCTTTAACTTCATTTAGACAAGTAAAGGCCTGGGTCAAAACATTTCGCAGCTATTTATAGCCTAGATGAGGAGCCGGACACACCAAAAGACCACCAGACAGTCAATCATGTCATTTTCACTTTAACTGAGATTAGAGCACCTATCTCCAAAGTAACAACTAACAAGGCCCCAGGACCTGATGGGGTGCCGGGGGATCTTTTTAAGAACTGTATTGACTTATGGGCACCGCTATTGACACTACACTTAAACACTGCAGCCGCAGGCCCTCTTCCACCTACTTGGTTCCATTTGATAATAGTTCCAATTTTTGAAAAGGGAAATAGGTCAGACCCGGCATGCTTCAGGCCCATCTCCCTCTTTGATTCAGAGGTGAAAATAATTTTCCGATAATTTTCAACCGTTTAGCGGATTGGGCAGAGGAGAAAGACTTAACTGACTTACAGTATGGGTTTCGTCCTGACCGGGGGACCATAGAGCAAACTTTTAACCTTTATTTATTAACATATAAATATACAAAGGTTATAAAGGGCGCAGTCCATCTGGCCTTCATGGACCTCAGCTCTGCCTTTGACAGAGTTAATTGTTCCAAGCTTTGGTCCATGATGGAACAGATGGAAGTGGACCCAGTCTTAATAAGATTTCTGCGCGATTTGCACACTGATCTTTCATCCAGTGTCAGCTTTGGCCCTAGTGGAGAGTGCACTGAGCATTTTAAATTGCGGCGCAGGGTGCGCAAGGTTGTATTTTAGCCCCTTTCTTATTTTTTTTTATATCAATCACATAGGGCTAGCTTTGTTTGCACCAGGGGTTGACGTTCCTAAAGTAGAAGGTTAAAACCTGCCTTGCTCTAGGCCGATGATACCATTTTAATTGCCCGCACAGCGAATAGCTTACAAAAACGTCTTATCATTTTTATTAACTTTATGAGCAGTCTTGACCTGTCAAAAAACTTTTCCAAGTCGCACGCTATGAAACTTGGACCCTCTAACACTAAAACGATGAAATATGTAGTCGAAGGCCAACGTATTAGTCAGTTAGACAATTTCAAGTCTCTGGTGGTCTTATTAGATTCGGAACTAAAGTGGCACTCACTCATATCCTAGAATGTTTTGTCTTTTAATAGAGTGACATTCAGTATTAAAGATTTTTCCTGTCAGTTAGGATGTACATCCAAACGGTCCTGGAAATTTAAAGGGCCATGTGCATTCCCTTAGTAAGCTACGATTGTGGTATATGGGGATATGGGTGGGTAGCCCCTCTACAAGTAGACAAAAATAAATTTTTAAGAGGTCTATTAGGGACCCTCATTGTGTTCCCTCTGAAATCATCCATGAAGAGCTAGGATTAGACTTTCTTACTCACCAACTATGCATCGGCCCCTTAAAGCTATGGAACTCGATCTGGTTAAAGGGGGAACTTAGTTTTAGCAGGTTAATTCTGCAGGATTGTCTACTATTGGATAAATCTTTTCTGATCCCGTGGCTGGCTTATGTGGCTTGTAATGTGGGGGCTCTAGGGTGATCCAAATTGTATGACAATCCCTCAGTTTTAACTTGCTTGGTGAGCAAAAAGATTGAATCAGTGTTTAGGGACAAGTTGGAATCAGAGAGCGAGGACTTTGCACTAACAAAACACACTATGTGACATATTTAACCTGGAATATGACACACCATCAATACCATCTATTGACCCATTTCAGGCAGAATCTATTCCCCCTGTCTCTTCTCCTTTAATCATGGTTGTTCCTCAAACTCAGACCTGCCCGTTTGCAAATGTGATAATATAACAACTAATGACACTTTACATGTCACTATGCTTTGACCAAAATATAATAATCTGCAGCATAAATTCCTGTTTTTTAGATTTTAAAGTGAATTAATTTTATATAAGTCAGGCCTGTTCTGTTGTTTTTACAGCTCTTAAAATCTCCTTCTGTTTGTTTTCATCATGTACTTTTTTTATGGGAGTTTTAAAACAGGAAAGAGTCGGATCCCGAAAACTGTATGTTAATTTTAATAATATTTTTTTCTTTTATGATTTTATGTGTGAAATTGAATAAAGAAAATTGATTGATTGATTGATTGATAGTGGAAATCTGAGTACCCATGACTACCAATAAACGAAAAAGCAGTATTGAAAAACAGTATATGTAAAGATGTAAGGGAAAAGATAGAAGAAAAGTCAATCGAGAAAACCTGTTTAGCCAACGCTATGGGACTGGGTAAAAAGTAAGAGAGAACCAAAAAATCTATTTTGCATTTGAATAAGTACACTGTATAGCAATGATAAAAAGACTAGAAGGAAGTGAAAAAAAAAGATGACAAAAAAGCTGATGGAAAGACAAGAGAGGCAAGGGAGAAAACGGGCTCCCCTGGTATGTATGAAAAAGAGAGAGGACAAAAAGCCAAAGAGCTTTAGCCATGAAAGTCAAGAACAAAAAGAACAATAATATTAGGAAGGGGGAACAAGAAAAACAGACACCACTCTGAAAAGAAACACCAATAAAAAGTACACATGATAAAAACAACAAGCAGTGGAAGGACAAAGTGAAAGAGAAGAAAACGTAACCGACACAGCACCATGGGAACTTACCATACATTAAGGAGACAGTGTGGCTGAACAAAACGTGGACATTGGAATAGATGGACAATATTGAACAGAGAAATCTCCATCAAAACAAGGAGAGGGTAGGGACCTGCAAAGAGAAAAAGAGAAGACCAACTGTTAAATAAGAGATGTGGAACATTTAGGATTGACTAAGTTCCATGTCTTTGTGCATGTGTATACATTTTTTTAGCTCTGCGGGATCCTAAAAAGTAATTGTCCTGTCTTTATATGTTACTTTGAAGAAACAAGGATGGATAAGACCATGACGAACATTCGTGGATTGAAGCGTAGGTCTAAGAACTATAAACTCCTTTTAGCGATTAGCAGTAGACCTTGAAGCATCTTGACTGAAAAATATCTTCTGACCAGACCAGAACATTTGTTTACGTTGTTTGGCGGCTGTAAGAATCATCATTAAATCAGAGTACTGAAGAAAATAGGCAAGAATCCCTCTGTCTGTTCGAGGTTGAGACGTTGAGAGAACCAATCCTGTATGCCTTCTGAATATTGAGATTTGAGGTTTTGGCAAGCCTACTATTTTTGGTGTACGCATCTTCAAGAAACATATTATGTCGGGCCCTCCAAAAACTCTGGTATGCCGTAAATTCCTAGGTTATTGCATCTGTTACAGTTCTCTAAATCTTCTGATAACGTCTTTAACTGAGTAACCTCTATAGATAAAATATACACCTTAGTGACAAAATCTTGAGCGTCACTAATCTTTTGCTCAACCTCAGTAAGTCTTGAATCCAAACATAACCACTTTTCCTCAATTCTTTGAAGCGTTGCAGTAGTATCTGCCATAAAATGTCGTATATTTCTTAGCTCATCCATAATGTCCTCTAGTGTCAAGGGCAGAGGTGATTTGTTTGGAGAAGAGGGGTCCTTTTTAACCCTTTTATTAGCGTTTCCACAAGATTCCTTGCACCTGTTGGCATTAGAATTTATAGAAGCTTTACCTTAGTGCGTAAAATCCATGTTTATATCAGCCAAAGAGCAACAGGATAGCCTGTATAGTCTCTCAATAACCACCAAGGTGAAATTGAAACTGGATGTGCAGCAGTTGACCAAGTGGTCCCATAAGATAGACTTATTTAGTGAAAAAGTATTGTTTGTAGTCACCATATGAGCAAACTGATCAGTAGGAATCAGTGGGTAAAAGAATGATCTCCTAGAATTTCCTTGAAGATTGCCCAAAAATATCAAAAACCATGAGAAGGGCAAGAAAATAAGGATATGTGTTTCTCCAATTGGATTATTCTCGCCAGCAAGCCCATGTTTCTAGTGGTGAAATAGAAAAATGAAATCACAGGTGCGCTGGCTCCTGAGGAGAAATGAGCGCCGGTGATCGTAAAATGGCGTCCGATATGTGGAGCGTGCAGGGAATCGGCAAGGCAAAAGAAAAAAGGTATCACTTAGACCAATTCGGCGTCTAATAACCTACCTCGTCGCTTCCGGGAGCTTCCGACATTCTTTCTTATGATTTTACGGTCGTGTTGTGCTGATTAGGCGTCCCTCAACGAAAGATTCCTCCTCGGTGCTTCGGAGAGGCTCTATTGAGCGGTCTTCTTGTGTCGCAGCCACCGCCCCATTCCTTCCTTTTAAAATGACCTTCTCCACTGATGTATACATGAAAATACGTCTCCATCAGTTTACAAGATTAGATGAATCTGGATTAATTCATTCCTTGGTAACTAAGAGTCTCTTGTAAACTAACCTGTGATTTCCGTCGATTCTGTGCATAATGTTGCACTGCTCTTCCTCAGCTATGTCTATGAGTTCAATGTAGAACACTTTGTGGCCATCTTGGATGCACCAACTTTCTTGTGGTCAAGCGTGATCCACACCTAAAATGAAAACCAGCTAGAAATGCTTGCCAACAACTACTTTTGGAAATTGTTGCCTTATTAGGAGTAACCTTATTATTACACACCTAAATAATTTGCTCCTGGAATGCCTAACGACTTAGACTTTCTAACATTGGCAGATAGTGACCCTTTGGCCCTAGTAAGAGCGTTCCTGGTACATTTTTAACTTTTCTGGGGATGTCTTAATAACAAAGAAAGTAATTATCCCTTGCCAGAGTACCCAAGAGAAGACCTTGCCACATGATTCCTTGAGGTGTGGTTCAAAATATTGCCCTCACCGGTGGCCAGAAGGAAATGCAGACCGCACTGTTTATATCTGCAGTTCTGCCTCTTCTGAATTGATGGAGTGAATCTGGAAGCCGGGAGTGGGACGAAAATAGTGGATTCATGGATTCGCCAATTTGTGATTATTGGGGCGAAATGTGTTGGTGGCGGAGTTGCCAGAATATGCTGTTACACACATCCCTTTATTTTTTAGATTTCAGTGAAGAAATGTACACGTTATGAGGGGTTACCTGTATTTTGGTTAGTAAAATATGCAGAATGTTTTCTCTCTCCTTGTTGCTTACTTATCCTCTATTTCCTGGTCATATAAATGAAGTATAACAATAAATAAACATTATATATTTTTGTTAAATCGAAATGCATTCCAAAGTCCACTTATTGCCACTTTGTCCTTGAAAGCACAATATTCTACAGAATAAATCAGCACCAAACTTTAGAAACAAGCTCGATACACTTTGAAATGCATTCTTTAATATCATCACCTACTCTTTTCAGATGAAAGCATAGGCCCAGGAGGAGCGATTCTGCTTGAGTTATTGGTGAAAATTGCAACCACTGATTGTGTCTAATAAATGTGTAATAACAGCCCAGAGTGGAAAAGACGCTCTGGAACCGGTGATGGAAGGTCACAGGGTTTACCACATGGCAGGTACTCATTCTGATAAAGAAGCCACATTAGAATGCTTTCTTGCCACCAGCATGTCCATCTGAATAGCTCTGACTGAGGGACAGGCCTCTAGGTGCCCGAATTAATCGAGTCCACAGCTGGACCAAAACTGCTTTATTAGGCCAACATCTGATTTAAGGATATTTGAGGTTCACGTCTTTCACATTAATAGAAAGTTAATAATGAGATTAGTAGGACTAACAAAATAAGATTACTCTGAAAAAGTATGCTGATCACCCAGAGAAGCAGTTATTCTCTTGTACAGCACTTTCTACAGCAGTTTTGTTGTGTCATCAATAACAGGGGTTATTATTACAGAAATCATCATTACTCAATTGATCTTTCCTAGAATGGCATATGTGGTGCTGGGATGCGAACCTGTGGTCTGCAGTCAGCAATATGCAATATGCAAACATGTTATTTTATGGGCTTCTCACATATCCTTATATTAATGTACTTTTTAAACCCGACTGTGCAACAAGCAATTGTAACTGTGCTGACAATAGATTCACTTTGCTATTTTTCGTTTTTCTGGATAGATCCAATTTTCCTCCTGTTCTCTGGGTGCAATGTTTGTCATGGCTATGAGATCCCATGGTATGACCTTCCAGTGAGTTGGTGCCCTGAACAGAGATGGCCCAACCACCATTTGGCTCTATGACAGCTGGCAATCTGCATGGGCAGCAAAGTGAATAAGTGAAGAGGGCGTCATAGGGCGCTTGAGGCCTTGAAGTAGAGAACGAGGGCCTGTAACATGTACACTTCGCTGGCCTCTTCTTAGCGTCTTTAACTCTTTTCTATTATTCACAAGCAAGCAGGGAAAGGAAGCAAAAAGGAAAGCCATCTAACAGTTGCTTTCTTAATTCTGTGAAGAATGTGAAGCCCCCGGAACAGGTACGTCCCTGACCCAGGTATGATGAGTTTGAAAAGTCATGTTACGATTGTCACTAGGAGGTAAAACTCTCTACTGTGCCAGAAACAGCGTTGAAGAACAGATCCTATTCAGGTTCTCAGTATATGAAAGCTACTTTCACCTTGTTAGAAATGTGTTTTGATGCGAACAGAGTAAAAATGTGGCTCATTATAAAGCAACACTATAAGTAGGCATTACCATTTAAGGGTACCCCTCTACCCATTGCAGAGGAAAATATAGCATTTGTTTGCAGTGACAAGTTTGTGTAAAGCGAATTTAAATGGGCCACGGGTCCAAGAAGCTGTTTTCTGAATATTAAATTTCTTTTTTCTTGTGACTCTCCCATTATTTTGGTACCAGTAGTCCTTCCAAAAAAGCAGTGCATGTATTAATGGATACAATCTCAGGCCCTCATTTATGGGGATTTGGTGTAGGGCAGCGCAGCAAGTCACCTTGATATGCTGCCCTATGTAAAAGTGAAAGGACAGGAATGCACTATTTTTCCAAAATGGTGCATTCCTGTCCTTTACCCCTGCGCTGGCACCATTTCAGCAGCCTAGTGCCATGGAAGGCAGGGTGCCTGTGTTGTCGGCAGGATTGTTTTTGTGCAGGAAGGGACACCTTCCTGCACAGAAACAATCCTAAGAGGTGTTTTTCTCTTTCTATGTGGGTTAATGTAGCACACATACAAAGAGAAAAAAACGAGTACAAATAAAGATATTTCTTTGTTACGCCTCATCTCAGGAGGCGTAAGGTTTTGGCGCTTCCCCAAGTTTACATGCTCTTGTAAATCTGGAACAGCGTTTAAATCCAAGGGGGTTGCATGGGAACACCCACTGTGATGCCCATGGAACGACTACTAAGCGCAGAGTAAGGCAACGCAGCGATTTGCGCTACCTTGCCTTACTCCATATCGATGAGGCCATCCAAAGCCAAGCATAGTGGCTTTGCGTGGTCATATAGATATGATTTTGTCGTTTGCTCCATCGGAACATCACATCAGTGACTTTCTGGTGGTGCAAAGGGCTTGTAAATATACCTCTTAAGAGATAGGGCCATCATTTACGGGATTTTGGCATACGGCAGTGCAGCAAGGCATCTTGCTGCACTGCCCTACACCAAAGTGAAAAGGCAGGAATGTACCATATTTATGCAATAAGGTGCAATCCTGTCATTTCCTTTCTGCTCTGGCACCATTTCAGCAGCATAGCGCCAACATAGGCACCCTTAAATCATGGTGCAAGAGTGTATCTATTGCATGCAGGACTTTTTTTGTGCAGGATGGGTTTACCTGTTCATCTTGTTATACCTCACCTCAGGAGGCGTAAGGATTTGGCGCTTCCCCAGGTTTGCATGATTTCTAGGGAAACGTCAAAATCTTTAGTGTTTCGAGGGGAAAACGCACCTCAACACCCATGGAACGCCTCTTGGGCGCAGAGTAAGGCAACACAGCAATTTGCACTGCGTTGCCTTCCTCAAGATTTATGAGCCCAGTTCAACCCACACAGTGTGGATTTGCGTGGCGTCATAAGTCTGATTCATGGCCCTGTGTCATGTATGCCCCACTTTACATGGTGCAGAAGTGACGCAGGGCTCTCATAAATAAGCCCCAGGGACTTTAGTTATATATTAAACAAGAAGTGCAGTATTCACTCGAGGGCCACTTGGAGTAATCTCTCCACATTCCCGTATTTATCTTCCTTGGCTAAGTATGAAATGAGAAAGGACATTTTTAGATATAGTATTGGTCTTAATTTTTACTCCTGTACAGAGATAGCACTGTTTTTAAATGAGAATGGTGAGGTTTGTAATTGTGGGTTGCGGATCATATGTGCTACCTTCCATATCTTAATGGACTGTTTTTATTCTGTGAATGAAAGACAGAAAATTTTAAAGCGTATTTTAATAAATATGGGGTGTTTAAGCGCTGTGAAGCTTTGAAATTGATATTTAATAGGCAGTGCCATGATGCGGTATGCGCAATTGGGGTGTTCCCATTGTCATTAAAGCATAAAATGTCTGATCAATGCTAAACCGTATGGTTAATTTGGCTGGGTTTTATGGGTGGCAACGAAGGGTAGTTTTATTCAGGGGAATTGGATTTTAAAGGATTGAACTTGTTTTATTCTTTTAATTTTAAACATTTTTCTATGTTTAATGGACTACCGTCTAAATAACCTTAAATTGCACTACTGCTATTCATATGAGTTTATACGAATGTCACATGTAGGATTCTGGACAGTTGGACACATGAAATCACTGACTGGCATTTGAGGGCATACCAAGACACATGATGTTAATGACTGGCATAGAGGGCGCACATGGGTACATAATGATGTAGACTGCCACATAGGGCACACTTGAGCTTTAGGATGACATTTGTTGACAAATTTGGCACCTCTGGCTACATGATATAATTAACTGGCAAATGATGGTGTAGACTGAAATATGATGTGCACAATGGCATGAACTGGGATATGATTAAGGCACATGTTGGTATATGTGGAACCCCTTGGCAGGTGACACAATTGACTGTAAATTCGAGGACTACACAAAATCTCTACAAAAGGGTCTAATAGGGACCAGTTTATCGACTATACTACCTTCAGTCCCCAAAGCATAACTACAAACACTACGCGAAGGTCCTAAGTCAAAGCATAAACACAACGCCGCATGATGCTGTATGTGCAATCCCTTACATCAAAACTAAAACATTATTGCATCACCAGGCAGGGAGATTAAAGGGTCTATCGGGCCACCCTTAATGGCGGAGCTTCGTCATGTATGACCCTTGGAGATCAAAGGCAGGGCCCCTACACTCGTGAGCCACCCGGCTCTACTGGGTGCCCGTCACAGTGATCCCTGACAGAAGAAATCTCATGCCACTGGTGTGCAATCAAATAGTTCAAAGAATACAAAAAAGTGCAGTGCGATAATGTGATAGTGTACTAAAAATGACTACGTGGTCAAAAAAATCTGTTTAATATGAATTGACCAGGTGTCATGTCTAAAAACCAAATTAGTCAAAAAATGTATGTATGACTATTCCCTGGCTTGGTCTGTCTAGGTCGACATGTTTCAGCCGATCTGGTTTTTTCACCCGGCTTTCTTCAGGACCAGTTAGTTGATTTAAAAGAAGCTACTGCAGGATAAATTGGTAAACAGTGATGTGAATCAAATTAAGAAACTTATTGAAAGAAATATGGTGTGGCCGAAGCCACCCTACCAGACTAGCATAATTGCGCTTAGATTTGGTGTAGTCACCTCTTCTTCTTTCCTAAAAAGAAAGGGTGGTAGGTATCACACATAATTTGTGATGGGATTAACACAAAACATAACAGCATCAGCGACTCGTGTTTAGTAGTGCTGATCTTGAACACTACTCATTTTATAGTATGGCCACCAATCGGTCCATAAAAGAGAGTACATTCTCTGAAAACATGCAAAATTATAACTCACCCAGCGTTCTGTGGGAGGAAAGCCTCACCTCACCCGGCAGATTGCTCGGTATAGGAGGCACCGCTCTGTTAAAATAGGGACACAAGAGAGCGGGTTGTAAAAACATACACCAACACTCCGTGGTCCCTACATAAAGAATAACACAAACCAATCAACTCCTGACCCACAGGCCAACACACCCAATGCCTGACAGAACTGTGCCATGCACTCAATTCAGCTTAGAGTCTGCATTGTGGTAACATCTCCAGACACATAATTTAGACGCAGTGTAGACATATCCACAGTATTACACCTCTCTCTAATGCTCAAACTGTACAAGTCATAGTTGTAGGGGAGCAACATGTAATGCAGAGGTCAATGTTCAATCAAAAACCAGTCATGGAGGTCCAAAGTTAACCTAGGCTGATAATTATTGCTCGCATTACCTTAAAGAGCGCTAGGTCAAAGCACGCATTTAATCACAACCTTACCTATCCGTCGAGACCTCAAACTGGACCTCGAGCAGTCTGGGAGGTACCGATCTCAAAGAAGGTGGCCCCTTAAATAGTGGCTGTGATCAATTTAAGTTCGCGCCACATCGCAGGTGTTGTGAATCGACTCGGCAGGAGATGAGTCATCACCACACAGCGCATGTGCGAACACAGCATCGCCACTCCCGTCCGTCAGTGTAGTCAATACCGGGCATGCGTCGTGTAAGAAATGCTGTGTGTCTCTAGGACACCGAACTCTGTTCTAACCGCGCATGCCCCTACCAAAATATCACCAAACGCTGCGCATGCCCAGAGTCTAACATGATCGAAAAACTTAGAAAGTAAATTCTCTCCAAAGGCCACTACAACGTACATGAAAATATTGCACAAAATCGAAAAATAACGCGTTCCGCAACGGAACAATCACACAGAACATGACTGTGTGCAAAGCTTGACAGTGGTAATCTCGATCGTTATTAAGAACGTGTAAACACATTTATACGAACCCAAGTGCCACTACTCCTGGCACATGCGCTCTGGTACCAGGATAGGCAAAGCATGTAAAGTGTCACCACTGTTCAACAAGTCCTAGTGCATTCAGGTAAGCTGGATGCGTGCCATACCCAGCAGCAAGCTGCTCGCGACATTCATATTCTAGGGCAAAAACTCATATTTTGAATTTACAACACTGTGTCGACATAAGGACTCCTAACCCTAGTGATATAACGATGGTTAATGTCCAAGTGTATTATTAGGTTAGTACTGACACTAATGTATAACTAGGAGAAAAAGCAGTGTGAATCTCAGAAAAGTGTAGGTGCCTATAGGGAACCTCATCATAATGTTAGTAACAGGAAAGAGGACTGTAACAAATATTATCTCGTTACGCAGACCTACAGATCCAAATTCCTCTACTCGTCTAGTTCCAGTTGTAGTCACAATAGTGGAAGTTGTCTAGATCTATTACTAATAGATGTAGTTCTGCTGAGGGTATAAACAAAATAGGACACCTAATGCCAAAAGTGCATGCAGTACTATGTATCATATAGAGTCTGTATGGCAGAATGGCTGTGTATAGAACAGTTTCCTCGCTGCTGATCAATGGCAGAGTGAGGGTATAGACAAAATAGGTCACCTGATGTCGAAAGTACATGTAGTACTGTGTATCATATAGAGTCTATATGGCAGAGTGGCTGTGTGTGGGACAGTCTCCTCGTTGCTGATCAATAGCAGAGTGAGGCAAGTCTAGATGTCTCGTAGAGTCATCCACACATACTCAAATAATCACCTTTCGGCAAACCAAGGGTCAACACTCAAATGGACGTCCATGGAATATTATCGTTGAGTCCATGTGTGTCCGTCCTCATTTTAAAAATCCATTTCTGCTCTTTCACAAATAGAAACTTGGAAATGTCGCTCACATGTGAGGGAATGAGCGGTCGTTCAAGCACAATCCATCTCATGTCGTCTGCTGTATGATGTTTTGCAAGGAAGTGGTCCGTCAGACATGTAGACTGTTTTCTGCATCGGATAGTGCTCTTGTGCTCGCTGATACGGAGCTTAATCTTCCTTGTTGTGTGACCAATGTAATGTAGAGAACAAGGACACGTGATCATATAGATCACGTTCTCTGAATTACAGTTCGTATGACTGGTCAGAATCCAAGGACGTGCCGTACCTACATCAACAGAAGTGGTTTTGGAGGTTTGAGGGCAGACACTACAAGACCCACATGGGTAATGTCCCCTCACAGGTGGTAACGACCATAAGGTTTTATCGACCCGTGTGTGTTCGATACGTGGTCGTGTGTGAACTAGACTGTTGCGTAGACTGGGACCTTTCTTGAAAGCGAACAAAGGGGGCGGAATGTTCTCCGCGGCCACATTCAAAATGTGCCAATGCTTCCGTACTAGCTTCTGCAATTTGTTTGAGAGGGTACAGAAGGTTGTCACAAAAGTGAGCCTCTCATTTGGTGTCCTTATTATACTATTGTCCAGGAGGGCATCACGATGGTTATTAGATGCTCTTTTCCACGCCTGTCGTACAAGTCTCCTGGGGTACTGGCGTGATTGCAAGTGATTAGCCAATACCTCCGCATGTTTGTGAAAGAGGTCTGTAGTGGAACAGTTCCGTCTAACACGCAGGAACTGTCCCACCGGGAGGTTCTCTTTTAGGGCCCTCGGATGGTGACTATCAAAAGACAACAGCGAGTTCCTGGACATAGGTTTTTTAAACAGCTCACAATGTAGCGAATTGCCAATAGGGAATATTGATATATCAAGAAAGGACAAACGTTGTTTGCTGAACTCCATCGTGAAATTAAGGAATGTGTTTTGCTCATTAAGCCAGACATGGAAGGCCTGAATCTCAGGGCTGGAGCCTCGCCACACCACCAAAATATCATCTATGTACCTCTTCCACAACACCAGATGTTCAAAAAAAGGGTTGTTGTGGTTCAATACATGTTGTTGTTCAAAGAGGTGTACATAGAGATTGGCGAGGCTCGGCGCAAAAACACTCCCCATCGATGTACCAGAAATTTGCAAAAAAATCTGGTCCTCGAAACGAAAAAAGTTCTCGGTCATCGCTATTCTAGCACACTGCATGATGAAAGAGACAGGTGTTATGCTGTCAAGATCCCGGCCTTCCAGAAGCCCTCTGATGGACTCAAGGGTCTCCATTTGCGGGATGCATGTGTAGAGCGACTCTACATCGAAACTTGCCAGAATGTCAGTTTCGGGATGGAAATCAATGTCTGGAAGCAATCTCAAAACGTCCGACGTATCTTTTAGATAAGTAGGCATTTCTAACACCATGGGCCGTAGAAAAACATCTACGAACTTGGAGAGAGGCTCGAGGAGTGACCCTATCCCCGATATGATGGGGCGTCCCGGAGGGGGTGTTTTATTCTTGTGTATTTTGGGGAGGCAGTAAAAGTAGGGCATTACTGGATTGTCTGTCACTAGAAATCGTGCCTCTTGCGGCGTAATCCATCCCTCTGCCTCCCCTTCCTCAACCAGGTGTTTGATTTCAGTTTTAAGCCTCGGTGTGGGGTCCGACGCTAGACTGCGATAGAATTTGTCATTATTGAGTTGTCGCAGACATTCCCTCTGGTAGGTGACCATGTCCTGTAGGACAATGGCACCTCCCTTGTCCGCAGGTTTAATAATAACGGACGTGTCTGAGCTGAGGTTTTGGAGAGCCTCTCTGTCTTTCTTAGGGAAATTACAAAAGCTGGTGGGCCGTGAGTCACATAATGCCATCATGTCGAATGTGACAGCTTTCTCAAAAGTGGAGACTTGGGAAGGGACTTGATGAGCCATCGGTGTAAAGCTACTTTTGGGTCGTAGCCCTGTGTTCGTAGTCAGCATATCATCAACAGAGGATGAAACATCATCTGACGATCTATCCTTGAAAAAGAAATGCAAACAAATTTTCCTGAAAAAATTCTCAAGTTCGCATCTCAAAGTGAATGGGTCTCCTTGATAGGTAGGCACAAAGCCTAGACCTCGGTTGAGGACACTAAGCTCACTTTCCGTTAGGGTGCGTGAACTGAGATTCACTACAAGATCATTTCTCAACTGCTGGTTGTGCTGTTGGTTTGCTGGAGGCCGCCTCTGCTCCGGGTGTTCGGAAACGTGGAGTCCGGTTGCCAATGGACAGATGTCGTGCCTCTCCGCTTGCCCCTCGTTCGGCCTGGGCCTTGATCTAAAAAAGGCTGGTTAGGGTAAAATTGGGATTGAGGTGGAAAGGGTGGTACTTGCGATGGAAAAGGAGGTTGGTACCCCCAGGGTCCTGGTGGCCACCATTGACCTTGATTCGGATAGTAACCCTGCAACCCGCGTCCCCTGTTGTATCTACGGGGTCTGCCTCTACCCCGTCCTCGGGAAAAATCATTAGGGGATGACTCTGAGTCAGTGGATCCCTGCTCTGATCCAGAGGAAGAGTAGTTTGATCCATACCGTCTGCCTTTGTTGTTGAAAACTGGGGCTACGTAGTTCTCACCCGTGTATGGATATATCTTCTCCCAGGAGAAGCGGGCCAAGTCCTTTTTAAACTTGTCGATCTTATTAATCAGGATGTTGTCCCTATACTCTTTGTTAGTTTTGTTGGCCTCGTCAAGATTCTTCTTAAACAGTGCAGCTGTGATGGTTGTTTTGATCTGTCCCTCCAAGGTCTGAATTTCGATAAGGATAGCGTCTGCCTGACGCTTAGCCGTGCTGATGATCAAAATCAGCCAGTCGCGGGTACAGCGCCAGGCTATGAGCGACCAATCGCGTAAAAATTGCTTATCGGTGAGGAACAGTCTCGGTGCATTGGTGACTATTAGGCCAGTTGGGGCGCATTTGCCTCGTAGATATTCTGTCATTATAAGCCCGTGGACAGCTGTACGTGACTGTGTTCGCTTGAGATTGAGTAGTGTTCCCCAATCATCTTTGGTATGTCCTGTTAGTTCCGGAAGTGACTCTAGAATACTGGGATTGTCAGCTAAAATGGAACTTAAGGTCTCATCGTCAAATGCAAGGCCTGCGAAATCAGCCATTATGGTGTGGAGGTGCAAAGTGAATCAAAAGATAAAAGGGAGCAAAAACCCAGAACCCTAGAAGATCTAGGGTCTGAAACAAAGACCCGCAACCGAAGGCTGCTCACACAATTACACAAAATCTCTACAAAAGGGTCTAATAGGGACCAGTTTATCGACTATACTACCTTCAGTCCCCAAAGCATAACTACAAACACTACGCGAAGGTCCTAAGTCAAAGCATAAACACAACGCCGCATGATGCTGTATGTGCAATCCCTTACATCAAAACTAAAACATTATTGCATCACCAGGCAGGGAGATTAAAGGGTCTATCGGGCCACCCTTAATGGCGGAGCTTCGTCATGTATGACCCTTGGAGATCAAAGGCAGGGCCCCTACACTCGTGAGCCACCCGGCTCTACTGGGTGCCCGTCACAGTGATCCCTGACAGAAGAAATCTCATGCCACTGGTGTGCAACCAAATAGTTCAAAGAATACAAAAAAGTGCAGTGCGATAATGTGATAGTGTACTAAAAATGACTACGTGGTCAAAAAAATCTGTTTAATATGAATTGACCAGGTGTCATGTCTAAAAACCAAATTAGTCAAAAAATGTATGTATGACTATTCCCTGGCTTGGTCTGTCTAGGTCGACATGTTTCAGCCGATCTGGTTTTTTCACCCGGCTTTCTTCAGGACCAGTTAGTTGATTTAAAAGAAGCTACTGCAGGATAAATTGGTAAACAGTGATGTGAATCAAATTAAGAAACTTATTGAAAGAAATATGGTGTGGCCGAAGCCACCCTACCAGACTAGCATAATTGCGCTTAGATTTGGTGTAGTCACCTCTTCTTCTTTCCTAAAAAGAAAGGGTGGTAGGTATCACACATAATTTGTGATGGGATTAACACAAAACATAACAGCATCAGCGACTCGTGTTTAGTAGTGCTGATCTTGAACACTACTCATTTTATAGTATGGCCACCAATCGGTCCATAAAAGAGAGTACATTCTCTGAAAACATGCAAAATTATAACTCACCCAGCGTTCTGTGGGAGGAAAGCCTCACCTCACCCGGCAGATTGCTCGGTATAGGAGGCACCGCTCTGTTAAAATAGGGACACAAGAGAGCGGGTTGTAAAAACATACACCAACACTCCGTGGTCCCTACATAAAGAATAACACAAACCAATCAACTCCTGACCCACAGGCCAACACACCCAATGCCTGACAGAACTGTGCCATGCACTCAATTCAGCTTAGAGTCTGCATTGTGGTAACATCTCCAGACACATAATTTAGACGCAGTGTAGACATATCCACAGTATTACACCTCTCTCTAATGCTCAAACTGTACAAGTCATAGTTGTAGGGGAGCAACATGTAATGCAGAGGTCAATGTTCAATCAAAAACCAGTCATGGAGGTCCAAAGTTAACCTAGGCTGATAATTATTGCTCGCATTACCTTAAAGAGCGCTAGGTCAAAGCACGCATTTAATCACAACCTTACCTATCCGTCGAGACCTCAAACTGGACCTCGAGCAGTCTGGGAGGTACCGATCTCAAAGAAGGTGGCCCCTTAAATAGTGGCTGTGATCAATTTAAGTTCGCGCCACATCGCAGGTGTTGTGAATCGACTCGGCAGGAGATGAGTCATCACCACACAGCGCATGTGCGAACACAGCATCGCCACTCCCGTCCGTCAGTGTAGTCAATACCGGGCATGCGTCGTGTAAGAAATGCTGTGTGTCTCTAGGACACCGAACTCTGTTCTAACCGCGCATGCCCCTACCAAAATATCACCAAACGCTGCGCATGCCCAGAGTCTAACATGATCGAAAAACTTAGAAAGTAAATTCTCTCCAAAGGCCACTACAACGTACATGAAAATATTGCACAAAATCGAAAAATAACGCGTTCCGCAACGGAACAATCACACAGAACATGACTGTGTGCAAAGCTTGACAGTGGTAATCTCGATCGTTATTAAGAACGTGTAAACACATTTATACGAACCCAAGTGCCACTACTCCTGGCACATGCGCTCTGGTACCAGGATAGGCAAAGCATGTAAAGTGTCACCACTGTTCAACAAGTCCTAGTGCATTCAGGTAAGCTGGATGCGTGCCATACCCAGCAGCAAGCTGCTCGCGACATTCATATTCTAGGGCAAAAACTCATATTTTTAATTTACAACACTGTGTCGACATAAGGACTCCTAACCCTAGTGATATAACGATGGTTAATGTCCAAGTGTATTATTAGGTTAGTACTGACACTAATGTATAACTAGGAGAAAAAGCAGTGTGAATCTCAGAAAAGTGTAGGTGCCTATAGGGAACCTCATCATAATGTTAGTAACAGGAAAGAGGACTGTAACAAATATTATCTCGTTACGCAGACCTACAGATCCAAATTCCTCTACTCGTCTAGTTCCAGTTGTAGTCACAATAGTGGAAGTTGTCTAGATCTATTACTAATAGATGTAGTTCTGCTGAGGGTATAAACAAAATAGGACACCTAATGCCAAAAGTGCATGCAGTACTATGTATCATATAGAGTCTGTATGGCAGAATGGCTGTGTATAGAACAGTTTCCTCGCTGCTGATCAATGGCAGAGTGAGGGTATAGACAAAATAGGTCACCTGATGTCGAAAGTACATGTAGTACTGTGTATCATATAGAGTCTATATGGCAGAGTGGCTGTGTGTGGGACAGTCTCCTCGTTGCTGATCAATAGCAGAGTGAGGCAAGTCTAGATGTCTCGTAGAGTCATCCACACATACTCAAATAATCACCTTTCGGCAAACCAAGGGTCAACACTCAAATGGACGTCCATGGAATATTATCGTTGAGTCCATGTGTGTCCGTCCTCATTTTAAAAATCCATTTCTGCTCTTTCACAAATAGAAACTTGGAAATGTCGCTCACATGTGAGGGAATGAGCGGTCGTTCAAGCACAATCCATCTCATGTCGTCTGCTGTATGATGTTTTGCAAGGAAGTGGTCCGTCAGACATGTAGACTGTTTTCTGCATCGGATAGTGCTCTTGTGCTCGCTGATACGGAGCTTAATCTTCCTTGTTGTGTGACCAATGTAATGTAGAGAACAAGGACACGTGATCATATAGATCACGTTCTCTGAATTACAGTTCGTATGACTGGTCAGAATCCAAGGACGTGCCGTACCTACATCAACAGAAGTGGTTTTGGAGGTTTGAGGGCAGACACTACAAGACCCACATGGGTAATGTCCCCTCACAGGTGGTAACGACCATAAGGTTTTATCGACCCGTGTGTGTTCGATACGTGGTCGTGTGTGAACTAGACTGTTGCGTAGACTGGGACCTTTCTTGAAAGCGAACAAAGGGGGCGGAATGTTCTCCGCGGCCACATTCAAAATGTGCCAATGCTTCCGTACTAGCTTCTGCAATTTGTTTGAGAGGGTACAGAAGGTTGTCACAAAAGTGAGCCTCTCATTTGGTGTCCTTATTATACTATTGTCCAGGAGGGCATCACGATGGTTATTAGATGCTCTTTTCCACGCCTGTCGTACAAGTCTCCTGGGGTACTGGCGTGATTGCAAGTGATTAGCCAATACCTCCGCATGTTTGTGAAAGAGGTCTGTAGTGGAACAGTTCCGTCTAACACGCAGGAACTGTCCCACCGGGAGGTTCTCTTTTAGGGCCCTCGGATGGTGACTATCAAAAGACAACAGCGAGTTCCTGGACATAGGTTTTTTAAACAGCTCACAATGTAGCGAATTGCCAATAGGGAATATTGATATATCAAGAAAGGACAAACGTTGTTTGCTGAACTCCATCGTGAAATTAAGGAATGTGTTTTGCTCATTAAGCCAGACATGGAAGGCCTGAATCTCAGGGCTGGAGCCTCGCCACACCACCAAAATATCATCTATGTACCTCTTCCCCATGGTGTTAGAAATGCCTACTTATCTAAAAGATACGTCGGACGTTTTGAGATTGCTTCCAGACATTGATTTCCATCCCGAAACTGACATTCTGGCAAGTTTCGATGTAGAGTCGCTCTACACATGCATCCCGCAAATGGAGACCCTTGAGTCCATCAGAGGGCTTCTGGAAGGCCGGGATCTTGACAGCATAACACCTGTCTCTTTCATCATGCAGTGTGCTAGAATAGCGATGACCGAGAACTTTTTTCGTTTCGAGGACCAGATTTTTTTGCAAATTTCTGGTACATCGATGGGGAGTGTTTTTGCGCCGAGCCTCGCCAATCTCTATGTACACCTCTTTGAACAACAACATGTATTGAACCACAACAACCCTTTTTTTGAACATCTGGTGTTGTGGAAGAGGTACATAGATGATATTTTGGTGGTGTGGCGAGGCTCCAGCCCTGAGATTCAGGCCTTCCATGTCTGGCTTAATGAGCAAAACACATTCCTTAATTTCACGATGGAGTTCAGCAAACAACGTTTGTCCTTTCTTGATATATCAATATTCCCTATTGGCAATTCGCTACATTGTGAGCTGTTTAAAAAACCTATGTCCAGGAACTCGCTGTTGTCTTTTGATAGTCACCATCCGAGGGCCCTAAAAGAGAACCTCCCGGTGGGACAGTTCCTGCGTGTTAGACGGAACTGTTCCACTACAGACCTCTTTCACAAACATGCGGAGGTATTGGCTAATCACTTGCAATCACGCCAGTACCCCAGGAGACTTGTACGACAGGCGTGGAAAAGAGCATCTAATAACCATCGTGATGCCCTCCTGGACAATAGTATAATAAGGACACCAAATGAGAGGCTCACTTTTGTGACAACCTTCTGTACCCTCTCAAACAAATTGCAGAAGCTAGTACGGAAGCATTGGCACATTTTGAATGTGGCCGCGGAGAACATTCCGCCCCCTTTGTTCGCTTTCAAGAAAGGTCCCAGTCTACGCAACAGTCTAGTTCACACACGACCACGTATCGAACACACACGGGTCGATAAAACCTTATGGTCGTTACCACCTGTGAGGGGACATTACCCATGTGGGTCTTGTAGTGTCTGCCCTCAAACCTCCAAAACCACTTCTGTTGATGTAGGTACGGCACGTCCTTGGATTCTGACCAGTCATACGAACTGTAATTCAGAGAACGTGATCTATATGATCACGTGTCCTTGTTCTCTACATTACATTGGTCACACAACAAGGAAGATTAAGCTCCGTATCAGCGAGCACAAGAGCACTATCCGATGCAGAAAACAGTCTACATGTCTGACGGACCACTTCCTTGCAAAACATCATACAGCAGACGACATGAGATGGATTGTGCTTGAACGACCGCTCATTCCCTCACATGTGAGCGACATTTCCAAGTTTCTATTTGTGAAAGAGCAGAAATGGATTTTTAAAATGAGGACGGACACACATGGACTCAACGATAATATTCCATGGACGTCCATTTGAGTGTTGACCCTTGGTTTGCCGAAAGGTGATTATTTGAGTATGTGTGGATGACTCTACGAGACATCTAGACTTGCCTCACTCTGCTATTGATCAGCAACGAGGAGACTGTCCCACACACAGCCACTCTGCCATATAGACTCTATATGATACACAGTACTACATGTACTTTCGACATCAGGTGACCTATTTTGTCTATACCCTCACTCTGCCATTGATCAGCAGCGAGGAAACTGTTCTATACACAGCCATTCTGCCATACAGACTCTATATGATACATAGTACTGCATGCACTTTTGGCATTAGGTGTCCTATTTTGTTTATACCCTCAGCAGAACTACATCTATTAGTAATAGATCTAGACAACTTCCACTATTGTGACTACAACTGGAACTAGACGAGTAGAGGAATTTGGATCTGTAGGTCTGCGTAACGAGATAATATTTGTTACAGTCCTCTTTCCTGTTACTAACATTATGATGAGGTTCCCTATAGGCACCTACACTTTTCTGAGATTCACACTGCTTTTTCTCCTAGTTATACATTAGTGTCAGTACTAACCTAATAATACACTTGGACATTAACCATCGTTATATCACTAGGGTTAGGAGTCCTCATGTCGACACAGTGTTGTAAATTAAAAATATGAGTTTTTGCCCTAGAATATGAATGTCGCGAGCAGCTTGCTGCTGGGTATGGCACGCATCCAGCTTACCTGAATGCACTAGGACTTGTTGAACAGTGGTGACACTTTACATGCTTTGCCTATCCTGGTACCAGAGCGCATGTGCCAGGAGTAGTGGCACTTGGGTTCGTATAAATGTGTTTACACGTTCTTAATAACGATCGAGATTACCACTGTCAAGCTTTGCACACAGTCATGTTCTGTGTGATTGTTCCGTTGCGGAACGCGTTATTTTTCGATTTTGTGCAATATTTTCATGTACGTTGTAGTGGCCTTTGGAGAGAATTTACTTTCTAAGTTTTTCGATCATGTTAGACTCTGGGCATGCGCAGCGTTTGGTGATATTTTGGTAGGGGCATGCGCGGTTAGAACAGAGTTCGGTGTCCTAGAGACACACAGCATTTCTTACACGACGCATGCCCGGTATTGACTACACTGACGGACGGGAGTGGCGATGCTGTGTTCGCACATGCGCTGTGTGGTGATGACTCATCTCCTGCCGAGTCGATTCACAACACCTGCGATGTGGCGCGAACTTAAATTGATCACAGCCACTATTTAAGGGGCCACCTTCTTTGAGATCGGTACCTCCCAGACTGCTCGAGGTCCAGTTTGAGGTCTCGACGGATAGGTAAGGTTGTGATTAAATGCGTGCTTTGACCTAGCGCTCTTTAAGGTAATGCGAGCAATAATTATCAGCCTAGGTTAACTTTGGACCTCCATGACTGGTTTTTGATTGAACATTGACCTCTGCATTACATGTTGCTCCCCTACAACTATGACTTGTACAGTTTGAGCATTAGAGAGAGGTGTAATACTGTGGATATGTCTACACTGCGTCTAAATTATGTGTCTGGAGATGTTACCACAATGCAGACTCTAAGCTGAATTGAGTGCATGGCACAGTTCTGTCAGGCATTGGGTGTGTTGGCCTGTGGGTCAGGAGTTGATTGGTTTGTGTTATTCTTTATGTAGGGACCACGGAGTGTTGGTGTATGTTTTTACAACCCGCTCTCTTGTGTCCCTATTTTAACAGAGCGGTGCCTCCTATACCGAGCAATCTGCCGGGTGAGGTGAGGCTTTCCTCCCACAGAACGCTGGGTGAGTTATAATTTTGCATGTTTTCAGAGAATGTACTCTCTTTTATGGACCGATTGGTGGCCATACTATAAAATGAGTAGTGTTCAAGATCAGCACTACTAAACACGAGTCGCTGATGCTGTTATGTTTTGTGTTAATCCCATCACAAATTATGTGTGATACCTACCACCCTTTCTTTTTAGGAAAGAAGAAGAGGTGACTACACCAAATCTAAGCGCAATTATGCTAGTCTGGTAGGGTGGCTTCGGCCACACCATATTTCTTTCAATAAGTTTCTTAATTTGATTCACATCACTGTTTACCAATTTATCCTGCAGTAGCTTCTTTTAAATCAACTAACTGGTCCTGAAGAAAGCCGGGTGAAAAAACCAGATCGGCTGAAACATGTCGACCTAGACAGACCAAGCCAGGGAATAGTCATACATACATTTTTTGACTAATTTGGTTTTTAGACATGACACCTGGTCAATTCATATTAAACAGATTTTTTTGACCACGTAGTCATTTTTAGTACACTATCACATTATCGCACTGCACTTTTTTGTATTCTTTGAACTATTTGGTTGCACACCAGTGGCATGAGATTTCTTCTGTCAGGGATCACTGTGACGGGCACCCAGTAGAGCCGGGTGGCTCACGAGTGTAGGGGCCCTGCCTTTGATCTCCAAGGGTCATACATGACGAAGCTCCGCCATTAAGGGTGGCCCGATAGACCCTTTAATCTCCCTGCCTGGTGATGCAATAATGTTTTAGTTTTGATGTAAGGGATTGCACATACAGCATCATGCGGCGTTGTGTTTATGCTTTGACTTAGGACCTTCGCGTAGTGTTTGTAAATTCGAGGAGACATAAACCCATGATTTTTTTTATTTCCATATGGACAGAGCCATAGAAAACATGCAGCAGGAAAACACAAGTCTTGCAACATATTATTATAGAAAGGCAACTTTTGTGGCACATTCTGTGGACCATTGCCTAGTAAGTAAGATACTTTAAAATAAAAAGGTATAGCTTCACTATAGATCCTAGTCCTTTGCAAATTAGAACACTATTTTTAAGAAAAGAAATGATACACATTCAACACATACTATTCAAAATGTTATTCATCAGCAAACAATGATTTTCGTTCACTATACCATACAATGCATTCAGCCAAGTTAAAGGAAAACCACTTTTATACCATACACATTATTCTGAACCCCTCCAAAGAGATCAAGGATGAATCCAGTGGTCCAGATGAGCTGTTAACATTTCCAGCCTTCCCAGCAGTTAATATCCATGTGTTTTTAGCTGCCCTTCTTCAGGCGGAATATTATAATGCTGTGGATCACTAGTGACATTTTTGGATTACAAATGAAACTTTGCACTTTAATGGTACTGTTTGATATCTTATTTGTTTGGACACTGTATGCCATCTTTTTACAGAATACTCTATCCTCCTAAATATAATGGTGGTTCTTGCAGGTAAAATGCAGTCTGGCTTTTGATACCTGTAGTTACAACGAATTTCAATGTGGTATGTGACATGACTGGTATTGGAATCATTCGTAAATCGGTAAATACCTAAACAATGATATAAGGCAATCAATCGAACTCTTTTTATTCCTGGTAATCTTTGTCCTATGATTATTCTATCAACATCAGATTTATGCCTGGCCGCTAAGGCCTTAATTATGAGTCTGGTGGTCCGCAGACCGCCAGACTCGCAGGGGTGCCCCAGTGGTGGTCCCCTGACCACTCTATTACAATAAGGGTGGTCAGAATGCCATGGCCCACCACAGCCGCCATGGAAACCGCCATTCCCTGGTGGTGTTGTGGCGGTCAGGAGGCAGTAATATGCTTGGCAGGACCGTTGCTGTCCCACCAAGCATAGTACAAGTTTTCTCTCTGTCATGGTTTTCATTGCGGTTCCACCACCATGAAAACCGAGGCAGAGAAGAAAAAATAGGATGCACACGGGGGCACAACATTTGCCTGCTGCGTGCATGCACCCCAGTTCCTGCATGGAATGGACTTAACAGTCCGTGCCATGCAGGAACTGTTTTTGAAGTTCCCATTGCGGTGCCCATATTAAAGGCACCACTATGGGAAAGTCAAAAACAAAGCCCGTCAGACAGGAAAAAATGTATAAGCTAGCGGTCGGTCTGACCATGGCTTTGGATGTGCGGTGGCAAGGCGGACCCAGAGACCCATTACCAAAGTTGTAAACCAGTTAGTAGTGCTCTAGAGATAGGATACAAAATTTGACAGCACCATTTTTAGGACTGATGTTAGCCAAGACCTTTTGATTTTACTAAAAGTATATGTACAACATTCCTACATAACCTAGGTTTCAGCTATCTCTCTTCATCCATTGGTCTGTTCTCATGTCAGTCACATTTTGCTCCCACCCACTACAGCATACCGCATGAGACAATAATAGGTCAGCCTCCTTTAACCACTGGCTAACTTCACTTTGAGGGACTGCATTTAGCTCTTTCACATGGAGCACGTCCACTCACAAAATAGTTCCCTTGAGTGCCAGTGTTTTCATTTTTACTTTAATTTTACTTTAGTGTTGCTTTTGCTAGTCGTGTTTTATTTGTTTGTAGAGCCTGATGTGATAGCAGGACTTTCTAACGAAGGAAAGCGCCGAGCACATTTCAGCTTTATCAGTTCCTGTCTCTTGCCAATGATTTTGAAGTGCCTTTGTTTATCTGACTGCTGATTTTCACACTATACCAGTAGCTCACATGTGCACATAGACTCACGAAGATGCTCCCTCTTTGCAATCCTGTCTGTCTGTCATGCCTTCTTTCCGTCTTTCTTTCTTCTTTTTCTTTCTTTCTTTCTTTCTTTCTTTCTTTCTTTCTTTCTTTCTTTCTTTCTTTCTTTCTTTCCTTTCCTTCCTTTCCTATTTTCTTTTTTCTGTATCTTCTTTCCTTCTTCCCTTTTCTTTCTTGCCTTCCTTGTTCCCTCTTTCTTCTTTTCCTTCTTTCCTTCTTTCCATTTTCCTGCCTTCTGCTATCTCAATCTTTCTTTTCTTAATTCATCTTTTTCTTTACTTCAGTCTTTCTTTCTTTCTTTCTTTCTTTCTTTCTTTCTTTCTTTCTTTCTTTCTTTCTTTCTTTCTTTCTTTCTTTCTTTCTTTCTTTCTTTCTTTCTTTCTTTCCCAAAAGCAAGAGACTGGCAGCCAATGCCAAACTGATTAGCTTTTTTTTTTAATGTGTGTTAATCAAGCCACTTTTTTTTACTAAACTTATGTGAATAACATATTTACCTATAAGGGTTTTCAGCCAGACTTCATCCATTAGTATGTGGTTTTATCATTCAAATGTTTCTTCCATCCACTCCAGCATGCATCAAGGGGCAATATGTCTGAAATTAATTGGAATATGGTGGATAATGCCTGGAAAGAAGAAGGCAATGATTGCCATATGATGGGGTACTTGGGCACATCATGAAATGACATACGATTGGCACTGGAATAACTGGTGTAGGATAGACCACAACGAGGCAGATAATGGCATTGATTGGCAGATATGGCTATTGAGGTACAAGAAGGTATTGCCACTGAAGCTTAGCTTAGCATGTCATGACATTAACTGACGTATGATAGTGACATAATTAAACATATGTTAGCAATGGCTGTTCGATGTTGGTCACATAGTAGAGCACTTAGGGACTTAATATGAGTCTGAAGATCCACGGATCGCCAGACTCACATTGGCAGTGTCTTGAATGCCCTACTATGACTAAGACGGTTGGGTTGCCTGGGGCTGCCTGGGGCCGCCATAACCGCGAGGGAACTGCTGTTTCCTGGCACTTGTGCAGCAGTCCTGAGCCGCAATATGCTTGGTGGGACCGCCGTAGTCCTGCCAAGCATATTACGAGTTTCCTTTCTGCCATGGTTTTCATGGCGGTGAGCCTGCCATGAAAACCATGGCAGAGAGGAAACAAAGGGGCCCTACAGAGCCACCTGGTGCCTAACGCCATGTGGATGCAAATAGGGGGGCACAGCATGTGCCCCCCTGTGTACATGCACCCCAGTACCTGCACAGCATGGACTGCAGCAGTCCATGAGGTGCAGGTACTGCATTTGATGCCCCCATTGCGGTGACTATTTCCTAGGCACTGCCCTAGAAACCCCAAAGAACTGCTCGGCAGACCAGGAGAAAATCTCTGACCTGGCAGGCGGTTTGTACATGGGGCAGAGCGGGGTGGTCCCTCTCCCGCACCGCCAAACTCATAATGAGGACCTAAGGCAATCACAGGCATATATTTGTTACGAATGGTATTTCCTGGTGAAATTAAAAATGAATAGAAAATTGTTTTTGGGGACAAATAGTGATTGTATTTTTGTAAATAATAAGCTGAAGCTTAGGCCACGGACAAAATGAACCCACATACCGAAAATTATATTGGGATTTTTTGTAAGGTTAAATGATTTTATATACTACAATGATATTACTCATTTGAGGAAAATGTCAGCAACGGACAACCAATATTTGGACATGGAATAAAATTGGTCTATGTACCGAAAATGAAAAGATGATATTTCAGGGCCAATTTAATGAATTTCTCAACATTTTACTCTGATGTTTGGATGATAATAGATGCGGAACTGGGGCATATATTGTGATGGTAGGACAAGGATAGAGGTTGCTCAGCAGCAGAATGCATTCCTGTTCAGTATCACTCACTTGCATTGCTCCACATCTGGAGCACAGCGCTTAACATGAGCCGCTGGTTGCAGGTGAGGTCCGTTACCACTCAATTTTGCGGACCACCACTGATTTTTCCTAATCAGACTTTCACCTAGAGCAAGAGGTAGAAAAACATAAGACGGGGAAAGAAGGGAGAAGAGAAAGAATAAAAAACAATGATAAAGGGAGAAATCGATGATGGAAATGAACCTAAAAATATGAGATAAAGGAGCAGGGAGTGTTGGGTTAATTAAAGAGGAATGGGGTGAAATCAAGACTATGCAGCCTTGGTATATGGCACCATGAGCTTCTTAGCAAAATATTGTGCCCTGGCTCTCATTCCTCTACAAATTAAGCACTGCTGGAGAGGCCAGTTTTGCACAATATATTGGTTTGTTCTGTTCCGATGCTCATACCTGGCCAACTGTGCTTTTGTGCCCTGGACCCTGCTTCGACCAGGTCTATCTTTGTCTGATCGTAAAGACTCCTACCATTTTGACAAAATACTTCCATTTTTAGTTAGGGAGAATTCCTGTGTCAGAGACAGAGGTTCAATGGTCTGAGACAGTGCCGGCTCGTCCTCAAACCAGACCCAGCGCCTGAGTAGTGAATGCTGTAAAGGGCGCTCCAAACGGTACATCTCATGACCAGGAATGTACGTGTTGTGCAGATGAGTATTAGGCATTTTCTGAGTTATAGGTGTCATACCTGAACTTCATACCTTACATGAGCGTCACTGGATCATTGTTGGCATCAATGTTATCAGACCTGAGAACAGAATTTCTACCAGTGATTGTCAGATATTCAAGGGGGCCTTGGGCATCCCAATCACACTCTGCTGATCTGGATGCCTGCCACCTATTGCCCTTGAGTGTAGAAATCATTGCTGTGTCCTTAAGTCATTGAAGAAAACCCTCACAAAGTACATGAAAGCCTGGCTGAATTTCTATGTCATGGTTTTCTAAAACACTGCACAATTTATACCATTTCTAAAACTGACATGTAAGCAAGGCTGGCCACTGACACCCAATCTAAGCAAAGAAAAAGCTCAACATTTCAAATATAAAGAAACACACACTAGTTCCACAGCACACACCCATAACTATAATATAAACGTACACAAACATGAAATTCTGCTTTCTTTAATAACTTACGTGTTAATTTATTACCAAACCACCTAATGATCCAGTGGGGACAAGCTTATGATCTTCTCTGTCGCAGTACACGGTTTGAGTTCAGTTTGCTGTTTTTCCCCGTGATCATAATTCTTCTTAATGGGCTTGGGTTCTGTGTGGATAGAAAACAGGACAGGGATCATGGGGATTCCATAATTATCTCTCATGCATATAAGTAACGTTGAATCATATGATCACTTGCCATTAATTAACAACATTGTCTCCTCCCTCTACACCAGAGACCAACGCAAACAATTAAAAACAAATAAAATACATAAAATAAATTGCTTTGTTTGCCCAAACTGCTGAAGTCCTCGGGGTAATAGGAGTAGACTGAGATAAACGTATGTATGTTTACTGAAAAATCACTTAACACTATCTATTGTGGACTGAGAAGAGAGTATAAAAAGACTTGTATTTGTGCTGTGGGGCAAGGGTACAACTCTAAAATATCAGTGACTCACCCATGGGTGGTGTTGGACGAGGTCAAGACAAGCGAGCCATGTTGGCGATGACGAGCAGGGCTTATATTTTGCCAATTGCATGACTATTTTCTGCCTCATAAAATGGTGCTGGGGCGCAACTACCGAAATACACGTTAAAGCTTTCGAAGAATTAGGAATATAGGGGTATATGTACAAGGAGTTAACGCTAATATTTTTATCGCCATATGTAAAAGCTGCCACTAACCTCTGTTAGCGGCAGTTTTCCGGTGAAAACGTAAATTCTAAAGATCGCCACTTCTGTTAGCGATAATGACATGCAAGGAAGGCGTTCCCGTGCAAAAACAGCCACTAACCACACTTCGAAATATGTGCAAGGGGATTCTTTAAGTTTGGAGGATCAAAATAACTGCCTATAACTGCAGTTAGAGTCAGTATTTTAAGACCAGAAAATAGCTGATCTTAAAAATAGAGATAACCCTTGGGGCTTCATTTCAGCAGGTTTTGTTGCTGGACCACACTGAAAGCAATGTTGCTTCACTGCCCTGCGACAAAACTAAAGGGCAGGACTGTGCACCGTCAATAAGATAGCGCGCATTCCTGGGCCTCACTCATGAAAAGTGTTGCAGCGCTGCGACAAGACAGCGTTGCAACACTTTTCACTGCCCCCTTCTTGCGACACCACAGATGCGCTGTATTTACTGGACAGCGCTCCATGACGCAATTAATGACAGTAACGTCTGGAATCAACGTATCTGTCTGCGCTAAAGACATCCATTGCTGCAGTCGTGTCACAACCGTGATGCAGCTCCAGCAATGCATGGGGCCAGCTTTTCCCTGTGGCACTGCGTCACCCTTAAGCCTGCCATCATGCAGGCCTAAGGTACTGACGCAGTGCCGTTCTTGAGGGGTGCCCGGTTGTCAGAGCAGTTGGGGATCCATCGGTGGCAGTTGCGTGCTGCGGTGTCATTGTCTGTATGCATTGGCGGAGTGGTGGTGCTGAGGGAGTTGACTAGACGTACTTCGGTGGCCTTGATCCAGCTGCGAGAGGGGCGATGATGGTATTTGTGTACACTGGGTATGGTGAAGACGTGATGTATACAATGATGGTCGGTCCAGGAGAGTCCGCTGGTGTGGCTGTAGTTGAAGGTCCTGATGGCAGAGGAGACGTGCTCAACCGTGTGTCCTGCTATGTGGCTTGCTGTGTTGACTTGCTGCTTGAGACTGATGTTTGGGAGCTACCCCAGGAGGGAGTAGTGTTCTGGTCTCTGGGGTTGTCCGGGTGGAACTTGAGTTCACCGAGCAGGATGTCGTCGGGGATGGGAGAGCCTGGTGTGCAATGAGGTCTACAATGGTATCAGAGAATGGGTGTCCATGGTCTGGGGGGCCTGCAGATGAGGGTTCCGCGGAGGATGTGGTTGGGGTTGGTCCGGATCTGGAAGTTGAGGTGTTCCATGGTCACCGTTGTGCCTGGAGGGTCGGGGTGGTCCTTGAGGGTATTTTAGTAGCCGTCAGTGTTAGCAATGGCGATGTCCGGTCCAGAGCAGATGTTGGTCCTGACAGGCGATATGGCATCCAGGGTTGATGGCGAGGAGGGTGCTGGCGCTATAGGGGTGGAGTGTCCGAGAGGAAGGGTACTTGGTGCTGAGCGCGGTCCAGGGGCAGACGGACGCAGCCGGGCTTGCCTTTGGCACAGGAGACGTCCATTACAATGCAGCCATTACATCGTAATGCCTTTAGAATGCAAATCCAACAACGCAGGTGCCTTTACATCGCATTCCAATACAACGCATTATGAGGTCAGTAATGGGGTATTTTTAATTTTTAGGGTGGGTATGGGTTTCGGGTGTCAGAGATTAAATGTGGGGTATTATGGGGTAACATTTGAAATTTGGGGTGTGTTTTGAGGTCAATCATGAAAATTGAGGTGTGCATTTGGGTCAAATTATATTTTTAGGGTGTGTTTTGGGGGCTCAAAGATAAATTTTAGGGTTCAGGGTTTGCTTTGGGGTGCAATGGTTAGTTTTAGGGTTGCACTCACTGGAGTGGGAATAGAAATGTTCATATCTCCGCAATCAAACACCTTCCCTACTGTTGCGATATGCCTAATATTAGTATGCGTTGTAATGGAATGTGAAATAATGGCATGCGTTGAAACTCCATATATACCTTTGGCACACCAGTGGTACGCCTGTTGCGCATGGCTGCACAGCGGCCACCATTGAGAAGTGCTGCAGGGGAGACTGGACAGCTGGAAGGTGGGAAGCGCCGGAAAGAACACTGGATGCGGCGTGGACACAGGTGTGTGCATGTGAGCCAGGGTTGTAAACATTTAGATGAGAGTAATCTTACCTCTAGGCCGAGTCCTGTGTCTTCATTGCTCCTCCTCTCCTGAGTCTGCTTCCAGGAACAGGAAGTAGGCAGCCAGATTCCCTCCTCTAAGCCAACCACAACGCTGCAATGCGGCATTGGGATTGGTCATTGGCACCAGAACGAGGTGTTCAGCCAGGGGCTGGAGTTGTGGGCATGTTCTCCATGCAGTCTGTAATGCAGCCTGCATTGCGAACAGGACAGTATGCATGACTGCTTTGTGCAGCCTGAGCGGGCTGACCAAACAGTCACTGCGCACTTGAGTCGGCATGCCACTCTGCCCATGCCCTACTTTCGTGAGTGGAGCAGTCCTACACACCCTACCACCCGCAAAGGAAACATGGCACGATAACATCAGGAAGTTATCATCATGTGATGATTGTTTTGGCAAACAACCTTTACAACGTGGTTGTTACACCACGGTACGTTTACATCGTGGTCATTACAATGCAAGTCATTACAACAACTTGCGCTGGATGGCGCTATACACTAAGGAACAGTATGATTTACTATTCCAACACCTTCCCTACTGTTACATAAGCTGGAGTTGGAATAGTAAATCATACTATTCCTAAGTCCAGCGCCCTCCAGCGCAAGTCGTTGTAACGACTTGCGTTGTAATAACTGTGATGTAACGTACCGCGGTATAACGACCGCGTTGTAATGTCACATATTAGATTGTTCCTCTTCTTGCACTGTTTGGAAGCAGTGGGGCAACGTCTTCTGTCATAGCGGATAAGCCGACACTGGTGGTGCATCATCTACAGGTGCTTGGCCTTGGCGACTTGACCCCCAGGCCTCCTCCGCTACGTGTCCCACCTTCTCCTTACCTGGACATTGACACCGTGGTGCAATCCGCTAAACTCTCTCCAAATCTGTGACTCAGCCAGCAGGAGCCTCAGCCAGGTGGGATTTCACAAGCGTGGGTACAGCAGGCGCCACCAAGTCTGCTGGTGAACCTCCCAATGCAGTTGATACAGCAGGGCACCCTTAGGTGTGAGCTTGCAGAGCTCCCGCAACACAAGTTTGGTGCAGCCCAGGGGCCTCACCCTCCACAGTGTCCGGCCAGCTCAACCTTATCCAGTCCGTGATGCAGAGAGGTGTCGCCCACCGTTAGTAATCCTCTCTGTGCACCCCGGTGTAGTGGTGGATCATAGTATGCAATGCAGACCTCCCTACATTGGTGCGCAGGAGCGCCTCTACCATTCATAGCTCCAAGGGGCGCAAGGCGGTCTTCTCATACAGGTCAGCTACATATCTCCATGCGACCACCCAGACTTCACCACCTGGTAAAGGGTGATCGCCGCGCCTCAATATCTACTGCCACGACTCATCGACTCCACAGCTCCTCCGCATCCCACTCCAGGCTCCAGACGCAGGTCCAGCGAGGCATCCAGGCTCCAGACGCAGGTCCAGTGAGGCATCCAGGCTCCAGGCGCAGGTCCAGCAAGGCATCCAGGCTCTCATCCTGGTCATCCTGGATGTTGGCTGGCTTGAGGGCGTTGTTGAGGTGTGCTGCACTTGGCCCTGGTTGCTCCATTTTACGTTTTGCCTATTTTCTATTGGAGGTCGACAGATATGCTATTTTTTCAAATAGAGGTAAAAAAACCTCACGTTGGGCTGACTAACGTGCGTTTTGTTGGCGCTAATGGGCCTTTTGTTGGTTTTCGCCCGCCAACCCCGGAATTCCTATCACCATCACGCTGCTGTTAGCGGCAGTTTTCACCGCTGATCCCTGAAGCTATCGCCATGTAGTGACGTCTTGTACATACGTTGCTAACAAGGAGATAGTTTTTTGCGGTACACAGCGGTAAGAAAACTGCCACTAGTTTTCGCTAGTCCTTGTACACATGCCCCATACTGTCCAAATCAAGGCAGGATCAAGCAGGATTTATGGCTGCCAAACATTGAAAAAAGTTGACCTATGAGACGGAATTAATTTTCTACTAATCATTTGTAGCTACAAGAGCTTTTAATTATACAGTATTAAAGCCCTATCAAGAGGTGATACAATGTGATCTGAAGTGACTCCCTTTCCGGAATTGGAAGGGAAATTAATCAACACCAAATTTAGTGCCATTGATGTGTAAGGGGGTTCTCCATAAAATAAAAATGTTTTCATCACAGAAAAAAAATATTAGGAGCCAAAAACATGCATTTGCACATAGATCTGCCTTTTAATAGTGTGCAATTTTATATTATGTACAATTCTATATTCGGGAAATAACCTTTAAAAAACACATAGATCACAAAGTAGTACATCTAAACGAACTTGCTTTCAAGGCTTCATACTGTTCAGTTTTGTGAAGAAGGAAAAATCGTAAATGTGCACGTGTAAGGGATAACATTTACAGGAGTGTAGATTTACAATTCCCTTTTTGATTCGCCCCAAATACTGTAGACTTAGCAATTTCAGTGTAAACTAAGGAGGACAACCAAAAACACTGAAGTCTATGAACACTGAATATTAAACCGTGGGGGACAGACCACTGTAATGCTGTTTGACCTATGTTTGCCATCAACAATCGTTTATAACTGCAAACGGTTTGACCGTGTCTAGTATATCGCTGTGTTGTGAGCATTTATGTTTTAATGTGGCAATTACTTACTGGTGATCTTTGTCACTTCGATTTCCCAACCTAGTCCCAGTCCTTACATGAATGAGGCATGTCACCTCACTTCAGGCACCTTCTAACTTAGGAAAGGGAAAAATGTTCCATCTTTACTCCGTCTCATCTTGGCTTCCCTCTGGCGCCCTATATTTTATGTACCCATAACAGGTACCCCATTTCTCAAACCATTCTCTGATCTCCAAGCAGCAGAGTTTAGTGTCATCAAAATTGAGACAGGGGTAGTTTGTAAGGACAAGGTTGTCTAATCAACTTTGATGAGGATGTTATGGACTAAGGATAATGAAGATTACTGGTAAGTAATTGACGCTTTTTGCCTACATCTCTCATTCTCGTCCCAGTCTTTACTATTGAGGTATACCAAAATACTACTGACTGTAAAAATGTATAAACAATAAACTCTTACCATCAAAAGGAAAATAAATTCAATTTTGAAACATAATGCAGCAAAAGAAATCACAGCAATTTATCATTAAGAAGTAGCTGCTCGAATTACATTCGGAGCGAAATTTCCATCCTCCAACTCCAAGCCCTAAATACTGCAGTGCTTCAAAAAGGTGTGTGGGGATGCCCATGTGCCTGGTCTACATTCCTCTGTGAGAGAAACCCCTTCAGCTCTGCCCTGTAGGTCCCCTATACTTCTAGTAGATCTACCAGTGGCTAAATCTGGAAGGAGACATTAGCCAGATCATACGCTGACATAATGGTGTCTCTGATCCACCTAGTGGTGGACATTTTGGAAGCACTCTTTCCCTCATTAAAGAGATCAAAAGAGACACACAAATGGTCAGATTTCCTGGAAGATTGGGTTTGTCCCAAATAGATGGGAACTGCCCTTTTACAAATAAAGAAAGTAAATAAAGGAAGTCTACTGAATCACTATCAGGAGAGAAGGATGGTAAAAATATATCCTGATTTCTGTGAATCAAAGAGGATAATTTAGGTAGAGATTCTGGATTTGGTCTCAAAATTATACCATCTTCCAGAACTCTCAAGTAAGGAGATGCGCACAGAACACTCAATTCTTCAACCCCCCTTGCAGAGGTGATGGCAACCATAAATCCAGGTTTATTGGTCGGAATTTCAACACAACAGAGTCTAGGGGTTCAAAAGGAAGTTTTGGAAGAGGGAAATCCCAAACAAGAAAGAAGGGAGGAACTTTCAGTCTAGATAACAAAAAACTCACCAGTAGTCTAAACTTCAACACTTCATTTTGGGAGAAGCCTCCAAGAGGTTCTCTAAAGGCTCTGACAGCTTCCCACTGTACTATCAATGTAGAGTTAGCTAAACCTTTGTGAACTGAAGAACATTCATTTGACAATCAGGAAATTCAGGATTGAAAATGTTTCCAATGTTTGAGTATGACTTTAAAGCAGAAGGACATCTAGAGTTTTGAAAAAAGGAGGCTTTATGACGAGGAATACTGTTATTTAGTAACCCACTCCATTCAAATTCCATACCAATAGATACCCCTTTCGAAGTGGAAGAATCCCCAAAGACAGCACTGGAGATGAGAACAGAGGAAGTTCTCACTCTGGACCTATCGACATGGAGAGAAGAAGAGGGAACCAAGGTCTTCTGGGCCAAGAAGGTACCACGACAATTACTTCAACTGCCTCCCTCTGTACAATTGTTAGAAGATGAAGATTTAAGGGAAAAGGAGTGAAGCCTATAGAAGAAGCGGAAGTCAAGGAAAAGATACAGCATCCACTCCCCAAGCACTCAGTGTTGGAAATCGAGAGCAGAACTTCTCCATTCCCGATCCTGTGATAAATCTCTTGAAATACAGACTGGGTCAGACATAGATCTTGAGTGGTTAAGAGAAAATGATGGTTCTGAAGAGTTGTCTGAACATGGATCAATGCCTTCCTAATGTCTGTCAATTTGCTCCAGTTCGAGGCCTGTAGATGTTTCGATACATTCCACTTTCCTTGTACAGTTAGGTGTGTCAGAGTTGCACCCCAACCCAGCAGACTTGCATCCGTATCCATTGTCACAATTACAGGAGGAGGCAGAGAAAGTGGAAATCCCTTCTGATGAGATTTTAACTATTGACACCACTGATATTTTTGCAAAATGAGAGGAGTCAAGGAATTTGGCTTTCGAAAGTCATTGAAGAAGGTTTGCAATGATTCAAAAGGTGGGTCAAAAGAGGTCTTGAGAGTAGTCCGGCCCAGGGTACCTGAAATACATTGAAAAGTCAGCCAGGCTTCTGCAGATGCTTGCTTCTGAGATAGAAGGTGTGACAAAGTGTGTCCAAGTCTGATTGCTCTCTCCCGAGGAAGGAACACTATACCCAGATCTGTCCCGAAATGTGCCTCTATGAAGACTTGATTTTGACTGGGGAGTAGATGACACTTTAGAACATTCAACAACAGTTCGTGGCTGGATAGACAATCCATCATCACCTTATCCTTCCAAAGTGACCTCCTTCGATGAAGCTGTTAGAAGCAATTGGCCAAGTATGGGGAAACATTCAATCCCTGAAGATGTGAAGGAGAAATTAAGGTAGCTGTCATGTATGTAAATACTCTCAGGGCAGATTGTATCCCAAATGACAAGACCTGAAACTGATAATATTTCACAAAATTGGTACATCCTAGAAACCCATAGTAAGACACTGCTACAAGGATGTTAAAATATGTGTCCATAAGATCTATAGTGATCAGGTATGCACCTAATTGAATTAAAGGAATTATTCTGTGTACTGTTCTCATCTTGAAATTCATTACTTTGACCTATCTGTTTAGGTTTCTGAGATCTGTGATCAATCTGAAGCTGTCCATTGATTTGGGGACTAGAAAAATCCTTGAGTAATTCCCCTTGCCCTCCTGATTCTTGGGTACTCAGAAAATGGCTCCTCTGTGAATCAAGGAATGAATGCTGATTGCATGTCTTTTCGTTTCACAGTCTTGTGGTATGAGTGCTCCCAGATTAAAAAGGGGTTGATGCAAACTCTATTTAATATATATGCCTGAGTACAGATAGTACCCAAGAGTCCGAAGTGGATTTTTCCCACTCATGAAAGAAATGTCTCATCGTCCAACAACCATATTCTGGGCCATCTTCAGCAGGATCTCTGATAATTCTTGGGAGAAAAAGACTTACTTTTCTGTTCAGATTATACCCTTGAAGTCCTTCCCTTTATAGTTTTCTGAAAAGGAAAAATAAAGTAGATTGTCTTTTGGACGGTTGCGTGAATGAAGATCTAGATGAGTCAAGGCTTGATGAAGAGGAAGAAGTCAGTGACAGCTTTAAAGATGAGGAATGTCTGATTTCCTTAAAAATCTTATGAAGCCTATTTTCCTGTTCTGCATCAAATTTGACCATCATAAGGAAGACATATGACAGTATTTCTCTGAGCTGAATTAGTGTGCCAATCTCTGAGAAAGATATTGCAGCTGGCTGCTACAAGTGCACCTTCTGAAAGAGCAGCTGCTCTAACTACATCAAATGAGATGTCAGGGAGAAATTCTGTCTGAGTCTTTAGATTCTCCAGAATTTCTGTACATTCAGCACCATCTTGACTGGCTTTAAACAATCCCCTAGAATCTGAGAGAAGAATCTGAGTAGTATGGGCCCCATATAGCCCTGCTTGCATAGCTAAATTAGATCCAGCATAGTCCTTCTTGAGAGCAGAATTTACTCTTTTGTCGGTAGAGTCCTTTAACATATTCCTCAGCAATGGGGGATCTCTCCATCATGCTAGCCACTAAGGAATCAACCAAAACTGATTCAGGTATCTATTTATCAGTATCTTTGTATCCATTTCTTCAAAAGCATAGAACTTTGACATAAAGCAGGGTACCATAATCTTATCAGAAGCCTTTTATTCATGTAGAATAACATACAAGACATGTTGATGTTGAGGCAAGGAAGGAGCAGTTAGATTGAGGAATTGATGTAGAACTGGTTCAGCAGATGAAGAATGAATCTCATCCACAGGAAAATCCATATTGAAACAAATTCTGGAAATAATTTCTGGGATGATTTCTCTATTCATGTGATTGCCTTTTTTTTCTGTCAAAGAAACAGGTTCCTCATCCTGGAAGTCAGAAGAAATATCCAATGTCAGGCTTATTCTTAGGTTGATTCTTATATTTTGTAGAGGATAATGTTTCCCAAATAATTTTCGTAACTCTATCCTCAAAATCCTCATCCAATTGCTCTTTGTGGAGTTTCCTTGATCTTTTCCTAAGAGGAGACGAAGGAGCTCTTGACCAAGACTCAGAATAACTATCTGACTCATCAAGTGTTTGCTCATCGCACAACAAACTTGCAGGAGGAAGAGAGGAACACAACCCTACCTGAGTCAGAGATCATCGAAATTCAGCTGGATTAGGAAGTAGACAGTGCGCATCAGTCTATCTTGCGCATGGGTATCAAAAAATCAAAATAGCCTGACCAAACATGCAGCGATCCCCAAAGGCAAGTTGCCCTGAGAAAGAGGGCATACCAAGTATATACCAGTAAGGAAACTCACCTCTCCTACCTTCCAAACTGCAACCTCCCAATTCAGCAAGATCACAATGCCATTGGGATCCAACAGTTTCCCCCATCCCACTGTGCCCGGACAGGATCAGAGCATGGCGGCATGGTGAAAATCCATGCCCATTATGGACCTCTTCCTACATTCTGGTCTTGGTCATGAGACAGGAAAAAGAAAAAAACTGAAGATCTATGGGTAGTCAAGCCCTTTATTGATTCCTGTAGTGTACCAGGCTCGACTTCTTTTACTTTCTATTTTATTTTTCCTGTCATGAGGTGGGAATAACCTCCAAGTAATGATTGAGACTAGGATGGAGGACATAGGGATAATGAACATTTCTCCTAAATCCGCTTTGTCCCAATTCCCAGTTCTTACATGAATGATATATCAGAACAGTTTTCTTATGACTTAATCACATAAGGTACTCACACAGGTCTCTTCACCTCTAGGGGCTACTCCTCCCCCTACACTCCAGTTCAGCCTGTTGCTGTCTCACCACCGCCCCTGGGTCAAGACATTCCCCAGATCCTATCGCTTTCAAATCCAGACAGTCAATCCACAACCAGGCAGAGACACACAGAAATGTTAGCGCACAAAAATCCAGCCACATCTAAAAGAGTGGCTTATAAACATAATGCAAAAACCACCTTCATAGAAAGATGTGTTATTACATTGTGAGTTCAGGTATACTAAACTTCACCTCTCCATCTTAAGTCTTTGAGAAGATAGGCTGGAAAACATATTACACAGCCTTACCATTCTATCCTATGGGCAAGATGGCCTTTCAACAGTGAAAAACGAAATGGATATTAGTTCACTGTCAGGACATGGTACACACCTTGGTACATGTCCTACCTTTCACATGCACTGCACCCTGCCCAGGGGGTACCCTGGACCTACCATAGGGGTGTCTGGTGTGCATAGTAAGGGGAGGGTAAGGTCTGGCAAGTGGGTGCACTTGTCAGAACAACATGGCAGTTTAACAAACTGCGCGCAGGCCCTACAATGGCAGGCCTGAGTTCCCTTTTCAAGGCTACTTGTGTGGGTGGCAAAATTAGCGCTGCAGGCCCACTAGTTCATTTGCATTACTAGCCCTGGCACACATAGTGCACTTTAGGAGGGACTTTACTAGTAAGGCAAACATACCAATCATGGACAACCAATTATCATTACACTTTATACAGGAAGCACTTGCTATTTGACACTGTTTAGCAGTGGCAAAGTGTCCAAAGCCTCTAAGTTGGCAAAACAAAATCTATCACAGCACCAAAAATAGAGGAGGTAGAGGCAAAAAGTCAGGGGTAATCACACCAAGAAATGCCAGGTCTAACACCAAGTAATTGATATAATTTAGGATCTCCTTGATACAAATACAAACAACCCAAATGTCCCCAAAATAGATGTAAAGATGAATATAGAGATATCCATTCTGGAAATGTACGATAAGTATTTTAATATCATTTTTGCAGTATTAGATATCGAGAATCGGCCAAGGAGGCATTGGAGTGCTTTGAACACCAGTTACAGTACGAAAGGTCATATTCACAAAAAATAAAAAAAATTGCATATGGAGTTCAGTGTCGGCTGCAGAAATCAGCATTAAATCTGACCATCACAAGTGATTTAGTTACTTGTGCATTAAACCTTACTTTACTGAAGACGGGGAGATAAGTGCGTCTGTTTCTTTTTCTTTCTTTTTCTTTTTTAAAGTGAGCTGCCCTCCTAAATGGATTTGTGTGAGTCCATATGTAAGCTGAGAAGAAAAACTACATATTGCCTAACTGAAACTGTTCCTTGGCTATTGAGTCACACATAAGATAGAGCCATGTGACAGAAAAGGACATGTTAAAATTACAGCAGGAATGATTTAGGTGTTTATCTTTCTTGTTCTATTGAATTATGTAATAATATTAATGAAACACCACCAACAGACATTTCTGTACACTACACAAGTTCAGTATCATAACTCCCCGAACTTCCTCAGATCGCCAGCCCCTTCCCATCAGCACTGCAGCTTTCGGTGGTCTTGAAGTCCTCAGGGGTGGTTCGGGGACCCCTTTTCATTGCATCCCACTCTAGAGCTCTCTTCAATAACAACATGGCACCGGGCCTTCCAAAAACAGGTTTACGGGTCTTAGTAGGGGCTTTCAGCTGGAAGAAATCCCATTTTAACAAAACAGTTGTGGTCCCTGAGATGGGGAGAAAAATCGAGTAAGAGAGAGAGAAGGAGAAGGAAAGAACTTGTAAAGAGAGATTGAGAGAAGGGGGACAATGGGAAGGACATACCTAAGTGACAGACTGCAAATAAAGGTTCATCCCTCATGCACTAATCAAGAATCAGATTTGCTGCGTTAATTAATTCTCCTAAACATCCCGGCAGCAGCCACCTCCACATACAGCACATGGCATTTCCCATATTCTTTTAAACAGGTTCCAGCTCCCTGCTGTACTAAATGTTATCCTCAGCAGCTTGCTGCATTGATTTGTGATACATCCAATCAGGCACTTCACCGAAGCAGTGGGATGTGTCTTGGACCTCAGCTTGTACTAGCTGAGCCCCCATTGAGCTAGCAGATGAGACCAGTGTTTTTTATCCAGAGTTTTGAAGTGTTAGATTTCATCAGGACTAGACCCTTACCAGATGCCTTGACCTCAGCTTCTATGTAAACACAGGGTGCCACGGCCTATAGAAAGTGCCTGTAAGACCTTTGTACTCCGAGAGAAGCTCCTGTCTGAAGCCCAGGCTGCACAGTCTATTCCTGGGTGGTTCCCAGATGGAGGGGTCTGTTGAGTGAAGCTTGGGCTAGGAAGGTTGGTAAAACCTTATATCTAATGGCCAGTTAGTTCAAAGCAATCACACCATAACTACAACACCCAGAGAGCACTAAAACGACACATCAATTGGACTGCGCTACAAACGTAGTCTAATGATTGATACAGGCTGTTATACTTTTTCCATATTGTTTTGTCTGATGTACAACATGCCATCTCATTGCACAGAATGAGAAGCGGATTCAAATTGCAGACCATTGCAAATTGACACCCTGGGGAGAAGCCATAGACATGGAACATAGATAATCTTAAGGCCCTGCATAACACCTACCCAGAGCTCACAAGGAGCCAGAACCTACACTGGAAAGTGCAGTGTGGGAGCCACCCGGCCCACACTATACAAAGTTGCACCCTGTATCAACCCCGGCGGGCAGGCTTGCCCAAATGGGATAAATAAACAGACGCATGATCGCTCGTGGTCTTCGCCCTTCACTACTGAAGCGGTGTGTGTATGTTTAATGCAGAGGGGGCTCCATTTGCAGGCCTCACCATGTGGCACCGGGGCTCCCACCTTCCGGCCCACTACATTGGCCATGAGGTGGTCTCTTACCTGCGTCTCCACCTTTTCATGCAGGCTTACCTGCCTGATGATGCCGGCGAGGCTCCTTCCCCCTGGTGGTGCGGCTGCCCTTGCCTCTGCTGTGCCTCCGAGCGGGCTACTGTCACCGCCCCTCCTCTCCACAGATGCCCTGGCAAGTCTACGGGGGAGACATCCATTGCAACGCATGCGTTAGGTCGCATGTGTTTACGTCGCAAGCATTACAAAGCAAGCGACGTTAGGGCGCAGACCATTACGCCGCGCACCATTACACCGCATGCGCATTCACCACGCATACGCTTTTAGATCGTATGTGGTGTAATGGACGCGAGACAGTTGGGACTGACAAGCACCGGGGAAGAGGCAGAGGAGCACCGGGTCGACGCAAGGAGAAAAAGGTAAGTGGGCTTAAAGTTTAGGGTTTAGGGCAGTGTGTGGGGATTAGGGTTCAGGGCAGTGTCTGGACATTAGGGTTTAGAGCAGTGTTTAGGGTTTAGGGCAGTGGCTGGGGATTGTGATGACAGTGTAGTGTTTAGGGTTTAGGGCAGTGTCTGGAGATTAGTGTTTAGGGTTTAGGGCAGTGGCTGGGGATTGTGCTGACAGTGTCGTGTTTAGGGTTTAGGGCAGTGTGTTTAGCGTAGTGTATTAGGGGTTAGGCCTTAGGGTTTAGGGAAGTGTAGGGTACTTTTTTAGGCTTTAGGCGAATGTGTGTTATGTTGGGGGGTATTTGGGGGAAAATCGCGATGCTAAACCATGCGGTGTGTTTGTGTGCGTTGTAAATGTGTTTTGCATGTCTTTGAATGCGTGCGCTAAGTAATGGTTTGCGTGGTGAAAGACTGCATTGTACGTGTCCATGCGATGGGAAGACCCCGATGTAAAGGGATGCGATGTAAACGTTTGCGATGTCGCATCATACATCCGTCTACGGCAGCACCACAGCCTACAGCGTCTCCTGAAAGTAGGCCTGCGCACTGCGAGGCCCCTAGCACCTCCTATGCTAAAGAGACGTGCCTGCTCTCCGACGTTCCTCCAGGCCAGCGCAACGAGGAAGCGCGTGCATGCCTGGAGGCTGCCAGACTGTGATCTCTCTCGCCTTCTCCCTTGAAATACCCGCACCGTTGTGCCCCTCCCACACATAAAGCACTGTGTCTGGAGGAGAGTCTTGAAGAGCGTACAGGCTCCGTCAGTCACAGCTGTAACACTGACAAAAAAAAGAAGGGGTAAATATATAAAAAGGCAGATGTAAAGAAAGGAAGCACAAGGAGGAAAAGCAGTGAAACTGACCCACAAGAAAAAAAAGAAGAGAGAGAGGGTGAAGGAGCAAACCGGCCATAAAGGAAATCCGCAAGAGGCCTGCTGAAATAAACAAATAATGATATCAACCACCAATAGGACACAAAGAGCGGAGTGCCCTTGCATCCACAAACACAGGCCTGAGTCAACTAGCCCAGGCAGGAGCTGCTGACCCACAGGCAGATGCCGCACAACCACCACCACCCCAACAGCAGCGGAGCCAAGCACTGTTCAGCGAGCTCGCAGACCCTGCGACAGTGGCCCTGCGCTGAAAATCATGGATTGGCCGACTAGACCATTATTTCACTGGCATGAGAGAAACAGACGGGACAGTCAAGAGATCATTACTCATGTGATATGAAGGTGGAGAACTATACAGTCTGTTTAACTCGCTTCCAAACATGGGGGCCTCTGATGCGGCAGTGGCAGCACTAAATTGAAACTTCAACTCTCAAATCAGTCCTGATTTTGAACAGTTCAAGTTGCATCAGGTGAAACAAGCAGAGACCGAGTTGATCAACGTCTTCTATGAACGGCTAAGAAAGTTGGCAAGCTCCTGCATGTTTCAGAATCAACGGGAGGAGATACAGGCACACATCATACAAGGATGCAGGTCGGTGTTACTACACCGGTTGATCCTCAGACAACCAGGAATGTCCCTGGACGAAATACTGGTACTAGCAAGGTCGCATGAACTCTCAAATGTATGAGCAGACAAAATGGAAGCAGCCCTAAACAGGCACCCGTCCATGTCTGGACCACCTCGAACACCGAGAGAGGGTAGGGTAGATGCCATTCAGAGATGCCCAATGGCACCATGCATAAGCCTGAAGATGCCCACAAAGGGGACCTCTGGAAACTGCGGAATTGAGCACCCTCCGACAAACGGCTGCTATATGAAGGGCAAAACATGCTCCCGGTGTGATAAGCTTAACCACTTCACCAAGGTATGCAGAAGCAGATGGTTCGAGAGCGAACACCAGCTAGCGGGGACCCTCGGCCGCCATCAGACAGCTGTCCCTGGAAGACCCAGTGGGACAAGAAAACCCCACCCCGCCAGGCCCAGGGTTTGGCATGGATGTGGGTGATGAAGATGTCTTCATAGTATCGTTTGTAAGCCCCACAGACCGGCACCGCCTCCCATGTGCTCAATCCTCATGGCTGGCTCCACAGTAGAGGCACTCATTGACACTGGAGCATCTGTCAGTGTCATGGACAGCGTGCAGTATGAACATCTCTCACCCCGGCCTCCTCCCTCGCCATCCAAGGCGAAGATCTACACGTATGGTGGACCCGAGCTGCTTCCCCTAAGAGGGGTAATTTAGGTAGAAGTAGCCAGTGGAGGGCACTGCATCCCCACCCATTTCCATGTCACGGAAGGAAAGAGAGGTACTCTTCTCAGCTGTCACATGGCTGAAGATTTGGAGCTGGTATTCTTCGCCAACCAAGTCCACGACTCCCACGCAGATGCCATCCTGCGGGAGTTCCCCATGATGTTTGAGGGCCTCGGACATCTCAAGGACAAGCAATTCAAGCTACACATCGACTCAACAGTCTGGCCAAATGTCCGGAGTCATCAACGAGTGCCTTTTCAACTATGCCCGCAGGTGAAGGAAGAGATACGAACGCTGGAATAACTATGGGTCATCAAGAAAGTCTCCAGACCCACCCCGTAGGTATCAACCCTCATCGTTGCTACCAAACCCAAGCAGCCGGGGGCCATCAGGCTGTGCATCAATATGCGCCTTCCCAACCAGGTGGAGAGGGAGCAAGACTTGATGCCAAACCAAAGACATCGCGGCAGACCTCAATGGAGAAAAATGGTTCTCCAAGCTCAATTTAAATGCCGGTTACCATCAGTTCGAACTCGCCCCGGAGAGCGGAAACATAACCACCTTCTCCACGCATGTAGGGCTGAGGAGATATAAATGGCTGAGCTTTGGGCGCCATCCGTGAGACTCTCTCTGGCCTGCAAGGAGTGATAACCCTAAGTGATTACATCCTCGTCTTTTCAGGGACCCTCTAGAAGCACCACATGCACCTGAGTCACACACTTCAACGCCTCGCAGATAGCGGCCTCACTCTCAACAAATTGAAATACTCATTCTACAGAGAGTAGTCTATTTCTTCGGCTACGTCTTCTCCCGAGAGGGGCAGCATGTCGACCCAAAAAAAGCAGTTGCCATCCGCTCAGCTCAGCTTCCTGACCGAAGTCCGGAGTTTTCTGGGACTAGCCACATACTGCAGCCATTTCATCCTGGAATCTCTTTCAAAACCATTAAGAGCTCTCAAAAATAATAGGGTGCCGTGGAACTGGACCAACGAGGCTGACACATCATTTCAAGCCATCAAGGATGCCCTGATGAACAAGACAGTGATGGGGTACTTTCACCCAGGATGCTACACGGAGGTGGTCGTCGATGCCAGTCCTGTTGGGCTAGGTACCGTCCCCCTCCAAGAGACTTCCAGTAAAGAATGGGTACCTGTGGCCTATGCCAGCAGAGCGCTGTCAGAAACAGACACAAGATACACACAAATAGAGAGGGAGGCCCTCGCCATCAAGTGGGCCTGCCAAAATGTTCGCCTTTATCTCTATGGGTGAGACTTCCGAGTCGTGACGGATGATAAACCATTGATCCCCTTGTTTGCAGGAACAACACCCTTGGCCCCACCGGGGTGGTGGGCGGGACAGCTTCAGCTGTACTGTTTTGAAGTAGTGTTCCGGCCAGCGTCCAACCACCCGGAGTATTTCCTGTCCTGTCACCCCATCATGTCGGAATGACAGGCAGCGACTGCTGATGAAGAGGATAACAAAGAACTGGTGCAAATGATCTTGCAGGAAGCCTGCCCCAAGGCACTGACTCTGGAGGAGATAGGGGCTGCAACAACAGTGGATGAGAAACTGGAAAAAGCCAAAAAAGCACTAGCCGACCAAAGGTGGCAATAATTCCTGAATGGGGCGAGGATGGTAAACGTGGAGGACAAGACAGTAAGACAGCAGCTGTGGAGGGTTGACAGTGAACTCAGCAAAGTCCCCCATGGCTAAGAGGGTCAGCCATTGTCGTGCCCCGGAGCCTGCAGCAGCAAGTGGTCAATCTCACACATGGGGCACCAAAGGATAGCTCATCTCGCAGCAAAGTCTGGTTCTCAGGAATGGATACCATGGTCGACCCCATGATCCGAGCATGCCACTCATGTGCCATCACTGGTGGTGATCACGCACCTCATCCCGTTCTGACAGAAGATTCCTGCCGTGATCCGTGGTCCCAAGTCAGTATCGACTTTGGATGTTTTCCTGATGGGCGCAGCAGCATTGTCCTGAAAGACTCTCATTCCAAGTTCTCGATTGTGGAAGTGGTATCGTCCACGGCATTTCCGCTGGTCAAGGCCATCATTTATCGGACTTTTGCAATGATGGGCTCCCTGACGAGATACGGTATGACAACGGCCCAACATTCCACGGGAGGGAGTTCCGCGACTTCTTGGCGGCTCAAGCCGCCCAACACAGGAAGATAACTCCACAGTGGCCACAGGCCAATGAGAGAGTGGAGCTCTTAATGAGAACCCTCAATCGGGCACTAAGGATCAGAGTGAAAAGAGGGGAAGATGTGGAGGAGTGCCTACAACTATTCCTGAATGCATACCTCAAGACCACACACAGCACCACCCGTTGCGATCCATCACATGTGCTGTTTCGGCGGACTCCACGGACAGCATACCAATGGACCCTGCAGGGTGCCCAGAGGAATTGTACAGTAATGCCACTCAGGCCAGGAGACAGGCCACCAACCAGAAGGCCAGCATGTTGAGGAAAGCTCAGCCAGCCAACATACGTGTGGGTGATCATGTCAAAGATCGACACCCGGGATGGAAGTTCCGGACACCATATGAGCCTGAGGTATGGGAAGTCACTGATGTGTAAGAGACCATGGTCTCTACCCAGAGAGGCTTGCACCCCTTAGCCCAGAACATGTCATGGATCAAGAAGGTGGACCGAACCCAGACAGAGTGAGAAGACACAGAACACGGAAAGATTGAAGAAGAAGCCCTGACGCCGTAACCCGCTTCCATTATGGATGGCGATTCACCTAGGGATAAGAGGGCTGTTAGAATCCGGGGTCTCTGGTTGGCGCAGGTATGCACTTGCGACAAGCAGGGACCCTTTCCTCTAAGTCAGGGCAAAGGATCACCTCTTTAAAAATAACCCCTGCTCACCCTCTAGGTAACGTGGCGTGAGCAGTCAGGCTAAATTTCCAGAGGGCATTAGGGGCCAGATGTATCAAAGGGTTTCACCCATTCTGTGTCTATGGGAAAATGTGCTTGTACATATGGCCCTAGGTTAAGCGTTCAAGTTGTCCCACACAATAATCACCACCCCACCACACAAAAGACACAAGGCTGTATTTATCAAAAATAGAAGTCTTTATATAAAAGGTTTTCTTTCAGGCAGGTTGCACAAATACACTTCTCTTGGTAAATTAAAGTTCCAGTTACTTGCAAAGCTTAAGGGCAGTCCACAGTTCTTAAAATGGCACAGTTCTATTTAAAATCAGGTTCTTAGGTTTTCTGGGCACTTCGTAGCGCCTTTGTGATGCTCTGGGTAAGGTTTTGACAGTACCTTGCTGTTTCTCACGCTTCCCGCGTGAGCCGGAGTACGCTTGCCGAGTCTCACGCTTCCCGCGTGAGCGCCGGTGCTATCTTTCAATGCGGTACGGTCCGGACAGTCAGGGACGCGCCGTACACGGGTGGAAGCACCGGTACGGTGCGCACAAGGCCAGTACGGTCCCAAGGCTTCACACTTCAAAGGGGGTTACGGCTCGTACGAGGCACGTACGGGCTGGACGTGATGCACAAAGTCCCACCCACTGCAATGGCAAGTACGGCTCAGACTCCGTATATTCAAAGGAAAGTACGATGCAGACTCAATACTTTCCAAGGCCAGTACGTTCCCAAGCAAGTACGTTCAAAGCGCCAGGATTGCAGTAAGTACAGACCGGACAAGAGCCAGTACGACTCGGACACGGGCCGTACGATTTCAACCAGGGTATTATCAAAGCAGGTACGAGTCAGACTACGGCCCCAGGCAGTACGGGTCAAACTTTTACCGCGATCTTCACAATACCTCTCAGCCTCACGGGGAAGGTTCATGGCGGCCTCGCAGTGCAGTCCAGGGGTGTCCCATGTCGCGCTGGTATCCCAAGTGTCCAGGGGACGGCGGAGCTTCGTGGGGCGCTCGGGCAGGATGCAGGTTGCCACGAAGGGGGACAGAAGCAGGAGGGCAGCCTCGGGGTGAGGGCACAGCGCCGCGCGCTGTTAGCTTCGGCCGGGGACGTGAACCAGGGCACGTGAGTCCTTGGCAGCAGCCACTACAACCCGGCGGGGGTCACAGGGGCTCGGCACTCAGGCACAGAGATCTCCACCTTACTTTGTGAGCTACGGCTCGAGGGGGCAGTGGTTTACTTTGCTCAGGCTGACAGCCTTTACGTTGCTCACAGCCACTCCAGCAGCAGAAGTCGCGTTGCTCAGCGAGATCAGGGGATGCACAGGTTCTCCGGGGTCAGCTTGCAGAATCACTTCCAGGCACCTCTCCTCTTCTTTCAGGAAGGTAGAGCCCACTGTTCCTGGGGCACAGATCAGGGGGCAAGTTCACCAGCAAGCCCTTGGAGATTGTTTAAAGGCACAAGTTGATGCAAAGTCTTTTCCTTAAGTCTTTTCCTCTCCTTCTTGCAGCAAGGCACCCACTGCAGGCCAGTCTCATAGGTCAGAGACAGTATTCCTCCTTCAGCTTCTCCAGGTCCTTCTCTTCGGGCAGAGTTTCTTCTTGGTGTAAACAAACAGGATCTGATTTCTTAGGAGCCAGGCTCCTACTTTTATACAGTGATTCTTTTGTTCTTTAGCGCCAGGGGGCCTGGGCCTGGCTCAGTCCAGTTTTGGAGCACTTTGTTGTGGTGACTCTGCTCTTTCCTTTCAGCAGCAGGGCAGAGACATCAGCCGCTCCACAGGGGGCGGAGCCGGCTTTGTGGTGGCAGGGCACAGGTCTATTCAGAGTCAAGGTGTACTCCTCCCACCCATCCTGGTGTAATCTCTCTACCCACCACCTGGCAGCCAGCCTGTCTCTTGGTATTCCCCAGCCCTGCTCCTTACTGTTGCTAGGCAGAACACACACACACATCAGAGGCGGACTAAAATGGCCAGGTCAGTAAATACTAAATTTCTAAAAGTAGCATTTACCAACGCAGGATACTAAAATAAACTTTACTAAAAGAAGTATTTTATTATTCTGAGTTCAGGCATACTAAACATGACTTTCTACCATGCTCTATGAGTCCACTGGGATTACAGGGTGTAGTAATTCCAGCAGCCCATTCTGGCGTATGGAAAGCAGGTAGCCTTCAATAGTGAAAAACGAAAATGGCTGTAATTCACTATTAAGACATGCCACACACATCAGGGCATGTCCTACCTTATGCCTACAATGCACCCTGCCCTTGGGCCTACCAGAGGGGTGACTAATATGTAGTAAAGGGAAGGTTTAGGGACTGGCAAGTGGGTGCACTTGCGCAGTCAGCGCGACAGTACCAGACTGCACGCAGGTTCTGCAGTGGCAGACCCTAGACACATTTTACTAGGCCGCTTCTGTGGGTGGCACAACCAGTGCTGCAAGGCCACCAGCGGTATTTGTATTTACAAGCCCTAGCACTCCTGGTGCACTTTACTAGGGGCTGACAGTAAACTAAATGAACCAATCATGGACACCAATCAATGTATACACTTTTCAGAGGGAGCACTTGCACTGTGGCACTGATCAGCAGTAATTAACACAACAAAAGTACTGCCAATGCTGCACTGGATTAAAGAGAACACTTCTAACCATGAACTGAACAAAACAGTTTCACTCTTAACCACTTTTTCCGTTTGATTTTAATCAAAAATTGAATTCAGTACTAAATTAACTCATTAGTTAGCACGGTTTCATTTAGACAAATAGAACAATTTCAACAAAATAGTAGAAAAAACAATACATCATTAATATTTACATTACATAGACATATGCACACGACACTACCACTGACATACTGAGATCAATCAAACCACAAAAAACACACTTATCACTCATACTGTGAGACACTTCAGAAAAATATTCAATGACAGTTTTGAAAAAGGGGCTATCAAAAAAATGGTATTTAGCACAATTGTGATAGTTGGAAAATATTGAATTAGGTTGTTAAATGTATGATTAGCCCAAAACGAAGAAGAGGTCTACGCGTTTCGAATCCCTCAGGTTATGGGGATTCTCATCAGGACCAAACGCTCTCTGGAAAGTAGACAAAAAAAGCTAAATTAGACCAAATGACCCTAGCACACTAAAGCTTCCTTATCGCACACCTTATTCTTGAATCTTACCTGTCATCAAATGACAACCAAGGAGAGACTTGAAAATATTGAAAATCGACCTTTCAAAAGAACCTTAACAGAGACAGAAGAGGAAGAGTGGGTCAGTTGAAATGTAGCCTAAAGCGTGAAGTCATAATGGCACGGCGTTTAAAACCATGGGGTGCGTCTTACTTGTCAGCCTAACGTAGTGTAACCGTCGTGTATCTATCAGCCGGCGTGGGGGTTTGTCGCGGACAGCTTCGTCCGGAAAAAGTCTCGACAACTTTAGACGAAGAAGTATTCTTACTTCGGAAGGTACTGGGTTTTAATCTAAAAGAGACGAACCACAATGGCATGGGGTAATGAAACTACAATTCCCAGACTCCGCCCGTGGTCCACACAGGAAGTGTAAAGAGACGTTCTTCCTGTTTCACATCGAACACTATCTGCAATGGCGCAACACGCACGGACCGAGGGTTCCCCGTAAAAACTTCACTGAGAATACTGGAAGGTAAGATATCCTTAATCTATCAGCACTGCAGTTATCCCGCTAACTGCCCACATGTTCCACTAACGTGATTACCCCATGCCATTGTGGTTCATGGTTAAAAGTGTTCTCTTTAATCCAGTGCAGCATTGGCAGTACTTTTGTTGTGTTAATTATATTTGACTTGGCCTTGCTGCTCTATAAGTCAAAACCCAAGGTTGTTCCTAAAACTGATCAGCAGTGGCACAGTGCTCTGAGCAGCTAACACCAACAAAACACAATGAGGCACACCAGCAAAAAGTGGAAGGGAAACTCACGCCAAGGTGCCAGGTCTAACAAGGGCCAAAGGAGCCGTCCAGCAGGAAGATCTACCTCATGTGATCCAGGGCCGCTAGTCCCTCTACGACAACCCCACTATGCAGACCCTCCAGCTTTTCGCGATTTCGCGATTCACGAACAAATCGCGAAATCGGCTGACTATCGCGATGGCCGCAATATTTACAATTATTGCCGCGATAATTATAAAAAAGTGTCATCAAAACAAAGTATGCCCTTTTATTGTCTGTTCGCGCACACGTCACTACGTGCCGCCGTCAAATACCTGCTTCCTCCTGGCCGTGGCTTTGATGTGCAAATGCAGCTACTGGCGCCTCGCTCCGATCAGTCCCACGTGAACAGGACCTTTACTCTCATGACGACGCCAGAGGCTCAGCGAGAGTGTAGGTCGGCTCAGGCTGCGGAAGGATGTTATCTGTTTCCTGCCGCCTGGGCATTTCTTGGCATTAATGTCTAGGCCTGGGGAAGGTTGCTTAAGAAATGTACAAGTGCAGGTGGGCTGATTGACGAGTGCCAGGTGAGCACGCTCCATGCCGTACTTACTGCCTTTTGTTGATTTTATTCTTCACGTAACTGCTTTTATTGTGGTGGCTCAGCAAACGCTTGCCTTGTCAGAAAGCAGGATTAGGAGACGGCTGATTGACCTGAAAGAAGTGTTTTGTTTATTTGGGCTTCTGTCAAGGTCTGTGGGTCAGAGAGTGGTCAGCGATCCGTCATCTTCCGTCACATCACCTGTTCTTCAGAAAACTCCGAGAAACTGACATGAGCAATGGAGCCTTCAACTACTATTTGTTATAATGCCCGCTGCTCAGAATGTTAACCGTGGTGAACATCCTGCATAGAAGGTGTTAAGCGATGTTAATTGCCCAATTATTAGCTGAGCTGATGGCAAGGCTGTACAGTGAGGGCAAAGTAAATTAATAGCTCCTAATGCGCAAACAACACGAGGATAATAAAACTAGCAACAGTTGTTCCCCAAAGACCACACAAAAACAGGCAAATAAACATGCCCAATGTTTCCAATTCATGTCCTTTTCACTCAATTTACAAAGCAGACAAACAACCTTCACACAGTCAGCCAATAACAGCATCCCACATCGGGAGCCAATTCGTCTTTTGGGTGCTGTAGAGGTTACCAACCGTACAGACCCATTACATGTAAAGTGTGCTCCTTTCCTGAATCTTTTTAAACAAATGCAATTTTTATTTTGATACTGTCAACCACACGTCAAATCTGCGAACAACGCAGCCATGCTTCGTTGTAACTAACTTCTCTAGACTGGTCAACAGACTACAAGCTCAGTGCTATATAATACAAATATTTTAATAAATTACTAAATGATAAAAGGCATACAGACACCATCCTCCTGGTAAACAGCTCAAAGCAAAAAGCAAATAGTATAAGTGAAAATGCTTTGAGGCACCATATACCCAGCCGGGACAGTCTTCAGTTAGGGGGGGAAGAGGTGGTTAGAACCATACAGAGAAACACTAAATGATCCATTTGTAAATTAACCATTGAGTGCACAGGAGAAACTCTTAGTGGGTAGTGGAGACTCAAGTTTTTTTGGAGCAGTTCCCTCACAAGGATAGTTACTCAGGCACGAGTGCAAATCTTTGGGGTAAAAAATTGAGGATCGGAAGGTAATGAAATAAGGGGACAGGGTGAGGATGGATTGTGGAGCCTGAGGAGGAACTTATAAATGTAGGTGCACCATCAAGAAAGGAAAACTCTGGAGCTGGCCTCTGTGGGTCTTTTATGGTCTGTTGTAATTGTGATCACATGTAGCACGCATATCTGCAAAACCATATTTTATGAGGATAACTGTGAGTTATTGTTTTTCTCACAGAGATCCTTTTGTTTGCTTGTGGAACTTATGCAGCACGGCGCTGAATTCCTTTTGTGTCCAGGAGTTTTCATGCAACAATAAAAATGTCAAGTTAACTGCTGAATAATGCTCCCGCAGTTGCAAGATCAGCATTTTGTCATGATAAAATAGGGCAGAGGATTATTATGCCTGCTGCAAAGTACGTGAATCAGGTTACAAAGGCACTAGGCTAGTGTCCTTCCATTTCTGGTACTTTGCTGCAGTTTCAAGATATTCTTAGAGTTTGTAATTGCTCAAATGGGGGTATTTCTGATATGCATTTGTTTCCCTAGACTTCATTGTTAGATTTTGTTCAGGAGAAACTGTCACTCATAACCGTTGAAAGTCACTCATATTTACACTGAATTTATGAAAATGTCACACATAAGCAATCTGAAACCTTGGCAGCTATGTACCCTGCAGCAGCGCTTCAGAACTGCTGGGGATATTTTAAGGTCCTTTTAGACCATAGAGTTTCAGATAAGAGGATACATTTTTTAATGGATTTCCTTGCCTTTGTTCACTCACAAAGTGTCACTTAAATTGCCACGCTTAATTCACTGCATTACTTTCTAGTAAAGCGCTCTAGCAGCAAAGCAGAACTTCCTGTATGGGTCATATTTGTATTATCGATATTTTTTCAATGTTAAAAAGGGTGATAGAAATTACTGATTTTTAAAATGGACGGGTCCAGGAGGCAGCAATGCCCCGACAGGGGTGCATACATGGGTGCTAGAACACCCCTGGGTGATTTAAGGCTGAAAAGGAATGATTACGAGTAAAATAAAGTGCCGCAAAAATGCCGCTAAATTTCCATTTTTGTGCCGCTAAATTTCCATTTTTGTGCCGCTAAATTTGCAAACCTATGCCGCAATATCCTGGGGGGTCTGACTATGGCAGGGCCAAGTTCCAACTCCTAGAGCCAGACGTATGGTCTGCGGCCAAACCCTGCCCCGAGCAATAGGCTTCGAGACTTTGCGTGCTGCATGCCGTGAAAAGAATCACAGAATAGAAGGACAGTGAGCAGCCAAAGAAAAGGAGGGATACAGTGTGGGAGCCACCCATCCCACACTATACAAAGTTGCACCCTGTATTATCCCGGAGGGCGGGCTCGCTCAAAGGGGATAAATAAACGGGCGCATGACCGCTCAAGGTCTTCGCCCTTCACTACTGAAGCAGTGTGCGTGATTTTAATGCAGCGGGTTCCACTAGCAGGCCTCACCACGTGGTACCAAGGCTCCCACCTCTCAGCCCAATACAGAAAGGAATATGTATGTTGTTAATTGTTAGCCGCTCAGCTAGAGTGCTACAGAGAAATGATGTATATGTGAAGATACAGATGATTCAGATTGTTTTTAATTTCCCCAAAAAACACGCAAAAGCTGCTCAACATATAAATGAAATTTTATGAAAAACATATAGAGCTGGACAAAAGTGAAATATCATGACAATCTACGTGATTTTTTTAAACAATGTAAACTGTTTTCCTTACAGTTTCAACTCACCTCTGCACAGATGTTTTTGGTGTGTGTTGGAATGACGAGGTAATAAAACAGGATGGGAGGCAAGCGGGGAAGGGTTCATCTAATAGGATAAGGTGGCTGCTTTTAAAGGGAACTGACACTGCTCGATATGGGGGTTTGCAGGGCCTCAGCATACCACGAAAAGGGCCACAGATTGTTGCCCCACCTACACCATGCACCTGAGACATGACACACAATGTGTTAACTCATATCTGTCTGTGACACATTAGAGATAGCGTACGTAGTAGCTCTGTGGGTTAATGCTTCTGCAGCTTGCCGATGAGAACCGGAGGGTCAGAGGTTTGAACCATGGTGCTTCCAAAGAAACCTCCGTTCTGTATGCAATTACATTTGATTGTGCTATTTTCTGTTATTAAAAGAAATGCAATGCGGGACAAAAAAAAGTGAAATATCGTGTCAATAGACGTGACATTTTTAAACAGTGTAAATTATTTTCATTACAGTTTCTACTCACTTCTACTAGCAGTAATCGAACCAGCATCGTTCTATCATGGTTTCATTAATCATGTTTATTTAGACAAAGCACATATGTGTTTAGTGTGTGCAGGAATGACGGAAGGTGGAAGGCAGGGCAAAAAACAAGACAGGGGTGGGTGGGTGCAAGCAACGGAGAAGAGGAAGAAAGGGCAGAAAAGCAACCTGAATCAATTTTTTAAGAATACATAGAATAGGAGAATAAATAAAATAGTACCTGAATAACAGCTCAGGCAGCGAATAGACTGCGAAAGGAGACTCATTAAATGAAATCAATCAGTACTTGGTCCTTGCTCCACAGAAAAGAACTAAAGTGATGCCTGGCCTAGCTGGCCAATTAGGTGTCAGCAAAGAAGAGTGACACTGAAGCCAAGAAATGGTAAGCAATGGACAGGATTTAAGCTCTTTACTGCAAACAATAGTCTCACAAGCGAGAATGCAAGCAGCCCATGCGCAGTCACATGCTCTACCTTAAAAAGAAGCTCCTTTAGGTAGAAATGACACGCCTAGAAATAACAGTCTACCAGGAAAAATCTGCAAATATGGGTTTTCAATTGAAAAGAAAGTCAACTCACCAATCCTGTCAGTATTGGGTACTGAAAACAGAGGCTTCGTGGGTTAGAAACATAAGATCTGCTTTTTCTATTGACTCAAAAGGAAGAGATTATGAAGCCTTGAGTACTATTTATTTATTAATTCTTATTGAGCACACCTAACTAAAATGATATCCATGCACTGTGGAGAAGAACACTACAATGCATAGCATTGTTGCATATAACCAATGTAAGCCCTACTTATGTACACTGATAAACCCCAGGGAAGGGCCAAAATCTTTATAAAAGATTTCTTAAATAGAAATCCTTTTAAAAGATAGACTCCCGGTTTATTCATATTGGCAAGACCTACTACCCAAGGAGCATGAAATGATTTAATGACTGCCCACCAAATCATAAGAATGAAGACTAATAAGCCTAGATCAAAACCCTCATAGAGGAATTATTGGGTTCATAACTGTCAGACTTAAGTCACCACTAACCTAAAGGTCCTAAAGTTGCAGTTGGAACGATATGGAGCCAATCAGTCTCCTTCCCCATAAAAAGTGCTGAACATGCATAGGACTGTGATTGGTGTTAACAGTGAAGAGGAGGGGGAGCAATCAGAATTTAAAAAAAGGCACACCAGAGTCATCATTGGTTTATACTCTCACAGCTCATATCATTGGATGAGGGCTCTCTCAGATTCTCTGCAGTCTCTCACAAGTGGCAGTTTTTAGGTCTCGTCTGAGACAGCGCTTTAGCGCTGCTCTGGCGAGACTTATAGTAGCAAACAGTGCTTTTCAGGCCGCCAAATACAGTGCATGTGCCCCGGGCGCGCGCACCATTTGGCAGCCTGAAAAGCACTGCCTGATCACTTTGCGGCCCCTTTGATGTCCTCAGTGAGCCGTGCGGCCACTGAAGACATCAAAGTGCACACCATTTGCACTGTGCCCGCCCCCACTCCCCCCTCCCACTCCCTCCTCGTCAACTTCAGTACGCGCTTGTTTTAATTGGCACCGCTCAACAAACTCTGTTGGGCATTCTGCATGCCTCGCCTCACAGCTGCAGCCTGAAGGTTTCACCCGATGCCAGCGCTCACAGAACACAGCCCGCACAGGAGACGGCACTCACAAAACATCCGAGAAAGGGTCTTTTGTTATTACCTTATATTTTGCACATCTTCTCTCCTCGGTCGACTTCTGTTGCCTCCTGCTACTCTTGTTTTCCTCGCACTCCCTTCTCCCTCCCACAGCTCCTCTTCTCCCACTCGGCGCACAGCCTAATTGTTGTAAATTTGAACACGCCTCAGGCTGTAAGCGCACTATTACACACACACTGTGCTTTGCCTACTATAAAACATTTCTTTTAATGTTTCTTCCTTTTTTAATGTACGTCTTACTGCACCTTAACATACTTATACGCTTCTACAAATGTTCAAGTGTCCAGCTACGAATATTTGTTGTGCCATTCTAGTCCCGAGATGTGATTGCACTAGAATACGCGTTCGCCATATAACAGTGTTTAATCAAGTTACAGTGCGTACCGGCTCTTTAATGTTATCCCTGTTGAACCAAATGTCACTTACATTTTTTAAGGAACATCGTCCTCCGATTACTGCATTTACAGAATTCTAATTTCTATCTAGTGTTACCAGCGCAACATCAATACACTCCACCAGCTACAAATCACTGACGATAATGAATTTCTTTTCATACTTTTATTCTTCGAAAATGTAATGCATTTTAATTGTGCAGCTGCAAACTTCCCAGAGTCAGCGCGTCAGCTCTGCAGCAGGTACGGGCCCAAGGAGAAGCCGTCTGCGGCCACCCCCAGGACACCCATGACTGTTGCTCTTTCACACTCAGGATTGCCATCCACGTTCACAGGCGCTGCCCCTCTCCCAGAACATATCCCCACCCTACGGCAGTATATTTCAGAAGCAATAGGGTGCTTCCTGCAGCTTTTGGTGTCCGCATCAAGTACCAATGTCACCCCTCCATTCCCGCCCCACCCGGCAGAAAGTCACCCCGCCTCCCCGTCTCACCCTGCAGAAGGCGTGGATTTGCCACCCAGGCTCAAAACAAATTGCGCTCTGTTGTCTCCGGCTCCAGAATCAATTACACCCCCTGGCCGGCCCGTGTGGGTCTCCCTCCTGCGGATTTCCGAGGCACTGCTCATCTCCACATCAAGCGTGGAACAGGCCCGGTGGCAAATCAAAGCAATATGAAGAGGTGGTCTCTCGTCCGTCCGCGGGGCATGATTCAGGCCAACCCTTCAGGGCAGTGATGCACGCAGCTTTATCTTCCTTTGCCTGGACACACTTGTGTGTTCTTTACTGCCCTTCTGTTGACACTGTCTGTCTCAGGTTGTCACAAACTGTTTACTCTGTCCATGACCCATTAAACAATTTCCCAGACTTTTAATTTCTGCACTGGTTTAAACCAGAAAATATGCGGCATGCGATGTGTGTTATTATGCCAACATATGGAACGCTCTCTAAAACAGACCCCATAAAGCTAATTTTAGAAAGCAAATAATTCATTCACCCGTCAATCCTAACAGTTTCACTATAGTGCCACTAATATTTATATATATTCTTCCTTCAATGTCTTACATTGAAAAGAATGCTTTCTGCCCTAAACACTCTACAGTGAGCGCAACTATCAACGACAAACGTTCTGCACTCAAACATCGCATTTTTACATGTAGAATCCATATTTAGACAATCCATTTTCCTCAAAATATGAGGTATTGTCTACGAGCCCCAGCTCGTGGACAATACTTTCACTTTTGCAAAAGGCCAGTTCACCTCTGCTCACTACCCCGACCCCAGCTGCGCTCACACATCTGCTCCTCGTCTCTTTTTTTTATGGATATGTTGCCACAACTCTTTGTGCACGGATTAGTTCAGTGATGAACCACACCTGATTGGAAGTGGGGCCACTTCTGCTGAGGCCCACTGTTCAATCTGCATACGTTAATGGGCGAGCTCCTCTTCCCCCTCCCCCCCCCCCAATAGAAACCCATCTGCCTGGGAAAGGCCGCCCAGCCCCCCACTGGGCCAGTGGCGGCATCTGAGACAGCCCAAATCGGCCACCACTCTGGCCAAAAGGCAACTTAGGGCTGCATCGCCGATACACGCCCATTGACAATCGCTCCTGTTTTGCAAGTGAGCTGTGGGCCAATTTTTTTCTTTTATTTTTACAACCGGTGTTGCATTTTGACCAAAATGGCAATAAAGAAATGTAAACAAAGTATGTGCTTTACAAGGCATGGGAGAAGGCATCGTGCAGGCAATGTTGGTTGTAAGATTCGGGGAATCCACAGTAAAACCCGGCCCACTCGCCCACAAACAGTCAGACAAGCATTTACAATGCAATAAGTTTCGCATTTATACGAGTTCGAGCTATTGCCATTGTAAATGACAATGCTTTTTATTTAAGTTTGGTTTTTTAAAAACATAAATAAAAGGCACTGTCATTTACAATGCCAATAGCTCAAACTCGTATAAATGCGAGACCTATTGCATTGCAAATGCTTGTTTATTCTAAAGATAACGCAACACTACGGGTACTCTCTGCTCTTCCATCTACTTAAAATGCACACAGATCTTTAATTGACATGAATTTGCATGAACTGTAACATTGTGCAGGAATTGTGACATACACATGATTTTCTCTACTAACTGGTGCCCTATGGCAAACGTTCAACATATCAATGGCTCAGTAGTTTTACAAAACAATTGTCATGAGAGTAGTCATGTTCCATTAGTAGTTCTTAATTCTCTGCAACTTAGGAAACCAATCGGAAACAAAATTCACAGAATATCTGCACATAACTTCAAAGAGACACAAGAGACAGTTCTTACAGGACAACTTTGAGGGCATGATAACATCACAGTACATAGGTACATAGGGGGCACTGGTTCTCAAAATGAGTTCCACAATCCCAAAAAGTAATATCTAACACTCACTTGCTATCACTAATGTGAGTCCTCTGAGGACAGCACTGAGAGATGTCGAATAATTCTGAGAGTGCTGGAAAGTCTTTGTGGTGACACTGTATGAAAGCGGGATCTGCTTCTTATGGTTACCCCCACTTTTTGCTTGATGCCTCACTGTTTTTGACCAGTCTGTCTGGGATCCTGCTAATAAGGACCCCAGCCTATCTGCTTTCTCCCTTAAATTGAAATACATGTCCTTAGTACACTCCAGATTGGATACTGGGGTACCCTTATAATCCCTAGTATATGGTATACCAGGTACATAGGGCATAGGTACCCCAGAGACCTCCCAGGGGCTGAAGCATGTATTATGCCACCCGTGAGAGGCCATGCAAAATGAAACTCTAGGTCTCTTACTGCAGCCTGTGTAAGATGGTGCTTGCACCACTTACTTTAGATATAGGTTCACAATATCTAATGGTCACTACACTTAAAACTTATAAGTCAGCCCTATAGCAGGCCTTATCAATCCTGAAGGCAGGGTGCTGAGTTTTATGTGAGAGGGTGCCCCTGCATGAGCAGAGCCTCTCTGCGGCCTTCGGAGACCATTCTCCTGGGTTGTCTTTGACTCAGCCAGACATATAGGTAGAGCTACATTATAACCTCACGGTAAATGCTATCTCGAAAACAGCTGCAAAGAAACCTATCGAGTAAGGTGTCAAACACCTTGGAATCATACCTACACACCAGTAACTGGTGTAGGAGGTATGATTCCACCCCTCTGAAGCGAGCTTCGTGGGGTCTCCAGTCTACCTGGTACCAGCCTTCTCGACTTGGAGAGCACAAAATGGATGCTTCCAGCCACATACACATTTCTGCCCCCCCACTGCTGAGCCAAGCTCGAGCAGAGGAAGGCATGAAAATAGGTATCCTGTCACAGGGAGGTGTGACCCCCTCCAAGACTGGGTTTAGTGTGTTGGGACTGGGTAGGTGCATTCTGTGAGTGCCTGGAAGTCTGCACTGGGGGCACATTTGGTGTCCCTGTGCATAGTCCAGCTCAAACCAGCTCTGGGAGCTGTTGTCTCCTGCTCTGGCACGAAACTGGACGAAGGACATGGCTGTAGCCACCTCTCTGTCCTGCCCCTCCCTCCCTGAATCTGTCCAACCCTCGCCCGTGGGTATGAAATGGGTTACCTGGCTACAGGACATTAGATTTTACATGGACAAGATTCTACAAGAAGAAACCACCGACCTCGACTGGGCTTGACTTCATCCCCCTTTCCGTTCTGAGGCCTAGTTGGTGCTGTGACTCCATACAGACTCCATGCAGGACCCGTGGGGCACATAGGACAACAGAAGAATCTCCCTTGGAGTGAAGGAGTCACTCCCCTACTTCGCAGGCACCTAAAGCGCAACTAACCGGTAGCTGCTCCTGAGCTCCTGCGGACTCCGAAGATTTCAGCAACACAGGAGGTAGGTTCCTGAAGGTTCCTGAGCTTGATATGCCCTCTCACCGAGTTTGAGGCCAGTATCCCTCGTGGGGGCTGCGTAACTGGAACCCCTGTGCACCGAATCTATTTGCAAGTGCATATGCTTGTTGGCAATTTCTGAGCTTGTGCATTGGACGTGTAGTCCTGACCCTGAGCAGTATTTGCACAAAAGGACTCTGGCCTCCTCATACCGTGTGCTCCGTGGGCTGGTGCTTTGCAATCTTGCTCAAGGTCCCCTCGCGACTCCTGGTCCTTCGGCCTGTGTGTCCCCTTGAGGGTCATCTTGATTTTTCTTGGGCTTTCCTGGTTGCTCTAGATGTGCCCTGACTCCCCATTGCTTGGTGAGTACACTGGACCTTGCTGGTCCACACCGTAACCTGTTTGTCCTTCCTGCATGGGTTGCTGTTGCCAGTGCTTGTTGGTGCACCCGCCGGAGGCCAACCCCTAAGCACTCTACATCCTTCGTGGGACAGCTCACCTCCGGCTCCTTGTCATCCTCAACACCTCCAGGACCTCGTGGCTATAGAGTCAACCATCCCTTCTTCAAACCCGAAGCACCCAAAATTGATGGGCATTCGTCTACCAAGCCCCTGGTCTCCTTGAAGTGATCCAGACTCTGTCCCCTCTGCTTTCAGGTTCCTTCCATCCAGAATCCAGGCTTGGATTCCACCGGACCCTTTCCACCTTCACGGCAGCAGTGCTTCTTCACTTCCTTCCGTAGAGAACGACAAGAGTTTTCGACGCAACTTCAGACCTATGCAGCCGGCTTCCCTGGGATAGGTAACTCTGATACTACGGTATCCACGGGTGGGGTGGCTCTTTAAACTCTTAAGTTCCAAAGGGTTTGCTCAAAGTCCTCCTAGAAGGGTCCTTAAACTTTAACTTTGCAACCACGACTTTCCCATAGAGTTGTACGGAGCTTGCGGTCGTGTTTCCTCACTGCACCCTTCCCCCGTGGGTCTCCTGTGTCATCACCTTGAGGTATTTCTTGGGGTCCCAGTGATTCTACGTGCACTAGGCACTGTGTCTAGTGAAGTCGTGATTGGTATACCACTATTTTAGTGTATGGTTTGGTCTCCCCCTGGAGCCCACTGTGTATTGTGCTACTTACAACTGTTCTATTAATCCAGTATTGTGTACTTTGTGTCCTATCCTCGTGTAGAGGATAGCAGAGAGTGTTATAGTAATAAATACATATTTTTATATACCTACTTTGTGGTTCTCCTTCATTAATCATTCAGGGGGTGATGTTCTGGTAAAACAAGCAGCTTTACATTTCTTCAAGATATGTCCTGAAGGCTGCTCCCCATAGCTACCACAAGGATAGCTTTCAATAAGGTTATCTTTGTCCTCATACATCATAAGGGTTTTGTGGATTGGTACAGGGTCCCCACTTTAGCTAGTGGACAGCATATACCAAGCCAACTTCTCACATTGGTGTGCAGCGGTTGGGATTCAAGATTGCTATTGCTTTACCAGAAAAACCTTATTGAGTGATTATCTGAAAACCACTAAAAAGTATTAGGCACATATAATACTTCAAGATTTGAATAAATACGTTCTACTGAACTTGGAGTTGGGCAAGTCAAGGGTCTAGCACCCCCCTGTTATCCAACTCAAGAGAATTTAGTCTCTACTAGGTTAGGTAGGTGCCTACACCACATAACACTAGTATGTCTTCTAGAGGAGAAGCCAGTGGCTCTCTGCCAACTAGGTACAATTGCCTCTCATTCCAGGAATTGAAAGCCATGTGTGTGTCTAGGAAGTTGAGGACAGGGAGACATGCAAACACCCAATGTCTCATTGAGGTGTTACTCTTAGATGACTTTAGGAAGACCCCAGATCTGATGAGGTAGAAAGAGTGGGTGGTGCAGGGAATGAGGAAAGGCCAGGAAGTGAAACCTTCTTTGAACTGGACTCAAACCCTGACCAGGAGGATCAAAATGATTCCAACCTGGACAACCTAGATCAGCCATTAGGTGGGAGAGAAGGCCCCAGTGGCCCTCTCTTTACTCCACCAAGAAGAGTACAGAGTTTACCTAGGAGATCTAGATCTCCCTCTGTAGAATCTCGTCACTCAGGAACTTCTGTAGGGACTTCCATATCCAATAAGAGAGATAACTCTTATGATAGACAGTGCCAATTTCTAGAGCTTGAGAAAGTAAAGCTTATGGTCAAGAAAGAGCAGTTGGTCCTAGACAGGGAATCCCTGGAGCTCTAGAGGGCTACAAAGAGATTGGAACTAGAGTCCCATGGTGGCAGCAACAGTGTCCCTAGGGTTAAGGAGTATACTTATGACCATAGGAACCTGAGCAAGAGAGTCCCTCCCTGCCATGGTGGGGATGACATCCACAAATGAATATCTGCCTTGGAGAGGGACTGTAAGGTACAGAAGGGCCCCCAAGAGCAATGGGTAGCTATCTTGTGGCTCTCCTTTGTTGACAAAGGTAGAGATAAGCTCCTCACTGTTAGAGAAGAGGATTCTGAAAATTATTCAGTGCTGAAGAGTGCTCTCATTGATGGGGTTGGCTTAACCACTGAGCAATACAGGATTACGTTCAGAGACACCCAGAAAGCACAGACTCAGGATTGGGTAGACTTTGTAGATTGTGCTACTAAGGCTCTGGAAGGCTGGTTACTTGGCAAAAAAGTGAATGATTTCAAGGGATTGAACAATTTAATTATGAGGGAGCAGATCCTTAATAATTTCCAAAATCAGTTATTGCATCAATACCTGGTTGACTCTGATATAACTTCTCCCCAAGAATTGGGAAAGAAGGCAGATAGATAGGTCAGAACCAGAGTGAAGCAGAAAACTCATAACCAAGGTGGTGACCAAAAGAAGTCTGATTCTAGACCAGCAGATAAGGGTTGGGAGAAGGGTAAAGACTAGAAGTCTTTTTCAGGGCCCCAAAAACCTGCATCTGAGGGTGGGTCACAATCTAACAAGGAAAAAGGCAGAAAGAAGTGCACTTTACGGGGGACAACCAATTACCATTACACTTTATACAGGAAGCACTTGCTATTTGACACTGTTTAGCAGTGGCAAAGTGTCCAAAGCCTCTAAGTTGGCAAAACAAAATCTATCACAGCACCAAATATAGAGGAGGTAGAGGCAAAAAGTCAGGGGTAATCACGCCAAGAAATGCCAGGTCTAACACCAAGTAATTGATATAATTTAGGATCTCCTTGATACAAATACAAACAACCCAAATGTCCCCAAAATAGATGTAAAGGTGAATATAGAGATATCCATTCTGGAAATGTACGATAAGTATTTTAATATAATTTTTGCAGTATTAGATATCGAGAATCGGCCCAGGAGGCATTGGAGTGCTTTGAACACCAGTTACAGTACAAAAGGTCATATTCATAAAAAATAAAAAAAATTGCATATGGAGTTCAGTGTCGGCTGCAGAAATCAGCATTAAATCTGACCATCACAAGTGATTTAGTTACTTGTGCATTAAACCTTACTTTACTGAAGACAGGGAGATAAGTGCGTCTGTTTCTTTTTCTTTTTTAAAGTGAGCAGCCCTCCTAAATGGCTTTGTGTGAGTCCACATGTAAGCTGAGAAGAAAAACTACATATTGCCTAACTGAAACTGTTCCTTGGCTATTGAGTCACACATAAGATAGAGCCATGTGACAGAAAAGGTCATGTTAAAATTACAGCAGGGATGATTTAGGTGTTTATCTTTCTTGTTCTATTGAATTATGTAATAATATTAATGAAACACTACCAACAGACATTTCTGTACACTACACAAGTTCAGTATCATAACTCCCCGAACCTCCTCAGATCGCCAGCCCCTTTCCTTCAGCGCTGCAGCTTTCGGTGGTCTTGAAGTCCTCAGGGGTGGTTCGGGGACCCCTTTTCATTGCATACCACTCTAGAGCTCTCTTCAATAACACCATGGCCCTTGGCCTTCCAAAAACAGGTTTACGGGTCTTATTAGGGGCTTTCAGCTGGAAGAAATCCCATTTTAACAAAACAGTTGTGGTCCCTGAGATGGGGAGAAAAATCGTGAAAGAGAGAGAGAAGGAGAAGTAAAGAACTTGTGAAGAGAGATTGAGAGAAGGGGGACAATGGGAAGGACATACCTAAGTGACAGACTGCAAATAAAGGTTCATCCCTCATGCACTAATCAAGAATCAGATTTGCTGCATTAATTAATTCTCCTAAACATCCCGGCAGCAGCCACCTCCACATACATCACGTGGCAATTCCCAGATTCTTTTAAACAGGTTCCAGCTCCCTGCTGTACTAAACGTTATCCTCAGCAGCTTGCTGCATTGATTTGTGATACATCCAATCAGGCACTTCACCGAAGCAGTGGCACGTGTCTTGGACCTCAGCTTGTACTAGCTGAGCCCCCATTGAGGTAGCAGATGAGACCAGTGTTTTTTATCCAGAGTTTTGAAGTGTTAGATTTCATCAGGACTAGACCCTTACCAGATGCCTTGACCTCAGCTTCTATGTAAACACAGGGTGCCACGGCCTATAGAAAGTGCCTGTAAGACCTTTGTACTCCGAGAGAAGCTCCTGTCTGAAGCCCAGGCTGCACAGTCTATTCCTGGGTGGTTCCCAGATGGAGGGGTCTGTTGAGTGAAGCTTGGGCTAGGAAGGTTGGTAAAACCTTATATCTAATGGCCAGTTAGTTCAAAGCAATCACACCATAACTACAACACCCAGAGAGCACTAAAACGACACATCAATTGGACTGCGCTACAAACTTAGTCTAATGATTGATACAGGCTGTTATACTTTTTCTATATTGTTTTGTCTGATGTACAACATGCCATCTCATTGCACAGAATGAGAAGCGGATTCAAATTGCAGACCATTGCAAATTGACACCCTGGGGAGAAGCCATAGACATGGAACATAGATAATCTTAAGGCCCTGCATAACACCTACCCAGAGCTCACAAGGAGCCAGAACCTACACTGGAAAGTGCAGTGTGGGAGCCACCCGGCCCACACTATACAAAGTTGCACCCTGTATCAACCCCGGCGGGCAGGCTTGCCCAAATGGGATAAATAAACAGACGCATGATCGCTCGTGGTCTTCGCCCATCACTACTGAAGCGGTGTGTGTATGTTTAATGCAGAGGGGGCTCCATTTGCAGGCCTCACCATGTGGCACCGGGGCTCCCACCTTCCGGCCCACTACATTGGCCATGAGGTGGTCTCTTACCTGCGTCTCCACCTTTTCATGCAGGCTTACCTGCCTGATGATGCCGGCGAGGCTCCTTCCCCCTGGTGGTGCGGCTGCCCTTGCCTCTGCTGTGCCTCCGAGCGGGCTACTGTCACCGCCCCTCCTCTCCACAGATGCCCTGGCAAGTCTACGGGGGAGACATCCATTGCAACGCATGCGTTAGGTCGCATGTGTTTACGTCGCAAGCATTACAAAGCAAGCGACGTTAGGGCGCAGACCATTACGCCGCGCACCATTACACCGCATGCGCATTCACCACGCATACGCTTTTAGATCGCATGTGGTGTAATGGACGCGAGGCAGGTGGGACTGACAAGCACCGGGGAAGAGGCAGAGGAGCACCGGGTCGACGCAAGGAGAAAAAGGTAAGTGGGCTTAAAGTTTAGGGTTTAGGGCAGTGTGTGGGGATTAGGGTTCAGGGCAGTGTCTGGACATTAGGGTTTAGAGCAGTGTTTAGGGTTTAGGGCAGTGGCTGGGGATTGTGATGACAGTGTAGTGTTTAGGGTTTAGGGCAGTGTCTGGAGATTAGTGTTTAGGGTTTAGGGCAGTGGCTGGGGATTGTGCTGACAGTGTCGTGTTTAGGGTTTAGGGCAGTGTGTTTAGCGTAGTGTATTAGGGGTTAGGCCTTAGGGTTTAGGGAAGTGTAGGGTACTTTTTTAGGCTTTAGGCGAATGTGTGTTATGTTGGGGGGTATTTGGGGGAAAATCGCGATGCTAAACCATGCGGTGTGTTTGTGTGCGTTGTAAATGTGTTTTGCATGTCTTTGAATGCGTGCGCTAAGTAATGGTTTGCGTGGTGAAAGACTGCATTGTACGTGTCCATGCGATGGGAAGACCCCGATGTAAAGGGATGCGATGTAAACGTTTGCGATGTCGCATCATACATCCGTCTACGGCAGCACCACAGCCTACAGCGTCTCCTGAAAGTAGGCCTGCGCACTGCGAGGCCCCTAGCACCTCCTATGCTAAAGAGACGTGCCTGCTCTCCGACGTTCCTCCAGGCCAGCGCAACGAGGAAGCGCGTGCATGCCTGGAGGCTGCCAGACTGTGATCTCTCTCGCCTTCTCCCTTGAAATACCCGCACCGTTGTGCCCCTCCCACACATAAAGCACTGTGTCTGGAGGAGAGTCTTGAAGAGCGTACAGGCTCCGTCAGTCACAGCTGTAACACTGACAAAAAAAAGAAGGGGTAAATATATAAAAAGGCAGATGTAAAGAAAGGAAGCACAAGGAGGAAAAGCAGTGAAACTGACCCACAAGAAAAAAAAGAAGAGAGAGAGGGTGAAGGAGCAAACCGGCCATAAAGGAAATCCGCAAGAGGCCTGCTGAAATAAACAAATAATGATATCAACCACCAATAGGACACAAAGAGCGGAGTGCCCTTGCATCCACAAACACAGGCCTGAGTCAACTAGCCCAGGCAGGAGCTGCTGACCCACAGGCAGATGCCGCACAACCACCACCACCCCAACAGCAGCGGAGCCAAGCACTGTTCAGCGAGCTCGCAGACCCTGCGACAGTGGCCCTGCGCTGAAAATCATGGATTGGCCGACTAGACCATTATTTCACTGGCATGAGAGAAACAGACGGGACAGTCAAGAGATCATTACTCATGTGATATGAAGGTGGAGAACTATACAGTCTGTTTAACTCGCTTCCAAACATGGGGGCCTCTGATGCGGCAGTGGCAGCACTAAATTGAAACTTCAACTCTCAAATCAGTCCTGATTTTGAACAGTTCAAGTTGCATCAGGTGAAACAAGCAGAGACCGAGTTGATCAACGTCTTCTATGAACGGCTAAGAAATTTGGCAAGCTCCTGCATGTTTCAGAATCAACGGGAGGAGATACAGGCACACATCATACAAGGATGCAGGTCGGTGTTACTACACCGGTTGATCCTCAGACAACCGGGAATGTCCCTGGACGAAATACTGGTACTAGCAAGGTCGCATGAACTCTCAAATGTATGAGCAGACAAAATGGAAGCAGCCCTAAACAGGCACCCGTCCATGTCTGGACCACCTCGAACACCGAGAGAGGGTAGGGTAGATGCCATTCAGAGATGCCCAATGGCACAATGCATAAGCCTGAAGATGCCCACAAAGGGGACCTCTGGAAACTGCGGAATTGAGCACCCTCCGACAAACGGCTGCTATATGAAGGGCAAAACATGCTCCCGGTGTGATAAGCTTAACCACTTCACCAAGGTATGCAGAAGCAGATGGTTCGAGAGCGAACACCAGCTAGCGGGGACCCTCGGCCGCCATCAGACAGCTGTCCCTGGAAGACCCAGTGGGACAAGAAAACCCCACCCCGCCAGGCCCAGGGTTTGGCATGGATGTGGGTGATGAAGATGTCTTCATAGTATCGTTTGTAAGCCCCACAGACCGGCACCGCCTCCCATGTGCTCAATCCTCATGGCGGCTCCACAGTAGAGGCACTCATTGACACTGGAGCATCTGTCAGTGTCATGGACAGCGTGCAGTATGAACATCTCTCACCCCGGCCTCCTCCCTCGCCATCCAAGGCGAAGATCTACACGTATGGTGGACCCGAGCCGCTTCCCCTAAGAGGGGTAATTTATGTAGAAGTAGCCAGTGGAGGGCACTGCATCCCCACCCATTTCCATGTCATGGAAGGAAAGAGAGGTACTCTTCTCAGCTGTCACATGGCTGAAGATTTGGAGCTGGTATTCTTCGCCAACCAAGTCCACGACTCCCACGCAGATGCCATCCTGCGGGAGTTCCCCATGATGTTTGAGGGCCTCGGACATCTCAAGGACAAGCAATTCAAGCTACACATCGACTCAACAGTCTGGCCAAATGTCCGGAGTCATCAACGAGTGCCTTTTCAACTATGCCCGCAGGTGAAGGAAGAGATACGAACGCTGGAATAACTATGGGTCATCAAGAAAGTCTCCAGACCCACCCCGTAGGTATCAACCCTCATCGTTGCTACCAAACCCAAGCAGCCGGGGGCCATCAGGCTGTGCATCAATATGCGCCTTCCCAACCAGGTGGAGAGGGAGCAAGACTTGATGCCAAACGAAAGACATCGCGGCAGACCTCAATGGAGAAAAATGGTTCTCCAAGCTCAATTTAAATGCCGGTTACCATCAGTTCGAACTCGCCCCGGAGAGCGGAAACATAACCACCTTCTCCACGCATGTAGGGCTGAGGAGATATAAATGGCTGAGCTTTGGGCGCCATCCGTGAGACTCTCTCTGGCCTGCAAGGAGTGATAACCCTAAGTGATTACATCCTCGTCTTTTCAGGGACCCTCTAGGAGCACGACATGCACCTGAGTCACACACTTCAACGCCTCGCAGATAGCGGCCTCACTCTCAACAAATTGAAATACTCATTCTACAGAGAGTAGTCTATTTCTTCGGCTACGTCTTCTCCCGAGAGGGGCAGCATGTCGACCCAAAAAAAGCAGTTGCCATCCGCTCAGCTCAGCTTCCTGACCGAAGTCCGGAGTTTTCTGGGACTAGCCACATACTGCAGCCATTTCATCCTGGAATCTCTTTCAAAACCATTAAGAGCTCTCAAAAATAATAGGGTGCCGTGGAACTGGACCAACGAGGCTGACACATCATTTCAAGCCATCAAGGATGCCCTGATGAACAAGACAGTGATGGGGTACTTTCACCCAGGATGCTACACGGAGGTGGTCGTCGATGCCAGTCCTGTTGGGCTAGATACCGTCCCCCTCCAAGAGACTTCCAGTAAAGAATGGGTACCTGTGGCCTATGCCAGCAGAGCGCTGTCAGAAACAGACACAAGATACACACAAATAGAGAGGGAGGCCCTCGCCATCAAGTGGGCCTGCCAAAATGTTCGCCTTTATCTCTATGGGTGAGAATTCCGAGTCGTGACGGATGATAAACCATTGATCCCCTTGTTTGCAGGAACAACACCCTTGGCCCCACCGGGGTGGTGGGCGGGACAGCTTCAGCTGTACTGTTTTGAAGTAGTGTTCCGGCCAGCGTCCAACCACCCGGAGTATTTCCTGTCCTGTCACCCCATCATGTCGGAATGACAGGCAGCGACTGCTGATGAAGAGGATAACAAAGAACTGGTGCAAATGATCTTGCAGGAAGCCTGCCCCAAGGCACTGACTCTGGAGGAGATAGGGGCTGCAACAACAGTGGATGAGAAACTGGAAAAAGCCAAAAAAGCACTAGCCGACCAAAGGTGGCAATAATTCCTGAATGGGGCGAGGATGGTAAACGTGGAGGACAAGACAGTAAGACAGCAGCTGTGGAGGGTTGACAGTGAACTCAGCAAAGTCCCCCATGGCTAAGAGGGTCAGCCATTGTCGTGCCCCGGAGCCTGCAGCAGCAAGTGGTCAATCTCACACATGGGGCACCAAAGGATAGCTCATCTCGCAGCAAAGTCTGGTTCTCAGGAATGGATACCATGGTCGACCCCATGATCCGAGCATGCCACTCATGTGCCATCACTGGTGGTGATCATGCACCTCATCCCGTTCTGACAGAAGATTCCTGCCGTGATCCGTGGTCCCAAGTCAGTATCGACTTTGGATGTTTTCCTGATGGGCGCAGCAGCATTGTCCTGAAAGACTCTCATTCCAAGTTCTCGATTGTGGAAGTGGTATCGTCCACGGCATTTCCGCTGGTCAAGGCCATCATTTATCGGACTTTTGCAATGATGGGCTCCCTGACGAGATACGGTATGACAACGGCCCAACATTCCACGGGAGGGAGTTCCGCGACTTCTTGGCGGCTCAAGCCGCCCGACACAGGAAGATAACTCCACAGTGGCCACAGGCCAATGAGAGAGTGGAGCTCTTAATGAGAACCCTCAATCGGGCACTAAGGATCAGAGTGAAAAGAGGGGAAGATGTGGAGGAGTGCCTACAACTATTCCTGAATGCATACCTCAAGACCACACACAGCACCACCCGTTGCGATCCATCACATGTGCTGTTTCGGCGGACTCCACGGACAGCATACCAATGGACCCTGCAGGGTGCCCAGAGGAATTGTACAGTAATGCCACTCAGGCCAGGAGACAGGCCACCAACCAGAAGGCCAGCATGTTGAGGAAAGCTCAGCCAGCCAACATACGTGTGGGTGATCATGTCAAAGATCGACACCCGGGATGGAAGTTCCGGACACCATATGAGCCTGAGGTATGGGAAGTCACTGATGTGTAAGAGACCATGGTCTCTACCCAGAGAGGCTTGCACCCCTTAGCCCAGAACATGTCATGGATCAAGAAGGTGGACCGAACCCAGACAGAGTGAGAAGACACAGAACACGGAAAGATTGAAGAAGAAGCCCTGACGCCGTAACCCGCTTCCATTATGGATGGCGATTCACCTAGGGATAAGAGGGCTGTTAGAATCCGGGGTCTCTGGTTGGCGCAGGTATGCACTTGCGACAAGCAGGGACCCTTTCCTCTAAGTCAGGGCAAAGGATCACCTCTTTAAAAATAACCCCTGCTCACCCTCTAGGTAACGTGGCGTGAGCAGTCAGGCTAAATTTCCAGAGGGCATTAGGTTAAGCGTTCAAGTTGTCCCACACAATAATCACCACCCCACCACACAAAAGACACAAGGCTGTATTTATCAAAAATAGAAGTCTTTATATAAAAGGTTTTCTTTCAGGCAGGTTGCACAAATACAGTTCTCTTGGTAAATTAAAGTTCCAGTTACTTGCAAAGCTTAAGGGCAGTCCACAGTTCTTAAAATGGCACAGTTCTATTTAAAATCAGGTTCTTAGGTTTTCTGGGCACTTCGTAGCGCCTTTGTGATGCTCTGGGTAAGGTTTTGACAGTACCTTGCTGTTTCTCACGCTTCCCGCGTGAGCCGGAGTACGCTTGCCGAGTCTCACGCTTCCCGCGTGAGCGCCGGTGCTATCTTTCAATGCGGTACGGTCCGGACAGTCAGGGACGCGCCGTACACGGGTGGAAGCACCGGTACGGTGCGCACAAGGCCAGTACGGTCCCAAGGCTTCACACTTCAAAGGGGGTTACGGCTCGTACGAGGCACGTACGGGCTGGACGTGATGCACAAAGTCCCACCCACTGCAATGGCAAGTACGGCTCAGACTCCGTATATTCAAAGGAAAGTACGATGCAGACTCAATACTTTCCAAGGCCAGTACGTTCCCAAGCAAGTACGTTCAAAGCGCCAGGATTGCAGTAAGTACAGACCGGACAAGAGCCAGTACGACTCGGACACGGGCCGTACGATTTCAACCAGGGTATTATCAAAGCAGGTACGAGTCAGACTACGGCCCCAGGCAGTACGGGTCAAACTTTTACCGCGATCTTCACAATACCTCTCAGCCTCACGGGGAAGGTTCATGGCGGCCTCGCAGTGCAGTCCAGGGGTGTCCCATGTCGCGCTGGTATCCCAAGTGTCCAGGGGACAGCGGAGCTTCGTGGGGCGCTCGGGCAGGATGCAGGTTGCCACGAAGGGGGACAGAAGCAGGAGGGCAGCCTCGGGGTGAGGTCACAGCGCCGCGCGCTGTTAGCTTCGGCCGGGGACGTGAACCAGGGCACGTGAGTCCTTGGCAGCAGCCACTACAACCCGGCGGGGGTCACAGGGGCTCGGCACTCAGGCACAGAGATCTCCACCTTACTTTGTGAGCTACGGCTCGAGGGGGCAGTGGTTTACTTTGCTCAGGCTGACAGCCTTTACGTTGCTCACAGCCACTCCAGCAGCAGAAGTCGCGTTGCTCAGCGAGATCAGGGGATGCACAGGTTCTCCGGGGTCAGCTTGCAGAATCACTTCCAGGCACCTCTCCTCTTCTTTCAGGAAGGTAGCGCCCACTGTTCCTGGGGCACAGATCAGGGGGCAAGTTCACCAGCAAGCCCTTGGAGATTGTTTAAAGGCACAAGTTGATGCAAAGTCTTTTCCTTAAGTCATTTCCTCTCCTTCTTGCAGCAAGGCACCCACTGCAGGCCAGTCTCATAGGTCAGAGACAGTATTCCTCCTTCAGCTTCTCCAGGTCCTTCTCTTCGGGCAGAGTTTCTTCTTGGTGTAAACAAACAGGATCTGATTTCTTAGGAGCCAGGCTCCTACTTTTATACAGTGATTCTTTTGTTCTTTAGCGCCAGGGGGCCTGGGCCTGGCTCAGTCCAGTTTTGGAGCACTTTGTTGTGGTGACTCTGCTCTTTCCTTTCAGCAGCAGGGCAGAGACATCAGCCGCTCCACAGGGGGCGGAGCCGGCTTTGTGGTGGCAGGGCACAGGTCTATTCAGAGTCAAGGTGTACTCCTCCCACCCATCCTGGTGTAATCTCTCTACCCACCACCTGGCAGCCAGCCTGTCTCTTGGTATTCCCCAGCCCTGCTCCTTACTGTTGCTAGGCAGAACACACACACACAGCAGAGGCGGACTAAAATGGCCAGGTCAGTAAATACTAAATTTCTAAAAGTAGCATTTACCAACGCAGGATACTAAAATAAACTTTACTAAAAGAAGTATTTTATTATTCTGAGTTCAGGCATACTAAACATGACTTTCTACCATGCTCTATGAGTCCACTGGGATTACAGGGTGTAGTAATTCCAGCAGCCCATTCTGGCGTATGGAAAGCAGGTAGCCTTCAATAGTGAAAAACGAAAATGGCTGTAATTCACTATTAAGACATGCCACACACATCAGGGCATGTCCTACCTTATGCCTACAATGCACCCTGCCCTTGGGCCTACCAGAGGGGTGACTAATATGTAGTAAAGGGAAGGTTTAGGGACTGGCAAGTGGGTGCACTTGCGCAGTCAGCGCGACAGTACCAGACTGCACGCAGGTTCTGCAGTGGCAGACCCTAGACACATTTTACTAGGCCGCTTCTGTGGGTGGCACAACCAGTGCTGCAAGGCCACCAGCGGTATTTGTATTTACAATCCCTGGCACTCCTGGTGCACTTTACTAGGGGCTGACAGTAAACTAAATGAACCAATCATGGACACCAATCAATGTATACACTTTTCAGAGGGAGCACTTGCACTGTGGCACTGATCAGCAGTAATTAACACAACAAAAGTACTGCCAATGCTGCACTGGATTAAAGAGAACACTTTTAACCATGAACTGAACAAAACAGTTTCACTCTAAACCACTTTTTCCGTTTGATTTTAATCAAAAATTGAATTCAGTACTAAATTAACTCATTAGTTAGCACGGTTTCATTTAGACAAATAGAACAATTTCAACAAAATAGTAGAAAAAACAATACATCATTAATATTTACATTACATAGACATATGCACACGACACTACCACTGACATACTGAGATCAATCAAACCACACAAACACACTTATCACTCATACTGTGAGACACTTCAGAAAAATATTCAATGACAGTTTTGAAAAAGGGGCTATCAAAAAAATGGTATTTAGCACAATTGTGATAGTTGGAAAATATTGAATTAGGTTGTTAAATGTATGATTAGCCCAAAACGAAGAAGAGGTCTACGCGTTTCGAATCCCTCAGGTTATGGGGATTCTCATCAGGACCAAACGCTCTCTGGAAAGTAGACAAAAAAAGCTAAATTAGACCAAATGACCCTAGCACACTAAAGCTTCCTTATCGCACACCTTATTCTTGAATCTTACCTGTCATCAAATGACAACCAAGGAGAGACTTGAAAATATTGAAAATCGACCTTTCAAAAGAACCATAACAGAGACAGAAGAGGAAGAGTGGGTCAGTTGAAATGTAGCCTAAAGCGTGAAGTCATAATGGCACGGCGTTTAAAACCATGGGGTGCGTCTTACTTGTCAGCCTAACGTAGTGTAACCGTCGTGTATCTATCAGCCGGCGTGGGGGTTTGTCGCGGACAGCTTCGTCCGGAAAAAGTCTCGACAACTTTAGACGAAGAAGTATTCTTACTTCGGAAGGTACTGGGTTTTAATCTAAAAGAGACGAACCACAATGGCATGGGGTAATGAAACTACAATTCCCAGACTCCGCCCGTGGTCCACACAGGAAGTGTAAAGAGACGTTCTTCCTGTTTCACATCGAACACTATCTGCAATGGCGCAACACGCACGGACCGAGGGTTCCCCGTAAAAACTTCACCGAGAATACTGGAAGGTAAGATATCCTTAATCTATCAGCACTGCAGTTATCCCGCTAACTGCCCACATGTTCCACTAACGTGATTACCCCATGCCATTGTGGTTCATGGTTAAAAGTGTTCTCTTTAATCCAGTGCAGCATTGGCAGTACTTTTGTTGTGTTAATTATATTTGACTTGGCCTTGCTGCTCTATAAGTCAAAACCCAAGGTTGTTCCTAAAACTGATCAGCAGTGGCACAGTGCTCTGAGCAGCTAACACCAACAAAACACAATGAGGCACACCAGCAAAAAGTGGAAGGGAAACTCACGCCAAGGTGCCAGGTCTAACAAGGGCCAAAGGAGCCGTCCAGCAGGAAGATCTACCTCATGTGATCCAGGGCCGCTAGTCCCTCTACGACAACCCCACTATGGCAGGGCCAAGTTCCAACTCCTAGAGCCAGACGTATGGTCTGCGGCCAAACCCTGCCCCGAGCAATAGGCTTCGAGACTTTGCGTGCTGCATGCCGTGAAAAGAATCACAGAATAGAAGGACAGTGAGCAGCCAAAGAAAAGGAGGGATACAGTGTGGGAGCCACCCATCCCACACTATACAAAGTTGCACCCTGTATTATCCCGGAGGGCGGGCTCGCTCAAAGGGGATAAATAAACGGGCGCATGACCGCTCAAGGTCTTCGCCCTTCACTACTGAAGCAGTGTGCGTGATTTTAATGCAGCGGGTTCCACTAGCAGGCCTCACCACGTGGTACCAAGGCTCCCACCTCTCAGCCCAATACAGAAAGGAATATGTATGTTGTTAATTGTTAGCCGCTCAGCTAGAGTGCTACAGAGAAATGATGTATATGTGAAGATACAGATGATTCAGATTGTTTTTAATTTCCCCAAAAAACACGCAAAAGCTGCTCAACATATAAATGAAATTTTATGAAAAACATATAGAGCTGGACAAAAGTGAAATATCATGACAATCTACGTGATTTTTTTAAACAATGTAAACTGTTTTCCTTACAGTTTCAACTCACCTCTGCACAGATGTTTTTGGTGTGTGCTGGAATGACGAGGTAATAAAACAGGATGGGAGGCAAGCGGGGAAGGGTTCATCTAATAGGATAAGGTGGCTGCTTTTAAAGAGAACTGACACTGCTCGATATGGGGGTTTGCAGGGCCTCAGCATACCACGAAAAGGGCCACAGATTGTTGCCCCACCTACACCATGCACCTGAGACATGACACACAATGTGTTAACTCATATCTGTCTGTGACACATTAGAGATAGCGTACGTAGTAGCTCTGTGGGTTAATGCTTCTGCAGCTTGCCGATGAGAACCGGAAGTTCAGAGGTTTGAACCATGGTGCTTCCAAAGAAACCTCCGTTCTGTATGCAATTACATTTGATTGTGCTATTTTCTGTTATTAAAAGAAATGCAATGCGGGACAAAAAAAAGTGAAATATCGTGTCAATAGACGTGACATTTTTAAACAGTGTAAATTATTTTCATTACAGTTTCTACTCACTTCTACTAGCAGTAATCGAACCAGCATCGTTCTATCATGGTTTCATTAATCATGTTTATTTAGACAAAGCACATATGTGTTTAGTGTGTGCAGGAATGACGGAAGGTAGAAGGCAGGGCAAAAAACAAGACAGGGGTGGGTGGGTGCAAGCAACGGAGAAGAGGAAGAAAGGGCAGAAAAGCAACCTGAATCAATTTTTTAAGAATACATAGAATAGGAGAATAAATAAAATAGTACCTGAATAACAGCTCAGGCAGCGAATAGACTGCGAAAGGAGACTCATTAAATGAAATCAATCAGTACTTGGTCCTTGCTCCACAGAAAAGAACTAAAGTGATGCCTGGCCTAGCTGGCCAATTAGGTGTCAGCAAAGAAGAGTGACACTGAAGCCAAGAAATGGTAAGCAATGGACAGGATTTAAGCTCTTTACTGCAAACAATAGTCTCACAAGCGAGAATGCAAGCAGCCCATGCGCAGTCACATGCTCTACCTTAAAAAGAAGCTCCTTTAGGTAGAAATGACACGCCTAGAAATAACAGTCTACCAGGAAAAATCTGCAAATATGGGTTTTCAATTGAAAAGAAAGTCAACTCACCAATCCTGTCAGTATTGGGTACTGAAAACAGAGGCTTCGTGGGTTAGAAACATAAGATCTGCTTTTTCTATTGACTCAAAAGGAAGAGATTATGAAGCCTTGAGTACTATTTATTTATTAATTCTTATTGAGCACACCTAACTAAAATGATATCCATGCACTGTGGAGAAGAACACTACAATGCATAGCATTGTTGCATATAACCAATGTAAGCCCTACTTATGTACACTGATAAACCCCAGGGAAGGGCCAAAATCTTTATAAAAGATTTCTTAAATAGAAATCCTTTTAAAAGATAGACTCCCGGTTTATTCATATTGGCAAGACCTACTACCCAAGGAGCATGAAATGATTTAATGACTGCCCACCAAATCATAAGAATGAAGACTAATAAGCCTAGATCAAAACCCTCATAGAGGAATTATTGGGTTCATAACTGTCAGACTTAAGTCACCACTAACCTAAGGGTCCTAAAGTTGCAGTTGGAACGATATGGAGCCAATCAGTCTCCTTCCCCATAAAAAGTGCTGAACATGCATAGGACTGTGATTGGTGTTAACAGTGAAGAGGAGGGGGAGCAATCAGAATTTAAAAAAAGGCACACCAGAGTCATCATTGGTTTATACTCTCACAGCTCATATCATTGGATGAGGGCTCTCTCAGATTCTCTGCAGTCTCTCACAAGTGGCAGTTTTTAGGTCTCGTCTGAGACAGCGCTTTAGCGCTGCTCTGGCGAGACTTATAGTAGCAAACAGTGCTTTTCAGGCCGCCAAATACAGTGCATGTGCCCCGGGCGCGCGCACCATTTGGCAGCCTGAAAAGCACTGCCTGATCACTTCGCGGCCCCTTTGATGTCCTCAGTGAGCCGTGCGGCCACTGAAGACATCAAAGTGCACACCATTTGCACTGTGCCCGCCCCCACTCCCCCCTCCCACTCCCTCCTCGTCAACTTCAGTACGCGCTTGTTTTAATTGGCACCGCTCAACAAACTCTGTTGGGCATTCTGCATGCCTCGCCTCACAGCTGCAGCCTGAAGGTTTCACCCGATGCCAGCGCTCACAGAACACAGCCCGCACAGGAGACGGCACTCACAAAACATCCGAGAAAGGGTCTTTTGTTATTACCTTATATTTTGCACATCTTCTCTCCTCGGTCGACTTCTGTTGCCTCCTGCTACTCTTGTTTTCCTCGCACTCCCTTCTCCCTCCCACAGCTCCTCTTCTCCCACTCGGCGCACAGCCTAATTGTTGTAAATTTGAACACGCCTCAGGCTGTAAGCGCACTATTACACACACACTGTGCTTTGCCTACTATAAAACATTTCTTTTAATGTTTCTTCCTTTTTTAATGTACGTCTTACTGCACCTTAACATACTTATACGCTTCTACAAATGTTCAAGTGTCCAGCTACGAATATTTGTTGTGCCATTCTAGTCCCGAGATGTGATTGCACTAGAATACGCGTTCGCCATATAACAGTGTTTAATCAAGTTACAGTGCGTACCGGCTCTTTAATGTTATCCCTGTTGAACCAAATGTCACTTACATTTTTTAAGGAACATCGTCCTCCGATTACTGCATTTACAGAATTCTAATTTCTATCTAGTGTTACCAGCGCAACATCAATACACTCCACCAGCTACAAATCACTGACGATAATGAATTTCTTTTCATACTTTTATTCTTCGAAAATGTAATGCATTTTAATTGTGCAGCTGCAAACTTCCCAGAGTCAGCGCGTCAGCTCTGCAGCAGGTACGGGCCCAAGGAGAAGCCGTCTGCGGCCACCCCCAGGACACCCATGACTGTTGCTCTTTCACACTCAGGATTGCCATCCACGTTCACAGGCGCTGCCCCTCTCCCAGAACATATCCCCACCCTACGGCAGTATATTTCAGAAGCAATAGGGTGCTTCCTGCAGCTTTTGGTGTCCGCATCAAGTACCAATGTCACCCCTCCATTCCCGCCCCACCCGGCAGAAAGTCACCCCGCCTCCCCGTCTCACCCTGCAGAAGGCGTGGATTTGCCACCCAGGCTCAAAACAAATTGCGCTCTGTTGTCTCCGGCTCCAGAATCAATTACACCCCCTGGCCGGCCCGTGTGGGTCTCCCTCCTGCGGATTTCCGAGGCACTGCTCATCTCCACATCAAGCGTGGAACAGGCCCGGTGGCAAATCAAAGCAATATGAAGAGGTGGTCTCTCGTCCGGCCATGGGGCATGATTCAGGCCAACCCTTCAGGGCAGTGATGCACGCAGCTTTATCTTCCTTTGCCTGGACACACTTGTGTGTTCTTTACTGCCCTTCTGTTGACACTGTCTGTCTCAGGTTGTCACAAACTGTTTACTCTGTCCATGACCCATTAAACAATTTCCCAGACTTTTAATTTCTGCACTGGTTTAAACCAGAAAATATGCGGCATGCGATGTGTGTTATTATGCCAACATATGGAACGCTCTCTAAAACAGACCCCATAAAGCTAATTTTAGAAAGCAAATAATTCATTCACCCGTCAATCCTAACAGTTTCACTATAGTGCCACTAATATTTATATATATTTTTCCTTCAATGTCTTACATTGAAAAGAATGCTTTCTGCCCTAAACACTCTACAGTGAGCGCAACTATCAACGACAAACGTTCTGCACTCAAACATCGCATTTTTACATGTAGAATCCATATTTAGACAATCCATTTTCCTCAAAATATGAGGTATTGTCTACGAGCCCCAGCTCGTGGACAATACTTTCACTTTTGCAAAAGGCCAGTTCACCTCTGCTCACTACCCCGACCCCAGCTGCGCTCACACATCTGCTCCTCGTCTCTTTTTTTTATGGATATGTTGCCACAACTCTTTGTGCACGGATTAGTTCAGTGATGAACCACACCTGATTGGAAGTGGGGCCACTTCTGCTGAGGCCCACTGTTCAATCTGCATACGTTAATGGGCGAGCTCCTCTTCCCCCCCCCCCCCAATAGAAACCCATCTGCCTGGGAAAGGCCGCCCAGCCCCCCACTGGGCCAGTGGCGGCATCTGAGACAGCCCAAATCGGCCACCACTCTGGCCAAAAGGCAACTTAGGGCTGCATCGCCGATACACGCCCATTGACAATCGCTCCTGTTTTGCAAGTGAGCTGTGGGCCAATTTTTTTCTTTTATTTTTACAACCGGTGTTGCATTTTGACCAAAATGGCAATAAAGAAATGTAAACAAAGTATGTGCTTTACAAGGCATGGGAGAAGGCATCGTGCAGGCAATGTTGGTTGTAAGATTCGGGGAATCCACAGTAAAACCCGGCCCACTCGCCCACAAACAGTCAGACAAGCATTTACAATGCAATAAGTTTCGCATTTATACGAGTTCGAGCTATTGCCATTGTAAATGACAATGCTTTTTATTTAAGTTTGGTTTTTTTAAAACATAAATAAAAGGCACTGTCATTTACAATGCCAATAGCTCAAACTCGTATAAATGCGAGACCTATTGCATTGCAAATGCTTGTTTATTCTAAAGATAACGCAACACTACGGGTACTCTCTGCTCTTCCATCTACTTAAAATGCACACAGATCTTTAATTGACATGAATTTGCATGAACTGTAACATTGTGCAGGAATTGTGACATACACATGATTTTCTCTACTAACTGGTGCCCTATGGCAAACGTTCAACATATCAATGGCTCAGTAGTTTTACAAAACAATTGTCATGAGAGTAGTCATGTTCCATTAGTAGTTCTTAATTCTCTGCAACTTAGGAAACCAATCGGAAACAAAATTCACAGAATATCTGCACATAACTTCAAAGAGACACAAGAGACAGTTCTTACAGGACAACTTTGAGGGCATGATAACATCACAGTACATAGGTACATAGGGGGCACTGGTTCTCAAAATGAGTTCCACAATCCGAAAAAGTAATATCTAACACTCACTTGCTATCATTAATGTGAGTCCTCTGAGGACAGCACTGAGAGATGTCGAATAATTCTGAGAGTGCTGGAAAGTCTTTGTGGTGACACTGTATGAAAGCGGGATCTGCTTCTTATGGTTACCCCCACTTTTTGCTTGATGCCTCACTGTTTTTGACCAGTCTGTCTGGGATCCTGCTAATAAGGACCCCAGCCTATCTGCTTTCTCCCTTAAATTGAAATACATGTACTTGGTACACTCCAGATTGGATACTGGGGTACCCTTATAATCCCTAGTATATGGTATACCAGGTACATAGGGCATAGGTACCCCAGAGACCTCCCAGGGGCTGAAGCATGTATTATGCCACCCGTGAGAGGCCATGCAAAATGAAACTCTAGGTCTCTTACTGCAGCCTGTGTAAGATGGTGCTTGCACCACTTACTTTAGATATAGGTTCACAATATCTAATGGTCACTACACTTAAAACTTATAAGTCAGCCCTATAGCAGGCCTTATCAATCCTGAAGGCAGGGTGCTGAGTTTTATGTGAGAGGGTGCCCCTGCATGAGCAGAGCCTCTCTGCGGCCTTCGGAGACCATTCTCCTGGGTTGTCTTTGACTCAGCCAGACATATAGGTAGAGCTACATTATAACCTCACGGTAAATGCTATCTCGAAAACAGCTGCAAAGAAACCTATCGAGTAAGGTGTCAAACACCTTGGAATCATACCTACACACCAGTAACTGGTGTAGGAGGTATGATTCCACCCCTCTGAAGCGAGCTTCGTGGGGTCTCCAGTCTACCTGGTACCAGCCTTCTCGACTTGGAGAGCACAAAATGGATGCTTCCAGCCACAGACACATTTCTGCCCTCCCACTGCTGAGCCAAGCTCGAGCAGAGGAAGGCATGAAAATAGGTATCCTGTCACAGGGAGGTGTGACCCCCTCCAAGACTGGGTTTAGTGTGTTGGGACTGGGTAGGTGCATTCTGTGAGTGCCTGGAAGTCTGCACTGGGGGCACATTTGGTGTCCCTGTGCATAGTCCAGCTCAAACCAGCTCTGGGAGCTGTTGTCTCCTGCTCTGGCACGAAACTGGACGAAGGACATGGCTGTAGCCACCTCTCTGTCCTGCCCCTCCCTCCCTGAATCTGTCCAACCCTCGCCCGTGGGTATGAAATGGGTTACCTGGCTACAGGACATTAGATTTTACATGGACAAGATTCTACAAGAAGAAACCACCGACCTCGACTGGGCTTGACTTCATCCCCCTTTCCGTTCTGAGGCCTAGTTGGTGCTGTGACTCCATACAGACTCCATGCAGGACCCGTGGGGCACATAGGACAACAGAAGAATCTCCTTTGGAGTGAAGGAGTCACTCCCCTACTTCGCAGGCACCTAAAGCGCAACTAACCGGTAGCTGCTCCTGAGCTCCTGCGGACTCCGAAGATTTCAGCAACACAGGAGGTAGGTTCCTGAAGGTTCCTGAGCTTGATATGCCCTCTCACCGAGTTTGAGGCCAGTATCCCTCGTGGGGGCTGCGTAACTGGAACCCCTGTGCACCGAATCTATTTGCAAGTGCATATGCTTGTTGGCAATTTCTGAGCTTGTGCATTGGACGTGTAGTCCTGACCCTGAGCAGTATTTGCACAAAAGGACTCTGGCCTCCTCATACCGTGTGCTCCGTGGGCTGGTGCTTTGCAATCTTGCTCAAGGTCCCCTCGCGACTCCTGGTCCTTCGGCCTGTGTGTCCCCTTGAGGGTCATCTTGATTTTTCTTGGGCTTTCCTGGTTGCTCTAGATGTGCCCTGACTCCCCATTGCTTGGTGAGTACACTGGACCTTGCTGGTCCACACCGTAACCTGTTTGTCCTTCCTGCATGGGTTGCTGTTGCCAGTGCTTGTTGGTGCACCCGCCGGAGGCCAACCCCTAAGCACTCTACATCCTTCGTGGGACAGCTCACCTCCGGCTCCTTGTCATCCTCAACACCTCCAGGACCTCGTGGCTATAGAGTCAACCATCCCTTCTTCAAACCCGAAGCACCCAAAATTGATGGGCATTCGTCTACCAAGCCCCTGGTCTCCTTGAAGTGATCCAGACTCTGTCCCCTCTGCTTTCAGGTTCCTTCCATCCAGAATCCAGGCTTGGATTCCACCGGACCCTTTCCACCTTCACGGCAGCAGTGCTTCTTCACTTCCTTCCGTAGAGAACGACAAGAGTTTTCGACGCAACTTCAGACCTATGCAGCCGGCTTCCCTGGGATAGGTAACTCTGATACTACGGTATCCACGGGTGGGGTGGCTCTTTAAACTCTTAAGTTCCAAAGGGTTTGCTCAAAGTCCTCCTAGAAGGGTCCTTAAACTTTAACTTTGCAACCACGACTTTCCCATAGAGTTGTACGGAGCTTGCGGTCGTGTTTCCTCACTGCACCCTTCCTCCGTGGGTCTCCTGTGTCATCACCTTGAGGTATTTCTTGGGGTCCCAGTGATTCTACGTGCACTAGGCACTGTGTCTAGTGAAGTCGTGATTGGTATACCACTATTTTAGTGTATGGTTTGGTCTCCCCCTGGAGCCCACTGTGTATTGTGCTACTTACAACTGTTCTATTAATCCAGTATTGTGTACTTTGTGTCCTATCCTCGTGTAGAGGATAGCAGAGAGTGTTATAGTAATAAATACATATTTTTATATACCTACTTTGTGGTTCTCCTTCATTAATCATTCAGGGGGTGATGTTCTGGTAAAACAAGCAGCTTTACATTTCTTCAAGATATGTCCTGAAGGCTGCTCCCCATAGCTACCACAAGGATAGCTTTCAATAAGGTTATCTTTGTCCTCATACATCATAAGGGTTTTGTGGATTGGTACAGGGTCCCCACTTTAGCTAGTGGACAGCATATACCAAGCCAACTTCTCACATTGGTGTGCAGCGGTTGGGATTCAAGATTGCTATTGCTTTACCAGAAAAACCTTATTGAGTGATTATCTGAAAACCACTAAAAAGTATTAGGCACATATAATACTTCAAGATTTGAATAAATACGTTCTACTGAACTTGGAGTTGGGCAAGTCAAGGGTCTAGCACCCCCCTGTTATCCAACTCAAGAGAATTTAGTCTCTACTAGGTTAGGTAGGTGCCTACACCACATAAAACTAGTATGTCTTCTAGAGGAGAAGCCAGTGGCTCTCTGCCAACTAGGTACAATTGCCTCTCATTCCAGGAATTGAAAGCCATGTGTGTGTCTAGGAAGTTGAGGACAGGGAGACATGCAAACACCCAATGTCTCATTGAGGTGTTACTCTTAGATGACTTTAGGAAGACCCCAGATCTGATGAGGTAGAAAGAGTGGGTGGTGCAGGGAATGAGGAAAGGCCAGGAAGTGAAACCTTCTTTGAACTGGACTCAAACCCTGACCAGGAGGATCAAAATGATTCCAACCTGGACAACCTAGATCAGCCATTAGGTGGGAGAGAAGGCCCCAGTGGCCCTCTCTTTACTCCACCAAGAAGAGTACAGAGTTTACCTAGGAGATCTAGATCTCCCTCTGTAGAATCTCGTCACTCAGGAACTTCTGTAGGGACTTCCATATCCAATAAGAGAGATAACTCTTATGATAGACAGTGCCAATTTCTAGAGCTTGAGAAAGTAAAGCTTATGGTCAAGAAAGAGCAGTTGGTCCTAGACAGGGAATCCCTGGAGCTCTAGAGGGCTACAAAGAGAATGGAACTAGAGTCCCATGGTGGCAGCAACAGTGTCCCTAGGGTTAAGGAGTATACTTATGACCATAGGAACCTGAGCAAGAGAGTCCCTCCCTGCCATGGTGGGGATGACATCCACAAATGAATATCTGCCTTGGAGAGGGACTGTAAGGTACAGAAGGGCCCCCAAGAGTAATGGGTAGCTATCTTGTGGCTCCCCTTTGTTGACAAAGGTAGAGATAAGCTCCTCACTGTTAGAGAAGAGGATTCTGACAATTATTCAGTGCTGAAGAGTGCTCTCATTGATGGGGTTGGCTTAACCACTGAGCAATACAGGATTACGTTCAGAGACACCCAGAAAGCACAGACTCAGGATTGGGTAGACTTTGTAGATTGTGCTACTAAGGCTCTGGAAGGCTGGTTACTTGGCAAAAAAGTGAATGATTTCAAGGGATTGAACAATTTAATTATGAGGGAGCAGATCCTTAATAATTTCCAAAATCAGTTATTGCATCAATACCTGGTTGACTCTGATATAACTTCTCCCCAAGAATTGGGAAAGAAGGCAGATAGATAGGTCAGAACCAGAGTGAAGCAGAAAACTCATAACCAAGGTGGTGACCAAAAGAAGTCTGATTCTAAACCAGCAGATAAGGGTTGGGAGAAGGGTAAAGACTAGAAGTCTTTTTCAGGGCCCCAAAAACCTGCATCTGAGGGTGGGTCACAATCTAACAAGGAAAAAGGCAGAAAGAAGTCTTGGTGTTATCTATGTAAGGACAAGACACATTGGCCTAGTGATGCCAATTGTGCCAAAGCCAAGGATCCTACTACCAACACCACTGCCCCTAAGGCAACTGTTCTCTTTAGTACAGCTACAAGTGGTGGTACTGTAAGCAAGGGTTTAGTAGGGTTGACCCTGGGAACCGAGATGGGTTCTGGCCTAGTGAGAACACCAGCTCATGTTGTTCTAGTCTGTGATGGGGGCATGGATATCACCTTCTTATTTGTCAGTCCCAGTAATCTGGGCAAATACAGGCAACAGCCTTTAATCAATGGACAGGAGGCCATGGTATACAGGGACACGAGAGCCAGTGTCACAATGGTGACTAAGGATCTTGTGAGACCTGATCAGATCATACTTGGTGAGATGTACCAAGTGACCAATGCAAGCAATGTCAGGACAGACCATTCCTTGGAAGTTGTGAATTTCAGCTGGGGAGGGGAAACTTACCCTAAGAAGGTTGTGGTTAGCTCAGACCTCCCTGTGGAATGCTTATTGGGCAATAATTTGGAATCTTCAGCCTGGAATGAAGTGGAACTCAGGACACATGCAGCAATGTTGGGCATCCCTGCAGATGTGTTTGCTGCGACCAGGTCACAGGCAAAAATGTCTTCCACTGAACAGGCCCTGGATCCTGAAAAAATGGACCAGGTGCCTTCCAAGAGAAGGAGCAGAAGGGGTAAGGCAGTGTCTTCCCCAGACTCAGAGTGAGGATCAGTCTCCTGAGAAGATGATCCCAGTCCCTGTGAAGGAACTGTCTCAGAGGAACTTGAGCCTGATCAGGTTGAGTTCTTGGGGACAGGGGGCCCTTCCAGGGCAGATCTGAGCCTGGAACAGTCCAGCTGCCCCTCTCTTGAACTCCTCAGACAGCAAGTGGCTGCTGAGGCTGCTGGGAGTGCCAGTGGGTCCCACAGGATCTATTGGGATGATGGACTCCTTTACTCAGAGGGTAGAGACCTGAAGCCTGGTGCCACCAGGAGGTTGGTCATACTCTGAAGTTTAGGGGTTTCCTATTATCACTGGCACATGACCTCCCTTTAGCAGGACACTTAGGCCAAAGTAAGACCTGGGACAGGCTTGTCCCTCACTTTCACTGGCCTCATATGTCAGAGGTCACAAATGAGTTTTGTCAAGCCAGTGGTAAGGCAGGTGGTACTACAAAGACCCCGCTGATACCACTACCTATGGTGGGGGTTCCCTTTGAGAGGGTTGGGATTTACATTTTGGTCCCATGTGTAGGAGAGTAGGATCTGCTTCACATGGGTACCCCCACTTTTTGCTGGTGTTTCACTGTTTTTCGACCTTAGACTGGCTGTGGCCCTGCTAATCAGGACCGCAGCCTAGCTGCTTCCTCTCTAAAATGGTTTCCATGTACATTAGGTACATATCTAATTGGATTCTGGAGTGCCTTGTAAGCCCCTAGTATATGGTATACTATGTACCTAGGACTTGGGTACCTCAGAGGCCTACCAGGGGCTGCAGCATATATTATGCCACCCCTGGGAAGCACTCTAAAATGGCACCACAGGTCTGCTACTGCAGCCTGGGTAAGGGTGTGCTTGCACCCCTTACTGTGGTATAGGCTACCTATAGCACTACCTTATACAGACACATATAAACCTATAAGCCACTCCTATGGCAGGCCTTGACAATCCTGAAGGCAGAGTGCTTGGTTTTGTGTGAGAGGGTGCCCAAGCATGAGCTGAGCCCCTCTGCAGCTTACGGAAATACTTCCTTATGGCTGTTCTGTGATACAGCCATACCATGTACTCTTAAGTGCATTATAACCTCGCGGTAAATGCTAACTTTGGGATGGCTGCATCAAAACATGTCGTGTTTAGTGTCAAACGCTTTGGAATACAACCCTCCCCCCCACCAGTTCTGGCAGCAGGGGTAGCATTCCACCCTTCTAGAGGGAGAGACATGTTCACACTGGCTAAACCCGGTAGGACTTTCCTGAGCCCTGGCATCACAAAATGGATGTCTCTGCCACAGACACGGGTCTGGCCTCCTGCTGCTGACTGAAACTCCGGCAGGGGAGGCCTGGACAATAGGTTTGATGTCGAGTGGAAGTGTCCCCACCTCCCCAGACAGGCTGATGTGCATTGGGGCTGGGCGGGAGCACTCTCTGGTGCTTTGAAGTCCTGCACTGGGGGCACACTTGGTGTCCCTGTGCATACTCCAGTTCAAACCGGTTGCAGGGGCTACCTGCCCCTGCTCTGGCGCAAAACTGGACAAAGGAAATGGGCGTAACCCCCCCTCTTTCCTGGGCCACCCATAGGTGGGGCCTTAGAGTTAGTCCATCCCCTAAACTTACTATAAGTATAGGAATCCAGTCCCTAGGACTTTAGATTACCCAGGACAAAACTCTGCAACATATATCCTGGACCTTCAACGTTCTACTTTAACTAGAAGACTGAAGAAATCTCCCTTGGGGTCAAGGAGTGACTCCCCTGCTTGTCAGGCACCAAAGAAGCAACTGACCGGTCTGCAATTCTGAAGCTCCCACCGGACGCCAAGTCTCTGCATCCCCAGAGGTGGATTTCCAGACTTCCCCGAGGCTACTCTGAGTCCACAGCAAAGCTGAGGCCCATGGCTATCGTGGGTGATGCGGAACCGTGATCCCTGGACACCGTGAACTTTTGCAGCAACACTACCTTCCCGGTCCTCCTCGAAGTTGTGCTTTGGGCTCTGAGTATCCCCAGCCTTGAGCACCTCCTGCACCGAAGATTGTGGTCTCCACTCCACGAGTGACCCATGGGCCAGCTTCAAGTGCGACCACTCGAGGCTCCTTCGCGATCACTAGCCTGTTGTCTAGCAGGTCCCTACGAAGGCGACTTCTTTTCTGATTGGGCTTACCTGGTTGCTCCAGACGTGCCCCGACTTACCGTCACTGGGTGAATCCCACAGACCTTGCTGGTCTGCACCGCAGTCCTTTCTCTGAATTCCAGTGACTTGCCGTTGCCAAGGTTTGTTGGGTCCATTCTGGTCGCCGACACTGAAGCACTCGACAGACTTTGTGGGACAGCTCGAATCCGGCTCGTGGACTTCGTCGCCACCTCCTGGACCTTGTGGCTGAAGAGTCAAGACACCCATCAACTCACCTGAAGCACCCGACATCTGTGGGCATTGGTCCATCCTGCCCTAGGTCACTGGCAAGGGACCCAGACTCTGTCCCCTCTGCTTTTAGGTTCCTTACATCCTAGATCCAGGCTTGGATCTCTTCGGACACTTCTCCTCTTCACGGCAGCAGCAGTTCTTTGCAGGCTTCCATTGAAATCGACGACGCGACCTGACACCAAAAGCCACCTATGCACCCGGCTTCCCTGGGTGAGGTAACTCGAGTACTCCGGTGCTCTCGTGGGTGCTATCCCTAGAACTTATTAAGTCCAAAAGGGTTTGGTCCAGACTCAATTAGAACTCTCCCTAATCTTTAAATTTCCAACCGCGACATTGCCCATAGAAGATAATAGGAACCCGCGGTTGTGTTTTCACACTGCATACAGTCCACGTGGATCCCCTGTGTCACTACCTTGGGTGGTTCTTTGGGGTCCCAGTGAATTTAGAGGCAATAGGCCTAGTGCCTGTTCCAGTCGTGGTTCTTATACCACTTTTTTGGTATATGGCTTGGTACGCCCCTAGGGCCCAAATGTGTATTTGTGCTTTTACTGATGATTGCTATCTTGTAACTTAAGTATTTTGAACTCCAGTCTCATAAAGAGACTAGAGGGGTGTATGTTAACCTAAATACATATATTTTAAATATATACCTGGTGTGGTTGTCTTTTCATTTGATCATTCAAGAGATTATAGACTGGTAAAACAAGCTGCTTTACATTCCTTCAAGACTTAGCCTGAAGGCTGCTCTCCATAGCTACCACTAGGATAGCTTTCAATAAAGGTTGTCTTTAACCTATCACCATAAGGGGTTGTTTGGACTGATACAAGGTGCCTACTAGAACTAGTGGACAGCATGTATCAGGCCACCTTCTCACATTGGTGTGCAGCGTGTGGGATTCCAGCTTGCTATTGTTTTACCAGATAATCTCAATTGAATTGATCAACTGAAAACCACTAAAGGTACCTGAGGTACATATAATATCAAGTTTAGCTACAATAAGTTCTACTGAACTTAGAGTTGTGTGTTAAGGGATAGCACACCCTTTCTACAACTCAAGAGAGTTTAGTAGGCCACACTAGTGTAGGTAGTGCAATACACCAAACCACATTAGTAATGTCTAACCAGCCAGGAACCAGTGGGTCCCTACCAGGAACCAGTGAGCTCCTTCCCTATAAATATGAGGATCTCTCCTTTGCTCAGCGTAGGGTCTTATGTACCATTAGGAAGCTGAAGACAGGCAAAAGTCCATCTACCCAGCATCTCATAAAGATACTGAAACTGGATGATATCACAGGGCCTAGTGGGCCTGATGATGTAGACAGTGTGGGTGGGGCAGCACCTGAGGGTGGGTCCAGGGGTGGAAACTCCCCTGACCCTAATTCTAGTGCTGACTAGACTGGTGACAAGGACCAGACTCTGGTGAACACAGACCACCAGGATGAGGATGAGAAGGATGACAATAATGCCACTTCCTTCATTCCTCCTGGTAGGTCTGACAACAGGGCTAGAAGAGATACATCTCTATCAAGGGGATCTATCCAGTTTAACTCCTCTATCGGAACCTCTGTTTCTTCTCACAGAGGGAGGGAAACCTCCCAGGAGAGGAGAGAGAGACTGCTGAAGTATGAGCAAGACAAGTTCAACCTCAGAAAGCAGCAGATGGCTTTAGATAGGGAAGCTCTAGAGCTCTACAGAGCTATTAAAAAGCAGGGACTAGAGTCCCTTGGTGGCAGCAATTTCCCTAGAGATAGGGAGAGGTCTTATGACCATAGAAACCTAAGTAAGATTGTCCCTCCCTACCAGAGTGGGGATGACATCCACAAATGGATAACTGCCTTGGAGAGGGCCTGTAAAGTACAGATGGTCCCTCAAGGTCAGTGGGCAGCAATCTTAAGGCTCTCCTTTGCAGACAAAGGTAGAGACATGCTCCTCACTGTAAGAGAAGAGGATGATGATGACTACACAGTCTTTAAAAGTGCTCTAATAGAAGGGTTTGGCCTAACCACTGAACAATACAGGTTTAAGTTCAGAGACACCCAAAAGGCACAAAATCAGGACTGGGTTGACTTTGTTGACTGTGCTGCTAAGGCTCTGGAAGGTTGGTTATTGGGCAGTAAAGTGTGTGACTTCAAAGGATTGTACAATCTGATAATGAGGGAGCAGATTCTTAATAACTGTCAAAATCAGCTGTTGCACCAGTACCTGGTAGACTCGGATCGGACCTCTCCCCAAGAGTTGGGAAAGAAGGCAGACAAATGGGTCAGAACCAAGGTGAGGCAGAAAGTACAGAACCAAGGTGGTGACCCTAAGAAGCAAGATTCCAAAAACTCTGATAAGGGTGGGGACAAGGGTAAAGACCAGAAGTCTTCAAAAGGGCCCCAACAATCTTCTTCAGGTGGGGATTCACAGGCTAACAAAGAGAAAGGCCAAAAGAAACCTTGGTGCAAAATCTGTAAACAGAAAACTCACTGGACTAGTGACTGCACCAAGGCCAAAGAAAATACTCCAGCCCCCACCAATGCCCGTAAGGCACCTGGTCCCCCTAGTGCAGTTACAATGTGTGGTGGGAATACACAGAATAAGGGCGTAGTAGGGTTGAGCCTGGGTTCTGAGATGGACTCTGGCCTAGTCAGAGTACCACCGAAGGCTGTCCTTGTCATTGATGGGGGCATGGATATGTCCCCCTTTGTGAACCCCAGTAACCTGGGCAAATACAGACAGCATCCTTTAATTAATGGAGTTGAAGCTTGGGCATTCAGGGACATAGGAGCAAGTGTCACAATGGTGACAAAATATCTTGTGGATCCTGGGCAGATTATACTTGGTGAAATGTACCAAGTGACCAATGCTAGCAATGTCAGAACAGATCATTCTCTGGCAGTTGTTACCTTCTCCTGGGGAGGGGTAACTGGCCTTAAGAAGGTTGTGGTAAGTGCAGACCTACCAGTACAGTGCTTGCTTGGCAATGATCTGTAAACTTCAGCTTGGGCTGAAGTGGAGCACAGGACACATGCAGAAATGCTCGGAATCCCTCCCCATGTCTTTGCTGTGACCAGGTCACAGGAAAAAATGCCAAAAGCTCGACAGGCACTGAATTCTGGAATAATGGACCAGGTGCCTCACAAGAGGAGGAGCAGTAGGGTTAAGGCAGAGCCTTCCCAACTGACTCAGAATGCTGATCAGTCTCCTCAGGGAGATGATCGTGTGCCTGAAGAAGGAACTGTCCCAGAGGAGCTTAAACCTGACCAGGTTGAGTTCTTGGGGACAGGGGGCCCTTCCAGGTCTGATCTGAGCCAGGAGCAGAAAACCTGCCCCTCTCTTGAAACCCTCAGACAGCAAGCTGCTGATGAGGCTGCTGGGAATGCTAGTGGCACCCATAAAGTTTATTGGGATGATGGACTCATATATTCAGATAGTAGAGACCCCAAGCCTGGTGCATCCAGGAGGTTCTTTATACCTCTGAAGTGTAGAGGTTTCCTATTGACACTATCCCATGATATTCCCTTAGCAGGACACCTGGGCCAGAACAAGACTTGGGACAGAATTGTTCCTCACTTTCACTGGCCCCACATGTCTGAAGACACAAAGGAGTTTTGCTGCTCCTGTGTAACCTGCCAAGCCAGTGGAAAAGCAGATGGCACTACAAAGGCCCCCCTGATACCACTACCTGTGGTGGTGGGGGTGCCCTTTGAAAGGGTAGGGATTGACATTGTTGGTCCCATGGATCCCCAAACAGCATTTGGGCACAGATTTATACTGGTGGTGGTGGATCATGCCACCAGGTACCCAGAGGCAATTCCCCTAAGGACCACTATAGCACCTGTAGTGACAAGAGCTCTCTTGAGTGTGGTCTCAAGAGTAGGCTTTCCTAAGGAGGTAGTATGTGACAGAGATGCAAACTTTATGTCAAGTTACTTAACTGCTATGTGGAAGGAGTGTGGAGTGAATTACAAATTCACCACACCCTATCACCCACAATGCAATGGTTTAGTTGAGAGATTCAACAAAACCTTAAAGGGTATGATCAAAGGACTCCCAGAGAAGCTTAGGCGAAAATGGGACCTGCTCTTGCCCTGCCTTTTATTTGGATACAGGGAGGTGCCTCAGAAGGGGGTTGGCTACAGCCCATTTGAACTTCTGTTTGGTCACCCTGTCAGGGGTCCATTGTGTTTGGTGAAGGAAGGATGGGAGTTACCTCTCAAGCCCCCAACGCAAGACATAGTGGACTATGTACTTGGTCTCCACTCCAGGATGGCTGAGTACATGAAAAAGGCAAACAAAAACCTTGAGGCTAGCCAGGAACTGCAAAAAGCCTGGCATGACCAAAAGGCTGTACTGACTGTTTACCAGCCAGGCAGAAAGTGTGGGTGTTGGAGCCTGTGGCCCCAGCAGGACAAGTGCAGTGGACCCCACACTATTGTTGAACAGAAGGGTGAGGTTACTTATCTAGTAGACCTAGGAACTCCCAGGAGTCACCATAGGGTTCTCCATGTCAACAGGCTGAATCCATATTTGGACAGGGCTGACATGGGCTTGCTAATGGCAACTGAGGAGGGACAGGAGGAAGAGAGTGACCCACTCCCTGACCTCCTCTCACAGAACCCTGATGATGGGTCAGTTGATGGTGTAGCCTTGGCAGGCAGCCTCACTGCCCAGCAGCAAACTGATTGCAGACAGGTTCTCAATCAGTTCAGACACATGTTCTCACTGACTCCAAGTCAGACTACCTGGTGCACTCATTAAGTGGACACTGGGGACAGTCTGCCTATTAAAAATAAGATGTATAGGCAACCTGACCATGTCAGGGACTATATCAGGAAAGAAGTCCAGAAAATGTTAGATTTGGGAGTTATTGAACCCTCAGATAGCCCTTGGGCTAGTCCTGTGGTCCTTGTGACAAAACTTCACACCAGTGGTGGAAAAAGAGAGATGAGGTTTTGTGTGGACTACATGGGTCTCAATGCAGTCACCAGGACTGATGCCCATCCAATACCAAGGGCAGATGAGCTCATAGATACTTTGGCCTCAGCCAAGTACCTCAGCACATTTTACTTGACAGCTGGCTTGACTAGCTGATGATGCAAAGCCAAAAACAGCATTTTCTACCCCTAGTGGGCACTATCAATTTGTGGTAATGCCCTTTGGTTTGAAGAATGCACCTGCCACTTTCCAAAGGTTGGCGAATACAGTTCTCACAGGCCTGGAAGCCTTTAGTGCAGCATATCTAGATGATATTGCTGTCTTTAGCTCCACCTGGGAGGATCCCCTGGTCCACCTAAGGAATGTTTTGGAGGCCCTGCAAAAATCAGGACTAACTATCAAGGCTACTAAGTGCCAGATAGGGCAGAGTCAGGTTGTGTACCTGGGTCACCTTGTAGGTGGAGGCCAGGTTCAACCATTGCAGAGCAAGATCCAAACTATAATGGAATGGACTGCTCCAACTACCCAGACTCAGGTGAGAGCCTTCTTAGCAGTTCGGGCTGGACTGTTCCCATGAGGCACAGGGTCAGACTGATTTGCATATGGCCATGTCTGAACTGGGGTGGCAGAGTGGGCTAAAGAACGGTGATGGATTAAACCCAGATCAGTTGACTGGGGGTGAGTGCTTGCAATGTTCAACACTCCGTCCATCATTTCCTTTGGTTTTTGCTTTGTTCGCCATAAGTTGGCAGGGTATGCTCAGACGTGAGTACCTTGCTCCCTTTGCCACTGGATTCAAGCAAGCCTGGCTGAAGACAGCTGAAATGCCAGAAACCGGTCCTAGGAAGCTTGTTTCCGGTCCAGGGAAGACATGGCTTGGCAGTTCGGGCTGGACTGTTCCCATGAGGCACAGGGTCAGACTGATTTGCATATGGCCATGTCTGAACTGGGGTGGCAGAGTGGGCTAAAGAACGGTGATGGATTAAACCCAGATCAGTTGACTGGGGGTGAGTGCTTGCAATGTTCAACACTCCGTCCATCATTTCCTTTGGTTTTTGCTTTGTTCGCCATAAGTTGGCAGGGTATGCTCAGACGTGAGTACCTTGCTCCCTTTGCCACTGGATTCAAGCAAGCCTGGCTGAAGACAGCTGAAATGCCAGAAACCGGTCCTAGGAAGCTTGTTTCCGGTCCAGGGAAGACATGGCTTGGCAGTTCGGGCTGGACTGTTCCCATGAGGCACAGGGTCAGACTGATTTGCATATGGCCATGTCTGAACTGGGGTGGCAGAGTGGGCTAAAGAACGGTGATGGGTTAAACCCAGATCAGTTGACTGGGGGTGAGTGCTTGCAATGTTCAACACTCCGTCCATCATTTCCTTTGGTTTTTGAGAGCCTTCTTAGGCCTGACTGGGTACTATAGGAGACTTGTCAAAGGGTATGGATCCATAATGACCCCTTTGATTGATCTGACCTCTAAAAGAATGCCTAAGAAAGTTCAGTGGACAGTTAGCTGTCAAAAGGCATTTGATGACCTGAAGCAGGCCATGTACACTGCTCCCATTCTGCAGAGTCCTGACTATTCCAAACAATTCATCGTTCAAACTGATGCATCTGAGTTGGGGGTAGGGGCTGTGTTATCACTACTAAATGAAGAGGATGAGGATCAGCCAGTAGCTTTTATAAGCAGAAGGCTGACAACCAGAGAGAAACGTTGGTCAGCTATTGAGAGGGAAGCCTTTGCTGTGGTTTGGGCTCTGAAGAAGTTGAGGCCATACTTGTTTGGCACTCACTTCATTGTTCAGACAGACCATAAGCTCCACTTATGGCTTAAACAGATGAAGGGTGAAAACCCCAAACATTTGAGGTGGTCCATTTCCCTACAGGGAATGGACTATACAGTGGAACATAGACCACGGAGTAGCCATGCCAATGCAGATGGACTCTCCAGATATTTCCACTTATAACATGAAGACTCAACTGGTCAAGGTTAGTTTAATGTCCTTCTGTTTGGGGGAGGTTGTGTAGGAAAGTAGGATCAGCTTCTTATGGTACCCCCACTTTTTGCTTGATGCCTCACTGTTTTTGACTAGTCTGGCTGGGATGCTGCTAATCAGGACCCCAGTCTATCTGCTTTCTCCCTTAAATTGACATACATGTACTTTGGTACACTCCAGATTGGATATTGAGGTACCCTTATAAGTCCCTAGAATATGGTACACCAGGTACCAAGGGCATAGGTACCCCAGAGGCCTCCCATGGGCTGAAGCATGTATAATGCCACCCATGAGAGGCCATGCAATATGGAACTCTAGGTCTGCTACTGCAGCCTGTGTAAGATGGTGCTTGCACCACTTACTTTAGATATAGGTTCACTATATCTAATGGTCACTACACTTAAAACTTATAAATCACCCCTATAGCAGGCCTTATCAATCCTGAAGGCAGGGTGCTGAGTTTTATGTGAGAGGGTGCCCCTGCATGAGCAGAGCCTCGCTGCAGCCTTCGAAGACCATTCTCCTGGGTTGTCTGTGACTCAGCCGGACATATAGGTAGAGGTGTATTATAACCTCGCGGTAAATGCTATCTCAAAAACGGCTGCATAGAACCATATTGGGTTAGGTGTCAAACACCTTTGATTCATATCTTCATACCAGAAACTGGTGTTGGAGATATGATTCCACCCTTCTGAAGCAAGCTTTGTGGGGTCACCGGTTTACCCGGTACCGGCCTTCCAGACCCAGACAGCACAAAATGGATGCGGCCAGCCACAGACACATTTCTGCCCTCCTGCTACTGAGCCAAGCTCGAGCAGAGGGAGGCATGACAATAGGTATCCTTTTCTCGGGGAGTTGTGACCACCTCCCAGACTGGGTTTAGTGTATTGGGGCTGGGTGGGTGCACTCTGCGAGTACCAGAAAGTCTGCACTGGGGGCACATTTGGTGTCCCTGTGCATAGTCCAGCTCAAACCAGTTCTGGGAGCCGTTGGCTCCTGCTCTGGTGCAAAACTGGACAAATGACACAGGAGGGTCCCCTGAATCTGTCCAACCCTCTCCCGTGGGTATACAACGGATTACCTGGCTACAGGACATTAGATTTTACGTGGACAAGATTCTACAAGAAGAAACCACTGACCTTCGACCCTCCGAACACCTTGAACTTCGCTGGACCTCGACTGGTCTTTACTCTGTCCCTGTTTCTGTTCCAAAGCCTAGTTGATGCCGTGCCTCCATACAGACTCCATGCAGGACCTGTGGGGCACTTAAGACAACAGAAGAATCTCCCTTGGAGTGAAGGAGTCACTCCCCTACTTCGCAGGCACCTAAAGCACAACTGACGGTAGCTGCTCCTGAGCTCCTGCAGACTCTGAAGATTTCCCCAACACAGGAGGTAGGTTCCTGAAGGTCCCTGAGGTCGATGTGCTCTCTCCCCGAGTTTGAGGCCAGTATCCCTCGTGGGGGCTGTGTAACCCGAACCCCTGTGCACTATGTCCATTTGCAAGTACATATGCTTGTTGGCAATTCCCGAGCTTGTGCATTCAACTCCGTGTAGTCCTGACCCTGAGCAGTATTTGCACCAAATAACTCTGGCCTCCTCACACGGAGTGCTCCGTCGGCTTGTGTTTTGTAATCTTGCTCGAGGTCCCCTCGCGACTCCTGGTCCTTTGGCCTGTGTGTCCCCATGAGGATCATCTTGGTTGTTCTTGGGCTTTCCTGGTTGCTCCAGACCTGCCCTGACACTTCATTGGTTGATGAGTCCCCTGGACCTTGCTGGTCTACACCGTAACCTGTTTGTCCTTCCTGCATGGGTTGCTGTTGCCAAGGCTTGTTGTTGCTCCCGCCGGACGCCAACCCCTCAGCACTCGACACCCTTCATGGGACAGCTCACTTTTGGCTCCTGGTCATCCTCGATGCCTCCAGGACCTCTTGGCTGCAGAGTCAAGCATCCCTTCTTCGCACCTGATGTACCCGACATCGGTGGGCATTTGTCTACGGAGCCCCTGGTCACCCTGAAGTGACCCAGACTCTGTCCCCTCTGCTTTCAGGTTCCTTCCATCCAGAATCCAGGCTTGGATTCCATCGGACCCTTTTCACCTTCACGGCACCAGTGCTTCTTCACTTCCTTCCATTTAGAACAACAAGAGTTTCCAACGCCACTTCAGAACTATGCACCCGGCTTCCCTGGGATAGGTAACTCTGATACTACCGTATCCACGGGTGGGTCAGCTCTTTAAAATCTTAAATTCCAAAGGGTTTGCTCAAAGTCCTCCTAGAAGGGTCCTTAAACGTTAACTTTGCAACGGCAACTTTCCCATAGAGTTGTACGGAGCACGCGGTCGTGTTTCCTCACTGCACTCATCCTCTGTGGGTCTCCTGTGTCATAACCTTGGGTGGTTCCTTGGGGTCCCAGCGATTCTACGTGCACTAGGCACTGTGTCTAGTCAAGTCGTGATTGGTATACCACTATCTTAGTGTATGGTTCGATTTCCCCCTGGAGCCCGCTGTGTATTGTGCTACTTACAACTGTTCTATTGATCCAGTATTGTTTGCTTTGTGTCCTATCCTCGTGTATAGAACAGTAGCGAGTGTTATAGTAATACATTCATATTTTTATATAACTCCTTTGTGGTTCTCCTTCATTTAGTCATTCTAATCTTGTTTCCAAACATATGGGTAAAACAAAAGACATGCATCTAATTGTAATAAAAATATGGTAGCATATTTGGTTTTTGTGACCTACACTCCCCACCGGTATGTACTGGTGCGTTTCAGATTAAATCTTATTCCTTGCATGCTGGGTTTTCCTATGGGAGTCTATTCAAATAACGTATTGATAGTTTGCCCATGTGATGGTATTTCACCCCAGTCCAATCTTCATTTTATATTCTTTTGTAAATTTTATTTCCATGAGCGCAAAAAAGTATATTTGTCCCGTATTCCAGAAATATAGTTTTGCCCAATGTCGCCCAGCTTTGTTTTTCCTTCAAATGCTTCTGAATCCTTATTTATGTTTTTCTCTTGCATCCTATCTATGTTTGGCCTTAGTAAGTCGGAGATCAATCAGCCCATAGCTTGCACTTTCATTGATGTTGGCACTGCTTTGTATATATTCCAATATTCTAAAGGAATTTATATGTCTTTTTAATAAGTCTATTTTTAATCTTAGCTTCTTTTTATACAGTTTTTCTCTGTAATTAGTTATTAATATGCTGTGTAAATGAGTTATGTAATTGATACTGGCTGTATGACCTATTGTACTTTTATGATCTTATTGATTAAGGTTGAATAAAGTTAATGGAATCAAATTGATTCTTCCTCCCCATAGACTGCTAGTACATAAGGAGGTAAACGCTCTCCTGCTACAATAGTGGGAGCATCATGAAAAAGCAGCATTGGCAACAATATTTAAAAGCTTTACTCACTGTCAAAGCATGAAATTGAGCCTCATCCAGCCTTAGGTATAGACCCTTTGCTGGGAAATTTGTCAGGACATCCATCTGTGGATTCATACAAAGAAGTAGCAGCTGATGCAATCCCAAAGACGGTAGAGGCTACCCTGAATAAAGGTGATGCTGGTCTAAATCTAGCAACAATAGAAGACATTTCGGGTATTAACTCTTTAGAATTTCTTTTTAAAGACATTTGTGCACTAGATGCTTCTGGTCAAGCAAGAGAGGATTGCTCTGAACTCTTTAAAATTAAGCTATAACTTAAGTTCATTTGGGATTTAACCTGTGATGAGTTAAAAGCAATTGCTTTTGCTAGTTCAATAGCAGCAGTACAGAGACAAATCTATCTTCGCAACTGGAAAGTGGAGAGGCTCAGAAAGGAGCTCTGCTGAAGCTCCCTTTAGGGGGTTACATCTGCTTTGAAAGTCAGTTAGAGGATAATTTTTAGAAGAGACTTTAAAAATGAGAACCATGCTCAAGTGTTTAAAACACAATAATCTGGTCTTATGGGCATTATACATGCCGAGACGCTATGATCCTTCCACATCTAGGGTCAAATTTGAGCAGTCTTCTTCACTGCATTCCCACGGGGTAGGCCAAACAGATTTATCTTCATTCAAGAGTCTACAACAGATATGAATATGCCACTATTCCCCCTGCAACAGAACCAGTGGAAGGTCATCTTCCCCGTTTCTAACAGGTATTGGAAAGCTCAATTTCAAATGCTCAAGGTATAGATGTAATAAAACAAGTTTACTCGAAGGTTACTCAAAGAACTTCTAAACAGATTCTGGTACTTTGTCAAAGCCTTGGCCAATTCAGGGAATTGCAGAACTAATAGAAAAAAGTGATGTGATTCCCTCTAAAAAAGCGTTTTCTGTTTTTCTGGTATTAAAGCCTTCAGGAAAATTCCATCTGATTATCAATCTGAAGCCACTAAAGCATTACACAAATACAATTCACTCCAAAATGGGAACAATTAAAAAAAATCCTTTGATCTCCCCATGGCAATGCTTGACTGATTTACATGATTCAAACCTTTATATGTCAGTGTCTTATTCCTATCAGAGGTTCCTTCTAGTCTTTGCAGAAGAGCGTCAATGACAATTCTAAGTCCTCTACTTTTGTCTAAACAATCCTCCAAGGTTATTTAACAAAGTGATGGCTCCCCTGGTAGCAATCCTACACAATTCAGAAATACTGGTCTATCCTTATCTGGATGATTGGCTGATCAATGCTCCTTTAACAGAAAGGAATCTAAAGGACACACAAAGTGTATGCCGGCTTTTGATAAATCATGGATTCATCCACAGCTGCTAGAAATCTCAGCCTGAGCCATCACAAGACATCAAACTCATTGTTGGGCAATTTCAAACACAGCTGGGAGAAGTGTTCTACCGAACCTGAGGTTTGGAAAACTTCAACTGCATTTGTCAACCTTATTGGCTCACACGCTTCCTACGTTCTGCAGACCAGGATGGGGAGCAACGTTCAACCTCAGTTAGCAGAGGAACAATGGGTTCCTTGACAGAGAATACATACATCTACTGTAACGAGGTAGTGTCAGTTCTCTGAGTGCTGTATTGGTTTTCTCCTCAGTTAACGGATAAAGCAATTATTCTGAGGAGGGCAGGCAAGACTGTAACAAAATCCTATGAAAATCATCAACAGGGGCAAAGTTGCCTTCTATAGCTGCCCTAATCATTCAGATAGATTGTTAGGCAGAGAACTATCAGCTATCCTTAACATTTTGCCACATTCTGGGGATACACAATGTGAAGATTGACCTTTCCTCTTTCTCACAACTTCCATTTGTCTATGGTGATGCTCAGGAGCAGTTACATCTGGTTTGTTGGCCCTCAAGTTCATCTGTTTGCACATGGCAGTATCACACCTTTTGCCTGTTATCTATCATGGTATCGGACCTGGGAACTTTGAAGGGGGTGTTCCAACATTCTCCATGTCCCTCTCTACTTATTTTTTATGCATTGTCTCTCTTCCCTCAATAGGCAGGTTTCTGTTGCATCTAAAGAGAGAAAAAGCAGAAATAACCCTGGTAGTAGCCATTTGACCACACATCAGTTGATGTCCCTCCTTTTTAGGAAAGTGAATTTGTGCAGGAATAGAGTGTTCCTACAGATCCTTGGCCCCGAGCAGCCCTTGTCTGTCTTTATACTCTATGCAGAGTCTGCTTGAAAGCTGACAGGAGGGGGTTTCCATTAATTAGTCCTTTCTGCTCAGTTAGCAGCATTGATTCAGGAATCTTAAGGGATTCTACTTGGAAGTCTTATAATCACCACTCGCTGTCCATTTCCTCTTGGTGTCATAATCATTCTTTTGATCCTTGGAGTTGTTGACATTCTTAGTCAAACGTGCTCACCCCCACTCATCAGCATCTCTGGTCCTGGCATTATTGGCCACTCTTTCTGTACTTTGCTCAGGGTTTTGCTCTGGGGATGTCATCTGTGATGAGTGACAAGAGTCAATCTTCCCACTATTGTTGCTGTCACATGTGTGCTACCCAGTTGTTGAACCTCCATCACCACCATAGTCACTCCTGTCCTCATGAGGGCATCAAAAAAGCCATTACTATATGCCCAATCTTATTTCTCTGTTTTGACTCAGCTCTTCACCTGTGATCCTGCCCCTCCTGTCAAGATTATTTTCAAGCCAAGCATTGATAACATCTTTCCACAATTCTGTTAGCAGCTCTACTTCAAATTCTTCTGCAGTGTCTGTGAGAAGGTCGCTTGGCATATGCTGTCCACTAGTTAAAGTGGGCAGCCTGTACCAATCCACACAACCCTTATGATGTATGAGGTCAAAGATAACCTTACTGAAAGCTATGCTTTAGGTAGCTATGGAGAACAGCCTTCAGGATTAATCTTGAAGGAATGTAATTCTGTTACTTGCTCAAGAAATTATTAGGAATGGATTTAAATGATGACTCCCTTCGGGGGAATTGTTGTTATTGTTAAAGGATTTGTGTCTGATTGTTTTTTAATGTATTGTTTGTTTGTATGTTTTTATGTTTAACAGCCCTGAAGAAGTCCCAAGCGAATAGGGACGATACTCGTAGGCTGTTCTTCTTGGATATGTCATCTTGTTTTTACTTGAAAATCATGAATAAAAATTGATGAAAAGGATTCTGGAAGAATGATGTTTAATATATGATTGTTTGCTGTCAAGAGCTTCGTTACAAATTGGGTCATGAACACTATGATGTGAAAGAGATCTTTTTAGACTCTTGTAAATATTTCGGTTATGCTCCTCATTTGTTTGGTTATATGTATAGACTTGGGTTTTTGCGGTTGACCCAAAAGAGTGAGCATATCTAAGAACACTAGGGACAAATGGTGTGCAGGCAAAAATATACCATAACCGTTTTGCTATTGTGATTTAGTCCCTGATAATATTTTGGGTAAGACCCACCGTGTCCCTTCGCCAGATTGAATGCCATAGCAAAACTGGCGCAAGTGATATTAAATCTGTTATGTATGGTACATTCGGCAATTGATACATAGTATAGTTCGAGCAACTGGTAGGCAAAGATAATAATTTTTTAAAGAAACAATCTTCTTTTGATTGTAAAAGATCAGCATTCGATGTTCCCCAAATCCCTGCTCCATAGGTAGCTAATGAGATGGCATTAGCAGAATAGATCTTTTTAATTGGTTCTAATGGCTTAGTGACCAGTTTTATAATAATGAAGAATATTGCCACAATACACTTTTCTAATGCATGGCATCTATTTGTTATCATATTTGGGCAAGTTCCCCAGTTATTAAAAAGTACTCCCAAATATGAAAAGGACTTAGTTATTTCCACTCTCCGTGCCACAGTATAAAATGAGGGTGTTTTTTGGTGGTTTTCCCACAATTAAAATAATTGTTTTTTACTTATTCACCTTTAAATCCAATGAAGCCATATAGGACACATAGTTATTGATCCGCTTTTGGCCACCTATACCAGTCTTTGCAATTAGGCATAGAGTAAACTGGGGATCTGTTTGTTGTTTACCATGGGGACATCAATTGTGGACTGATCCACTGCTGCTTCAACACCGTTAGTATAGAGTGAGAATAGAAAGGGGGCTAACACACACCCCTGCCTGACACCCCTAAGGATAGGGAAGGATCTAGTGCATTTACCCTGACTACCAAACCTTCCCTATCCCTTTTTTTAAGCCATACTGCACCGGTATTAATATATTTTTGCTGTAGCCCACTCTTCTAATTTATTTATCAGCAGATGACCCATTACTTTTAAGGTTCCATCCAGAAGTGAAAAGGGTCTATAGTTTTTAGGCAGTGACTTATACCATTTCTTATGGATTGGCACAAGGATAGTTGTTTTCCACAATACCGGGGGGTCCACTATAGCATTTGCATTGAACATGTTCGTTAAGATCGGGATCCATAGGTCAGGTTTATCAAAAACAAAATTGACCGGGGGCCCATCCAGGCCTGGGGCTTTAGAACTACTGGATTGCATTGGGCCACAATTCACTTCTGCCATAGAAAACACAATGGGTGTACATACATCCTTATTTGAGGCATCATCGGTTACTTTTTCCTTTTCTTGGTCTAGCCCAAATATACTTGAGTAATGATCCACCCACTCATCCTCTCCCACGGGGGTCTCTAGAGAGGGACCTGTGTGTTGATTCAGAAAGGGAGAGTTGATTACAGCCCAAAATTCCTTTGAGAGTGTTAAATCTGTTGCATGTTGTAAATTGCCTCAAGCCTCCTCCTTTAGTATTTTCAGCCTATGTCGCCTGCAGTCCTTATATTGGATACGGAGAAAGCCAACCAATTCTTTATTTCTTGGGTTTCCTTTTAGTGCTTTATGCAGGTTGCCAAGAGCTTTGGTACAGGTCGTATCAAGCCAACGCCTGACCATAGGTTGACGCTTTTTTATTGCGTGATCGTAAGTTACTTTCCACTACCTTAAGCAGTGAATGCCTGCACAATATTCAATGGGTCACTATACAAATCTAGGCGGATTAGAAGCTCCTGCTGGATGCAGCCAATTGTATTCGGGACAAATACATTTTTAAAAAAATCTTTTCCCATTTAAGCTCCTTCTAGCTATAGTTGGCACTGGTATTATCCTTTCATATGGGTTAATAGGCTGTTCCTATAAATTTGAAAAGTGATAGCGGCATGGTCACTAAAATTTGTAACGAAGATTTCTATCTTGTTAAAAAAAGCTTTTACAGCAAATGCAACCAACAAATATCCTATCGTGGAGCCATATATAATGTCCCCAAAGGTTTTTTCCAGGGTACCTGTAGACTCATCAATTGGGTGGAGTATGACCAGGTTCCGCGCAATCAGGAGCCTGTTTAATTTCTCCCCATAAAGGGTGTGTGAAAAATGCAATGTTACTAGGCATCCTTCATCAATCAACCCACATAAAGGTTTTGTATTCTTTGGGCAACTATAAACGTTAAAACCGCCCATCCAGACTATGTTAAATGGATGATGATGAGTAGTTGTAGCCCCATCGATTGCACCCTCTAGTTAGTGAATCACCTCAGGCATATTACCCTCAAAGTTGTTAATATCAAAATTAATTAACAGGATATCCTCTATCCCGGGCCACTACATATTATAATATGATAATAGGAGTACTGTAAGTCAGTCTGGTATATCTTTATGCGTAAAGTATTTCTTAACAGACCCAGTAGTTCCCCCCTCGCTCTGCCTGACTGTGAGGAGACAGCAGGGGTTTGAATTGAATGGTATCCATTAATATGAACATCACCCACTTCCCAGGTTTCGTGCAAGCATACTAAGTTGTATCGTTAAATGATTTTAGTCCAATCATCATTATTTTGCTTGGATCTAAGTCCTGCTATATTCCAGCTTAATGATTTAACCATACCTTCTCTCAGGACCAGGGGATGGTTAACCTTTAGAGAAAATCCCTCCTTCTGTCCCTAACTATCGAATAAGTGCTGTAACTCCCTACCCTCCTCCTGTAAGTTGCAGGATTCAAGCCCCTCCAGAGCCACAAATTTATTAGCCAGTGGGATAGCCAGAATGTGGTTCCATCTTTCAGGGATGACCAAGGGAGCGGAAGGGAGTTGGGGATCAAATGTATTAACTAATACGCTCCCTGAATGCTTATAACCCTGAGGTCTGTAAAAAAACTACAAGGGTAAAGCGTAAATCTGTGTGGACCAAATGGGGGCATTGGGGAGCCTATCCAAAAGATGGTTCACAAGATATTGGTTATTAAAATTAATAACTATGCTATCCCACTTCTTGTGTTTGTGGAATAACCAAGACATTGCACTCTTCTGGCAATAATATTGTGATTTGCAATGCGGGAGCAATCATAGGACTCAATAAACTTGGACATCCAAAGTAATGATTTATTCATCAGTTGCTGTGTTGTTTCTAGCTGCGCCAGCTGTAGTTGCGGAGTGTTTGCTAATATAATCACAAATGAGGATGCAGCTGGATGGAGGTTTAAGATTGATTTAGGATTGTTCCTTTGTAAATGGCCTCCCCGCCCTTCCCCTATCATGTCCTGGCTTACTGTAGATACTCTAGGTGTATATATAGCCTGCCATTGCTGTGAGGCTTGATTGTTAGAGGGACCTGCATAGTTGGTTACAATATAATTCTGCTGCCCATTACATACAATTTCAGCACTGGTCAGTACTGGATTAGTTGCACTGCTCTCTGCCACCCTATTGTCCTATAGTTGTTGTGGAGCTAATGAGGACACAACCCTAGCCCCGAGTGGGTGGTTACCAGAAGGATGATCTTTACATTTACATTTACATGTGCAATTATCAGCTCTCTGGACCAATATAGGCCTCATAGTACTTTTAGATGTACTGCCCCCCCCGGCTGTTGATCACAGCTAAACTAGCCTCAATCCGTTCCAATCTCTCTATCAAAGGCAGCGGAAGGCGTGAAACAGTTTGTTCCATTTCTAGGTTAGTTATCGCACACTCAGATATAGTCTTTGAAGAGAGTTCTTTTCCTGCCCCTCCCCCAATAGCCATTGTTGCTGTTTTGGCTAGTCTTAGGGGCCTGCTGCCCCTCTTTTTTTTAACCGGAGACTCCTCGGGAGACTCTTGAATACCCAAGTAACTAGATAGAGTTTGGGGGTCCGCACTTCTAGCTGCGTTTGGCGCATTCAAGCTGGCAGGCACATCGTGCGAGGAATCACCAATATGACCGGGTGTTTGTAAAGTCTGTGTGCTCACCTCACCTTCAGTCAGCCTTCCTTCCGCCCTCTCTATCTCTTTCCATAGCGCGCCTGCTGCTCTCAGCAGGAAAGAGTCCAATGTGTTAACCGCTTCAAGTCCCTGATTACAAGCTTTGGCCTTTCGCTTCACCATATCGCCAAATGATGCCAAGTGTCCCCCAGGTAAGATGTTCAAAACACCTCATTAAAGGGGGGCCCAGCCTCCTCTGGGCTCCAATGGGTGTGGACGCTCCCGACTTTGGCCCAGGCTTTGCCACGGCGCATCCCTCACTGCCGGACTCCTGGCGCCTTTACAGGCGTTGGTGTCGTGGTGGGAGGCGGGAAAGCAAGTCCTAAGGGCTTTAAATTTGTTATCAGCACACTAAAAATCTGAATTTTAGGGTTTGCTGACTATGATTCCTGCAAAACGTAGGAATTTCCATTCCCAATATCTCCTTCTTTCTGTGCATAGTGAGGCACAATACTTTAAGTGAGGAAGCATTCAGGAGTAGACCATGCAGTCTTTGAATCCTCTGTTAATGCTATACTTTACATGTACCAGATCACGAAGTCTACAGTTAATCAGAATTTCCAAAGGCTGACTAAAAGGGCAGTAATGTTGACGGCAGATCATCCCATTGGCCTTATGGGTGTGTTGGAGAAGTGCTTGGCTCCTTCAGGTCTATATGTAAGTTCAGACTAGCAGCACCTCTGCTACAAGGGTGAGTAACAATGCTCTATGTACCAGAAAATCAGTCAAAATCACAAACCTCTAAACGGTTGGTAGGCCCAGTTTGATATTCTATAGGGAAAAACTTTATTCCCATGGGTTCACCATTTAACTCATGACTGAACCAAACTAAGAGTGCCTTAAAGTGATTTACGTGATCTTTAACCACAGTGCTACCAAGTCAAATCCTAAAACAGATATAGAGCTTTATAAGAATTACCCCAACCATGCTATCTAATTCTTCCCAAAACCATTGCTCTTGAAAAAAATTGCCCTTATGAGGAATAACAGAGAGAATGACACCTATTAATTCCTTTCAAAACAAAGATTTTATTAATTACGCCCATTAGGAAGTTGATAGTTCTTCCTGCAATGTACTAAAGTGCAAAACTTATGTACACATTTCTTAGACAGGCTTTTCAGCATATGTATGTTCTTATAAAAGTTTATTTTGGAAACAATATTTCATTAAACCAATTACAATTTTAGTTTCAGACAAAAAATACATGAACCTTCCAAAAGTGGTTTAAGTAGATAAATGCTCCAGGAATATATTGATATTTGCTTGGGGTAATTAGTTGTACATATGTTACATTTGAATATGTTCTGTATTCTGTATTTCCCTTCCCCTTTAAGGTTTGTATCTTATGTCACACATTCTAGTTCCACAGAGAATGTTATGTGGCTGCTAAGCACTCAGGGCAGTTGCACTGTTCCTGTATGCTGAACAGTTTTTCCTTGTTGCTGTGCCGCATTGATATTAAATATTATTTCAACTGAGTAAGTTCCAGCTCTTTATTACAAATTTTGGCGACGAGTTGAAGGATGAAACACCCCACCAACTACAAAGCGGCACAGGCGTGGAGTGTTTGAGAACCGATTTAAATAATATATGGGAACGAAGATTGTATGGCAGTGTTCACCTGGAGGAAAATGGTGAAATTACTCGGGAAGAAGAATCCGGAAGTAAGGAATGAGAAGGAGTGAAAGAAACTGATTTCAACAAATTTGAAGAAAAAGTAAGAGGAAAAATTTACAAGCGGCGGTTGGAGTGAAGTGTACAACGTGCACGACTTACTGATTAAAAGTATACAGGACGTCATCGAGGAGGAGCGAGACACCAAAGACGTGAGAAGTCTGACAAAGTATTCCAGACTCAGCAGCGTCATCGGAGGGAAACGTTGCGTGTCATTCAAGCGTGAAGAAACGTTGCACGTCACTCAAGCGTGCACACGCAAGACGGAGAAAACATGACGGTCATTTTAGAAAAAGGAAATATACGTCACCATGACAACCAGCTCACGGAGCGGAGAAGAGCTGTTTCAGGACGAGAAAAACAGCGCTTTAGGCAACGGAACGAGGAGAAACATAAATTAAAAAAAAGAAAATATTGCAGCAGTAAGTTTGGTTTTTTTGGGGGGGGAAATTCATCTGGGGTGAATTATTAAAAAAAAATAAGAGAGAAAGACCAGTCAAAGAAGAAGAGTTCATTTTAGCAATCCACCGGTAAGAAACTAAATAGGAATTTGGACTAGGACAATTCAACAGGAACACTTATGCTCTGTAGTTGAGACATCAAAATTCTATATAGGTAGAGTGATTTATGTACAGTGGCAATTTTTTTAGAAGAAAGACTTGGCTTAATTTGGTGCAAAACAAAATTTATATAGGATTAAAATTTCCACAGGTAATTATAGTATTGCAAAAGTATAAAAAAAAAATATATATATATATATATAGTCTTTTAAAAAAATGTTTTCGCTGACAAGGAATTTAAAAAGAGTTCTTAGTGTAAATTATGTAATATTAAGAAAAAAAAATGAAGTTTGATCCCCCAGATACATTTTTACAAAATAAAGGAGACCCACCCATCCCATGGACACGTTGGAAGGAAGAATTCATAAACTATATGAAGGCCATTGACGGGGAGCGTATGGGGGCAGAAAGAAAAAAAGTATTCTTTTACATTGCTTGGGGTCAGAGGGACAAGTTGTTTTTCGAGCTTTACCAGAAGTTGCTCCCAGTGAAGTTGAAAGCACTAATGTATATAAAGAAGCCTTGCTTAGGTTAAAAAAACGGTTTAAACCAGTTACTAATATAGCTCTAAATAGATATAAATTTTACACTTGGGCGCAAAATGAAACAGAATCATTTGATGAGTTTATCACTGCTTTAAGATCGTTGGCGTTACATTGCAATTTTGGGAATATGTGTGATGAAATGTTGAGAGACCAAATTATTGTGCATGTTGAGAATTTGAAAATGCAAGAACGCCTTTGGGAATTAGGAGACCCTAAGTTATCTGAAGCAATCACCATTGCTAAATCCATAGAGCAATCTGAAAAATGAATGTTTACTGTTAAGAACCACAGTGGTGAAAAAACAGAGTCTTCTGATGAAATTTGCGCAGTGAAACGAACTAGTATGCAGAGCAATGAAAATATGCAAGCAGGTCCAAGTTCAACAAGGTCAAATAGTTATGGTAATTTTAAGAGCGCTGATAGATATGAAAGATCTTTTATGTGTTATAAATGCAGAAACAGGTCGCACATGGCTTCGTTTGGAGGATGTCCTGCAATTAACAAAGAATGTAGGAAGTGTGGCAAGTTCGGCCATTTTGCTATTGTGTGTAGAGATGTTAGGAAATGTACTCCTACACCTCGCGGAAAAGTGACATGTGTTTCAGAGGAACATTTAAAAAGTTGCAAGTGTGAATGGGTTGAAAATTGTAATGAAAATAAGAAAGGTTTTGAAGTTTATCTTAAAGAGGGTATTTCTAATGTTAATGACTCAACAGATGGTCAATTATATTGAGGGGAATATAGTAAGTGGTCGTTGCAATGCGGACATGGAGAAGGAAAAAGGGTTAATCATAGAGGCCCCGAATAATCCAGATGGGGTTGCACTAGTAAAGGACCCAAGCGAATCGAGGGGCGAAACAGGGATCAGAGCTGATGAGGTGATCTTAAGCACCCAGGGCAATAGGTATATTACCCCCAGTGGTAAAGAGGGCACCCCGAATAAAGATGGTAGTACCACTAGGGGGTTCCCCAATGGGAAGGACGTAAATATTCAGCCATACCATTTAGATCTACCTCCTGATTGTTCCCCCTATGTTGTGGTTTTAACTGGAGTTCCCGAATTGAAATCTGGCACTGTCGAGCTGTATGACCAATTGAAAAACAAGACGATTCATTGGTTAAACACCAATAGACCCCTCCCCAGAGAAATACACTCTCAGATATTATCAGTTAGAAGAGTGAATTGGGTAGGATGTAGAGCTAAAAATTCCCCGGGTGATTGTATTGTCATCAATTTTCTAAACCCGAAGGTAGTGGAGTGCGTTTGTACAGGCCCTCACACCTTTTCAAGATCTGCTATAAAAGCCCGGGACTTGAGTTATTTCTATAACCTGCCTGATCATATGCCTAACTATGGGTACCACAAACAGTATAGGGGAGTCCCTGGTAAGCCGATCCGGTCTACCGGGTGGACAACAGGGGAAAGTAACGACCCCTTACAAGGAATCCAACTTGGTAATAGGTTCAGTGCTCAGTACCTGGTAGATTGACTACCTCCCACTCATCCTGATCAGGATGAAACCCCTGTAGAACAAACCAAGCTATGTCAAACAGCAGATGGGGGACTCCACCAGTCTCTTGACCTAAGAGGGGAACTAGAGAGTGATAATGGGCCAAAGCTCCCCCTAGTTAAACTTGTGGGGGAATTAGAAATGAATGCAGTTGATAGTTAATAGACTATCCTGCAGTAGGGCGAGTGACAGAATCTGTTCCACCAACGACTGAAACTCTAACTGTAGCTGTGGGTGAGGGAAATGCTAGTCGGAGCATCCAACCAGTCCCAGGTGGCCCAAAACTTCTATCCTGGAATATTGCAGGCCTTGTGTCTAAACTAGATGAACCACATTGGGGGGATTATATTGATTCACTCGAAATCTGTTTATTCCAGGAGACATGGGCCGTAAATCCCCAATATAGGGTAGAGTTTGTGGCGTATTGTGAGGCGGCCGCAAAGGGACCAAAAGGGAGACCATCGGGGGGACTATGTATATGGGTAGCTTCCCATCTAGGCTATCAGATCAAACATGTGGATACCTACTCTCCCGATATGCATAATCCTGACACATTGCAAATTACCCCATTTAACGATTATAAATGTCTACTCCCGCCCTGTGAATTACGGTGGAACTTCACGTACCCTAGACCTCCTCTCTAATCTTTTGAATTCATTAGCAGGAACCACAAACTTTTTAATTGGTGGAGATTTTAACTGCCATTTTGAACCCCTCGAGGACAATATCCAATCTATAACTAGCGAGGAAGACGACACCTGGTCGATACCGGCTCCTAGCATGTATTCGACAAAGTGTTGGACCCCTCTGGCTCTCCAGTTGACTTTTCTAACCCTGACTTTTTCATTAAGGGCCTGTAATGGACGGTTTCCGGGAGATAATCCCGGCCGATCAACTTTTAAGAGGCCTGATCGGGTAATAGTGATTGATTATATCTTGATCAGCGTAGAACTCTGGCATAGTGTGCTGAATTTTGGTATTGAAATTCGCAATGAGAGTAACCATGACCCCCTTGTTCTAACATTAAAATTTCAGATGGGGTTCCATGATCAAAATCCCGAAATGTCTAACTCAAATAAATTTGCGGTGGTCAATGGAGGGAGGCGAATCAAATGGACAAAAATTATCCACTCGAGGGATGCACTGTCCAAATTGTACGCAACTATTATACCCCTTCTAGATCAAGCCAGCCTTGAAGCGCAACACTTTCCTATTCCAAATAGTGCCAGCAATGCCGGGAGAATCCATCAAGAGATGGTACAGGCTGTCTCTGTTTTTTTTTTAGTAATGTTTTTATTAATAATAAACCTAAACTTCTAAGGGTTAGAAAATCATGGTTTAATAAGAGTTGTAGAGAGGCAAAACAACTTTTGTTGAACTCTCTAAAAGAGGCCGATAGCAAGAATATTCGGAATGCCAGGTTTCTTTTAAAAAAAAATTACAGCAAGTGCAAAGGCAGAGTGGGAAACCGAGAGATGGTCAAACATTAAGATGGCTTTGGAGCTAAAATACAGTAGAAGTTTTTGGAATTTGGTCCATCATGGCCAAGCCGAAGGTAGGACTGTCATTGATCCTAACATCGATGAGGATATATGGCACTAGCACTTTAAGGAACTTTACTCCAGTCCCCTTAACGATGTAAGTGTGGTGAAGCTGTTGCCCTGCCCCTCCACTCCTGAGTCCGTCTGTGATATTCCCCTATGCACTATGAGCGAGGTTACCTCTGCCCTTGCGAAACTCCAGCCAAATAAAGCCCCCGGACGGGATAGAATTACCGGGGATTTATATAAAAGTGAACAAGTAGTTTGGGCCCCATACTTATTAGCACTATTTAATGCAATTTTGAATGGCCTACCTGCACCAGCAACATGGGCTGGCGCTGAGATCGTTCCAATTTTTAAAAAGGGATCGCCGATCGAACCAGAGAACTAAAGGCCTATTAGCCTTATAGATGTGTCCCAAAAAATCTTTGGGAGGGTTTTGCTGGCGAGATTGCAGGATTGGATTGAAGATTCGGATGTCCTGACCCCGCTGCAAGCAGGCTTTAGAGCCAAGATCTCAACAATTGACCAGTTATTTAGACTGCAGCTAATATACTGGAAACATGTGGTCTTGGAAAAAGGGAGTTTATACCTTACCTTCGTGGACTTAAAATCTGCGTTTGACCTGGTTGACCGTGACCAGCTGTGGAAGATCCTGCTGGACATGGGAGTTCCACCCTACTTATGTCTCCAATTCAAACACCTCCACGAGGGCACATATGCCAGAGTCAGATTTGGCAAGAATGGTCAACTGACAGCCCCCTTCCCTGTTGGTAAGGGGGTGAGGCAAGGCTGCGTTCTTGCTCCTACTCTTTTCTCCCTCTTCCTAAACGGCCTAGTTAATGACCTCTTGGCCGCAAAGGATCTGGATTCGCCCAAATTGTCGCCCCGCAAGTTTCCTGCACTAATGTTTGCGGACGATACCCTGCTCCTCTCAAAGTCCCCGATGGGGATGCAACGACTATTAAATGAATTTAGTGAGTTCTGCAAAAAAAGGAATCTTGTGGTTAATATAAATAAAACTAAATATATGGCTTTTAATTCAGCACATACTAACTTCCCTGTTCCCAATTTTATAATATACCGCTAGAGCGGGTCCAGACCTTTGAATACCTGGGTGTCTCCCTAAACGATAAAATGGTTTGGGGTACCCAAATCGACAGGGCGAACCTGAAACTAACCCAAGCAATAGGTGTTATATTGAAAGTTCAGAATAGTTGTACCCAAAAGATCATAAGTCCCCTGCTTGAAATATATAGAGTGCAAGCGCGGTCGGCTTCAATATATGGGGCAGAACTCTGGGGACATTGCCCAAAGCATGCTTTGACCCTAACTGAAAAGAAGTTCATTAGGCAAATCATGGCGCTTCCAGTAAGTACCCCGCTAGTTCCTTTGAGAATGGATTTGGGTATCCGCCCAGTGGTGGATCTGATTTCGAGTCGCCCATTGCTTTACTGGCGTCGACTATGGAGCACGCCTGAGCTGAGACACTACAGGGAGGAACTCAAAGTGGTAATGCTTATACCGGGCGCTGTTAGAGGTATACCCTGGTTGTCTTTTGTGAGGGACTCTTTGCGCGACATGGGAAGGGGGCATCTATGGGATGCACCGGAAGAATCGTGTCTAACTACTTCCAAAAACTGTTTGGCACGATCATTGAAAGAGTACCAGCTGAATAAACTAATTGGGGCCACCAGAGCAAATAGTCTAACCTATGCCTTCCTGGATTTGAAGCTAGATTACCAGTTTCAGCAGGTGTTAGACATAATACAGCCAGTGCTAGCCAAGAAGTTGTTCCTCCAATTTAGGTATGGAACCCTTCCACTTCTGGTAAAAACAAATAAGTGGGTAGGGGCCCTGCCTAGCCTTTGTCCTGGATGTCGCAGGGAGGAGGAATCAGAGATTCATGTATTATTCTTTTGTCCGGCATATAAACAGTCTAGGTCTAAATAGATCCTACAACTCTGCACAAATTTGGGAATAAGGGAATTTCGCCAATTTTATAGAATTCTCAAATCTGATATGAATCCACTTTTTGTTGTTGCAATTTCGAAATTCCTTTTGGCCATGTGGATTAAAAGAAAGTATCTGTTAAAAGTACAAAATAGTTAACATCGATATTCTATTTTGCCGCAATTATAGAGCGCAATGCTACCGTTGTAACTATTACATGTGAAATAGATCAAGCTCTTCCCACTGGCCACACTGGCAATCGAAGATACTTCCAATGAGGAATGGCTTAATGATATTTTAAAGTTATTATATTAATTTATAGTATTAAATTCCTATTTGTAACTATTAGTAACAACGATAAAGTATCTTTTATTCTGCCCTCCTGAAGCCCTGGCATCTATAACTATGTATATACAACTCTGTTGATACTATCCCTTTTTTACTTGATCGGAGTATGTTTTTTTAATGCTGTAAAAGAAAATTCTTTACTTTTATGGCTGGAATAGCCGCAATAAAGTAATATTGATTGATTGATGGTCAATACAGGAAACGACCCTTGTGTGAAGTGGTAGTGTGTGGTGTTAAACTTGAGCTAATGGCTGATTCAGGATCACCATGGACGATTATTGATAAAGAATACTTAGACAAGTGTTTAAGCTCTGTGTTAGATTTTGGAAAAATGCAACCTTCTGACATCATTGCTGAAATTTTTGATGGATCCAGAATTGATATTATGTTTTTTTTTTAAAAGTAAATCTTACTTTTAAAACCAAGTCTATATTGATCAAGTTGTATATCGCAGTTAAGGGAGTAAATGTATTGGGTTGGAGAGATCAATGGAAGTTTGGCATTATTCTGAATCCTCGTGCAGTAGAACCAGTGATGTTAAGTGATAGTGTAGGTTTAGATTGTGTTGCGGTTGTAAACTCTGAGGAGAGAGAAAATCTGATTAAAGGTGAATTTAAAGATGTATTCTCAGATGTGTTAGGAAAGGTTAAGGAGTATTCTTATAAAATCAAACTAAGAAGTGATGTTACTCCAGTTAAGCAAAAATTGAGGGGTGTTCCCATCAATGTTAGAGAGGAACTTAAGAAAACTTTAGATAATTTAGTTTTGGAAGGAATTATTGAAACAATAGATTCTGCAGAATGGGTTTCTCCCATTGTTTTGGTGAGAAAACCTGACAAAAATTTGAGAATGTGTGTTGACCTCAGGGCACTTAATGCTGGAATAATTGTTGATTGTCATCCTCTTCCAAACATCAATGATGTAGTTTCAATGTTGGAAGGGGCAAAAGTCTTTTCCACACTCGACCTTAGATCGGCATATCATCAAATTCCGCTCACTGAGAACTCAAAGAGTCTCACAGCTTTTATCACACCACAGGGTTTGTACCAGTATACGAGGATGCCGTTTGGTCTAGCCTCTGCGACGTCCGTGTTTCAAAGAATCATGTTCAATATTTTCAGAGATGTTGAAAAATATGTAAAATGTTTTCAGGATGACATTTTGATTTTTTCAAGCACAGAGGAAGAACACATACAACATTTAAGAGTAGTTTGTGGTAGATTGAGAGAAAGTGGGTTGACTTTAAAAAGCAAGCAAATGTAAATTGTTCAAAAAAACTGTAGAATATTTGGGCCACAACTTATCTTGTGATGGTGTGGTTCCAAAAAAATCTAATGTTTTAGGTATTACAAATGCTCCTGCTCCTACAAACAAAGAACAATTCATATCTTTTGCAAGGGTGTGTGAGTATTACAGTAAATTTGAGTACAATTTTGCTTCAAAAATGGAACCACTTAGAAAGCTTCTTAGAAGGAATGCTTCATTTAATGGAAACAAGAACAACAGGAAGCTTTTGAATTAATCAAAGCTGATATTCGTCAAGCTCCTACCCTTAACCCTTTCTGTATGTGCAAAGAGTGTGTCATTACAGTAGATGCCAGCTTGTACGCCATTGGAGGAGTTTTGTCACAAAGATGTGGAAAAGAAGAGTGGAATGTGTGTTTTGCCTCTCGCACTCTCAATGAAAGTGAAAGAAGATATGCTGTTATAGAGAAGGAACTATTAGCCTGCGTGTGGGCAATTGAACATTTCAGGAATTACATTTGGGGTAGTAAATTCAAATTAAGAACGGATCACAAACCGTTAGTAAACATTCTTTCTCCTGGTGGTGGATGGAATTCAACAGCTCGTATTGCTAGACTGACTTCTAGATTGCAGGAGTATTGCTTCACACCTGAGTTTGTTCCTGGTAAGAAGAATGTTATTGCTGATTTCATGTCCCGATTTCCTTGTCAAGTCATGAGTAATGATGATCCAGACGAGTTGGATGTTGTTACTTGTCTACAAGATGTGTTGTCTGGCTCATTTGAGGATATTTCTGAGGAGTCATGGAAACTCTCAGAAGAACAAGATATTTCTAGGCAGGCCATTAAGAAGTACATCTTAGAGGGTTGGCCTGATAGGAGAAATTTACCAGAAGAATTTATGCCAATGTTTAACGTGTAAGATGAGTTGGAATTAGAAGGGGATTTGATTTTTAAATGTGGAAAATGTGTATCACCTTTTAGCATACAAAAGGTCATCTTAGATTTAGCACATAAATCTCATCATGGCATGTCAGCAATAAAATGCTTAGTCAGAAATTACTTCTGGTGGCCGGGTTTAGAACGGATGGTGGACCGCAAAGTGAGAGAGTGTGAGGTTTGTATGGGCAGTGAAAATATGTTGAAAGTCAGTGTGCCTCCATTAGAGTTCAGATTGGCCCATTGTTCCTTGGAAAAAATTGGCGTTTGACATTTCTGGTCCTTTTATGTGTCTTCCCAATGATTCTCGTTATGCTTTTGTGCTAGTTGATTATCATTCAAAGTGGCCAGAGATTAAATTTGTTTTGCATGCCTCAACCAACAGTGTTATAGAGTTTTTCAAGGAAGTTTTCTCAAGAGAAGGTTGTCCTTCACAACTTGTGACTGACAATGGGGTACAACTTACATCTTCTGAAATGGAAGAGTTTTAAAAAAATCTGAATACTAAACACCGTACCGTATCTGTTTATGAACCCCACGAGAATGGTTTGGTAGAACGTTTTAACAGAGTTTTAAAAGGGTTTGTTACAGATGTTGTCAAATCGGGTAGTAATTGGAAAAATTTGCTAAGAGAAAAACTTTGGTTATATCGCATCACACCACATTCTACGACGGAAGTTAATCCCTTCCAACTTTTGAAAGGACGTGATCCTGCATCTAGAATTTGTCCTTGGGGGTTTTAGGATAAATGTATGAACAAATCTTTTTCAAAAGAATTGGCGAGGGATGTGGCTCACAGGGTGGAAGTTAAACAAGCAAAAACTAAAAGTTGGTATGATAAAAAATGGAATGTTAAAACACCAAATTTCAATGTAGGGGATTGGGTCCGAATCAGAAGACCAGGTTTAATTACCAAATGTTCTAATAAGTTTGTCAAGCCAATTAAAATTGTTAAAGTTTTTGAGAACAGTGTTATCACTCAGGATGGTAGGTTGTGGAACATCAAACGTGTTGCCAAGTGTCCAACTATTTTCAGTGGTACCACACCTGAAGCACACCTTGTCTCACATGATGCGATCGCTTCTAGGGTAAAGACTTCTGACCGTTCTAGGTGTCCTCCAAAGAGTCTTTCTGATTATTTCACTTGAAGTTACTTTCTGTATTTGTCTTTTCTTTTGTTAAAAAAAGGAGATATGTTACATTTGCATATGTTCTGTATTCTGTATTTCCCTTCCCCTTTAAGGTTTGTATCTTATGTCACACATTCTAGTTCCACAGAGAATGTTATGTGGCTGCTAAGCACTCAGGGCAGTTGCACTGTTCCTGTATGCTGAACAGTTGTTCCTTGTTGCTGTGCCACATTGATATTAAATATTATTTCTACTGAGTAAGTTCCAGCTCTTTATTACAACATATAAAAAACATTGTTGAGTTACAGGTTCCCAGGCACACAAATGAACAGACATAGTGATTTATAATTTTTACAGCCTTTGAATTTACTCCTACACCGAAATTAAAAGCAGGCCACAGGATCATCTCTCCGGTAATGCTGCACCGCTCGCTTCCACCCTGTTTTTCTGAGTGCCTTATCCTTCTTTTCCCTAATTTTTTGCTGCTTTTGCCTTCTTTTCCACATATTTCTGAATGCTTTCTCCTGCTTTTGCCCTGTTTTTCACTGCTTTCTCCATCCTTTCCCCCTGTTATTCTGCTTTTGCCTCATTTTTACTGCTTTCTCCATTATTTCCCCCATTTATCTGGGTGCTTTCTCCTGCTTTTGCCTTGTTTTTCACTGCTTTCTCACTTCTTTCGCCCCATTTTTTTTTAGGACTTTCGCCTGCTCTTGTCTAATTTTTTACTGCTTTCTCCTCCCTCTCCCCCGTTTTCTGTGTGCTTTTTTCTTGCTCTTGCCTCGTTTTTCACCGCTCTCTCCTCCCTCTCCCTGGTTTTCTGTGTGCTATTTTCCTGCTCTTGCCTCATTTTTCGCTCCTTTCTCCTTCCTTTCCCCATTATTCTGAGCGCTTTCTCCTGTTTTTGACTCGTTTTTCACTGCTTTCTCCTTTATCTCCCCCATTTTTCTGAGTGCTTTCTCCTGCTCTTGTCTCACTTTTTACTGCTCTCTCCTTACTCACCCCCATTTTTCTGAGTGCTTTCTCCTGCTTATGCCTCTTTTTTACTGCTTTCTCCATCCATTCCCATGTTTTTCTGAGTGCTTGCTCTGGCTTTTGCCTAGTTTGTACCACTTCTTAGTGCTTTCTCCTGATTTTTCCTCACTTCTCACTGCTTTCTCTTTGAAGTAGCTAGGAACTCCAGCGCCTTGAGACCCTCATGGGTGATTTGCTGCGCTGTATAAATCCTGACTGATTAATTGATTGGAAAGCATAAATATATTTGGCGCTTCTTCTTTGGGGAGTGTGAAGTTGTATGGACTCATGACCCAGAACTTGGTGCTCCGCCTTAATATTGATATTTTTTACCATTGTACAGAAACATTGTTACTTGAACGCTGTGATTCAGAACATTGTGGGACATTATACTGAAGCTATGAAAATCATTTTTTAACTTTTGAAAAAATATCACTGTTTATAATATTGTTTCCTTTAAGCTTGTGGAAAGTATTTTTTCATTCAATATTTGTAAGTTTTATTTTTATATTTGTATTTGTATTTTATAAAAAAAAATGCAATTGTTTATGTCCTTTTTGTGTTGTTGGGGTTTTAGGGGAATATGATAGGGAATGTTTTAAAATAAAAATTAGATAAATGTATATTTTATTAAATATTGATTAACCCCTTCCATGCCCATGACGGAACGGTTCCGTCATGAGCATCGGTTGCGCTGTGCTCATGACGGAACCGTTCCGTCATGGCCCCGCCCGCGCTCGAACCCTTCAGCACCGCGGGGGAATTCCCGCCGCGCTGAAGGGGTTACTTTATTAATTGGTGGGTTAAGTACACAAATAAAAATTTTCCTCAATATTAATGTTTTGGAAAAAAAGGCTGTTGGGTTTGTTGGAGAATAGAATGGGAAGTATGTTTAAACATTAAATTAGTGATATGGTTATTTTATGAAATGTATAATAACTAATTGATTAACATTTTTGAAAAAGTAATTATTTAAACAGTTGATTTTAATTGATTATTTACAGCTTGTAAATTTGGAGGGGAATTGGTGGAGTAGTGTTTTAATAGTAATAATAATAATACTAATAATAATAATAGAATTTGATATAGTGCACGAATCACCCCTGCAGGGGTATCTCAGCGCTCGGTCAACTAAGACTGAGAATGAAATCTAGAACAGTTCTGTTTTTAGTGCTTTCCTGAAGTTGTTGTAGTCATGACAAGTTCGACGAGAGAAAGGCAAACTATTCCAGATGGTTTGAAGTCAACTCTTTCCTTTACTGGCAACCAGTGTATGGACTGTGTAACAGGAGCCTATGGCTTTCTGGGAGGCTGGCTATAGATCAGCCGTGAGGCTGTGTTTTGCAAAACTTGTAGCTTGGCTATTAAGGACTCGTTGGCAGAAGCCAGTAGCGCATTTCCGTAATCTAAACGATTTACCACAAAAGCCTGTACCACGGTCTTTCTGGCTGGCAGAGGAAGAAACGGCATGGCTTTCTTTAGTAGGCATAATGTAGAAAAGGAAATGGCTATGGTGGATAGAACTTGCTCCCTCATATTTAGTTCCTGGCCTACCTTAACACTGAGGTGTTTTACTACCTTACTGGGAGAAGGGACCTTGCCTAGCTCCGGAGGCCACCAGTCTGGGGTCCACAGGTCTTGGGCTTTCCCAAACAGGATAATTTAAGTTTTCCCTAGACTCAACTGGAGAAAGTTATCTAGCATTCAGCCAGGAAACACCTTCATACCAGCCATGAAGCAAGCCTTCGCTTTGTCGATGTCCCCATCAAGAGAAATTACCAACGGTGTATGGTACGCATAAGACATGGTATCAAACCCGTAGGCTCTAATGTCTTCACTTAGGAATGCAACATAAATCTTGAACAAAGCAGGAGTTGCTTGGCATGGGAAATTGTATCAAATACAGCACTCCCCCCGAAGTTCCGGTATAGACGCACAGAGGACCCGCCATGGATGGCACAACACATATGAAGGGAATCTGTGCCCACGGGAACACAGATTCTACATCACTCTCAGGAGTGGCGGACTGGACTATTTATTTTACAGGTCCTCGATTCTTGGACATTCAGATCTGGTCTACCATTCCCCCTTTTTTACTGATACTAAGGACCTACGAATACAAAGGACCTACATCGTTATAGGTCTCACCGGACCCCCTCAGGGGTTTCTTGTGGTGTGCGCCTCTGAGCCTGCCGTGTCAGTTGTTCCCAGTCTCTTCCAGGATAGGTGATATTGACATGATCGTTTTACAGGCATTGGTCTAAGGCATATAATCTTATGTCCTGATGATCATCCTGGTATCAAGTTAAATGGGATCGAAACATCATTGAATCTGTACACCTTAATACTCTCATAATTGCTCATTGTATTGTGCTGTGGTGTTGCTCTTTGTATTTGCTTGGACAACTGTACATTTGAATCCCAGCCCTTGTAAATGCCTAAGCTTACTTCTTTTATTTTTCATAACAAACATTTCACCACTTGTATGTTCTTTGTGTGTGATCTTTCTTTATTATAAAGACATTAATATATTCTTTGCCTGGATAGACAGAAAATTTATATAGCCCTCATTGTATGCCTATGTTATAGCCTTATAGCCCGCCGTAGCGGGCTATACCGGCTATTAAAGGCCCGCTTCAGCGTTAAAGGCCCGAGCCGAAGGCGAGGGACTTTAACAAAAGCAGCGGGACTTTAATAGCGGTATAGCCCTGCTACGAAGGGCTGTAAGGCTATTAGAACCTTCTGCCACTAGAGGGCAGAATGTTCTAACAAATTAAACAAAGGCTTCTCGAAGCTCGAGGAGATTTAAATCCCCTCGAGCTTCGAGAGGCTTTTGTAAAAAATTGGAATGTTGCTCTGCGGGCCTTTACCGGTCCGTAGAAGCATGGAGCACTCCATTGTCTACAATGGAGTGCTCCACATTCCAATGTTCTAATATTCCTTAATTTATTTCTATTGTTAGAGGCCACTGTTCATATAAAAAAGCAGATAGTCTAAGAGCACAAGCATGGCTGGGATTGTCAGCATCCAGTGAGCACCTAATCATATGAGTTTAGGCAACCAAGGCCGATTCGGTCTTATGCTTGACTCTAAAACCTGATTGTGAGGGGTAAAAGATCAGGTTAGCTTCAAGATACTTAGTCAACTGTTTGTTAATTAAAACTTCAAGTAATTTACCTAGGATAGGGAGTAGAGAGATTGGTCTGTAGTTCGAGAGGATTGATGCATCCAAGTTGTTCTTTTTTTAAATTGGTATATTCTATGCTGATTTCCATGCTGGCGGGATAATACCTGAATCTATCAAAGTGTTGAATAACAGACTTACAGCAGGGGTTAACTGGCTAACCAAGAGGCCTGTTATCCTGGGTGGACATAGGTGTGTTGGAGATCCAGGTTTTTGCTCTTTCAAGCACCTGCTGGATTTGCTCCAGGGTTAAGGTTTGGAAAATATCCAGCCTATAGTCCCTTAACTTAGGGAAGTGGTTATCATTAAACTCTGCAATGAATTCAGGTGGGATATTTGGAAATGCTTAATAGATTAAATTGATCTTCAAAGTAATCAGCAATAGAGCTGCATAGTTCAATTGCCCGCTAGATCAACCTGCTTCCTAATACACAATTTACGCAACATTTTGATATTTCGATGTTATGCAGCGAGAGTAGCCTTATATGCATCTTTATCATCTGAGCCAGAGCTCCAGTGCCAATTTCTCCTTAATTTCTTGTGGAGAGCTTCCCCACTTTAAGCTCTGCAATATATCAGGGTACAAGAGGTGTTAGTGTTAGTCCGGGTTCTTAAAGGTGCAGCCGTGTCAAAGGCGGAAGTTAAGGCAAATTGATACTCCGCCAAAACTTGAGTGACTTCTAGGTCCTGTTTGTACTTGGGAAAGTCAAAAGCTTCGGAGAAAGACTTAGGCAAGACATGATGTCATTGGCTGGTAGCTCACTTGCTGCTGGAATGATTCACAGCAGGTTTTTCCTGATACAAAATTTGGAAAAAAATCAGTGCGTGATCAGTTCATGTGAGAGGAAGAGGTGGCTCATAATGTAACTAACTGATGTTTGTAAAAATTCAATCTATTGTGTGGCCAGCTGAATGTAGCCGATAACTTTCTTATAAAGGCCCAGCGCACATAGATCAACTAAGAGATGGGACATATCTGTATCCGAGGGGTTATCGAAGTGGTAATTAAAATCTTCTAATAGTAGAAAGTTTTGGGCTAATAGCACAAGATACAATGGTTTCAATAACATGGTGGATAAAGTATTTTCTTGGTCCTGGGGGGTGGTGAAGCAGGGCTTCTTTACAATAATAATTTGGGAAGAGTTCTAGTTTAAGAATACACATTTCTGTCCAATCTGCATTTAGTGTTTCTATAAGTGAGGCTGTAAAAGCACCTCTAAAAAGAAGCGCAACTCCGCCTCCAGGTCTCCTATCTCTAGCGATTTTAATCATACAGTAGTTCTGTGGAAGAGCCTGCATGATAGCGGGCATTGAGACGGGATTTAACAATGTTTCCGTCAAGAAGCCAACATCAGGCATAAGAGAAGGAAGAAGATCTCAACAGTCACTGGCGTGCTTGGGTATGGATTTTACTTTACATAAAACGCTCTTAATCCCATATGTGGGAAGTGGAGATTGAGAAGGCTGGGGCTGAGATAAGGTGCCTGTTTGCGATAGCATCTGGCCTTAAGTCACTAGAAGCGTAAGGCTTCCAACTTAATTTGCATTTAGGACAACTCGTGGGTCCCTCTAGTGTTGATCAAAAGCATTTGGATCAGTCTTGATTCCTTTTAGGCGATTACTGTCAATACAGTGTCATGATTCCAGGCCCTTCAAAAAAGAATCCGTAATTTGGAAATTCCAGAAATCCAGGAAGTTATGTACCACTTACCGTAACAGCATAAAATAATTGCAGTCTACCAAAACTCTCTAGGTAACATGATATTATTTTGCCTATACAGCCCTACGGATGTCACTCCTTTTACAGTAAAAGACACTATCACCATTGGATATATATATCTCTAATCAAGCACCTCTTTTGGTTCCCAGCTTATTACAGCGCTGATGAGAACCTCATATTGCAAGTAGGGTCAAAACGTTGTCAACACCAATTTAGGGACAGTCTCTAGATAAAAGCAACAGATACATTGTCTGGTTGCTCTTTTCCGTTGTGAAGTGATCATTTCAGGTGTCCTTTTTGTCTATACCAATAACCTTTTTAAATAGAAAGTCACATTATTGTCACTTTTTATCCTTGCTAGTTTATGGTTTCTTCACATGGGGTTTTCTATCTCTTTCAGTCTTATCACTATTCACTTGAACAATGTGCACTTACAAGTTGGGTACTATATTTAGACTAAATAACTCAGCCGGCTGAAATTAGTTCTGTGACAACAGTTAGTGCTGCAAATCTCTTTTTCAATTCATTTGTGACAGATACGATCTGTTATATTGTTATTTGCTTTTCTTTGATTAAGTTCAGACAGGATGTTCCTGTGTCATTAAGAAACCATTTTTCCAAAAATGAGTTCCATTTGAACACTTGTCATACGTTTATCCCTAATACCCAGTTTGCATGGACATTTGGGTTGCTCTTGTTCTGTCAAAGTATTGATTGCCCGGTGTCTCACGGCAAAAGCTTTGACTAAATTGCTCTACCCACTTGTTGGTTTTTCTGTTTTTTGGCAACTTATATGTTGTTTATCATTATGTGTGTTTTTAAATAATTTTTTAAGCTGGAAAAAACTGTGATTGTGGGGAAAACTAACCCTATACACAACACTAGTCCCTTTGAACAACAGTTGTTCTCTAGACAATGTCAGACAGAGAGTCCCCATTTGTGACAGATACGATCTGTTATATTGTTATTTGCTTTTCTTTGATTAAGTTCAGACAGGATGTTCCTGTGTCATTAAGAAACCATTTTTCCAAAAATGAGTTCCATTTGAACACTTGTCATACGTTTATCCCTAATACCCAGTTTGCATGGACATTTGGGTTGCTCTTGTTCTGTCAAAGTATTGATTGCCCGGTGTCTCACGGCAAAAGCTTTGACTAAATTGCTCTACCCACTTGTTGGTTTTTCTGTTTTTTGGCAACTTATATGTTGTTTATCATTATGTGTGTTTTTAAATAATTTTTTAAGCTGGAAAAAACTGTGATTGTGGGGAAAACTAACCCTATACACAACACTAGTCCCTTTGAACAACAGTTGTTCTCTAGACAATGTCAGACAGAGAGTCCCCACTTCACATGGAAGAGTATATTGATAAAGGGATTAGTGGACCTTCACTCTTCTCTTCGAGTATCTCTGCCCCTACCACTATTCCTAAACAGGTCATTTTTGATAAATTAGCAAGGGCAAAGAAAAAGCATGTGTGCAAAGAGTTACATGCCTGCAGGCCAACTGAATATTCGAAAGCTAATATTATACCGCTAGGGTTGCAATTTCGTAATGTTCCAAGAATCTTCTGTGAGGATAAAAAATTCAAGGGTGGTTTTAGTCACATCTTAACCACTTCTTCCAGGCACTGGATGGTGGTTGGGATAGAAAAGGCATTAGAACACAGCAAATGAGAACTGCAAGAAATAGCAGATCTACTGAGGAACTTCTAGGGTGTGACAATCTTGAGGAAGTTAAGATAGCAGTTGACAAGTGATAGGACCATAAGTGAGTTCAATACCTTTGAACTTAGAAATAAAGCAGATAAGGTCCAAACGGACATCAATAATTTTAGTAAAGATAAAGCCTACCCATATCTACATGAAGATTATTATTCACAGGCACAACCTGCAAGGGGAAACATTACTTGGGGTTGAAATAGGGACAACAAGCTAATCACATTCTCTGAATCTTCAGCAGGGTCAGAAAGCTCAGACAACACAGGACAAGGTAAAAGCTCTGGCACAGGTAATCCAGCACCAAACCATTTTTTGGGAAAGGTGCAGAGAGGCAAGGGAAACAGATGGAACCAACGGAGAATATAGAATCAGCATGCCGCTGATTGTGGGTGTTGCTTGACCAGGGCTCACACCCTAGTCAACCAACAACCACATTTCTAACACCTGGGTTTTCAGTCTGGTTTGAAGATGCCGCAATCCTTCAGTGCTCTTGAAATGTTCTGAGTGTTGAAAGTCTGCTTCAGCCTCATGACTGTTCTCCAGCAGCTGCACTAAACAATTACACAAAACTGCATTAGCTCCAAAAAAGCACTGCTGTTACATTTCACATTCACACTTAGCATCAAATAATTTCCCCTTTATAACTTACACTGTTGCAAATCTTTCCTGGCCGCCTCTTTACCCAACAATAGCAAGTCTTTTACCCAGGGAGGTATCTTAAGATATGCACACCAAATTGCTGCTTTGGTAATGCTCTGGGAAAATCATGACAGTTTTTTGTCACTGTGATTGTGTTGGGTTAGCGATCCACAACTGGTGGTTGATCTGTTTTAATGGTACCCAAAACATTGGTTTCCAGGAGTCAATCTCTCTCATAGGTTCTATGTGGGAAACATGTTTCTTCTTGATATTGAGCAATTAGTCTCTTTAAAATGTCACTGACTTTTGCCTTTTTCTTTTCTTTTTTCTCATGTCCAGGATCGGTGCAAGCACAGAGACGAGAGGATGCTGAATCAGTGAGAGAAGCCGGAATCCACCTTCAGCCTTCAAATGAATGAACAGGTACGTGTGAAAATGCGATGTGCGAGTAGAGATTTCAAAATAAAAAGGGCCACGCACAGCGTGTGAGTTGTGTGTGGCTTATATGGCATGCCAACTAAGATGGTGCCGTATCACATGATTGGGCCAAATTTCACATAAAACATCAACGTAATATTTTGTCGAAGCACATGCTTGGTAGCGTGGAGATGGCTATGAGCCAGGTGATGCTGGCGGGGGAAGATATACAAACATACACTCCAAGCACAAATGGGCCTAAGTTTAGAGCATCTCCCCATGTTTAGGCGCAGAATGGGGAAGAAGTCTGGAAGAGGTGCTTGACAGGAGTTAAGAGTGTGGGGGATATTGGGCATCCCAGGACTGGTAAAGGTAGGTTTACAGACCATGCAGTATGTGACAGCACCTCCCCCAATAGCCTTCCTACAGGCTTTTATTTTTAGGGGTTTCAGCAGTGAAATATTCTGACCAGCCCGGGAGCAGGCAGTTGACAAGCCTTTCCCCAAGACCTATCTTCTGGCCTGTGCCCCTTACAAAAAAATAAATAAAAAATATTACTTCTTCCCTTTTGGCATCAAGTATGGACTTCACTTTGAACTCTAAATGATTGTCAAACATGATCGGAGGGGGTTGAACTTCTGGTCTCATGTCTTTGCAATAGGGTTTTACTAAAGAAACATGGAAGACTGGAAGTATTGGAAGATCGCCAGGTATGTCTAACTTCATGGTTACTGCGGTTACCACTTGTGGGACCCCATAAGGATCAGTAAAGTGTGCTAGAAGTATTCTGCTCCCACTTAATATGAGATTCTTAGTAGCTAACCACACTTTACCCCCCTCTTTAAAGCTGGGTTCCAGAGTACAATGTTGATCTGCATCGCTTTTGGTCCTCTCCTTGGTTTTTTGAAGCTGATCCAATGCTTTTTGTTAGACCTTCATCCGTTTCTGAGTGGTATTCCTTGGCATCTGGATCACTGCAACTGTCTTTCCCAGTGGATGATATCTGGACACAAAAAAGAATGGGGAAATACCAGTACTAGAATGAGTAGTGTTGTTATATGCAATGTCTGCGATGCTTAATTCATATACTCAATCTGAGCCATGCGTGGCCAGTAGACATCACAAATATTGCTCCAGGGTCGGGATTACTTGTTCTGCCTGGCCATCATTCTATGGTTACAGGCTGATGAAAGGCAAGTATCAATATCTAGTGATGCACACAACTGTCTCCAGAATCTAGAAACAAATCGGGATTCCCTAACAGGAATGCAGGCAAAGGGTGATCCACGTTGTCTTACAATGATTAGGGTAAATATTGTCACCAGATATTTTGTGGATGGGACTAGTTTTTGGGTGACAAAGTGTGCCATTTTGGAGAGGACATCTATCACTACCAGGATGATATGGGGGGCGTTTCAGTGATAATATCCATGCCTATTGGTATGCAAAGGAAAGGGTGGTATAAGCATGAGCTGCAACAAGCGGGAGTGATGAGTTTGGGAGTCCTTATTATGGGTACATGTAGTGCAACTCTTGATGGAGTCATGTGCATTCCTAGAGAGACTCTCTCACCAGTAATTTCATGTACAATTTTGTTTTGTTTTCTTCATCCCAGGATGGCCAGCGAGGAAGACAATGGTTCCATTCTAGGACTTGTTGCTGTGGCTCTGTACATAAATCCGCTGATTTTTATGTTGAATACTATCATTACAAGTCTTTCCTTCTTTTAGGCACCATTCAGTCAAATTGCCTTCTCATGTTCCTCTCTGAACCTTTTCTGGAAGATCTAAGACATTAAAAGGGCTAAGTTTTTACCATCAGGGATGGTTTTCGCAGGGTCTCACATTTGACCTGGTGACACGGCCTCAGAAACAGCTCGCCCACATATGCTGCTTCTAGCATGAGACCAGGGATATAGGTTCCCTTCACCTACGCCTGATGCCCAAAGAGAGTCTTCGGGCTCATAAGAGTTTTACCCCCCTGTTTTCTTTGCACCACTGGGTATTCAAGACTCAAGTCATCTAACTACTTTATGTGGAGGTCGGATCACTGAATAGGGTTCCTTACTTTTGTGGCCTTTTCCTGGTGGCAGTGGTAGGCATATGAATATACATAACTGGGCATGAAACGCTACCTGTAGTCAAATTGGTTACCACTTAGGCACATGGCAACTGGCTTTGAAACACCTCATGATCTTTTGGTTCTACATGTGTCTGGTGGTCGTCTTTGGGGCACGTTATAAATACAACACCCCAAGTATGAGGCTTTGCTTGGCCTCACCTTCCTAGCAGTGTGATCCTGGCCTCCAGCCAGAACTTCATCCTTTTCTTGGAGACTCCTGACATGTCATCTTCTGGTCCTTCAAGCAGCTCTTCCTGCAAACTAGACACCTGTCTTACAAGGAAACTGGAAGAAAGACAGCATTACCGTAAGGGACTCTTTGCATGGCGAGCCATCGCTCAGCATCTAAAGTCAGACTTGATTAGCTATAAAGACTGTGTACAAGACTGAACAATTTGATGAGGGACTATTTGTTGAAGATTTTGGTTTATTTGTTTGAGATTTCATAAAGCGAACTAAGTGTTTATGTCTTAAAAAAGAGACAGTCAAGACAGATTTAAAGACTAAGGAATGTGAAAGTTCTCTGTTAATTTGAAACTGTTGATTTGTGCAACAAATATAATTTTACTTGTGAATGTACACTAAGGTATGCCTTCCTGAGAAATCGAATGTGTTAATGCGGTTAGAGAATGTGTGGAACAATGTGTTAATTGTCTCTCTCATCAATAGATAGAGAGCAAACCAAATCAAAAGGCAACATTTCCAGCAATGAATCTCACAAGTTACATGGAGAAGAATACAGACTCAGAGTATCTTCTCTCTCTCCTCCCAACCCCCTTTCCCTTTGGATACAATCATCATTGTAGTTCTTATTGACTGTGTTAGACCTGGCACCATTGGCGTGAGTCTCCCTTCCATTTTTCGCTGTGTCTCCTCTGTTTTTGCTGGTAATAGATGATCTGGGTGCTGTGCCACTGCCATTCAGTGCCACAGCGTGAATGCTCCCTGTGTAAAGTTGATATGTGAATTGGTATATCCATGATTGGCTTATTTGGTTTACCTGTTAGTCCCAAGTAGTGTGGCCTGTGTGTGCCCAGGGCTGGTAAACCAAATGCTGCTGGTGGGCATGCAGCGCTGGTTTGCGCCACTCACAGAAGCAGCTTGTAAAGTGTGTCTCAGACCTGCCACTGCAGTGTCTGCGTGCAGTCCAGAACTGCCATCTTGACTGTGGAGTGCACCCACTTCCCAGCCCCTGAACCTTCCCTTGGCATCCTGTAAGCCATCCCTATGGTAGGGTGCATTGTATGTGTAAGGTCGGACATGCTCTGATGTGTGTAGCATGTCATGGTAGTGAATTACACCCAATTTAGTTTTTCACTACTGTAAGGCTACCTGTTCTTCATAGGCCAGAATGGGAGGTTTGGCTGTTACATTCTATAGTCCTAACTGACCCACAGAACATGGTAGAAAAACGAATTTAGCATGCCTGAGCTCAGAATATTAAAATACATCTTTTAGTGAAGTTTATTTTTAAATTCTGTGTTTGAAAATACCACTTTTAGAAAGTAGGTATTTTCTTGCCTAAGCCTTCCAGTGTGCTCTGCTGTTATGTATATTGGCTGTCTGGTTTTGGAGGGACAGGGCAGGCTGAATCTGACCTGAGTTGAATAGAGAGATCTGCATTGGAGTATGGGGAGGGGTAGCTCCTGGACCTGAATAGGGCTGTGCCTGGCAAGGTGAATGCTGGCTCCACCTCCCACTGTGCATCTGATGGCAGAGCCCCTCTTTCTGAAAGGAAGGATGCAGCCTGGTAAACAAAGTGCTCCAGGGCTGGGCAGAACTGGTTCTGGCTGGGTTCAGTGACTTGTAGCTTCTGAGAACAAAGACTTTTTGGGTATAAATATCTGTGCCCCAACCCCTACAATTTGTATTGCTCCTGGACAACAAGAAGAACCTCCGTCCGTGTAACTACAGGAATCTGTAGGAGAAGGACTGTCCTTGTGCTTGTGTGCTGTTTCTTGGACTGGTCTGCAGTGGTTACTACTGGACTTGGAAGAAGAGGAAAAGGACTTTGAAGGAACTTTCATTTTTGGCTACAGCAATCACCCAAGAGAGCTAGCCTCCTGCAGGAGTCTCAGGCACATCAGACCCAACCACCAGCCTCCTGTTACCTCCCAGCGAGGATTTCTATCTGCAGGTGAGGCTCCTGTGAGTTCCAGGCCCTCTAGTTCTACTGTTGAGAAAAGAGTGCTGAAAATCGTCGCTAACCCCCGTTAGCGAGCCGCTGCAGCAAGAAAGCGTGAGGAAAATCATCGCTCTGCTGCCGCCGAGCGCTCGCTACCGGAGATCGTCGCATCACCTGTCGGCGGGCCTGAAAACGCTCGCTAAACCCCGAAGATTATTGCATTACCTGTCAGCGGGCCACAAAACGCCCACTAACCCAAGTACGTCGCATCACCTGTCTGCGGGCCTGAAAACGCCCGCTATCCCGAAGATCATCGCAGAGCCTGTCAGCGGGTTCCAAAACGCTTGCTAACCCAAGTTACTGTATCACCTGACTGCGGGCCTGAAAACGCTAGCTAACCCGAAGATTGTCGCATTGTTTGTTAGCGTGCCCCAAAATGCTCGCTGACAAAAATCATCGCAGCAAGTTCATCGCAGCGCGGATGCTGTGCGTTCGCCATTTTCCCCGCATCGCATCAGGATCGTCGTTCCCTCGCGGAGCGCCATTTTCTTTTATCGCAGCAAGATCGCACACGCAACAGGCTCGGCGCATCATCCTCCCTTAGCGGCAATGATTTTATCGCTTTGTCCTGCCCATAACCCAGCGCATCATCCTCCCTTGCGGTAAGGATTCAACGCATCGCTGGTTAGCGTGAGAAAATTTATCGCTACAACTCCTTAGCGACATTTTTGTTGTGGAGAGGTGTGGCTCACTGGTTAGAGGCGGCATCGCATCAGGATCGTCGCTCCCTCGCGGAGCGCCATTTTCTTTTATCGCAGCAAGATCGCACACGCAACAGGCTCGGTGCATCATCCTCCCTTAGCGGCAATGATTTTATCGCTTTGTCCTGCCCATAACCCAGCGCATCATCCTCCCTTGCGGTAAGGATTCAACGCATCGCTGGTTAGCGTGAGAAAATTTATCGCTACAACTCCTTAGCGACATTTTTGTTGTGGAGAGGTGTGGCTCACTGGTTAGAGGCGGCAGACCCGTAAGCAGAGAATCAGCCAGGGACCAGGGTTCAATTCCCGACGCGGCAGGGTCGTGGACCAGGGTCAAAACGGACTCGATAATTCTTGCCTCGGTACCTACTCTAACCAGGAACACACTCGGCAACTCTGGGCATTAAGCTTGCCTCATCTCTACAACGGCCCCCCACAGACGCCGGGGATGCCTGGTTTCACCTTGGAGATACCCAGAAAGGGACCATCTCACAGGGATAGCCAGGACGGGTTCCCCAGCGGTCTACAGCGCCGGGACGCCCTGTTGCTGGGGCAGCTGTGCGCTTTACAAGTCTACAACATTTACATTTACATTTTGCTTTGCTACAGAATCCAGATGCCTTGTGAGTAAAAGGGTCGCAGAGACCACTGCATTGAACTGAACATCATTTTGTGCACCTTGAACTATTTTTGCAGCATTTTTAAAGTAACCCTATGGTCTTAGTATTGTGGATTTTTACTGTTATTGGTCTTGTGTTAAGTCTATATAAATATACTTTTTTTTTATAATTACTTGAGTGGTGTCCATTTGTAGTGTTACACATTGTGTTACTGTGTATGGTCATAAATGCTTCACACACTGCCTCTGAGATAGGCCTAGCTGCTCGTGCTACGTTACCACAGGGTTGAGCAGGGGTTATCAAAGGGTGTAGTCTGCTTACTCTGACTTAGGAAGAAGGGTCCCTACTTGGACAGTGGCCAGCCATTGCCAGCTATAGACCCCCATTTCTAACATACTGCTACTGAGGGTTGTTCCCAGAAGAAACGGAGATATAGCATTGGCCAAACAGAATCATCTGGCGTTCAGGTGAGTGCTTTTACTGACACCTTGAGCTTCATCAGTGTTGATTCTAGACAGGAAATCAGCTCTGGCATTCCTAACTCCAGGGCAAAAATTGATCACAAAGTCATACTTGCTGAAGAAAAGCATACATCTCCTTTGCCTTGAAGTTAAGGCTTCGATAGACTTGAGGAACTCCACATTTTTAGAGTCAGAATAGATGGCAACAGGACGGTAAGCCCCAAGCAGTTCCAAAAGGGGAACTCTGTGGCTCTGCTAATTAGACAGGAACTTTCAGAACCATTGTTTCGCAAAAAGTTAATACTTGGCTGTTTATTTCAGCCTTATGGGCCAGGTTTCATCTATAGTCTGTGTTTGGGGATTTGGATCACCTTAACCAGCGCTGGGTCACTTTGGTGTGAAATAGCAATATGCTTTACAAGTGAGTTTATTATGGCTATTATTGTTATTATTAGGTGATGTCACAATTCCTAAAATGCTAACTTGATGGCTCAGCAATGGAATAATTTTGCTCTGCAGCAAGAAGCGTCTTAGAAAAAAAGGCTATTGGGTATTAATGCCCTGTTTCAGAATTCCTTTCAGATAGTACACCCTATAGGCATCCACTTCAACAAGAAAGGGAAGAGTTGGGTCTCAGTGTGGCAAAACAAGAGCAAAAGTAAAGTTTTTCTTCAAAGTTTCAAAGGCTTTTCAGTCTCATCTGTCCAACTGAAGGTTACTCCTTTTTGAAGGAGTTTAATGATTGGGTTAACTAAGTCAGAAAATACTCTAATGAACCGTAGAAGTAAATTGGCAAACCCCATGAAACTTTGGATGCCTTTGATGCTTCTGGGGGGCGTCCATTTGAGAATTGCATCCACTTTTCTGTTATGCATACTTATGCCCTCAGAGGTAATGGAAAACTGAGAAGCTCTACAGAGATGGAGTGAATATACCATTTTCCAACTTGGCAAACAAGTGGTTTCCTCCTTTTCATTCTGAGAAAATATAAGAATGTAATCTTTATAGATGACCATGAGATCCAATTTAGTATAAATGGTGGCATTCTTTACATGGTCAAGCAGCAGAGAAATTAGGGGCAGGGGATATAGTTTTTTAATAGTGACCTTATTTAAGGCTCTATAGTCGGTGCAGGTTCTGAATTCCCCATTCTTCTCCAGGACAAAAAAGTGCAGGATAGAGAGAGGAGCTGGGGAATTATGAATAAATCAAATACTCAACAACTCATCTAGATATGCTTTTAGATGTACATTTTCCTGATACGCAAGGGCAATGATGCCACTGCACTGTCGAGATGCCAAGGGAATGAGTTCAGTGCGGCAATCAAAACTGTGATGCAGTGGAAGTTCTGTGGCTTTTTCGTAGAAGAAGACCTTACTATAATCAGTGTAACAAGCAGGAAGCTTCACTTCCTGAGGATTCGCTTGAGGAGCACAGCAAAGTAGAGTAACTACATCTGGAATGTCTTTGTAACAGGTAGTAAGACATAAACCTGAGTTTAGAGTTAAGCATCTCTTAGCCCAATCAATACTAGGGTTGTGTCTTTGGAGCCACAGGACTCCAAGATTGGCTCAGAATAAAGCTGTATCAATTAGATCAAAACTGGGGGTTTCCTCATGGTTGTTGTCAAACAACATAGAGAGGGGTTCAGTATGATACGCTATTAAGTGGGACGATAGTTCAGAACCAACAACTGCTCAAACTGGTTCTGGAACCTCCTTTCTCACACTCTGGATGTCAAATGATTTAGCTAACAGGATGTTCAGGAAATTTTAAGTTGCTCCAGAATGAATCATCACCTGCAATACTTTTCTTCATTGATAGTAAAGGATAGGGGTTACAGGAATAGTCAGGTGCCTAGACAAAGTGGTGTCGATATTCAAGATCTTGTGAGAGACCAAGAGTTGGAGAGAACTCAGCAAAATGATCTCTTCTTTCAGAGTCAGCTCGTTTCCAGACTCTGCCCCTGAAATGTGCAACGTAAGGGCCACAGTTTTAGAAATATTTGGTTTCACAGGACAATCCCCATCAAAATACCCTGACTTCCCAAGGAATAAACACAAATTTAACCATTGTCTCTTGTCTTCTTCATCCTTAGAAAGAGGTCCACATACTATCTGCATAGGTTCAACATCATCAGATCCCTGAACCTCACTGACCTTCCTTTCTTGATGAACCATCACTAGGCAAAAGTTTGTGCTGGATTTTTCTCCCTTACATTCTCCCAGTGTTCTAGTTTCACTGTTAAATCAATAGGATCCTCATAATCTTCAGGAGGCCCAGGAGCCAGAGAGACGATGTCTTTCAGCCCAACGTGCAATGTCTGCTAGAATAATGAAGGTCCTTTATCCGCCAGTCAATTTGCTTCAGACACCACGTGTGAGTTGAGTGTGGCTTACATAGCCTGTCAACCAAGATGGCCAATGTATCAAGTGATTGGGCCGAATCTCACCTGAAACATCGCAAGATTTCATCACAGCATGTGCTAGGTAGCATTTAGAGGGCTACGAGCCAGGTGACATGGGGGCGGGATCAGATATACACATAAGTGCTCCAAGTGCTAATGGGCCTACGTTTCAAGCATCTCCCCAAGTTTAGGCATAGAATGGGGAAGCTACTCCCGCAAGGAGTCTGGAAGAGAGTGCCTGGAAGGATTTAAGTGTGGAGGATATCGCGCACCACAGGACCAGTAAGAGTAGGGTTACAGACCACGCAGGATGCGACACTGACAAGCAGGTTCATAGCTCAAGGCTCTGGTATCAGGATTGTGGGAACAAAGTTCACTGTACATACAGCTGTCTTCAGAATTAATGTCCTTTCATAAAGTGCTGCACTCAACACTCCTGTTTCCCTACAGCTGCATCCATTATACAGAACTATGAGAGACCATATAATGAACATCTTGAGCAGCCTTGCATAGATCAAGAATGCACGCATTAATGTGCTACCTTTGTTGAAACTTCCCTTCCAACGTTGCATACAGCATCTCAACAAATCTACAAGCTAGTGTATGAGCTCTGGACAGTACAGCTCAGAAACATGAAGAGGCAGTAATTAACCTGTATGTCCTTGCATGTGCTACAGAGTGCACAATGTGACAAAAAAAGTTGCATGGATTCATTCTGAGCTTGTGCACAGATGTAGAACGTATTCATGATATATCCCCATGATCACCTAGTTCAACTTTCATTCGTACTGCTCCATGCCAAAATGAAGTTTAGAATCGATGGTGCGAAAAAAGGCTGGACACTCTGCAACATCACTTGCACAATCCATTGTGAACATATTCAAAGGAAATACCAAGGCCTTATAAATAAACATAAACATAATAATTCCTCAGCTAGCTTCTCTCATATGACCAAATAGCCAAGGAATAGGCCCAGATCAGACAATATTACTACATGTATTAACCTAGTTTGTCTTTGTTATCGTAAGACAAAGAAAAAGGCAGTGTTATACTGGCTTAAAATTTACATCTTATGTCCTAAGTAGAAAACATTCCTAGGCCGAACTTTGTTATTTGCCTGACAAATTGAGCAACTAAAAGGTGTTGAATGCCACCATTCCTTTTATTTGATCTAATAAAATCTTAATGAGGTGAAACCTACCCCCAACAAATCAAACTCTTGAGATGAAGTTGCACTGGACTGAGGGAAAAAGAGTATGACTGATGTGAAAGAAGACAGGTATAGAGGCAAGTGAATAATGGAAATTACTTAAAATGACAAATTCAAGAAACCACTACAGAAAAGGGAGGTAGCAGCAGGAAAGAAAGAAGATAGAATTGACAATAGGAATGAACGAGGGAAAAAAGAAAGGAAATAAAAAGAAAATTATTTATAACCACTGGAAAAGCACCATTGTGACGCTTTTGATGTGGCTTAAAATTTAGGAAACTATGATAATCATTAATTTTTTATAATTAATTAAAACATTGGAAAAAACTGAACAAAAACCATACTGCAAATCACAATAAATAGAAACTGAAAACAGCAGAGGTTATGTATTTGTAAGCATAAATGCATAAATCTTACATAGAACAATGTCTATTTTCACATATTTGATCATACATATATATTTATGAAAACCTTATACACAAAGAGGTTCAGCACTACTCAGTGGGTTGTAACAGTCAATAACAGTATTCAAAAGACAGTGGGCACACAATACAATGTCCAGATCCCTGATGTGAATTTCTTAATGGATTTCTCTTTATTGTATTTTTTCATAAGAACAGAAGACCATAGCCAATGCATCTGGGTGCAGATAGGTCCCCTTTTAAAAAGTGACCTATATGTACCATTCTCCTTGTGTATTGTTTGTTGGTGCTTCTGTATTTATCTGCTTGTGTATACTTTGATGGTTATCTCAACCTAATAAAGTGATTACTACAACTACTATAACTCTTGTCCCCCGCCATGAACCATTTTGTCACCAATGATGTCATTTCAAATATTGCTGTGATGTTATCAGTGATGTCCTGCCATGAGTGATGCATTATGTAGGTTAATTAGCTGTGCATGGCGAGGGTGCAAGATATAGTTTTTTACATTTTTCACTGCTGAGCCACAGATCCACTGCAAATTTACTGTAAACTTTTTTTTAAATCGTTTTTGGCCCCAGGGGCGTCTCCCTTGAACCTCTCCCTCCCCAGCCCTATTGGGGCAAAGTATCCCTACCCTGCCACCTTATATTTTTTTTTCGTGTTTGTTTCAGGACAAGGAACTGAATCCCAAGTCCTAAAATGGCTGCTGCAACATTATTGTTGATGTTGTGGCCATCAATCAGATCACATATTGAGTTCTGTCTGCTTTGCGGATCCACTTCAGTGTGAATTATGCAAGGTTTTTGAGCCCTTATACCTCAAAAACTACTGAATGGATTAACACCACATCACCAAAAGCAAACTTGCTGGACAAAGAGCTATCTTTCTGCCACATTTGGTGTAAATCTGTTCAGTAATTTGGGCTGTAGTGTTGTCTAAATTTCCAATGGAAAAATGCATGGGGAAAATGTGTTTTGAACCCCAGTCCCCTTTTTCTCAGTACCCCCTTGCCAGATCACCCAAGAACTTTCCAGGAAGGAGCTGTGGTGGATGAGACTTTTTAAAGAATGTTTAGTGAAGATTCTTTTAAACGGCGCCAACTTTACAAACAAACCCCCAAACATATTTCCTATTGAAATATGATCTTAGCCGGTGGCGATCGCCACTGGGATACAATACTCAAGAAAGTTGATTTCAATTTCAAAGTAACAAATTGTGGGAACTTTGGACAGTATTTAAAACTAAATGTGATCTAATTACTTGGAGCAATTGCTTGATGTCAATGCAGACTCAACCCATGCAGTAGCCCCAAATTCATCAATATCATACCGACTCCCTAAATATTTATGAAACGTAGGACAGTCATAACTGTTCAGAAAGCCCACCTCTAATTGGCTTGATTACCTTCAATTTACAAGTTAGCCATTTCCAGAGTGCATTCTTTTCATTGCATAGGGCACCAAGAGATGGAGGAAAATGGACAACGGAAAAAAGTACTAACTCTGTCCGCTATCCGCCCACATAGCTCTGTATTGTGAATCAGCATCCATTAGCAGCTAGGCAACTAGAACATACACACCCACTCGCTGAAGCCTGCAGGGTCTGTGATTTACATACCATTGATTACATCTGTCAAATTGCTGACATTTCCACTTCCAGTTGCATTGCTGTTGAGAATTTCTGGAGGCGTTAGTCTGTCCACCGGTGGAGCGCAACAATTATTGCATGGGTTGCCTATGTTTACTGTGCCCCGTGGCAAAATTCTGAATTCAATATCTGTCACTGTATACATAACTTTATTGAAAAGATTGAGAGACTGAGTCATTAAAGCACATGGTTTGCCTGTATATATCACTGCTGAGTTTGCATGTGATCCAATGTTCTTTCCCTTGTGCCATTTACCTGGTGACAGGCACCTCTCAAAGTAAAAGGGTTATTGTCGTGAGTGTTAATTTAACAGTACCAATGTTTATAAAACGATGTTTCTGCTTAATTTTATAAGCGTAAATTACTGGATGAATCAGGTGGAAGCAAATCTAATTATTAGCTGTAATTTGAGTGACACCGGTAACTTTGCATGTTTCTGCTGCCAAAAGTAAATTGCTTTGATTGAAATAGATACACTGCTCTCGTCGAATTCTCACTTCCATAGGAATTACTCGTCTGAGCTGTCACAGTTGAATGCTTCACTAATGCTGTTCCAACAAAATGGTTTCCTACTTGTTTGTTTTCACTTTGCTAATGTTAGTTTAAAAATTATTCTAAATCCAACAAAACATACTTTCCCAATTTCCTAACTTAGATTTATGAAGGAGAAGTGCTTTCTTTACTTTCTCTGTGTTGTAACTGGAAACCTTGGAAAACCTCTAATTGTGTTTGAGGTTAGAGAAACAGAGCTTAGTTTTTGCTTCTGGCACAACGCATGGCCAATTAAAACGGTTGATTTGCAAACGCGTCTGAAAGTCTGACCCGCAGAATCTACACCATGACTCTGGACTTCATTCTAAGGACTTTATTCCATTGTACTAACCCTAGGATCACTAACTCACCCCTTTGCTCTGTATCCTTGACTAAATAACCCACCGCACTGCATTACAAAATGAATTGTGTCATTGGCTCACCACGATGATCTCAGCACCAGGGACACTATCCTAGTATTCTTGTTTGTGTACTGGGTCCTAGTGCACAACAATCCTGTGTGTTCAAAAGATAATATACAGGCTTTGCATAGCAGCAACAACTTTACCATTGCCTAATTAGTGTTTTTTTTCTGTTTGTGTTCCAGATTTTGGGGGTTTGCAGCAAAGATGACTAGGGTGATACTCGGATACTTTGTTGAAACCAATAGAATAATCATTAGGTCTCGCCTGAAACAACTAATGAGCAATTGCTTGTAAGACCTTTTGTTAACTTACAGGGGGCTTAGAGCCCGCTCATTGCTCAACTTTAATTGGTTTATTGTCACTCTCCTTTCCTTGCTTTTCCTTGGTCACCACGGGCTGGTTTCACTTCCTTTTCGTGTTTTTTTCGATCCCCTGAAGCATGATTCAACTACTGCTTCTGTTTGGCGCCCTGTGTCCTTCCACAGTTCGTACCCTTTGGAGATACTTTATAAAATGTTACTTGTAGCACTTCATAAGGATGCATGTCTTCGCAGTACTTCTCTCCCACCTTCTCATCCACTTTGCATTGTTGTTGCTCCATTGTTGTTGCTTGCCTCGTTGCTGTTGTCCCCTCGTTGCTTGCCCTGTCGTCGCTGTATTATTGTTGCCTGTCCTGTTGTTGTTGTTGCACCATTGTTTCTTGTCACGTTGATGCTGCCCTGTTGTTCTTGGCCTGTCATTGTTGCTCCATGGTTGCTTGCCCTGGTCCCCCTCCTCCCATGTTTCAGCTTGCACCGTAGGCCCCTCCCTCCTCCCACATTACTTACACTGTTTGTACTTGCTCTCACCTTGCCCCTGCCTTCTTGCTTGCTCCACCCTGCTTTGTAGCTTTCTCCATCCCTTCCTGCAAGGGAAAACAAGCATTGGCGTAGGCAATATATATTGCCGCTGTGTGATCTATTGGCTTTGTCAATATTTTTTTATTTAGCCACGTTGTAGAGCAGCAAAGCTGCTGTGCAGCATGGCTGAAAGTAAAAAGAAAGCTCTATGATGTTGTCAACACTGACTGCATCATGGTGCTTTGTTATTTTTACTTTCAGCCATGCTGCATGCCAGCTGCGCTCCTGTACAACATGGCTAAAAACATTGACAAAATCAAATATCTTGCATAGATGAAACCTATTGACTTTGCCAATGCTTGTTTTTGAAACTGGAAAGTTTCTTTACAAACCATGTTAAATTCCTTACCAATATCTCATATGATTGTTTTATTTATATATGCAAAGCCCTATTACAGTTTCCAAATGAATGGCTTAATGCATCTTGCTATATGATTCACATAATTAGTATAATTCACTTTAACAGGGCTTCTATGTTTTCCACAGAACCCAGATTAATCAAAGGAGGCACAGTAAGGCACAGTTGGGTGGGATATAAGACGCAAAAACAGCCTGAAATTCACTGAAAGGTAAATTATAGTTAGGTTTGCTTACAAGATCCTAATGCATGCTTAAACAACCGTTACAAATTCACTGAAAAAACACAGTTAAGGGTAAGCTCAGAAACAAAACCTAATAAATGTACCTGTTAGATAAATTAACCATAATTCATGCCTCCGTTCTGCATTGCTTACTGCATCACTGATAACATCTCCTGTGGCATGGCTGATGGCATCACTGATAAAATCCTCCTGTGTTACAAATACTCTTCTCATTTCAATTGACAAATATTTTAAAGTACATTCAGTGCAATATGTGGGCTCTCATGTTTGGGTACGAGGACTTATTTTCCTTCATCAGACTTTGACCTACAACAAGAAAGAGGAAGGCAGAAAATTGGTAAGGGAACGGTGGCATAACAATGACAAATGGTTAAAACATGGATGAAAGAGAACCTGCAGGTGACTGTTGAATGAGGAATCAGGTGGAATCAAACTAGCCAGCCTTGGCAATCTCCACACATTCAGCTGCACTGGTGGTGGGCTTGTGAGAAAAACTTTTTGTTTCACAAATTATGCAGTGAAGGTTTAGGACTTACTAAGGCCCTGGTTACGAGTTTGCGGTCTGCCCAACAGTCATGTCCTCTATGACACTGCTGCACCAGTGATCTACCACCCACAGTATTATGAATTGTGCTATCTGAAAAGCTGACTGTGGCGCTCCTCTCTCTGGGACCACATCAGTCTGCAATGTTGATGTTGCGTCCATCGATGGCCATTGGATGGATTTAAAAACTATAAAGCTGATGTGTTTTGATAAGTGGACACACCAGCAAATCACACTATAAAACACATCCCATCCCTGGCCAGCATCCTTTGCTTCACAACTGCAGCCCACAAGACAGGCAGCCATTTTCCCAGCAACCCATTTTGATCTTCCCATTTAGCACTCTCCACCACATGTAAGTTTTTGTTTTGCACCTTTTTCTCGGTATCTCTTGTTTGTTTTTCCTTTAATATACTCACTCACATTTATTTTTCTCATCATGCTTGGCAATAAAAAAACGCTTCACTGAACAAGAGTTGACAGTCATGGTGGATGAAATCATTAGAGTAGAGCCCCAATATTTGGTTCCCAAGTCAAGCATACTCCTCTCAATAGGAAAACTGAAATATGGTACAGGATAGTCAAGAGTGTGAATGCTGTTGGTACCACCCTGTGCACACAGGCAGTCATTAGGAGGAGGTGGACTGACCTCAGGTTGAGGCAGTGGCAGCTCCTCCACTAACGGGGAGGAGCGTCCCCCACTATTAAAGCAGTGTAGATAAAGTCAATACTGGATAAAGGAAAAATAAAACAATAATAGCTCTAAATCAATGTTGTTTTATTTTTGCCTTGTTGTGCCAGCTGCAGCTGGGTTGAGGGTGCGTACCAGGTAGAACAACCAGCACCTGGAAGCTCTGAGGAATGGCGGTGGCCCTCCCAGTGCCATGTTACAATTCTTTCCCTGGGAGGAAAAGGTCTTGGCCATCCTGCATTCTGAGGTCTTGGCAGGTGTAGCTGGGAGAGTGGACTCTGGTAAGCTGCATTGCAATAACTGGCATAATATCATAATGTCCTGTTTGCTCTCAACTCAGCTTTTGCTATTGGGACTTTCCTAACATGCAATACTCAAAGTATCTGAGATGTTAGGTTTGTCGGTGTCTATGTGTATTGTTGCATATAAGACTACATGTATCCAACTCCGTAACATGCCACATGTTGCAATGCTGTCTGTAAGTACATTACCATAAAAATATCAATTCAGGACTCATGATGTGTGTGAATATTTAAAAGTATGGTCCATCCCAAATGGATGTTGCCTACAGGTATGGTACACAAATGGTACAATAACTATGAGGCCTTCTCACTTCCACTTTAACCAAGATGCTAGATTCCTTTCGCCCCTTCTCACTTGTCTGCCATGTTACAACTGAGCTTCACTCATCATGTACTGTGCAATGTAGAGACAATATTCCACTTAGATATACTTCTTAATACTTTGCTTCATGGTGTCCTAGCCTCATCAACTGAAACTATTGATGGCATGAGTGACACCATAATAGCAGTATACCCCTAATATATGTGAGCCATGACGGAAACTCAGCAGTGGCAGGTTGCCTCTTTCTTCTGCACTTCCCATATGATGAACAATGCTAAATATACAACCAAGCTGTGTGTTTGCCTGTATTAGACACAACTAGACTTTGGAATGGACAAATAAACATGTCATGACTACACTGTGTGTGTAGCAGAGTTTTGGAGATGTCATGTCTATCCCTAAAGCAAAAATGCCACATATTTGCACATCTAATAAGCTGATGGATTCTACTACATCTATTGAATGTCTACAAATGTCTAATAACCAACATGGATGATGGTCCTGGCCCATCTGGCCAGCCTGGGCACACACCAACAGTGGGGCTCACTGTGCCTACAACACCTCCCACCACAGCTGCAACAACACAGCCAACCACTGGCCCCTTCAACCTGTGCACCTAGCACAGTCAGTACCACCCTGTGCCCCCCAGTCCTGGATTCAGAGCCGACTATCACCACTCCAGGCATGGAAGAACCAACACCCGGTGGGAAGGTACAGTCTGTATCAAGGAGACAGGCCCGTGGGGGTAGGTGGGCCCCCAGAGTGAGCCGAGTGGTGACACCGACACCCAGGCTGCCATCACCCAAGTCCTGGGAGTATACCAGAACTCCCAAAGCACCATGGGCCAGGTATTGACTGAAATCTAGACAATCTAGACAATGAAGCAGCTGCAGAGAGACACATACTACGAGCTTGCAGGCATACACACTGAGGTGTCCGGCATTCAAACCGAGGTGGCTGGCATAAACACCAACATGACCTCTTTGGTTGGAGTACTGCAGTACATACACATCCCTCTCTGTAGGGCTTTTCCACCTGCCTCTACCTCATCCTGTGGCATAAGTACATCCAGGATGTCAACATCTGCCACAGTCACAGAAAGGGAAGCACTGTCAGAGGAAGACATGCTGGTACATGCCCCTGTATCAGTAGTTGCAGACCCCCGTCTCTTAGAAAGAGGGGGCATCCAACCAAAATTCAAGGAGCTCAGGATGGCAAGACACCCACCACCACCAGGAAGGAACCTTGCCTCTAATGTCCTCCTGTGTGTGCTACACATTCACTTTGTGGACTATTCCTGCCCACTTTTCCATATCTGATGGGAGGAGTATATTGGACTTTGAACCCTTGATAATTTGGACTCTACTACAATGGTTTCATTTAACATGACTGAAGACTTCACTTTTTGTTGTCATAGTGTAATATTAGTTCATTTCTTGATCTTATGCTTGTTCATTTCATTAAAGACACACACCACCAAATCATTGTCTCCTGTTCTAATTCTCACATATAACAATGTGAATATACTACCATGTGAACTTTGCAATGTCAAAACAAGTGATTTCTGGAAACACGGGTATGTTGTATGTAAAGAATGTCCAACTCAGGATCCCTGCCATGTCACAACAACACACACATTATGGTGTCTGGGGTGAGAACATCTTTATTCCATTGTTCAAATTATAGGCTGACAAGATGTCAGAAACATAGCAAATAAGACATGACTCAGTTACTTTGAGTCTGTGACCACATAATCAGTTGCAGACTTTCACAAACTTGATAGAGGGGATACATTTGACAATATCCTATACAATAGGCTACAATAAATTTGGTGTATATCATCAGCTGGAACCCTACTGCCTACTTCACAAAAGGAATCCTACATCAAAATACCATATGAACTTACATGTCAGTACAGCAGTTCCTGACCACAGGGTTATTTCAATCCAGTGTTGCTTGCATCTGGTGGAATGTCACAAACACATGTCAGTGATGTGCCACAATCACTTTGGCCTACAATGAGGACACACATCAACAGCTACATACATAATGAGGAATTAGCCAATGTGAAGGCAGGATCACATGAATTAGGCCCAACACAACATTGTGTGGGCCCAACACACCATACGGAATACTTTCTAAGGAAGCCAGGTGTTAGATCTGGGAGTCTCTAGTTGGCAGAGGTATACACCTTAGACCAAATAGGGACCCTTGCTTCTAGTCAGGGTACAGGGACACACACGGTAGATAACCCCTGCTCACCCTCTAGGTAGCTTGGCTCGAGCAGACAGGCTTATCCCCAAGGCAATGTGTAAGGTATTTGCACGTAGACACCACAATGATCCCCCCTCCGCACACCACAAACTTAGACCACACAGGTGAGTTATATCAAAAATAATATATCTTTATCTAGTTTCCGCAGTTGAAATCAAGCCTCACAGGTTTACACAATATTCGCTTTCTTGGTTGGTCGGGATCGTAAGACGATAGTCTCTAGTCTCTTGTGTGATTCGATACTCACTGAGCATGAATCAGTTTGTAGGCTCTTGATGTTTAGGCAGCTACGTTGCTCCGGCGGTGTCGCTGCACTCGTTGTACAAGCGCTCCTCGGGCTGTTCGGTGCAAGGATTCCACAACTCCCTCGACAAGCCCCCAGTGACGATGTCGACGTCACCGGAGTCAGCCACTCACAGCGCGGCTTCGTAGAGTAGGGAAGTACGACTCTCGATCTGCTTCAGGCCTCCGGGTCGCAGCAAGGCACGTGCCGATGAGCACGTCGATCTTCTTGATGCGGCAACCGGTGTCAGGCCCGGGTCAGTGCGGTACTCTCCAGCAAGACAGAGAGCAGCCAGCCCACCTCACAGGCAGATGTTGAGAAGCTGGGTAGAACAGTCCACGGTCCCTGCGGCACACAGCAGCGCAGGGGGGGACACAGCAGAGTCTTGAGTTCTTGGCAACCTTTCTATCCCTGGGTTGCGAAACAGGAGGCCAGCTCTTCTCAGGCCCTTGGAGATTCAGTTGAAGACACAGCACACAGCAAAGTCTTGTTTGGTCAAGTGGGTAGGGTCAGCACACAGCAAGACCCCTTCTCCTCCTCAGCTTCAGTTGTACAGCAGAACAGGTCAGCCTTTAGAGCACACAGCACGGCAATCTTCCTTTAGTTCTTCAGCGGTCCGTCTTTCATCAGAGGTTCCTCTTGATGGTAGAATCTAAAAATCTGTTGTCAGGGGTCGTGTACTTATACCCCTAGAAGTCTTTGAAGTCTTTGTGCAAGTGGGTCCTGAGCCCGGTCTGATCCAGTTCTGGGTGTCGCTGGAGCACTTTGTTTTCCTGGCCTCTACATTCTTTTCAGAGTGAGGGGCAGAGTCGTCAGCCGCCCAGCAGGAGGTGGAGCCAGCAGAGTGGCAGGCAGGCACAGCCCTATTCAATCCCAGGTGCTATCTCCTCCCTCCACTCTCCTTGCAAATGTCGCCATTCAGCAGAGGGCTGACTCAGCCAACCTCCCGGGGGATCCCCAGCCCCTGTCACTCTCAAGCCAGACAGTCAATCCACAAGCACGCCCAGGCACACAGAAGGGTCAGACAAGAGAACAGCTACTCTCTAAAAAGTACTATTCTCCAACTCAGGATTTAAAAACAACCTCTCCTAAAAGATGTGTTATTAAATGCTGAGCTCAGGGGTATCAAACACTCATGTCTTATCTTGTTCCTATGAGAAGATAGGCGGATAGCCATTGGCACCAGCCTCCCCCATGTTAGCCTATGGAGCAAGATAACCTTGCAGCAGTGAACACACAAAATGGCCGTTGTTCACTACCAGAACATGTTACCTGCACTAGTACATGCTCTACCTTTTACATACACTGCACCCTGCCCAGGGGGGTACCTTGGGCCTTCCATAGGGATGACTGACGTGTATGAAAAGGGAAGGGTTAGGCCCGGTCAGTGTGGACACTGGCCAGGAAGACATGGCAGTCCGGGGACTGCAGGCAGGCCTGCGGGGGCAGGCCTGAGACACTGTTTTAGAGCTACACAGGTGGGTGGCGCAATCAGCGCTGCAGACCCACTAGTAGCATCTGTCATCACCAGCCCTGGCACACACAGTGCACTTTACTAGGGACTTCATGGTGATACAGATATGCCAATCAGGTATATCCAATCAATATGATATTTTACACAAGGAGCACTTACACTCTGGCACTGATTAGCAGTGGCAGAGTGTCCAAAGCATCTAAACCAGCAAAAACGAAATCCATCACAGCATCAAAAATCCAGGTAGCAGAGGCAAAAGATAGGGGAAAAACCCACGCCAAGGATGTCAGGTCTAACACGTGTCCCCTCCAGCTGAAAGTGGGGAGAACTACCCACCCTCTTGGGAGTTCTCATCTCTAAGGCGGAAAAACCTGGACAGACCATCAGCATTGGCGTGCTCTGTACCGGGACGGTGTTCCACCGTAAAGTCCATTCCCTGTAGGGAGATGGACCACCTCAACAGTTTTGGATTCTCACCCCTCATCTGCATTAACCATCTGAGGGGCCTGTGGTCGGTCTGAACACGGAAGTGAGTCCCAAACAGGTAGGGCCTCATCTTCTTCAGGGCCCAGACCACAGCAAATGCTTCCCTTTCAATAGCGCTCCACCTCTGTTCCCTGGGAAGTAGCCTCCTACTAATGAAAGCTACGGGTTGGTCCCCGCCCTCGTCGTCCATCTGTGAGAGTACTGCTTGCACACCCTGCTCTGAAGCGTCTGTTTGCACTACGAACTCACTCGAAAAGTCAGGCGCCTTAAGCACCGGTGCTGTGCACATTGAAGTTTTCAGGGCATCAAAAGCAGTTTGACAGGCCTCGGTCCAATTCACTTTCCTGGGCTGATTTCTAGAGGTTAGTTCTGTCAAGGGGGCAACAATGGTGCCGTATCCCTTGATGAACCGTCTGTAATACCCGGTGAGTCCTAGAAAGGCTCTCACCTCTGTCTGCGTCTTGGGGGGTTCCCAAGCCAGAATGGTATCGATCTTCGCCTGTAGGGGCGCCACCTGGCCGCTCCCCACCTGGTGTCCCAAATACACCACCGATCCCTGCCCTATCTGGCACTTACTGGCCTTGATAGTGAGGCCTGCCTTCTGCAGCACCCTCAACACTTCACAGAGGTGTTGCAAGTGTTCCTCCCAAGTGGAGCTGAACACAGCAATGTCATCCAGGTACGCGGCGCTGAATTGCTCCAGCCCGGTCAGTACCCGGTTGACCAGTCTCTGGAAGGTGGCAGGGGCATTTTTCAATCCAAAGGGCATGACGCGAAACTGGAAGTGCCCCTCTGGCGTGGAAAATGCCGACCTCTCCTTTGCCCCGTCAGTTAAGGCAATCTGCCAGTACCCCGAAGTTAAATCGAAGGTGCTGAGGTACCTGGCAGCTCCCAACCGATCCACGAGCTCATCAGCTCTGGGGATGGGGTGCGCGTCAGTCTTGGTGACCGCATTGAGCCCACGGTAGTCCACGCAAAACCGAAGTTCTGACGGGCCACCGGGTGTAGCAGATTTCTTGGGAACGAGGACCACTGGGCTAGCCCAGGGACTGCTAGAGGGCTCAATTACCCCTAACGCCAACATCTTGGAAACTTCTTCCTTGATGCTGGCCCTGACCTTGTCAGCTACTCTGTAAAACTTCTGTTTCACAGGCAGGCTATCTCCAGTGTCCACATCATGGACGCACCAATTGGTGACACCTGGGGTCAGGGAGAACAGGGAGGCAAACTGACCCAACACCTGGCGACAGTCTCTCTGCTGCTCTGGGGTCAGGGTGGGCGAGAGGACCACACCATCCACTGACCCGTCTTGCTCCTTGGTTGCCAGGAGGTCAGGGAGAGGATCACTATCCTCTTCCCCACCGTCATCTGTAGCCATGAGCATCGTCACTTCAGACCTCTCGAAGTGGGGTTTGAGGCAGTTCACACGCAAGACTCTAAGGGGCTGCCTAGGAGTCTTCATGTTGATCAGGTAGGTCACCTCACTCTTGCGCTCTACCACCTCATATGGCCCGGTCCACTTGTCACGGACCGCACAAGGCTCCACCGGCGCCATTACCCACACTTTCTGCCCAGGATGAAATTCTACCAGAGTGGTATTCTGGTCGTACCATCTTTTCATCTCCTCCTGGCTGGCTTCTAGGTTCTCCTGAGCGAGCTTCCTGAAGCGCTGCGTTTGGTTGCGGATGGCCAGCACATAGCTGAACACATCCTGGGGGGTTTTCCCACGGGTTTCTCCCACCCCTCCTTCACCAGTGTGAGAGGTCCTCTAACAGGGTGGCCATACAGCAGTTCAAAGGGGCTGAACCCTAAGGACTTCTGAGGCACCTCCCTGTAGGCAAACAACAGGCATGGTAACAAGACATCCCACTTCCGTCTCATGGGCTCCGCTAGGCCCATAATCATACCTTTCAGGGTGCGGTTGAACCTTTCAACCAACCCATTTCCTTGAGGGTGGTAAGGAGTGGTGAACTTATAAGTTACTCCCCACTCCTCCCACAGAGACTTCATATACCTAGAGATGAAGTTGGTACCCCGGTCGGAGACCACCTCTCGGGGGAACCCCACACGGGAAAAGATCCCCATCAATGCACGGCCCACCACGGGTGCTTTGATTGTCCTGAGAGGGACTGCTTCCGGGTACCGAGTGGCGTGATCCACCAAGACCAGGATAAACCTGTTGCCTAAGGCGGTCTTGGGATCCAGGGGCCCTACGATATCAATGCCCACCCGCTCGAAAGGGGTGCTCACTACAGGAAACGGCTGGAGGGGCGCCAAGCACTTCCCTCCGCTCTTACCACTGGCTTGACAGGTTTGGCAAGACTTACAAAAGGTACCGACGTGCTTCTTCATCTGGGGCCAGTAGAAGTGGGTGACAAGCCTGTGATAGGTCTTGTCTTGCCCCAGATGTCCTGCGAGAGGCACGTCGTGAGCCAGACCCAGTAAGAATATTCCTGAAGCGCTCGGGTACCACCAGCACACGGGCTGCACCGGGCTCAGCGAACTATACAGTAAGTCATCCTCCCAGTAAATCAAATGTTCCTTGGACCCTAGGCCTGCTGCCTGGTCTGCAGCCTGCTGCCGCACACCGACGAGAGAAGGGCACTCCTTCTGAGCCTGGCAGAATTCCTCCCTGGAGGGGCCCTTTAGAGAACTCCTTACTGTTACCCTTGTCCTCCCCACCTTTCTGCTGGGGACCCTGTCCACCCTTGGCTGGCATACTTACCACCCCTTTGTTGACCCTGGTGCTAGTCCAGCGGTCTGCCTCTTTAGCAAGCTCACTGGGATCAGTTAACTTGCTGTCTAAAAGATGCTGGCGCAGCTCTGGAACACATAGACTACTCAAGTGCTCCCAACTAATCAAGTGACACAACCCCACATAATCAGTAACTTTGCTGCCCTTTATCCAACCTTCCAGTGCACGCGTATACATACTCACACACTCCACCCACGTACTTGAATCAAGTTTCTTGAAGTTCCTAAACTTCTGGCGGTACTGTTCTGGTGTAAGCCCATACCTGAGGCATAAGGCCTCCTTCATAGTGGGGTAGATTAAGGTCCCTGCTGCTTCTAAGGGTGCTAAGACATCCCTCCCAGAGGCCTCAAAATGCTTCCACAAACCTGCTCCCCAACTCTTCTCAGGCACTTCATTCATCTTCAAGGCAAGCTCATAGGATCTAAACCACGCATAGATATCCTCACCCCTCTGATAATTCTGCACCAAATCTTTCGGTATGTATACTTTACCCGCCTGTACTGGTTGTGCGCTGCCACCATTCGGACTGGACACCACTTGTTTGGCTTTAATGTCCAGCTCGCTCATGCTCAACTCATGAGCCAACTGGAGTTTCTTCTCTTCCAAAGCGAGAGCATTCCTCCTCTCCTCCGCCTCTTTCTCACTGTCAAGGCGCAGTTTCCTTTATTCCGCTTGAGCTTTGAGTTTAAAAAGTTCAATCTCATGGGCCCTAACCCTCTGGTTTTCCTCCAGCTCCTCTGGAGAGAGGCTCCTACTGGAATGGGCGCTGCCAGCCCTAGACGCTGGCCTATTCACTGGCAGATCATCGGATCCAAATCCGTGCTCCGGTGTGCCATCCCCTTCAGTAGTTTCCTCGGTTGCGCCATTCTTGGCCTCCCACCAGGCCCTTAGAGCTTTCTGTAGCTCCGTCTTGTTGGCGCCGCCCTTCGCTGGGCATCCAAGCTGCTTGCAGAATTGCTTTAGTTGCTCCTTCTTATATTCGAGCAACTTTTTCACTTCGAATTGCAATTCCGACTCCTCACCTACTCCATTCAGAGACATGATGCTTCGTCCATCCTCCAAGAATAGTCTTCGCCAAAACTTCGTGCGATGCAACTGCTTACTAGATTAGTGATGTACGAAGAATCACTGCAGGTCAAGTGCAAATACTGGTTCTAATCCGCACCGCTGACCACCAATGTTAGATCTGGGGGTCTCTAGTTGGCAGAGGTATACACCTTAGACCAAATAGGGACCCTTGCTTCTAGTCAGGGTACAGGGACACACACGGTAGATAACCCCTGCTCACCCTCTAGGTAGCTTGGCTCGAGCAGACAGGCTTATCCCCAAGGCAATGTGTAAGGTATTTGCACGTAGACACCACAATGATCCCCCCTCCGCACACCACAAACTTAGACCACACAGGTGAGTTATATAAAAAATAATATATCTTTATCTAGTTTCCGCAGTTGAAATCAAGCCTCACAGGTTTACACAATATTCGCTTTCTTGGTTGGTCGGGATCGTAAGACGATAGTCTCTAGTCTCTTGTGTGATTCGATACTCACTGAGAATGAATCAGTTTGTAGGCTCTTGATGTTTAGGCAGCTACGTTGCTCCGGCGGTGTCGCTGCACTCGTTGTACAAGCGCTCCTCGGGCTGTTCGGTGCAAGGATTCCACAACTCCCTCGACGAGCCCCCAGTGACGATGTCGACGTCACCGGAGTCAGCCACTCACAGCGCGGCTTCGTAGAGTAGGGAAGTACGACTCTCGATCTGCTTCAGGCCTCCGGGTCGCGGCAAGGCACGTGCCGATGAGCACGTCGATCTTCTTGATGCGGCAACCGGTGTCAGGCCCGGGTCAGTGCGGTACTCTCCAGCAAGACAGAGAGCAGCCAGCCCACCTCACAGGCAGATGTTGAGAAGCTTGGTGGAACAGTCCACGGTCCCTGCGGCACACAGCAGCGCAGGGGGGGACACAGCAGAGTCTTGAGTTCTTGGCAACCTTTCTATCCCTGGGTTGCGAAACAGGAGGCCAGCTCTTCTCAGATTCAGTTGAAGACACAGCACACAGCAAAGTCTTGTTTGGTCAAGTGGGTAGGGTCAGCACACAGCAAGACCCCTTCTCCTCTTCAGCTTCAGTTGTACAGCAGAACAGGTCAGCCTTTAGAGCACACAGCACGGCAATCTTCCTTTAGTTCTTCAGCGGTCCGTCTTTCATCAGAGGTTCCTCTTGATGGTAGAATCTAAAAATCTGTTGTCAGGGGTCGTGTACTTATACCCCTAGAAGTCTTTGAAGTCTTTGTGCAAGTGGGTCCTGAGCCCGGTCTGATCCAGTTCTGGGTGTCGCTGGAGCACTTTGTTTTCCTGGCCTCTACATTCTTTTCAGAGTGAGGGGCAGAGTCGTCAGCCGCCCAGCAGGAGGTGGAGCCAGCAGAGTGGCAGGCAGGCACAGCCCTATTCAATCCCAGGTGCTATCTCCTCCCTCCACTCTCCTTGCAAATGTCGCCATTCAGCAGAGGGCTGACTCAGCCAACCTCCCGGGGGATCCCCAGCCCCTGTCACTCTCAAGCCAGACAGTCAATCCACAAGCACGCCCAGGCACACAGAAGGGTCAGACAAGAGAACAGCTACTCTCTAAAAAGTACTATTCTCCAACTCAGGATTTAAAAACAACCTCTCCTAAAAGATGTGTTATTAAATGCTGAGCTCAGGGGTATCAAACACTCATGTCTTATCTTGTTCCTATGAGAAGATAGGCGGATAGCCATTGGCACCAGCCTCCCCCATGTTAGCCTATGGAGCAAGATAACCTTGCAGCAGTGAACACACAAAATGGCCGTTGTTCACTACCAGAACATGTTACCTGCACTAGTACATGCTCTACCTTTTACATACACTGCACCCTGCCCAGGGGGGTACCTTGGGCCTTCCATAGAGATGACTGACGTGTATGAAAAGGGAAGGGTTAGGCCCGGTCAGTGTGGACACTGGCCAGGAACACATGGCAGTCCGGGGACTGCAGGCAGGCCTGCGGGGGCAGGCCTGAGACACTGTTTTAGAGCTACACAGGTGGGTGGCGCAATCAGCGCTGCAGACCCACTAGTAGCATCTGTCATCACCAGCCCTGGCACACACAGTGCACTTTACTAGGGACTTCATGGTGATACAGATATGCCAAACAGGTATATCCAATCAATATGATATTTTACACAGGGAGCACATACACTCTGGAACTGATTAGCAGTGGCAGAGTGTCCAAAGCATCTAAACCAGCAAAAACGAAATCCATCACAGCATCAAAAATCCAGGTAGCAGAGGCAAAAGATAGGGGAAAAACCCACACCAAGGATGTCAGGTCTAACACCAGGTAACTTCCATCCAATTGCTGTGCAAGCTGTCTTGGTACTAGCTTTGTACACCCAAACTCTGTGACAGACATCCCCAAGAATATTGCATGTACACTTCATACGGCTGAACACCATCATATATCTGCTAATTTCACAACTCTGAAAGGTCCAAATGAAGAAGCCATGGTGAAGGAATCCAAAACAGACCGACCAAGAGAGATTAGCTAAGAAACCCTACGAATGCCAAAATCACATTGTCAACTTCTAGAGAACACAGTCCAAGACAACATTTACAGCCAAAGATATTTTTAGACCCATATATTGCTAGTATCTAGTATGAACATACTCCTCACAACATCACTACAAGAGTTGCAATCACACTGAAAATCATAACATCTCACACCATACTTACACTCAGGAGAAGTAGTTTTGGATGAGATCTTGATGCAAGTCAGCTCCTTCCAATTCACCACTATATTTATAATCAGTTGTCATTTCAGGTTCCTTTCCCAGTGGATCTTCATGACCAACATCCTCTGTGATGTAAGGGATGCTCCATCACCGGGCCATGTTTTGGAGCATGCAGCAGGCCAGGGTGATATTACACACCTTCCCGGGTGAGTAGAGGAAGGGTTCCACAGTCTTGTCCAGACATCTGAATATTGCTTTAAGGAGCCTGAAAGCCCACTCCACTGGCAGCCGAGTTCTTCCATGGGCCTCGTTGAAGTAGCCTTCCCTGGCATTGTAGGATTCCTCAGCGGTGCAAACAACCATGGTCGGTTGGGATACATTGAGTCTCCTAGATGGAAGATCGACAGAAGTGCAACGATGAGTTACACACTTTCAGATCATGCTTCCTGACATCACCCACACAAAATTTGGACAGATCATACTTACCTCCAGTAGAAATTGTGATATCAGCTGGGATATAGTGCTGTTCTACAGTATGAAGGAATCATGAGCAGATCCTTGGAAATGGGCACAGATGTTTGAAATGTGCAAATCCACAATTCAGTCTACTTGCACATTGTTCGAATGGAAGTGCTTCCTGTTGTAGTACACTTGCTCCCTGGCTTGTGGTGATACTAAGGCAATTTGTGTGCCATCATTTGATTCAATCACATGTGGGATGTGACCAAAAGCATAGAAACCCGTCTTCACAGTGGCTAAATCCTTATGTCTGGGGAACTGGATGTAGCTGTCCATGTGGCTCAAAAGTGCTGCTAGAACCGCTTGGAGTACCCGACTGAACATAGGTTTTGACATTCCATCTGAAATTGCAACAGGAAATTGAGACACGCCTGTGGCCAAAAAATGCAATACAGACATGAGTTTCACAAATGGTGAGATTGATGGATGATAAGTGATGTGAGGTTTGTGGTCCGGCTCTAACTGATGACATAAGTCCATAATTGTTTGATGATTCAAACAAAACATGCTGCTCTTCCATGTTCTGAAAGTCTGGAAATGAGGGGCACACTGGAGCCTGGCATCTCTTCCCTCTCCCAGGGTACCTATGTGAGGAGTAACAAAAACATTTATTTTGGTCAGAGTGTGTATAGTAACATTGCGAAGAGTAAGACAACAGGCATGTGTCTGCACATACATGCTTCATTAAGCTTTACACATCTTTCTTCCTCATTGACAAATCTTGACCATTCATCCCCAAGGTGGCCTTCGCAGGTCTGTCACAGAACTGCGCACTTCATCAAATCAGAACATTTGAATTGCCACTATAGTGAAGATAGCATACAGTTTCACGTGAAATACTGCCAAATGGGGTGTACAGTGCTCCATGTACATTTTGCCTATGTGCACAGTAATGGACGACACAGATGAAGTTTTGCATGGAACATGACATGGGAATGGAGCATTTCAAATGTAGACTGTATCAAAAATTAGGTTTGTGCTGTTCCTATAAAGACAGAGGAGGGAGGGTGAATAAAGCTATACTAGTCTTCCAGTAGGGGGGGAGTGCTCCAAGAAGGAGCAAGTGCCCTCACACACCCTGAAAGGTGTCATCATTGGGAAAGCTCCTCGTCGGCCTGCTCTGCAATGCCTGATGGGCACCCACGAGGGGGCTCTTTGCTGGAGGTCTTTTTGTACATGCTGTATAATGAAGTGGGGGTGAGAGGGTGGTAAATTTAGTAGTGGGTGGAAGACTTTTCAAGCAGTAGTGAATTAAATTAGGTATTGTGCTGTTCGTTGTCAATTAACTTTATTGATGGAACTCACTACTCTTGTTAAAAATGTGGTGCTTATACAAGTTGCAATGGTCCCAATAAGACTAATCAGTGTGTAATCTTGAATATAGTCAACATGTTTCTCGCTTATGTAAGTCCAAACGGATCTAATGGCGATTCGTCAGGACCTATATTATATAACTACACTACAAATTGACTCGATTCTTGATCCTATTCGTTATGTCATAGCAATGAGTCAAATGTCAGGTCAGAGTGAATTATTGATTGAACTTTAACCTGGATATAAATCTGGAACACAAAGGACAAACATAACATAGTTAAACAAGCATAGAGATAAACATATTAGTAATTTCTTTGGGAACAGTTTGCCTTCTGTACTACTCTACTCATCTTTTTTTTATTGCTGATGAGTATTTAGTCTTATATCTACTTCAATGTCTCTATATTCAAAAGTATATCCTGGAATGTGTGGAAGGTTTTAATAGTCATATAAAAAGGCAGAGAATGTTATCCCATTTAGCTTCATACAATCCAGACTTAGTCTTATTGCAAGAAACCCACTTAACGAAGTTAGAGGCTTTTAAACTCAAACGGAATTGGGTAGGTTTAGTCTTGGTGTCTCCTACGAGCACTAACAAAAATGGGGTAATTACTTTGTGACATAAAAAGTTGAAATGTTCTGTTATTCCTCAAGAATCTGATTTGGAGGGTAGATGGTTATTAGATAAATTGCTTATTAACAATATATCTTGAACAGTCTTCAATGTTTATGGTCCGACTCAACCAGACTATACTTTCCTGTTTTCAACATAATGACAAATTGTTTATTTTAGGAGGTGACTGTAACGAGGTTATCGACCCTTTTATTGATGGCCAATCCCAAGTTTGCTTTATTCCTCAAAGGTCCCACAAACAATTCCAAACTATAATTTCTCAAACACACCTTGTAGACGCCTGGAGACTCTGTAACCCGGGGGTGTTAGACCTGGCACCTTGGCGTGGGTCTCCCTTCCATTTTTCGCTGTTGCCTCATGTGTTTTTGCTGGTGTTAGATGCTTTGGGCACTCTGCCACTGCTGTCCAGTGCCGCAATGCAAGTGCTCCCTATTGTAAATTGATGTATGAATTAGTGATTCTGTTGCAGCGTGGAACATCAAATTCCCCCTTTGTCACAGACCAAATACCGCAATAACAAATTCACTCAAATACATTCATTGGTGGGGCTCATATCACCAACACTCATACTTCATTGATCTGCTTCCCTAGAGGAATAAGTTTCCAAACGCTGACATGAAAGGAATATCTTTACTTAAACCCTAAATGCATTGAATACTCTATTAACTCCAACCTTGTGATATTCCCCTCATTGGGTGATGAATCAGTTAGTTTTATATATGATTTAGTGATTCAATTCATTTATCTATACTCTTCTCTTATTCTAGTTTCTTCAAATAATCGACACAACACAGTTTTCAATTAATCAAACATCATTTATCTAATAAAATTGCAAATTGTTGGAAAATCATTGTCCAAACCGCAGAACATTATATTTACCTAATCTGGCTAATAGTCGTCGTCTAAGTCAGTCAAGTCGTGGAAAAATCTTTAAATTCATCAAAGTTAGGCCGCAATTCAGTCTGTCAAAGATTCAGGATAATAGCTGTTCAGCAGTGTCACCGTCCTCTCCGTCAGCATAACGTCAGGAAATCAAAGGTCGTCAAAGAAGGACTCATACTAATTCACTTTTCTACCTACTTTTATAATGAAACTAATGTCAAAATGTATCACGATTGGGTTTTAGACAGTCCTCATTGGTGGATTTGGGGTCGTTCGGTAAAGTTCTCACATAGTCCGCAAGATCAAGTCATCGCACTTGCTGGTTCCGGTTTTAAAGACAGTCCATTGTTGTAGTTTTGGCGAAGCTCCCAGAGTGTCCTTGGTAGGAACATCGTCTCCTGGGGTCAGGACGAGGCCATTATTGCTGGCGGTGACGCATGCGCACTTCACCCAGAACCTCGTGTGACAGCAGCAGTCATGTTGTACGTCTCGGTCAGCCATCTTAAGGAAGGCCAAAATGGTCAACTTAAGCAAAACAAACACAAAAACGTAATTAAAACATAGAAATGGCTAATAAAATGTTAAACCCTCACTAATTCCCCTATGTGTAAGTAATTATCTAGCAGAATAGCAACATTCAAAGGGTTTATACTCACTCAATGATGCACAACTTACAATTACATCACAAAAGCAACATATATCATGCAATATTCTAATTTCCTACAATTAGTATGCATACATATATTAGTATACAATTAGTTTAGCCATGCAAAATGCAAATCCCACGTGTAATTCTTTTGTTAATATAATTGGTAAGTTTTCCACTTCAAACAAATTAATAAGGTTACTTTTAGTTGATTATTCAGATTAATATAAACATGCAGAATGGGGGGTATACAACATTTTGTACTACCCGCTCCAGCAATTCCATGATTGGTTGGTTTGGTTTACCTGTCAGACCCTAGTACAGTGCACCAGGAGTGCCCAGGGCTGCGTGCAGTCTGGTACTGTCATGCTGACTGGGCAAGTGCACCCACTTGCCAGTCCCTAAACCTTCCCTTTTTTCATATCAGACACCCCTATGGAAGGCCCAAGGGCAGCGTGCTTTGTAAGCATAAGGTAGGACATAGTCTGTTGTGTGTGGCATGTTCTAATAGTGAATTACAGCCATTTTCGTTTTTCACTATTGCAAGGCTACCTGTTCTCCATAGGCCAGAATGGGCAGTTTGATTATTACATCATATAATCCTAACTGACTCAGGGAACATGGAGGAAATTCGAATTTAGTATGCCTGAACTCAGAATGATAAAATACATCTTTTAGAGAAGTTGGTTTTAATATTCTGTGTTTGAAAATACCACTTTTAGAAAGTAGATATTTTCTTGTCTAACCATCCAAACCTGCCTCTGCTAGGCTGTGTATTCCTTGTCTGGAGTATGAGTGACAGGGGCTGGGGAATTCTAGGAGACAGGCTGAGTCAGCCCAGTGGTGAATAGAGAGATCTGCACCTAGATGGAAGGGAGGAGTTGCACCTGGGACCTGAATAGGGCTGTGCCTTCCCTCCACAATGCTGGCTCCACCTCCTGTGATGTTTCTGCCCTGCTCTCTGAAAGGAAAGAAGGAGTCATGTAAACAAAGTGCTCCAGGACTGACCAGAACTGGTTTGGACTAGGCAAAGGCCTCTCTGCCTTCAGAGAACAAAGAGAAACTTAGTATAAAAGAGGGGTCCCAAACCCCAGAGAATTAGATCACTTTTGGACAACAAGAAGAAACTTTTGCTGAGGAGAGGAACCAGAGGAAACTGAGGAGACACTTTCCCTAAGCTGAAGTGCTGCCCGGGGGATTGGCCTGCAGTGGTTGCCTGACTGCCAAAGAAAGGAGAAAGGAACTTTGGGTGCTTTATTTCAACTTGTAAAAGATCTCCAAGGGCTTGAGAGAAGAGCTTGCCTCCTGCTGAAGTCTCAGGGACAATAGACTTCAACCCCCAGCTCCACAAGAGTTATTTGGAAGTGCCTGCAGTTGTTTGGGCCTTCTGAGGGACTGCGTGTCGCAAGGAGCTGGAAGCGTCTCACAATGAAGAAGAAGCGTGTCGCCGTCGCAGCAGCTGCCGTCACATTGAGGATGTCGCCGCTGTAGCTGTCTCATTGCACCGCATCACGAGAAGCGTCTCGCAACGAAGAAGAAGCGTGTCGCCATCACAGCCTCTGCCGTCGCATCACTGAACAAGGGTGTCACCGCTGTAGCTGTCGCATTGCACCGCAGAAGCGCCTCGCATCCATGGAGAAGCGTGCCGCCGTTGGAGCCGCTGTCGTCGCATCACTGAACAAGGGTGTCGCAGCCGCAGCTGTCCCATTGAGCGGAAGTGTCTCGCATCGTCGGAGAAGAGTGTCGCCGCCAAAGCCACTGTCGTCGCATCACAGAACAAGGGTGTCGCAACTGCATCTGAGGCATCGAGTCGAGACTTCTCGCAACATCGGAGAAGCGTGCCGCATCAAGAAGAAGACGACACCTTTATTTCTTTGCACCAAAATTTCATCGCATCACGGCGTTGCTCACCGCATTGCCGCAGAAGTGCAGTAAGGAATCAACACATCACCATCTTTGCAACACTTTTGTTTCCCTGCGTGTCACATCTAAAGGTACATTGACTCAAAGTGTCGCATTTTAAGATCTAAAAAGAACTAAGCCAATTCTACCATTTTAAAGTAACAGTATTGTGGATTTGTATCATTTGTGGTCTTGAGATAAGTCTATATAAAGAATACCTATTTTGATATAAAACTGGTGTGGTGTCCATCTGTAGTGTTGTCACTTGATTACTGTATGTGTTGACAAATGCTTCACACACTGCCTCTGAGATAAGCCTGTCTGCTCGTGCCAAGCTACCAAGGGGGTGAGCAGGGGTTATTTTAGGAGTGTACCCCCTTACCCTGACTAGAGGCAAGGGTCCCTATTTGTCACAAGTACCTACCTGTGCCAACTAGAGACCCCCAAATCTAACAGGGGGCAATAGATTTCTTGGTTCACTGACTCGATTAGATTACATTTTTCTTGCCAAATCACTGACTCAGAACATCACTTAATCTTCAATTTGACCTATTGTCATCTCAGATCAGGCCCCGGTGGTAGCTGATTTCGACTTTCTCCAATCACAACTCAGGTCTTCTAGATTGAAGTTGAACAAATTCCTTCTCCAGGATCAGTATTTTTCTTCCTCCTTTATCTCCTTAGCTGAGTACCTTTTCTCCTTAAATATAGATCCAGATGTTTCCCCATCTGTGCTTTGGGACGCATTCAAGGCTACTGCCCACTGCTTTATTATTGACTTTTTTTCTAGGAAAAAGAAGCATTCACTTGCTAAGCACAAAAATGTACTAGCTAGTATTAAAACGCCTTGAACATCAATTTTACACGTCCGATTCTGCCTTACAGGATCTTGTTCGTGCAAATCTCGACTTTAATAAAATACTACGTATAATGCATTCTCGTTTCTTCTTCCCACTAGCACTTGCTACTATGGTGGGCGTAATAAAGTTGGTAAACATTTAGCTAATTACCTCAAATCTTGGAAGGAACTTATGTTGGTAGAATCCATCCACACACTGGACGGAACACTTTGTTTCAAAGATCAGGCTATCTTAGAGGAATTCATAAAATTATATAAAGCTCTTTATACTCCGCAATCTTCCCCTCCTGCTTCTATTATTGAAACCTATTTTAGCCAAATTTCATAAACCTCTCATGTGGATCTGTATTTCGCCTCTCTAGAATCTGACCTGTCAATTCTGGAGTTGTCTCAATCTTTAACTCTTCTTAAAACAGATAAAACTCCGGGCCCAGTGGCTTTACGGCAGAATTTTATTTTCACTTCTCAAATCTCAATCTTCCAAAACTCCTACAACTCTTTCAATACTTTATTACCATGGGTAAAGCTGAAGGCACCTTTTTAGAAGCTAAAATCTGTCTAATTCACAAGGATGGACGTGATCCCAAACTTTGTAAGAACTATCGTCCTATTTCTCTGGTGAATGTCCATTATACATTTTTTGACAAACTGCTTGCTTTATGTCTTGAACCTCTTCTACCAAAGCTAGTTGGCCTAGAATAGTATGGTTTAATTAAATGTCGACTACCTTCTGATAATTCTTGGCTATTTCTTGATGTTTTGAATAAGGCCCCCACTCTTTCCTATCCTTTAGCTACCATCACTATTGACGTAGAGAAAGCTTTCGATAAGGTAGATTGGTCCTTCTTATTTAAGGCTCTCCATTGGCATGGGTTTGGTCCTAAATTTGTTTCTCTTATTTCCTTGCTTTACTCGGTCCCTAAACCCTCTGTCGTAGTTAATGGTCCCACCTCTCATTTCTTTCCTCTACATTGCTGCGTACGTCAAGGTTGCTCCCTATCTCCTCTTCTATTTATTTTATCACTTGAACCCTTTTTATCCCATATTCGCCAAAATACTTCTATTTCTGGGTTTATATAAGGTGATCAACATTTGAAGCTGTCTGCCTATGCAGGTGATACTTAACTTTTTATGGCTCACCCTAAAACCTCTATCCCCTCTCTACTATAAGAGATCTTGGATTTTTCTTCTGTTTCAGGTTGTAAGAGTAACTCTGACAAGACATAAAACCTTCCCATCACCAACTTGAGTCTCAAACAACATTTTGATTCCAGTGGGTGCTGTTGGAATAGTTCTAAAATCAAATATGTAGGCATTTGGTTCAATAACTCCATATTGGATTCAGTTAAAATCAACCTGAAGGAAACCTTATATTGTATCTCTAAACTTGTCTCTTCCTGGCATCTTCTCTTTCCCTCTTGATGATTACTCCTTTTTTAATATATATTCTTTCAATGATTCCTGTCAATATCCCATCCATTTATTTAAAAAACAATTACTCCCTCCTTTCTAAATTCTTATGGAATAATAAGAAATCCATAATTTCCTTGTCACATCTTTGGAAACCCAAATCCAATGGTGGAGTGAATTTTCCCAACTTTCGGCCTTATCACAAGGCTTTTTGTCTTCGACTAGCTTCTAAATGGCTTCTTACTGACTCCTCCCCTTTTACGTCTTTATGGGTTAATGTTGAACGATCCTTATTCAAAGATTTTTCCGTAAAAAAAATCCTGGCCTTTACTACAAAAGTTAATGTCACTTCTCTTCTGTTGTTTAAGCACACATGCTCATTGTTAAGGCCCCTTTGCCAGTTAAAGATTGATTCTAGAGATTCATTCCTTCGTTCTCCTCTTTGGCACAATTGTCTCATTACCATCAATAATAGACCTCTTTATTGGAAGTCCTAGAGACTTAAAGGGACATTTGGGTCCAAGATATATTTGGTGGTCTTTCTGCTTGCTACATTCCACATTTTCAGGAAACTTTTAAATGTCCTCGTTCGTTTTGGCATAAATTCTTAACACTTATGGGAATAATTCTGGAAGTTTTGTATTCTCTTCCTTCAAATAACTATACGACAACAGAGGATCCACTTCCTAGAATACTGGCAATACTTCCCAAAACATACCTGATTTATAAATACTTCCGGACCCCAAATCCTGAGCATCCTAGATCGAAAGTAGAACTTGCCTGGGAGGTGGATTTGGAGCATCAAGTTCTGGGACAAGATCTGGGTTAGATCTTTAAAGATTTCTAGATCTGCCTCCACTACTCAATCCATATCCTTTCTTGATCTTAGATTATATTTTACTTCTCTGTCCATAGCTAACTTTACACACACTGACAACAAGGTTTGCTGGTGTGATTTCCCCTTGGCAGATTTGAGGCACTGTTTGTTCTCTTGTCGTACTGCAGCCTCCTTCTGGAGGAATATTTGGTCCCGTATTTCAATTATTTTTAATTTACAAACTTTTCTATCAAATATTTTTCTTTTTATAGGTAGCCTATCAGAATAATTGGGATTGCTCTCTCATTTAAAGGGTTTATTTGACTTGATGTTGGCGTTACCCTTTCAGCAAATTTAGTTAAATTGGAAATGTTCACTAAACTGTCTGTTAAGAATTGGTGGAACCGCATTTGTCAGTGTCACAGTTTGGATACTGCTTTTGCCTCCTCATTTAAGTTATTTGTAAATAGGTAATTATTTTGGTCACCGTTAACCAATTATTTGAATAAGGTTACAACATCTTGTGTCTCACTCAATCGTTCTGAAAATGTTCAACCCCCATATATTTTTCATTCTTGAACTGTATTTCTTTTTATTATTTTAATTATCTTGTTACCTTTAAGTAATTTTTTATATTGTTACTCGATCGTCAGTTACAGATTCATGTTTTGCTCCCTCTTTCCTCCCCCCTTCCTCCTATGATATTACCCAAAACCAAAAAATAGCTTTCTATTTTACAGCCTATTTTTTCTGTGTACTGGATCACAGGTATTATGTTGAATGCTTAGATTATATTTCTTTATTTGTTATTAACTCAATAAAGCTTATCAAACACAAAAAAGGCTGGTACTCTCTGAAGTCAATGAACAGTGAGTTTTTAATGCACCACAGCACTACATACTCTTGCACTCTTCGCACACATCAATATCTTATGAGTTCAGAGGCAATTAAAAATGGCCGAAAAATAAAAGACTGCAGATTCAAAGTTGAGCTGAAGTGAAAGTCACAGTTGAGCAACCCAGTAAAGCAGAGACAGTGCGATGGTTTTTGGAGGTCATGAGAATTGGAGCAAAAATATATATGTGTGCAACACTCAGGTCCCTCCCCAGTGTCCATAAACAGAAATGCACTTGTGGGACAGCAGGGGCCAGTTCCTGGTTGCCGTTCGGACTTTTCCATCCCTCCGTATGGAGCGTAGATCGATGTGCCTTGTCCTGTGTGGACGGCAAGAACGATTACATTTCCCTTGTTTTTAAGCCATGCCTAGCATTCTGGGCAAATGCCTTAATGTCTCCGGTGATAAGTTGTCCTATATAATTCTGCTGCAAGATCATTCATGAAATAAAAAGTTGCATCAAAGCGGATGTTACAGTATTTCTGGTATGCATACTGATAAGAGAAGCAGACGAGGAACAAGCATTGGTAAATGCAGGAAAATATGCTACAGACAATAGAAATGCAGGAAAAGTAAGTGGCAAGTACAGGAACCAATGAAAAGTGAGAAAAGAAAGAGGGTGGGATGTAAGCTCCTTTTAAGTTTATATTAAAAAAACAATAGAATTTCACAAGCAGAGCACAAGAGCTGTGCAGGCAGAGCCTAAAAACACTTAAGTAATCATAAAGTATGCTTCAATGGTAAGCATTTTGGAGCTTAAGCAGGGCAGAGAATTGTCACAAAAACAAAGGTTATATCAACAGAAACGCAGAAGTTACAAAAAACACAAAAAATGAATATGTTTTGCAGCAGCAGAAAACTCTAAACACATCCTTGACATCACAGAGCACTCGTTTCATGCCTTTTAACCACCTTAATGTACTGCCCTAAATCTGCATTTATCAGTATATTTAATTTGATCACGCACCCTATACTTGTACTACAGTTTTATCTCATAATACCCCATATTTGTAATGTTGTCCTCATACATCTATAGCTAGCCTTTGACTCGCATATCCCTAGTAAAAAGACATTTACACGTCTGTTTGATTGCCCAGTTGCGTTTCCCAATCCACCTCCACCCATTCCTGCACTCCAGAAATCATTACTGCACTTCGGTGTCTCCTTTCTCTTCTCCAATTTTTAATACACCCTAAAAGCACTAATAGGGACAGTATCACTACAATTAACACTCTCTCACTCTTGAGTTCACCCAAGCAAGCATTGCCAATACTGTGCCTATGTTGGTGACATACTCATGTGACAGCCCAATTGAGTAAGGGCCATCAAAGGTTTGGCGATTCAACCTTCCACATAATTTAGAGTAGGAAGTAAGGGTGGGCGTAGTTCGCGAAGTAGCACTTCGCGAAGCTACGCAAAGTGAAGTTCGCACTACGCGAGCTACGCGTAGCACTTCGCGAACTGCGAAGTAACATGTTCGCACTGTGCAAGATGTTGTTTTCAATGATTGCACAGTGCGGACAAGCAACCGGCACTGTGCAATCATTGAAAATGGCATCTTGCACAGTGCGAGCTGTAGTTTTCTGCTGCTCGAGTAGATTTTTCCTCGAGCTGCAGCTTTCTCAACGCGAACTGGTAGTTTCTCATCGCGAGCGGTCGCGAGCATACGCGATCCCTCGCAATGAGAAACCTGACCTTCTCGCGTTGTGAATCTCGCCGGGAGGTTTATTTTCCATGCTCGCGATCGCGAACAAGGAAAAAGTCTCGCCAGGATGTCATTTTGCTTGCTCGCGGTCGCCAACTTGACGTTGAGGACCGCGAGCAAGCAAAAAATGACCGCAGCACTACGCAACACTACGCTACGCGTGTTCGCACTGTGCTACGTGCAGTTCGCGTAGTGCGAAGTAGCGCGAACTTCGCAAACTACGCGAGCGTAGCGTAGTGCTTCGCCCAGGCCTAGTAGGAAGGCAAATGGCAGTCGCATTGTCCTTATCGCCAGGTAAAACTTGGCAGTGGGAGAAAAGTCCTCTGATATAAGGGCCATTCGTTTTTGCATTTTAAGAAACAAAATCCTGCTTTTTCATTTTATTTTTGAGAATACAAAAACATAATAGCATAAAATGTGTAAAATGGTGGCGGTGCCTAACAGGCACCGTCTGCCGTATTACGATGCTGGCCACAGCCAGCCTTTCAGTGACGGGTAAACCACCATTGAAAGGCTGGCGGGGATTGGTTTTCGGGGCCTGTTGCGGGCCCCCCTGGTGTTGGGGGAAGTGATTGTGTACTGGGGCCACAAATGGTACCCCCTGCATTTCCCTACACTAAGTGGCAGGCACCGCGTGGTGCCTGCCCTGTAGTGCAGGGAAAGGCACTACATGCATTTTTACTATTGCGATGGGTGCTGCAGCCAGCAGCACCCGCCACAATGGTAAACATGTAAGATGCGACCACCACGGTGGCAGTCACATCGTAATTTCAGGTGCGGGACCACCGCGTTGTAGGTGGGTGGTCCCTGGCACCGCTACGGTGGCGGGTAGACATCGTAATGACCCCCTAAGTCCTAAAGTCCTGTAATGATTTGCAGCAACATGTATTTTATGTTGCTGGCAGCCAATCAGACCGCTCGCTCCAATTGTCCCAAGGTAAAAAAAGCTACCTGGGCCAATAAGAACACTCTATTTGAATGTTATTTATATTTTCACTCCCGCGATACTCCTACAAGACTCTCGCAGACCCAACTGTCCAGCGATATAAATATGTTTAAACCTTTACTTTTCAAAAGCTGCTGATCAGATTCACACCAAAACACAAAAGGTTCTATTTGCAGACTGGGACCTAGCTTCCTGCCAAATTTGGTGTAATTCCATTAAGCAGTTTTTGCAGAAGTGCGTCTTAAAAAACTATAGGAAAAATTTGTTTGGGGTATGCATTTTGGGAACTCCTTTTTTTCTTGGTCTCTGCTTCACAGTTCACCCCAAAACTTTCCGTGCACAAACTATGCAAAAAAGAATTCTTTTTTTGGTAAGTTTTTTGAAGATTCGTCAAACACAGGCAAAGTTATTTGCAACACAAAAACTCATTTCGTATGTTATTCTGACCTAACTATAACTACCCAGTGGGGACCAGGTCGGAAGCTGTTAAGTGAATGAGAAGAAGGGTGGGTTGAGTGAAGAGATGCGGAAAGGGTATGGTGTACTTATGTGCAGATGACTTCCTTGTCAACTATTTTTAGCATCTTTAATAATACGTTATGCCTGAAACGATAACAACCTACATGACACCTCACATTTTCAACCATTGGTCTCATGCCTGTGTTTCATGCCTACATTAACATCTCAATGCTCATTTACTTCAGCCTGCTACTCAGAAAAGGCTTTTAACTCGACAGCTCCTATTTGAAAAAAATGAAGTCCACGAGTGCTTCACTTTTGTCTTGAATACAAAATGCTAGCACTCTGGTTGTTCAATAGAAATCTGTGTTGAAGCTGCAGTACTTTACAGTGGAGTTAACTGATAAACTGCTGCTGGAAGTACATGTTTCACTCTGCATGTTGTAAGACTGTTTTACTGAAATGGATGAGGAAGATATATGATAACTTAAACAGACTGTGTCCTGAATATGGCTTTCTAGATCTCTTACTATAATTTCAATGACAAAAAGAAACCTCTCATCTTATTCATTTACTGCAGTATCCTCTATAGGAAATATGTGCTTTGATTCTATCAAGATGGTGTTCAAGTATGCCATAGTTTGGCCATAAGTACAGAATGTTAGCTCGCTAGTTGTTCATTAGAACATTGTGATGGAGCTGCAGTAGGGCACTGGGGAATCAAGTATTGGAAGTTAATGTTTAGCTCGGAATTTCTGACATTATTATCATATGAAAAACGGTGATAGTTTGAATTATTAGAAAATATTCTCCCATTTTAGCTTCAGGAATTTTCCGTAACTTCTATGAGAAAATTATGAGAGAAAACTGTTTTCTCTCAAACATGATTCATCATATCCCAGCAGTGGTTCAGCAATTTTCAGCAGTAAAAACACATGAGAACTCACCAGAATTCATAAAATGAGAATACTACCACGAACAAATGATTTATATTGTGACAAAAATGTGTTATCACCCTTTATATGTGCTCTGGTTTCACTTTCCCTTCAGTGCATTTCATTGGGAACCATGTCCTTCAGTCCTGTAAAGTCTGCCACAACATATAATACATATTGTGGTCCACCAATAAAGGTATGGCTGGGATATATCTGCTATCTAAATTAAATGCAACCACCAGGGTATTCTGATTATGTGGGTCATCCTCCTGAATACGTTTAATTTCTTTTTTGTTAACTTCTATAATTCAGTGTGGGATTTGGAATGTGAAATGTATGCTCTGTTTTCGGTCCTAGCTGAAACAACGAATAGAAACTATCTCTAAAGATTTCTGTGCCATTGTAGCGGGGGACTTCCATGCGAAAATGGGTATAACTGCCATTCTTCTGAATCCCTTTGAAATTAGAGATATTAATTGTCCAGCAGGACCAGGTGTAGACCATCGCGGGAAAAAACTGTTGGGGGCCCTTCTTAGTTATGGGGTGATAAATACATTGGACCTGCTGGGTAATCTTTTGTGGACTGGTGTTTGGGTACAGTGATTGATTATGTCTTCATAGAATGAATTTTATTTTTATTGCACAGTTACTTAGAACCATTTGCAATATGACTTACATAGGTTAAAAAATAAGGATCACAATTTAAAGAAATTCATACAAAATGAGTTCACCCACAACATTATCTTAACCAAATAAAATATTAATATGCTATAGACATTAAAAAAGGTGAGAGTTTACCAGTTCAATCTTATTGCAAATTTGATATATCTACTAAAGTTGGCATTTAAAACGGCATCATCACAAACTAATTGCTGTAGACAGACAAGGTGGCCTTTTGTATTGCCTGGCCCCTCTTCTTCAATAGGCTTAAGACGCAGCTCGGCCATGTATCTCCCAAATCTGGCCAAGTCTGACGGTAAGGTGCAGGAAAAAAGAACCAAAGCTGCTTCTTTCACTGGCCGGACCCCGTTACGCAGCCATATTTGTTTTAAAAGATTCTGATGGGGCTGTAGCATGCCGGGACAACAACAAATCAAATGTAGCAGAGATTCAGATTTAAAGTTGCAAATTCTACATCTGATTTTGAGTTCAAGTGACTTCCACCCTGGATTTAATTCTTTAATTGGGAGGGGCACTAGTCTGGCCCATAACATATTTTTTAGTGCTTTCATTCCCAGTGCTTGGCTAAGATAGGGCTGGGGTTTATGCCATGCATATGATGTTATCAGCCCAGGCAGGTTGACCTCTTCCTTTTACATAGTCTACTAGGTCATTTTTATGTGACAGTTGGTAGCATTATTAATTAAGTTGTTAATGGCCAGATAGTTTATCACTCCTTGATCCCAGTTTTGAATTGCTAAACCCAACTTTTCCACTACTTCCTCCATATAACATTGCCAAGGGTTAGTTGACCCCCTGTAGACCGGCTTCAGCATGCTCTTTAAGCTTCGGCTGTGGCTATAAGTACTTGATTGTAGTATTTTGCATGCATTCCCAAACATTCTTTGTTTTGATTGATTATGTATTTGTATCTAGTTTGCACTCTGGGGTAGAGAAGGAGCATAATAACCACAACCCTATTGAGATAGTACTTGACCTGGAGATTCTTAGATGCCTCTACACAGCTGAGGGCTCCAGTGATATTGAGAATAAAGATAATGGGCTTAGGGTTAGCTGACATAATGCTAATATCCCATCTGTCCTATCAGCCCTGGTGATAGCTTGATCAGGGATGTACTGTTGTCAGCTAATTAACACCCAAAGGGATTATGGCTGCTATGGATAAGCCAAAGAGCTCTGCTAGGGACCTAATTAGTGTATTCCCAACACCCTTTGTCAGGACTGAAAGTTCTTTACAACACCTATTTTTGTCTGAGCACCCTTTTTATTACCAGTGATCAGTAAATATAATTTTATCATGTTTATGGTATTGTTTGAAAACAAATCACATACAGAGACATAATGAGGACAAACATAAATACACATTTTTTACAACAAACTCTTGTTATGGTACACACCCAGCAATCATACACATGAACTATACACAACAACATATAGATATGTTTGAATCAATTATTTGAAACGTATTCTACAGAATCACAGCCTTAACAGTTCTGCCTTTTCATGCCCAACAAGGAAGACAATGTAATGTATTCTTTCAACATTTGTAAAATTTCCTCCATAAATAGGCTATACAACCATGTAAAGCCAATGATCCTACTGGACAGGTAATCTAGTCCATCAATTTTTTATTATTATTATCCTGCCCACACGTCCTATTTTCATGCTTGCATGGTTGCGTTGTGACCATCGACGCATTTCGAAGCTGTATTTTTTTTCTTGGGTTCTCCTCAGGACTCAGAAATGATATGTACTCTAAATAAAAACCAAAGAACAAAAAATCACTTTGACCATTTCATACCAACTGCACTACTTTCAATTTTTTTTTACGATTGTATTCATCATAAAGTTACCTCAAATCTATCGGTTGTATGCCTGAAAATGCGACCTTCAATTGTCGATTTGTTCCAATCTATGAACACATAAGCATGTCATCTGATCATTCTCTGTACATGGCACCTAAACTCCATTACTCATCCCAATCAAACACGGGCTTACCTCTAATCAATCGCTGCGCATCCAGTTTCTCTTTTTCGCACCGTCACTCTAAAAACTAGTTAGTTAGACTCTGCGTGCACGAACTCCTCATCGGTACTATAAGGCACACTCTGTAGTCCTGAACCAACTATAATCCTAAATTCCTCACTGCCATTAACCCTTATTCACAACAACACTGCCCATTGTCACACTGTTCCGAAAAAATACACACTCATGGGTATAGCGAGTGTTGTTACTCTCAGCATTTCCAACCTCCACTCCTTTGTTCATCTCCTCGCCCGTTTGGATTCAGGTGCGATCTACTTCTGTGAGAATAGCACGTTTGCTATGTCCATCTCGTCTGTGTCAGGAATGATCTCATAGCTAGGCATTCCGGGACCTGTAGTTTTAAAAAAAAACAATGAGCTTTCAGGGGTCCAACTGTATTGGAAATAGATTATGTCCTTCAGACATTTCGTTTAGCCCCTAGGATGTTGTTTTAAAAAATAATATTAGAAATGCTTCTTTCTGATTGAGCATATTTGAAAAGACACAAGGGGACCCAAAAGGTAATCAAGGACCTTGGGTAATTATGTTTTAAAAGAAACAGTGGTCCTTGGAGAGAGGGAAAATACACTTAGGATAAATATAGCGCAGAATCGAAACTATATTATATTATGGGATGTCCAGCCGGACAACCCTATTTATTTCTAGAATGTAAAAATAACAATTACAATGACATACTAATGGTGGGACACAGTCCTGTATCCTTTGGGGAAAAAAACGAAACAATACATGTAAAACAATTACATACAAAGGGGCATTTCAGGCAAGACGTAATGAGCTTTGTTACAGATCCAATGTAAAAGCTTTTTGAGTAACAACAGTTGCACTTTTTTAACACACTGGCTTAATGTGCAAGTTGTTAACTTGGGTCGACGACGTTTCGATCCTGTCTAAAATACTAGGATCATCATCAGGACAAGAATAATTGGCTGGCCTGAGCATAAGAAATTGCCCACTGGTCGCGGGAGCAGGGCCAGGTGGCCGGCTGAATTAAGCAGGGCTCAACCGGGGGCAAAGTCAGGTGTAGCTGACCTAAAAGTAAAATAAAATTAATAACCCATGTCGGAGATGGAGTGGGAAGTGATACAGAGAACATAAGGAAAAGGGTAAAGGGTACCTGTGTGAGGACAGGCAGGGAGTTCCTGTCCAAGGGTAGGGAAACCAAGGGGTCGGAAGAAAGCTCACTGGCAGTGCAGGGGAGCTGAGCCAAGCCACAGAACCATTGCCGTAAAGGGTTAATCCAGTCGAGAGGACGGTAAGGAGGCGAGGCAAACGGGCTGTTACGGGCCGGGAGTTCCGGTCCGAGAGTAGTGGAATCCGCCGGATGATTATGGCAGGGTGACAATGCACTAAGGGTAAAGGAGACAGAAATTGAGCGAAATGGTGGGCGGAATCAGATCATGACCAAAGGGGGGGAAAACCTCTGAAAACTGAGCAACCGCTTACCTCAGAGCTGCCTGGGACCTCCGGAGAAGGGATACGGAGTGACAGGGAAGCCGGGCGGTGCAAGGGTTTTTAAGGAACAGGTGTGCGCAAAGAGTGGAAGCGTGAGAACGTTGCGCCATCTTGGAACGGGTAGTAAGGACAGAGAGGAGGGACTAGGGAGTGCACAGTGCAATCGATGTGAGAATGCCGAAAGGTGCGCCATTTTGGGACAGGTTGTATAGCGAATTGAATTGACAAGTGGTGCACATTGCGATAGATATAAAACTAACGAAAGTAGGAAGGAAATTAAGAATAAAGAGTACAAAACGAGTATGGTATAAACTGGACATCAATCAGTGCAAAACAAATTAAGGTAGAAACTGGACATCAATCATTGCAAACGAATTAAGGTATTAGCCGAAACAGACAATGGAGAGAATTAAAATGAATTGCACAAAATATACAAGAGACAATGAAATGGGCTAAACATCAATAAGAGGATGAATTAGGTGGTCGAATGAACTAAAACAGACGCTGCGATGATATTGTGAAAACAAGGAGGCAGTGACAAGGCGGACTGTAAGGTTCACACTGCAAAAACCAACAAAGGGGGTCAGGGAAGGTTACAGGTGCAAGGGCATACCGAGGGTAAAACTGTACGGAATTAAAAGTAGTCTATACAGTAACAGTATGAAAGAGGCACTGAGCAAGTATTCTGCAAAACGGAGGACCTAGACATGGCCTCTGCATTGTGAAGGAGATGATTATCGAAGTACAATAGATGGTTAAATGAGATTAGTCCAGTCTTCAGCGCGATTCAGACCATCCCTGATGCTATTGATGCGGATAATCATTTTTAGTTCCTCCTTGTTCAGGATTTTGGTGATGTCACCGCCTCTTGGCGGTTGTTTGATTGTTTTGATCACTGTCCATTTGAAGTCATCTTCTTTGTGTCCCATTTCCAAAAAATGTTCAACCATTGGAGCATTAGGAGTTTTGCATCGTACTCGACTCCTGTGCTGGCCGATGCGCAATTTGACCTTTTGGGTAGTCTGGCCTATGTACACTTTGTCGCAAGGACATGATATCAAGTAAATGACATTGCTAGTATTGCAGTTGGAGAACGTATTCAATTTGTTAGATACATTGTTAAATACAAAGTTAGTACCTTCAATGGTTGCGCTACATACATTACAATTCCCACATTTTACATGTCCAATCAGTGGCTTTCGTCCCCACAGTTCGTCCAAAGTGGACATTGGTCGGGGAGAGGGGAGAGCAGCTCTTACAAGATGATCCTTCAGGTTGCGGTTCTTTCGGAAGGCAAATAAGGGGCGTTCAAGTGAGAGAATACCTGCATTGATCACTGGCCAGTGCTGCAGGATAGATTTGCGGATAGGGTTTGAGGCAGGGGAAAAGGTGGTTACGCAAACAATGCGGTTGGATTTGGTTTTCAATCTGGGGGATAAGAGGACTTCCCTTGGGCAGTACCATGCTCTTTTTTGCGCATTCCTCACTAATCTTTTGGGGTAGCCACGTGCTTTGAGTTTGTTGGTAAGGGTAAATGCTTCAGCAAAGTAATCTTCCTTTTCAAAACAGTTGCGTCTAATGCGCAAGAATTGGGAGTATGGAAGAGAGTCTCTAAGGGCTCTGGGGTGATTGCTCTCATACCGGAGTAAGGTGTTCCTTTCTGTGCTTTTCCTATATAGTTTGGTAAGTAATTCTCCATTGGAGTGATATATAGTGAGGTCTAGAAAGGGAATGTGTGACCTGTGGTGTGTATTGGTGAAGGTGAGGCCAGAGCAGTTGTTGTTCAGCCAGTGGGCAAATTGGGAAAGGGTGGTTTCATCTTGGTTCCAAATCAAGAAAATGTCGTCTATGTAGGGACGCCATAGGACAATAGTCGGGAGGAAAGGGTTAGTGGTGGCAAGGATTGTCCTTACTTCCAGGTAATCCATGTAGAGGATGGCCAGATTGGGCGCAAAAACTGCACCCATGGATGTACCTTTCACTTGCTGGTAAAAATCATTTTCAAAACTGAAAAAATTGCAGGTCAGACAGAGTTCTAACAATTGAATGATGAAGAGAGTGGGGACAAAATGGGGGCGGGGTCTGGAGTCAAGGATATCGCGGATAACTAGGAGTGCCGGGATTTGTGGAATGTTAGTGTAGAGTGATTCTACATCCATGGTGCAGAGGAGATTAAGTTCAGGGTGGAAGGGGTGATGTTCAATGAGATTGATCATCGCCATACTGTCTCTGACGTAACAGTGTGTTACGGGGACGAATTCTTTGATGAAATGGTCGATATATTGACCTAATGGCTCAAGGATAGACCCACAGCCAGAAACTATGGGGCGTCCGGGCGGGTTAGTCTGACTTTTATGAACTTTGGGGAGAGTATATATGACCGGAGTACGGGGAGATTTGACGTTAAGGAAAAGAAATTCTTTCTGACTTAGAAATCCTTCCATTTTGGCATCAGTAGTTATTTGTAAAATAAGTGTCTGGAGTTCTTTTGTGGGATTAGTTGGTAGTCTGCAGTAATGGTCTGTGTTAGACAGTTGGCGTTGAATTTCTGCCTTATACATGGCCTTTTCTTGAAGAACTATCCCACCACCTTTGTCTGCTGATTTGATGATTAACGAGTCGTTCTCTTTCAAGGAAGTAATGGCTTTCTTCTCTTGTAGGTTAATGTTGTAAGGAATGAAGCGTTTTTTGGTTTCCAAGGCAGCTAAGTCACTGAGGACTAATTTCTCAAACGTGGTGATATCACTTGGGATCATACTGGATGACGGTGAGAAGCTGGATGGAGGTCTGAAGGGAGTGTGTCCGATCTGAGGGGGAGATGGATTCCAGAGAAAAAATGCATGTAGACGTAAGCGTCTAAAAAATCTAAGAAGTTCAGTGTGAAGTTCTAAAAAATTGGGATGTGTAGTAGGAACAAAGGATAATCCCTTGCTGAGTAGAGAAAGCTCAGAGTCTGAGAGTAAATGGTGTGAGAGATTGAAGATGGGTATATTTTGGTGTTGGTCTGTGGTTACCATTGGTAAAACTTTTGACGAGTTTGGCGTTCGCCCGGTGGGTTGTACCATCTCTGAGGTTGTTTGACACGGCCACGTTTTGGTGGTTCGTTGTGTCCTCTGCCTAAAAAATTACTGTTTTGGCCTGAGTAAGTGGCACCAGGGGGACAAGTAGAGGTGCTGGTTCCTTCACCTGTGTCAGAGTTATCTGAAGATTCAGCCGAGGTTTCGGAAAATCCCACTAGATTGTTACGTCTGTTATACCTGCCCCACGGTCTACTGTTTTGTGGGTTAGAGTAAGCCCTCTGTGAGTAGAAATCCTTCTGTAAATATGGGTAGGTACGTTCGATATTGGCTGAACAACAACTGCTCTGGCCTCACCTTCACCAATACACACCACAGGTCACACATTCCCTTTCTAGACCTCACTATATATCACTCCAATGGAGAATTACTTACCAAACTATATAGGAAAAGCACAGAAAGGAACACCTTACTCCGGTATGAGAGCAATCACCCCAGAGCCCTTAGAGACTCTCTTCCATACTCCCAATTCTTGCGCATTAGACGCAACTGTTTTGAAAAGGAAGATTACTTCGCTGAAGCATTTACCCTTACCAACAAACTCAAAGCACGTGGCTACCCCAAAAGATTAGTGAGGAATGCGCAAAAAAGAGCATGGTACTCCCCAAGGGAAGTCCTCTTATCCCCCAGATTGAAAACCAAATCCAACCGCATAGTTTGCGTAACCACCTTTTCCCCTGCCTCAAACCCTATCCGCAAATCTATCCTGCATCACTGGCCAGTGATCAATGCAGGTATTCTCTCACTTGAACGCCCCTTATTTGCCTTCCGAAAGAACCGCAACCTGAAGGATCATCTTGTAAGAGCTGCTCTCCCCTCTCCCCGACCAATGTCCACTTTGGACGAACTGTGGGGACGAAAGCCACTGATTGGACATGTAAAATGTGGGAATTGTAATGTATGTAGCGCAACCATTGAAGGTACTAACTTTGTATTTAACAATGTATCTATCAAATTGAATACGTTCTCCAACTGCAATACTAGCAATGTCATTTACTTGATATCATGTCCTTGCGACAAAGTGTACATAGGCCAGACTACCCAAAAGGTCAAACTGCGCATCGGCCAGCACAGGAGTCGAGTACGATGCAAAACTCCTAATGCTCCAATGGTTGAAAAGTTTTTGGAAATGGGACACAAAGAAGATGACTTCAAATGGAGAGTGATCAAAACAATCAAACAACCGCCAAGAGGCGGTGACATCACCAAAATCCTGAACAAGGAGGAACTAAAAATGATTATCCGCATCAATAGCATCAGGGATGGTCTGAATCGCGCTGAAGACTGGACTAATCTCATTTAACCATCTATTGTACTTCGATAATCATCTCCTTCACAATGCAGAGGCCATGTCTAGGTCCTCCGTTTTGCAGAATACTTGCTCAGTGCCTCTTTCATACTGTTACTGTATAGACTACTTTTAATTCCGTACAGTTTTACCCTCGGTATGCCCTTGCACCTGTAACCTTCCCTGACCCCCTTTGTTGGTTTTTGCAGTGTGAACCTTACAGTCTGCCTTGTCACTGCCTCCTTGTTTTCACAATATCATCGCAGCGTCTGTTTTAGTTCATTCGACCACCTAATTCATCCTCTTATTGATGTTTAGCCCATTTCATTGTCTCTTGTGTATTTTGTGCAATTCATTTTAATTCTCTCCATTGTCTGTTTTGGCTAATACCTTAAATGGTTTGCAATGATTGATGTCCAGTTTCTACCTTAATTTGTTTTGCACTGATTGATGTCCAGTTTATACCATACTCGTTTTGTACTCTTTATTCTTAATTTCCTTCCTACTTTCGTTAGTTTTATATCTATCGCAATGTGCACCACTTGTCAATTCAATTCGCTATACAACCTGTCCCAAAATGGCGCACCTTTCGGCATTCTCACATCGATTGCACTGTGCACTCCCTAGTCCCTCCTCTCTGTCCTTACTACCCGTTCCAAGATGGCGCGACGTTCTCACGCTTCCACTCTTTGCGCACGCCTGTTCCTTAAAAACCCTTGCACCGCCCGGCTTCCCTGTCACTCCGTATCCCTTCTCCGGAGGTCCCAGGCAGCTCTGAGGTAAGCGGTTGCTCAGTTTTCAGAGGTTTTCCCCCCCTTTGGTCATGATCTGATTCCGCCCGCCATTTCGCTCAATTTCTGTCTCCTTTACCCTTAGTGCATTGTCACCCTGCCATAATCATCCGGCGGATTCCACTACCCTCGGACCGTAACTCCCGGCCCGTAACAGCCCGTTTGCCTCGCCTCCTTACCGTCCTCTCGACTGGATTAACCCTTTACGGCAATGGTTCCGTGGCTTGGCTCAGCTCCCCTGCACTGCCAGTGAGCTTTCTTCCGACCCCTTGGTTTCCCTACTCTTGGACAGGAACTCCCTGCCTGTCCTCACACAGGTACCCTTTACCCTTTTCCTTATGTTCTCTGTATCACTTCCCACTCCATCTCCGACATGGGTTATTAATTTTATTTTACTTTTAGGTCAGCTACACCTGACTTTGCCCCCGGTTGAGCCCTGCTTAATTCAGCCGGCCACCTGGCCCTGCTCCCGCGACCAGTGGGCAATTTGTTATGCTCAGGCCAGCCAATTATTCTTGTCCTGATGATGATCCTAGTATTTTAGACAGGATCGAAACGTCGTCGACCCAAGTTAACAACTTGCACATTAAGCCAGTGTGTTAAAAAAGTGCAACTGTTGTTACTCAAAAAGCTTTTACATTGGATCTGTAACAAAGCTCATTACGTCTTGCCTGAAATGCCCCTTTGTATGTAATTGTTTTACATGTATTGTCTCGTTTTTTTCCCCAAAGGATACAGGACTGTGTCCCACCATTAGTATGTCATTGTAATTGTTATTTTTACATTCTAGAAATAAATAGGGTTGTCCGGCTGGACATCCCATAATATAATATAGTTTCGATTCTGCACTATATTTATCCTAAGTGTATTTTCCCTCTCTCCAAGGACCACATCTTTCTGATTGAGCAACGCATCAATGTCTCCCCCCCAGGATCGAATTTAATGGCCATCAAAACAGTCCAACTCAGATCGGCCTCCAAATGTCCTTTTTCTGTTCAATGTTGGACTAAGGGTGCAGGCATCACCTTTTTAATATTCTTGATTTATGTTGCGTTATTCGTTGACAAATTTCCTGATTAGTTTTTCCGACATATGCCAGCTCACATGGACATTTGACCACATAGACCACATTTTTCGTTTTGCAATTTGTAGATGTCTTGTGTAACCATTTTTTACCTTTGTATTTAAATTCAGCCCCTTCTATTGTCTGGCTGCTACCATGTACACGTTCCGCACTTGAAATGTCCTTCTACCGGATTCATGGGCCATAGTTGACTCAAATCTGTTTTTTTCTTTTTTGCTGGCAGCTCTGCTTCAGCACTTTGGCTCCCAATGTGGTGATCTTTTGTTAGAGCAAATAGTGGTAATACAAATGATTTGTCCAAATTTTCAATTAGGTGCCAGTTTTGTCTTATGAATTTTTTAAAATTGAGTTGTCTTTGAACAAAAAGTCGAAACACAAACCATTTGGTCATTTTTTTTTTATTATAGCAATATCTCCCTTGCAGTCCACCAGGTTCGTTTCAATGGTCTTTTAAGCAATTTTCTGGGGCATCCTTGATTTGTCAGTTTGTTTTTTAATTCCTTTGCATGCACAAAATATTGAATTTTTCCCAAACAATTGCGCCTTATTCTGAAAAAATTGGCCATACTGCAAATTGCCCCAAAGGAATCGCGGGTGATTTCTAGCATAATGCGCCACATTTTTTCTGTCAGTTGGTTTAGAAAATAAGGTGGTTGTTAACTGTCCTTGGAATCCAACACCACAACATCCAAAAATGTGATTTTTGTTTTACATTTTATCATCGTAAATTTAATATCGGATGACCTATTATTCAACCATATGCTGAAATTATTTAAACTTAAGTCATTGCCATCCCAAATGCAAAAAATATTGTCAATAAATCAGAGCCACCTGACAATGTGGTGGACAAATGGGTTATTTTGGTAGATGTATTTTTCTTCACATTTGGCCATGAACAGTACAGCCAGCTCTGGAGCGAAGGGACAACCCATCGCTGTACCTTTGCTTTGCATGAAATACTCTTCTTGAAATTTAAAGAAATTGTACCGTAAGGCAAATTCTGTCAACAACAAAATGAAACTTATAGGACCTGGTGCGGTCTTGGTCTTTATTCCAAAAATGATTCAATCGCACCCAGGTCCTCCTCCTGCGCAATTTGTGTATATAGGGACGTGACATCAAATGTCACCAATATGTTCATTGAAGAATTAAACTGAACCTGTTCAATTTTATTTATGAAATCTGTTGTGTCCCTCAAATATGATATTACCTGCTTGACCAAGGGTTTTAATAGACATCCACATACTTTGCGATGGGTTCCAAAATTGAGTCCACGCCCGACACTATCGGTCGCCCTGGTATATAATATATTGCCTTGTAGATTTAAGGTTGTCTATTGCAGATAAAATAATTTTTTTTTTGTTGGTAAGTTGCAAATACAATGTACAGAATGCCAGAGATCATCTCTGCCGTTATGCATGGTATCATGAAAGGTGCAACCAATTTTCTATATATCATAAGCAAACCCCACCCACCTCCTACATTCAGCAAGACAGTATAACACTCTTATGCACAATTTTTATAACACCTTACAACTGTCAGGGTGTGGAAGGACCACCCCGTATTTACATTGTATTCAATGTGCGTGCTCATTGTGTCTATTGCAGGTCCGGGTTTTTGAAGCAGAAATAGAGACAGCGGTGCCCAAAAATCTTTTGGTCATGAGGCCGTAGGTAGCTCCTCCACATAGATGCCCATTTGCTCTTTGCAATACACTAAGTTTCAAATCCATTTTTGAATAGTTGGTGATGACTTAGTCCCCCAATGCATTGCAACTGCACGCTTTGCAAACAAAGTAGAGATTGCAACTATTCACCTATTGCAGTGTTTAAGCTGTTTCAGCAAGCCGAGCAGGCAGAGTTCTGGTACACATGCAATTTGTTCTAGAGTTATTTCTGAGAGCACCTGCACTACCCTTTGCCAAAATAAATGTATTACAGGACAATTCCATGCCAAGTGTATGAAGTTCGCTTCATCATGCCCGCATTGTACACAGCTTGCCTCTTCTCTTAACCCAAATTTCTTTAGTTTGCTGGGAGTGTAATACAGCTGGTGCAAATACTTGAAATGTATAATACGGAGATTACAATTTGCAGTCAATCGGCCAGTCAGTTCGCAACAAGACTCCCTGATCTCTAGCATCAGCGAGGATTCTAGCACCGCATTCCATTTTTTTTATCGGGGGGGTCTACGAGCTCATTCTCTTTCTGGGAAGCATTATACAGTCTAGTGATCAATCCCCTGCACTCCTCACCAGTCAGCACAAATTGCAATGCTTTTAGGGTTTTTGGTTCTGCGGGAAACCCAGGGTAAATGGATCAAACCGCCAGACGCACTCTTACAAAGGTGAACCCTAGCATATTGTTATACTCTTTTTCTGCCTGAAATTCTGCTAGGGACTTAAACACTCCATTGTGGTACATTTCTCCTATCCGAGCAACCCCCACCTTCTGTAATACTTTCAGTGCTCCCTTCTCCTCTGCCACAGAGATGCCTGGGTGCGCTGCAATCGGCAAATCCGGAGTATACATATGCTCCAGCCGGGCTCGCCTGGCAAGGTTTTTCCACACCCACGCAGTACACTTCACAGTATTTATCTCTTTACTGGCTGCACCTTCCCCTCCCTGCAAGATCATCGCAATCAGCGATGTCGGATGTGCAGTGTCAACTTCGACCGTGGTGGGTGGGAGATACCTTTGTGGGAAAAACCAGTAGTACGCAGATTGCGCTTGTGTGCATAGATTATATAGGCGCAAGTCAGGAGCCTCAAATCCACCACATTCAAATGGTTGTGCTAGTGTATTCCAGCCACAACTTGGCTTTTTTCCAGCCCACGCAAGCGGCAACAAACAGAATTGAAGTGATTTGAAGAGTGCAATGTGAAGTCAGATCGGGATGTGAACAAAGAGGTATAGCAACTTGGGTAGAACTGTAATTTTTACTATTGCAATTCTATCTGCAAGCGAGAGAGGAAGGTGGGTCCACCTCGCAATTTGATCGGTAATTTTAGTAATAGCTCGCCCATAATTCATGGTCAGTACTACATCGGGGTCTCTATGTATCCATATTCCTAGATACTTCACCGGGTCAGTTGACCAGGACAGGGGAAAGTCTAACGCTATTTCCTGAGTGCCAGCTGTCAGCCGAAACACAGGGGATTTAGCCGAGTTAATACCCAGGGCCCGAGTATCGCTCAGATGCCATGCATTCACGGAGCAGGGCCAGAAGAAACGTTGCTGGTTCACGGACATATAGCATCATGTCTTCCGCGTAAAGGGAGACAGCAAGTGGTCGCTGTCTAAACCTCAACGCAGCATGCTTTTTGGAATATTGAATGTGGAGTGCCGCGTTACCCCCCTTCCCATCTAGCATCTCTATAACATTCGCCTGACCCGCAGGCATTGCAATTTTATTAGCCAGCGATCAATTTGGTCTACCGTCCTCCCCATAGTATCTCGCCTTGCATCTTCTGGATCAATATAGGAGTTCCTGGTCTGCTGTTTGATTATATTCTGTAACTAGGTCCCTTATTTTGGCAAGTATTTCTGAAGTTAGCCTCACCTCATAGTCCCTTTCCAATACTGTAATTTGTGCTGCTAACCTTTGCATCCTTCATCGGAGATCCTTCAGGACCCCAGCCTGTGCCCCTATACACTCCCCCTTATCGTTACATTAAAAGCTTCCCACAGTATCCCTGCACTCTCAACCAAGCCCTCATTCTCTGCAAAAAAGTTCCTTATAGCGTTCCCTATGGTGGCGCGAAAGACAGGGTCCATGAAGGGAGACTGCTGTAGTCTCCACTGAAATGGGGGCCTCACACATTCCGTAACGTGCAGTTCTAGCAACACAGGGGAGTGATCCAAGAGTGTTTTTGCCAAGTGCGTGATTGTGACTGCCCAGGGATATGCCTCCGCAGATGCCAGCCAGCAGTCCAGCCTAGACCATGATCCATGCACAGCGGAGAAAAAAGTGCTCTCTCTTGCGGTAGGGTTACGGAGTCACCATAAATCTCTAAGCCCTTCAGCATCCATTAGTTCCAACAATACCTGTGGGGCCTGTTACCCCATCCCTACTGCAGTCAGTGAGTGGTCCATGTCTGCATCTATGCACAAATCTCCACCCCAAAGTACCACAATGGGAGGCAATTTAGAAATCCTTCTCCACACATCATTAAAAAACACAGGTTCATCAACATTTGGCCCAAACACATTGACCAGCAGCACTTTTATGCCTAACCCGCCTACTCATGACTATTGCCACTCTGACCTGTTCATCAATCTCAGATCTAATTACAGTAAATGGTGTTCCTTTTATTACTAATATAGCCAGTATGGTTACGAGGTTGTGTATGACTTTGGCCAGCTCTGGATGCAGAGGGATTTCATGACTTCTTTAGCATCCCTGTTGGACTTGGCCATTTTTGGCAGGTTCACCCCTAAACGTTTTGCCTTGTCTGTAACCTGGTTTTGGTGGTTTAGGCCTCTAGGCACTTTAGCACTGTGGCCCAGTGTAAAGTGTGTGCGCTCTCTGTGTACATGGGGTGAGACTGGCCTGCCCTCCCATAGGAATGCATTGGGGATTCGCTGATAAGGTGTGTCAGTGGTAATTCCTGTTATGAGAGGAGCAGTGTGGTCAAATCTAGTATGTATGAAATGGTGAGAATAAATGCTGTGCAATGGTGGGCGCAGATTTATTATGACTATGGGAGAAATGCCACTTTTAGAAGTTGGCATTACTGTGTGCTATGTGTCTGCCTGCTTGATGTGAATTGCATGTCTGGCTTGTGAGTGACAGGGGCTGGGAGGTGTGTGTGGCTCCAGGAGGCGCAGGGTGAGTCAGCGCTGGGCTGAATAGGACATCTGGGCTGGGAGTAGAGGGAGGGGGGAATCCCCTGACTCTGAATATGGTGGCGCCTGCCCTGTACAATGCTGGCTCTGCCCCCTGTGGTGTGTCTGATCACCTAGCCCCCATATGACAAAAGGGAAGAGGAGCTTCCAAAACAATGGGCTCCAAATCCCCCCTAAACCAGTTGCAACTGGTTTGCCCAAGCCCTGCACTAAATAGAAAGGAAATGTGGGTATAAATATAGGGGCTGAGACCCCATGAAATTGTTCAGCCTGTACCTGAACCTACACCTGCGGGGGCGTGCTGCTTCTGGGGCCCAGGAGGACCTGCCAGGAGGGCTGCACCCTGGGCCACACACACACAGCAGCAACAAACTAGGCGCATCACAAAAGGAACTCCACACAAGGTTATATAAAAAAACAGCCTTTGTATTATCATAAACACATTAGAAACATAATCACACATTTACACTGTGCCAACTGGCAGAGGCAATATTCACAGGGTTATTATATACAGGACCAGGCCAATCAGGCCACGGTCATAACCAACAGAACAGGTAAGTAAATGCAAACCACAACCAGTAACTAATGACTAATGACCTAAGCATTATCATATTAGCATAACTCCACATTGGGCCCAAACCTCATTAGCATTAATACATTACGCAATGGGCCTCACCCGCATAAACACATTATGCGGTATATTACACCTAAATCACATTGCGCCTAAATCACATTGGCTTTATCATCACATTAGGCAAAAGTACAATATGCATAGATCAGGTGTGCATCACAGTACACTGACCAGGGGCACACCTCCTCTCCTGGACCACACAGGTACTAAAGCCTGACCCAGGCCAACTGGCCTCTCTCTAGGGCTCAAATGCCCTATGTCCAGCCAATTCAGGGCTGCCAATGCAGTAGGACCCAAACGCGCGCAATTGCACTGGAGCAGAGGAGTGTCTCTCACTCCTACCTCCTACAACAAAGCCCCCTAAGGAATGCTGGCCTAAACCTGGCAGCTGCCCACTAATTGCTGGGCAGCTGTAGGACACTCTGTAGGCATGGGCACTCCGGGTTCCCTCTAAACAAATATGTGCCACGTTGCAGCTGCCCGCCACGGCGCTGCAGCTCTGAGTAACAAAGAGGTCCTGGCACGATGGTGCCCTCGGGGCCCCACTGGGGCCTTCTGAACCAAAATTGCCCCCTTGTTGCAGCTGCACTCTGTCAAGCGGGGTAGATGTGAAAATAGCCACACTTAGGAGAGTCACGGGCCCCCCGAGCCCTCTAGACACCAAAGATCGCTGTACTCAGATCGTCCAAATAGCGTTTTTCAAATCACCACAAGTGCGCTTTTCAAATCACCCCAGAGATCGCTGTTCAAATCACCCAAATATCGCCCCCGCTCTGTCACTTGCAGCTTCCGGCAGCTCTCCACCCGCTACCGGCCTCGCACCGACACAGCGCTTCTGGGAGCGTTTACCTTGGTTGTTCTTGCAACGTCTCCTCCTTCCCTGCGGACGCCTCGATGGGAGTCCTTCTTCTCCTGCGACATGGCTGCGGCGGGGACGGAACTTCCTGCTTCCGCTCTGCTTCAAGGTGAATAGCTGCGAGAGTCCCGGTTGCTAGGCTACCCTCCGGCTTCAGTCCTATGGCAACGCAGATCCTCTTGGATCATGGACCCCGCCTCAGGTAGGCTACTCAAGTAGCGGCGGTGATTACCAAATCAAAGGCAGCACTCCTGGCAATCGGGGGCCGTGGGGAAGAAATACCGGCCCCTTAGTGCACTACTTTGATCTCGGGCTGGCGGCGGTGATTCTCCTTCTCTTGGCGGCAATGAGGGGTGGGCTCCCCCGCAATTTAAGTTATAGAGCGGGGTGGGCACCCGCATTAACAATGCACGCATAAGCGGGGTGGGCACCCGCATATAAGATTCCAAAACGCGGGGTGGGCACCCGCTCCTCCGAAACTCGGGGGAATCCCTACGCCTGGGATTCCCTCTCCCTCATGTAGCGATGTGCTGCAAAAGCCCACATGCTCCTCCTAATTAGGAATATAGCACTCATGAGGGCAACAGACAGTCCTTCAGGTCCTTAGAAATCAAAGGGACCATGCTAGGCCGTGTGTGTTGCGCAAACGCTCTCCACATTGCCTCTGAGATAAGCCTGACTGCTCGTGCCAAGCTACCAAGGGGGGTGATCAGGGGTTATCTTCAGTGTGTAACTCCCTTGCCCTGACTAGAGTGGTGGTTTCTGCCTGACTTTGGCGCAAGCCTTAGCCAGCCAGAAATCCCATTTCTAACAATCCTGAATTAAAAATGGAAAATTTGTGAAAGAACAGTTGTAAGCAATACAATTGCCAAAAGAAGTGGCGGTGGTCAAATGTGCTGCTCATCAGTCAGGAGATGACTATGTGGTAGCTGGTAATCGATATGCTGACCAAGTTGCCCAGTACTGTGCCAGGAATAAAATGGCACTAAACAGGAAAATTGAAACGAGTGGAATCAAATGCCAACTTATGCTACTCTCAGGAATAGAATCATGGGAGGTAGTAAGACAACTGCAGGATGAAGTGGAAGTGAGTGAAAAGGAAGAGTGAATAAAAGTAGGAGGCCAGAGGAGAACAGAGGATGATGTATGGATTTATCTTGATGGTAGGCCAGTAATGCCAGATTGTTTACTTTCACAAATATCCAGAATGTATCAAGGAGACACACATGTAGGCAGGGATGCCAAGATCAGGCTCTTTAGACAAGATTGGTATAATCCGAAGTTTAGGGTTGTCGCAGAGAGCCTTTGCCAGCGATGTTTAACCTGTCAACAAATAAATCCAGGCAGGAAAACAGTGGTCAGTTGGGGAAGAACTGCGAAAAGCAGAAGGACCATTTGTAAGGTTACAGGTGGATTTCATACAATTAACACCCTGTAGGGGATTGAAGTATGTCCTTGTTATTGTTTGTTTGTTTTCCCGGTGGGTGGAAGCATACCCAACTAGGAGGAATGACAGCATAACAGTTGCCAAACTGCTGTTATGGAAGCTAATTCCACGGTTTGGTTTTCCAGTAAATTTGGAATCAGATAGAGGATCTCATTTTAATAATTAAATAATTCGATTAATCTGTGAAGTGTTTAAAATTGAGCAAAAACTGCACTGTGCTTATTGCCCAGATGCTTCTGGAGTGGTGGAACAAATGAATGGCACAATCAAAACAAGACTGGCAAAGGTGTGTGCATCCACTTCACTGGAATGGCCAGATGCATTACCTCTTGTTCTGATGGGACTCAGAAGTATTCCTGACAGAAACACAGGAATGAGTCCCCATGAAATTCTCATGGGAAGAGCAATGAGACAAGTATTTATACCTGAACTCAAACTGTTGAATATTACTGATGATCTGGTATTAGACTATTGTAAAGGATTGGCTGACCTAGTGCGTTCTGTCTCTCATCAGGTCGGAGAAGACACAGGTGCCAGGCAGCCGAATCAAGCACATGATCTGAATCCCGGAGACTGGGTGGAGGTGAAGAATCACACCCGAGAGTCGTGCCTAGTACCCAGGTGGGATAAGCCCCATCAGGTTATACTGGTCACAACAACAGCAGTGAAATGTGCAGGTGTACCTAACTGGATCCATGCCAGTCATATTAAAAGAGTTCCAGCTCCTGACGAAGAGGGACCTCAACTAACTCCTGCAGTTGAGGCCGCTGAAGGTTGTGCAGCTGAATGATCAAGAATAACAGATCCTGAAGTAGCTGATCAGGAACAACCGATCACAAGTCAGGAAGACTGGATACCGGTGTTTGACATACCCGAAGTGATTATTAAAACAAGAAGCAGAACAAAACTAGAAAGGCAGGAAACTAGTGAGGATCAGACAGGGGTAGAAGAACAAGCTCAGGAAAGGGTGAATGAAACTGTTGGAGACCCTGAGCAGGACCAGACAAGGAGAGAAAAATATACTCAGACATCGGTGAATCAAAACATTCACGAATCTGAGGAGGGACAGTCAGGACTAGAAGAACACGTTCAGGCTGCAGAAACACAAAGTGCAGTAAGACCTGAGCAGGACCAGTTAGGATCAGAAGAACAAGTTCAGGAAGAAGAACAAGTCGAAATTAGACCTGAACAGGACCAGATAGAGGAAGAAGAACAAGTTCAGGCAGATGATGTCACAAAAATAAGCCCTGAACAAGGACAGATAGAGAGGGACTCTGAAGATGAAGATAATCAAATTGTGCCACAACATAACGAAAATAAAAGAATAGTTGAAAGAGAAGAGGAAAGTGAAAGTGCAGTACAAGCCAAAAAGGTCAGAAAAGGTGATAATTGGCCAGGTGGTGTTAAAAGATTAAAATATCACTTACAGACAATAAGTGAAGAACCTGAACAAGTAAATAAAATCTATAGTCAGTCTGGGGAATTGATTACAAAACCCCAGCGAAGTAGTCAAAGACTATGAATTTTGAACAATAAGTTCAAAGGTCCTGAATGGACCTATGTGATTCTTGAAGATTTTGAAAATCTAGAATTAATTGTTGAACAGATTGATGAGGGAGAAGTGAAACCTCCTTGAAGATCAAATAAACAAAAGTCATAAAATAGAGCAAAGAAAAGAAGAGAAATCTTCTTAAACTAAAATGGCTGATGATAGGGTTACTGGAAGACCAAATGAAATTGTATAAAGAAATGTTGTAGAATATGTATATGTAGCATAATTTTAGTACTCATATTTTGGTTAATATTAACAATAGCCATCCCTTATTTAATGGTAACAGAAAGGAAAAATAACACAGACACCAATGAAAAGGTAGCTAACATAAAAGGAAATAAAATAGAATCAGAAGCACCAGATGAGGTAGACTTACATCACACTGTGGCAAATAATGACACTGCTTTAACCGCTTAACCGCGGTGTGAATTCCGCCGTGGTGCAGCGGTTTGAAAAAGTGGGCAGGGCGCGTCGGCCATCGGATGTGCGCAGCACTAGCCAGGTACTGCTCGCGACGGCCGTTGGCTGACGGGAGACCAGAAGTGGTGAAATGTATTCACAAAGTTATTAGTTCAGTATGTAGACACTGTGGACATTAGTGATTGTTACGGATGTATGAAATTACCAGCATCAGTAGCAGAAGGTGTCACATATCACCATTTACTGTTAACATATGGTATTTCGTGTAGTATTTTATCAAGCTTATTTTATAGGACAGGAAAGTTACAGTATTATTATTCTAAAGTAGATGTGATTTTTTCAGAGGTTCCTATTTGTAAGAGTATGAATCCAGTTCTTATTACTAAAGATGCACAGTTTATGGGTGAATATTTCTTGTCTATGAAGACAATAGATATAGCAGAAGCACACAAAAACAACCTAACATGTTCATTACACGAAGAAGAAAAAATATTTTTGAATTTAGTGGAGGAAAGGAGACAGGACTTCCAAAGAAAGGCTTTTGAAAAGAAACCTCAGATTCCTTAGTGGACTGAGTAAGATCGAATTTATACGTCTGGCAAGACTCATGTGGCGATGTCCTTAGATTTTGAGAAGAGAAGGGAAGATCTGTCTCTATAGCTTAAAGACTGGCTGTAACAATGTATTTATTGGTTCCAGTGAATGTGAACATAACGTTTTGGTAATTGGAGGATGGGGACTAAAAGGGGGAACAAATCCAGTATTACCTGGAGTCTATTATGTGTGTGGGAATAAAGCTTATTTTAGGCTGCCTGCACGATGGTATGGGAGTTGCTATTTTGGAATAGTATTCCCTAAAGTCTATCATGTAAAAAGAATCACTGGAAGCAATGAAAACACAAACGAACTAACACGTAAGAAAAGAGCTAGTTTTTCAGAAATAGTAGGTGACATATTTAGTGCATTGATACATTCAGTGGGAGTCATTCTAAATTCACGTAAGATTTGTCAGTTATATACAGTGGTTTATCGTCTATCGACTGATACTGCTGGAGGATTCTTGATGATCAATACGGAAATGGTTGCAATTCGATCAATGGTTTTGCAAAATCGACTTGCTCTTGATATATTACTGGCAAAAGAGGGTGGAGTCTGTAAAATGCTGAAAGCGCAACATTGTTGCACTTATATTCCTGATAAAAGTGTTGAAATCGGAGGGTACATTAAAAATATTTCAAAACTGGAAGAATATTTGAAACCACTGGAAGTTGATAGTGTATGGAAGAAATTAACAAATAGTCTTACTTCAATAGGAACTTGGGGCCAGATGTAGGTAAATCTGAAATACCGATTTCTTAATAGTGAATTTTACCGATTCGCTATTAAGAAATCGGTATTCCCTATGTAGGTACTATAGATTCGGTAAAAAATACCGAATCCTTCATATTCCTTATTACCGAATCGGTAATTGAGATTCGGTAATAAGGAATACTACCCATTCATTTCTATGGGCTTGGAGGCCCATAAGAATGGATGTGAAGAAATTCACTATTAGCGATTTGGTATTACCGAATCGCTAATAGCGGGAGCACTTTCAAGGGTGCCAGGTTGTCAAAAGGACACCCTGTTGCACCCCTGAAATGTGCATGTGTGCACATGTGGCACACATACATGCCCTAAGGGCATGAATGTGTGCCACATGGCACTTGACAAAACACAAAAAAGTGATTTTTTAAAGGAAATCAGTAATTACCACAAACTTGAAGTTGGTGGTAATTACCGATTTCTTAAGGCTCAAAAGCACTCTTTAATGTGCTTCCTACATTGCATTTAAGGAATCTGTATTATCGATTCCTTGACTGCAAGAGCAATAAGGAATCGGTATTTACCGATTCCTTATTTACTGATTCCTCACCTAAATTAGGAATGGCTAAAAACCGGTCGGTAACGCTGAAATTTACCGAATTTCGGCGTTACCGACCGGTTTTTAGCCACCTACATCTGGCCCTTGGTTTACTAATATAGGCAAAGTTCTTATAATTCAAATAATATTACTTATACTTGGAATAATAATAATAGTACTAGCAATAATGATATGGCACAAATTTTGCAGAAAAGGAAAGAGATATGAAGTAAGTGAAAAGGGAAAGAAAAGAAAGTATGAAGAAATGAAAGGCCAGCTATATAAAAAGATATAAAACTTAAAATATAAAAATGAAGAAGGATCTGAAAAGACTGGCAAGGGAATTGAGATGTGATAAAGTTGGCATCTGGTTTGGTGATGGGTATTGATGGAGCAAGGGCTTGTATAAAAGAGACTTGCTCGGATGCAATCCTCTCATATAACTCATAACACTGTATTAATAAAGCATTATGTGAATTAACATGCACCTCATTCCATTTTTAGCAAGATGAAGCTTGCATATGTGTTTTACTTACAATTAACCCGAGCAAGACTTAAAATGGCTGCTAACGCGGGAAACTGTACTGCGTATGCGTCAACTGCATCTACGCAGTATGACAGTCTTTCGCTTATGGGGAATTTTCTGCAGCTGAGCCTAAGCATCTAATATGGCCGCTTGAAAGCTCACATGCTAAGCATCTGCCTTGCTCAAACTAAAACATGCTATGTACTAAATGCTAATGCGGGGGGAGAGCTGTTAAAAGTAAATGGGGTTAGAGCAGAGATAGGTGGTATACAGTGAAATCATTTTATTTTGAATTTAACGTGTTTCCTTTTGATCTCTCTACTAGTTCGTATTTGGGCCTCCGAGCGAGGCTAATGGTTGTACAGCACGTGACTCCTCACGCAGGCGCAGTAATAACAAGCCGAGAAGCCGTGATGTTGTGCTTGAAACTCATCCAAGGCCACCATTGATACATGGCCTGGGAACCTGATGGACATCCTGAAAGCTGAATGAAAGCGAACATCAAATGTATACATTGTTGTTAATAAAGATGGGAAATACAGGTGGGAAATAAAGCTTGGGAATAAGATTTAAGGGGCGGGAACATTCAACAAAGAACTAAAGAAAATTATTAAACTTAGCATGGTGTGATGATCATCCTTCATCCCCCCCTTGCCTGTCCAATCAGAATTAGGGCTTCCATGACACTGAAACATTAAGGGGTGGTACATGCCATTAGACAGATATAATTGAGGTAGTTAAAAAAGCTTGTGTTGCCGAGATGCTGAGAGACCGGGATGCTGTCCGAGAGCTGAATAAATGCTGAAGAAGAATCGATTTCCAGACTTAGAATTTGAGCCAATTAATTAGAAGAAGATCGTGGAAGAATCGAGGAGGCACATAATAGAAGAAGATCGCGGAAGAATCGAGGAGGAAGGTAGTGTCAGAGAGGGGTGCGACGCAGGCGTCGTATCTAGAAGAGGTCATCTGTCCTGTCCTGAATCCTGTCCTGTAAACCTGTCCTGAAGTCTTTGTCACCTGATCTTTTCCAGGGGACCCTCCCGGCTCCTTGGCCAAGGGGTTGGTTTCCACACCATCATAGGTAACTATAATTCTGTGTAGTATGTCATTGTGCTGTTCTCTCTATCCTCTCCTTTCTAAAGTACCGTCATTGTGAAATATCAATTTAATATAGGTGACAGAGTTTGTACTATATTCTTGTTTGGCTCACATGAATCACTAGATAAACATTTAAAACTTCTCCCAAGTCTGTGGTTATTTCAGAATGGTAAGGAATATAAATAACGATGATGATATCATTGCACCATCAACTAGTTCCAACTATTAGGTCCATTGACCAGAGGAAAGAACTTTTTGATCAGTGAAAGATTAGTTACATTTTGACAGGTAACTAATCTCATAAAACATTATAAAATTGACCCCAGCGGTATTTACTAGCCTATGTGATTGTATGTGTGTTTATTGGCCCAGGTGAGTATACTGTGTTGGAGTACCTGAGGTTGGTAACCCGCTGGATCAACAGGAGATGTGCCAGGCACTGCTGCAACCATGTGCCACATGCTTTTCCTGTTTTCATTCCATTCTTCATATTTGGCGACTTCAGAAATGGAGCCATGCCACCTTCCTCATGTTATGTTTTTAATTCTTGTTCACACAATGCATATCTTTATTTATTTATTGTATTTGAATGAAATACATTTAAGAAATTGCTTCTTAGCACAAAAAACTTAAAATGCTGATGATCAGCATCCTAAATGCTAAATCCTAAGTGTCTGTTTGAACAATAAAGATTTCAGCAACTTTCTACACAGTTTTAAGGTTGAAAAGTGGGCACATTTGCAGTGCATCTAAGCCCCTCATCCTAGGGTAGTGTCTGGGCAGAGAACCTTCTAACTACATATTGATTTAGAGACCCCCAAAACCAAGAATCTGCTCATTGAAAAATTTACTGGGTGTATTTTTTCTGGTACAAAGTGAGGATGCTTTATGTAAACATTTTGGGGCCGATTACGATACGGCCTGTAATTGTAATGGGCCGCATCGTAATGGGCAGATCGGTTTACTTTCTGACAGCCTCATTATGTTAGAGGCGGTCGGAAAGTAAACTGGCTGGTCATTCATGCTGGCTTCTGATGGACTTGGAGAGCCCATCCGCCAATCGGAAGCCAGCAAGTAATCTCAAGGGCTGGTTTTTCCACCCTTGAGATTAGGATCATGGTTTCTGACATGATTTCTTTGGAAACCATGTCAGAAAGCGTGTTTGAGGGACCACAGCAGGGTCCCTTTGGTGCACGGCCACTGGTTGGAGCCCGAGGTTGCCAACCTGTTGATCCCTGCAACTTGTAGCAGGCACCTTGCGGTTCCTGCCACGGGGTGCAGGGATGAACTGCACCTCCCTTTCCTCAATGAGAGCTTGTGTTATGGCCGGTGTATGTCCATAGCACGAGCTACCATTGAGGAAAGGGACCATGAGATCAAACAGTGTGGGTCACATTGAAATCAGTCAGTCGGGATCGCCGACCGGGTGTCGGTCGGTCCCAAAACCGAGTCGGTGTTGGGCTGTTCTGCTTGGGTTTTCGGATCAGATAGAACCCGCTCACCAGAGCCTCTCTAACCCAGCCAGAACGTTACCCCCTCCCTAGGGCCTATTCACAACAAGTAACCACATGTACATACCACCTAAGGACAGGGAACTTCTGCTATATATATATATATATATATATATATATATATATATATATATATATATATATATATATATATATATATATATATATATATATATATATATATATATATATATATAAGCCATAATTCTTTTCCCCACAATTCTTTGGAATGCAATTTCCAATTATGGGAATGCCAAGTCGGCAACCAAACTGCCAGTCCATTGGCAGTAGACCAAGAATCGGTGAAAATATGACATGTACCAGGTAACTCTTGTTTCAGAACTTGATAAACAGCATAAAGTTCAGCAAATTGACTGCTTTTACCTTCACCAGTTGTCCTCAGCAGTTTTTGTGTGATCGGATTATAGGACACCGCCTTCCAGTGCCGTTTCGTCCCTATGAACCTCGCTGAACCATCCGTAAACCAAACATGGTTTCTGTCCTCTGCGGACAAATCATCAAAAGGTCTACCCTACTTGACAGGAGACTCCTGTACTAAAGGTACGGAACATTCACTCTCAGTCTCAGTCGATGGCGCTCGCGCCACCTGCTCATGTAAAGATGCAACTCCTTTCTGTCCCACACGTGCCCTGTCTTGTATATACCATTTCCATTTAATCACACTCGCCTGTTGAGCATGTCCAATTCGGTGAGTTTTCGGCGAACTCATAACCCACTGCATGATAGGAATTTCAGGTCGCAAAACTATATCATGTCCCAAAGTCAATTGCTCGGTATCCACCAGAGCCCAATAACATGCAAGTAACTGTTTCTCAAAAGGTGTATAACGCTCACCAGCATCAGGTAACTTTTTGGTCCAGAAACCTAACGGTACTCTACTCCTGCCTTGCTTCTGCCACAAGCTCCAATTCGCATAAAGGCCTTGTACAGACACATTCAAATACACATCACCATCACGTACGGGCCATAAATCCAGAGCATGCTGAATTGCTTCTTTTGCCAGCCTAAACGCATCTTGCTGTGGTTTATCCCATTCAAATGCATTCTTTTTACGCGTGACACGGTACAAAGGGGCCAATATTTGGCTCAAATGAGGAATATGCTGGCGCCAAAAACCAAACAGACCAATGAAGCTTTGGGCTTCTTTCCTATTCCTTGGAACTGCAAAATCAAGAATTTTCTGTTTAACCTGAGGGATCACTTCACGGTGCCCCTCATGCCAATTAATACCCAAAAATTTTAAAGCCTGGGATGGGCCTTGTAATTTATCCGGGTTGATTTCCCAACCTTTCTCACGCAGGCACTCAATGACTCGGTCCAATTGGGTCTGAACCTCCTCTTGTGTTTCACCTTGGATCAAAACATCATCAATATAATGACACATCTGAATTTGGGGATGAACCGGTACCTCAGCCAAATGCTCTGCCACCAGCCGGTGACATATCGTAGGACTATGCACATAGCCCTGGGGAAGACTTCTAAACGTCATCTGACGCCCGTTCCACATAAAACTGAATTGTTCCTGACACTCAGGGGCAATCGGAATCGAAAAGAAAGCATTAGCAATATCAATGGACGCATACCATGTACCTGGATGTTTTTGGATTCTTTCAATTAGGGTAATAACATCTGGTACTGCAACAGTCAAAGAGGGCGTGTGTTTGTTCAATTCTCGATAATCAACAGTCATACGCCAAGAATTATCACTCTTACGTACCGGCCAAACAGGATTATTCCAAGCAGAAGTAACTGGGGTTATAACACCTGCATCCACCAACTCCTGAATAGTGGTACTAAGCTCTTCATGACCACCTGGAATACGATACTGCTTCTGACAAACCACTTTTGTCGCCTGGGGAACTTTTATGGGGGGCATTCTTAAACGACCAACCCGTATAGGCCTGGACGATATATAATGCGTAGTTCCAAATTGGTAACATCCATCATCTAAATGCAAAGTCATTCCTTTCAAAATATCAATTCCAATTATGAATTCTAAGAGCGGCACCACTAGTACAGAGTATTCTTTTCTAGGGATTCTACCTATTCTCATTTCAAGAAAAGTTTGAACTGCAGGAGTTTCTTTGCCACCTAATCCAGTAATTGTAAAAGGCTGACCTTTAAACTTCTTTGATTTTCCATGAATAAGAGTGGCCTCCGCTCCTGTATCCACCAATGCTCGGGCCCTTTGGATATTACGATGTCTCCAATAAATATCAATATCTACATAGGGTCTATTATCTCTGTGAGCCCATCTGTGTACCGGAGCTTGACCTATTTCCTAGTCATTCTTACTGCATTCTGTGTACCAGGATAAATCAGGATAAAGACTCTCACGTTTCTTAGGTATCGGTACCTCCTGTTCATATCCATTCCCAGTACGGAATGGATTCGTGTCTTCTGCATTGTACTGCGGGTTTCGATCGGCCAAACTGTGGCGATCCTCTCTCCTCCTCAACTCAGGGGATTGATCCCTATCATCTCTACGTCTGCTGTGAACATAATCATTTCTCCCCCTGTCTCTGTCCTCCTCTCTCTCTCTGTCTCTCTCACGACGGGGGGACATCTCACGTACATAACGTCGATCATCACGACGAACAGAGCGCCCACGGCGGTCGTCATCACCGCTACCGTCAGAACCACCACGATCACACTCAGTCGTCCGAACACGCCGGGCACCCTCCTTCCGATCCAAACCACGGTTGCGAAACAACTCCCACAAACGAGCAGTAGTCTCACCGTCAATGTCCTCCCTCCGCACACCATCGGCCAGAAGAGCAGAAAAGATATCACGTCTAGTAAGTTTATTGTCACCAGGAGTACGAGTGTCAGGCCGGGACTGACGTTCAGGTTTAAACCACTCACCCAACTCACCGAGTTGGCGCACCGACTCCAGAACCGTAGATAACACGTTACCAGTCTGATTAATCAATAAAGACATCATGACCTGCTTGTAGGCAACAGGAGAAGAACGAATAATACGATTCCGCACAGAAGAAGTCAACGAACCATCAGGCAACCTGTCAGCAGTACCCAGAAAAATTGCCGTTTTCATCACCTCCTCTTTGAGACGTTGTGCAGCGTCGCGCAAAGTATACCATGGTTTATCAGTCACAGGCCAGTCAGACTCAGTAGGATACTTTTGATTACAACCCTCAGTCGCTAACTGAAGCAAAGAAATCTGACCACCACCATTATAATTACGAAAATGATCCTGTACAGTAGAATCCGAACTCAAGGAACAAAACTTCAAACAATCGCCATTATCTAACATAATGCCAGCAGCGCCCAGTTCATAAAGGCGCACCATCCATGTGAGCAAGGTCTCACCAGCTCGCTGCCGAAAGCGCTGCAAAATATCACTAATTTCTTGTTGAGTAAAATCCTCCAAAGAGTCTAAAGAAATACCATTCGGAGCATTGGGACCATGCTGCAACTTCCGTCGAAAAACCGGGTGCGCCGAGACCGCGGGACGAGTAGCACAAGGAGCCCGATCAGTACTCGTAGAGGGACAATCAGTGTACGAGGCATCGACCCCACTCGAAGAGCGAGCGCAATCACGGGGTGCATCATCAGAGGAGCGAGAAGCAGACTTACAATCATGGCGGGAGCGAGAGGACTCGCGCTTGGCAGATTCCTCACCCGAGGAACAAGAATCACTCGAGTTCCAGATATTACCATCCCATTCATCAGGGTTCCAATCCAGTCCGGCTTTCGCCACGACCAGACGCACCTTTCGCGTCGAAACCCGACCACGCCGATTCTTGTATTTATAACGAGCAATTCGCACAGCCGCCCTCTCGGCAATAGTTTGGTAAGTCTCAAGTTTATCAGCAAGCAACGTATTTTGACACCTCAACAAAGTATGAGAATTCTGAATCTCAACAAAGTGCGCTTCCACATCCTTAAGAGATATCTGTAACTTCAACAATCTCTCATGTAGAATCCTGTACGCAGACAGAACAATCCAACCTCTGCGCCCCAAAATGGGAATCTCCTCACCCTTCGATACGGGTGCCTTTTGTAAACAAGTAATCACATTAGCCGGCTCCGCCAGCTCCAAAGAAGAATTCCAATTCTCACTCAAACCAGTAGAATCAGCCCATTCACGGGCTAGGGCTTCATAAGGCGTTGAATCCCAGCCGGGAATATCAACGGGCAACTTAAAAGTAGATTTTGACTTTCTAGAAAACATCGTGGAAAAGAAAAAGAAGAGAGAAAAAAAAAAGAAGAATAAGAAAAGAAAGAAGAAAATAAAAACTATACACACAATTATACAAAAATAAAAATGCAAACAAAACCACGCACGCGCCGAAAGCAAACACAAGACAACCACAACGCACACAAGTTTCGTAAACGGTTCGTGACGCCAAATGTTCTGCTTGGGTTTTCGGATCAGATAGAACCCGCTCACCAGAGCCTCTCTAACCCAGCCAGAACGTTACCCCCTCCCTAGGGCCTATTCACAACAAGTAACCACATGTACATACCACCTAAGGACAGGGAATTCCTGCTATATATATATATATATATATATATATATATATATATATATATATATATATATCTAGACCTCTTATAATACAAGTGGCGGCCTCGCGATCCCAGACGGACCCAGGACTTCCTACCCAGACGGCAGCCTTAGCCTCGCGGTCCCAGACGGACCCAGGACTTCCTACCCAGACGGCAGCCTCAGCCTCGCGGTCCCAGACGGACCCAGGACTTCCTACCCAGATGGCAGCCTTAGCCTCGCGGTCCCAGACGGACCCAGGACTTCCTACCCAGACGGCAGCCTCAGCCTCGCGGACCCAGATGGACCCAGGACTTCCTACCCAGACGGCAGCCTTAGCCTCGCGGTCCCAGACGGACCCAGGACTTTCTACCCAGACGGCAGCCTTAGCCTCGCGGTCCCAGACGGACCCTGGACTTCCTACCCAGACGGCAGCCTTAGCCTCGCGGTCCCAGACGGACCCAGGACTTCCTACCCAGACGGCAGCCTTAGCACAAGTTCATCCTATAATTACCATAACATACAACAAGGGAATCAGTTTTACTATTCATCGGATCACACAAGAACTGCCAGTTTGAGCACAACCTGTTCTCTGGTTTGAGGGGCTTCTCTTTCCCTTATTCAGTTACCACTTACCTGATCAGTGTTAACATCTGTTCATGTCAAGTCACAGCTGACTAGAAGAATAGGCTACCCCCTTATACAAGAACACACGGCACATGTTGATTCACTACAAACTGAGTACTTTATTACTAATTACATACGCAATCACATGACATTACTATATAACACATATCCTGCAAAGAAAAGTGAAAGATTAGATTGTACACTCTAATAAGAAAGGGGTCGACATCACCTTAGTCGTGTGTAGCCTGCACTCAATGGTCATCTAGGTTCCCTCTTCGTCTGTGCCTCGGCTCGCATGGAAGTGACACCTCCGCAATCACGGATCTGTTCCCTTCTCTCTTCTCCGAGTCACTGGGACCTCTTCCTCATCGGCTATTCTCTCCTCTCTGGCTATTCTGCTAGAAGAGTATCTGCTCCTCGGTTTTTCTCCATCCTTAAGTTTATCATCTGTCTTCTCTGGAATAAGTAGTAGCTTTGCTGCTAACGGCTAGGTGCCGCCTATGGATTGAAAAATAAGTGCCGGTATCTGCCTCAGACTTTCACTAATATAGAGGTGCATTTCCTCATGGAAAATTCCAGCCCGTAACCTGCCGCCCACCAAATTCTTGTACCTCCCCGTACCAAGGACACGTTCCCAGCCGGCCGGCCTGATGTAGTGTCTTCGGCATGAAGAAAAATACAATCCTTCGATAAGGGCCGGCCTGAACCGGTTCTCTCCAAGCGAATAACACCTCATAACTAAAACATCACCCTTGACCTAGAAGTCTCCCAAGCTGCCGGAGCAGAAAGAAAGATGGAGTCTCTCCCGTTTGAGGCCTACCAGGCCTGAATTCAGCACGGCTCCCTGAAATACCCTCACTACAGGACAGGGTACCCCTAATACTAACGAATCTATCCCCTAGGCTATGTGTGCAAGCCCTGATCTATGGGGAAGAGCACAGGATCATGTCGAAGTGCCTAACAAATAGACTCCATTCACTACTCTAACCCTTAGACTTGGATGGAAAAAGACTGAAGTCACACTAGTTGCCCTTTAACACGAAAAGGCCGGGAAAATCGAGCAGTACATGGGCGGAAGTGATTCTGCCCAGATCATAATCAGCCCCCTAAACATCAGCCACATGCTTTCCATTTGATTATTTTCCAAAATGGAAGCCAATTAAATAATGTCCACAAATGTGAGGACATATCTCCTTTATTTTACTCCTACGTGAGTCAAGTTGTAGCATTCTAGGTTCCCTGCAGTTGTGGAACCGGGTATGCTCCAAAGCACTGAGAGAGCTCGATCCCACTTGAACATCCCTACTCAACCAGATGGTCTTTTTAGCTGCTGGAGAGGTAAGAGGGAGGAAGCAATCCCAATTTTAAATTTCAATACTGTGTAACCAATTTAGTCACACAATAACCCACTTGACAACTAAATCAAAGATTAGTAATGTTTAATTATAAATTCAAAAATAGATTGATATAAATCAATCCCAGCACCACAGTATAGAAATGCAGGACAGACCGAATGAGTCCAAATCTCCTAAAGAAATGTACCCAATATAACAAAAAGCATACAACTATTTAGGTTATGATGATGCAAAAACTAAGTAAAAATAATTGAACATTAAATTGCATCAAATGATTTTCAAAGGTAATCATTAGAACACTATATCTCCCTACACTGCCTTAGAGAAATAGAAAGTTGACCATTGTTAGAGTCTTCAGTAGAATAAATCCAACCAAGGGTCAAGTAGCATGAAGCCACACAAAGCAGAAGTAGAGGTCTTCACCTCATGAAGTCCTAAGTTGTCTCTCTGACCCTCATTACCTTACAGCATAAGACATTTGTTGCATTCAAGGTGTAACACACGTGATCAGCTCCAGTAACTTTCTACGTACCCTGCACAAATTGGTTTCTGGCACCACCTTTGCCACATCTATAAGTTGCTACTCCATTCGTCCTCCTCCATGGGAACTCGCCTTCTTGCTCGTTATTGCTTTTCTCCTTGCCAAGGTCCATCTTCTCATACCTTGCTATCTAACTAAAACCCTAACTTCCCTTTACCAAATAATGAAGCCTTGTCCGCACCTGCAGTGAAAACAAAGATGCAAGCAAACACATTTTACATTGATGATTAAATACAAATTAAATATTTGACTTAAACGTGAGCTTGTGCTGAAGCTATGCCTAAGGCCGCAAAATCACGTCAACTTAATGGTGCACAGGATTACAAATACATGCACAATTCTAAACATATAATAAATGCAGTTTCCTAACAAATGAATAAAAGCAAAGATTACTTGAAACATGTCATTTAAAAATACACCAACATCAATATAATTTCTTGTTACATGCATACATTTGCAAAAACTAGTCTGCACATACATTTCATACTATTAGCTGCACAATGAGACAGGTCATAAGCATTGTTTTCTCACAGAGTATTAATATAGTTTTGTAGCCCGAGGTAGCGGGCTATACCGGCTATTAAAGGCCAGCTCCAGTGTTTGGCTAGGGCGTTTAACAAGGGAGCGGGACTTTATTAGCCGGTGTAACCCAGCTACGAAGGGCTATAAGGCTATTAGAACATTCTATCACTAGAGGGCAGAATGTTCTAACAAATAAAACAGAGGCGTCTAGGAGCCCGAGGCGGTTTAAATCCCCTTGAGCTCCGAGAGGCCTTTGTTCACAGCTATAGCTGTGAACAAAAGCAACATTGGAATGTTCCTCTGCGGGCCTTTTCCGGCCAGTAGAAGCACTGAGCACTCCATTGTATTCAATGGAGTACTCCACATTCCAATGTTTTAATATAGAGTATTGAAGAAAACTCTAGTAATTACATTTCTAGGCACACAGTTTATATTTCACATGAGTTTTCACATGGAGTACTCTAAACATACAATACCCCATTTTCCATTAATAACGTTAATCACACAGAATATATTTGAGTGCTGACTACACATGAGTATAATGCATTCCTACAGTATGTAAAGGATGGAATGAAAAATTACGCTGCTCCAGCATTATTAATATTCATGAATTCTCACATGATATAAAGTCGAGTCTGTGATGTGTAACTTGTAGAAAAGATAGACCTCGTTTCAGGTGGTGGAGCTTTAAAAAAGCACATTTAACAGCTGGAGTCCAAATCTGTATGTGAGCCCTTCAACACTTCCAGGCTTTTCACTTTTTCCAAACAGCAATGTCGAGTACCAGGCTTTCGTTGTCAGATTACTTTGTGAATTAAATATTGTGTCCTAAATATCATTTAAAAACTCTCATACCATTAGAGTTGGGCCCCAAACACCTGTTACCAGCTGAACGGTGGGAGTTAATGGGTATTCGTAAAAAGTTCCAGTTTGTCACCTGTGTGAGGGAAGGGGTGATATAGCTCACGAGCCGGAAGATCATAGGAAGCTTTTGAAAGATGTTAAATAAGATAGATGAGAGACGGGATTCCTGGAACTTTGCCTAGACCACCATAACTGGGGAATAAGCAAGTGATTCAGTTCCCCAAATGCTCCTAACCCGATAAAAAAACCTAAACTACATAGGGGCAATCCTCTGAACTCTTATAAGTAATTAGGTTGTCATGTTCAACGATGTCAAATGCAACATATAAAAGCCCCATGAGAAGAGAGCCCCTATGTCCGCTAAACGGATGCAACATCATGTGTGAGACACATCCCTGATTGCTATGGATGATGGATTTTCTCACATTTGTTTTTGATGTTAAACCAAACTATCAATTAAACTAACCTACCAGTCTCATGTTAATATAGCCTTATAGCCCGCTGTAGCGGGCTATACCTGCTATTAAAGGCACGCTCCAGTGTTAAAGGCTCTAGCCGAAAGCGAGGGCCTTTAACAAGGGAGCAGGACTTTAATAGTCGGTATAGCCCAGCTACGAAGGGCTATAAGGCTATTAGAACATTCTACCACTAGAGGGCAGAATGTTCTAACAAATAAAACAAAGGCGTCTCAGAGCCCGAGGGGGTTTAAATCCCCTCGAGCTCCGAGAGGCCTTTGTTCACAGCAAAAGCTGTGAACAAAAGAAACATTGGAATGTTGCTCTGCATGCCTTTACCAGCCTGTAGAAGCATGGAGCACTCCATTGTCTGCAATGGAACTCCCAACATTCCAATGTTTCAATATAGCCCGCCGTAGCTATACCGGCTATTAAGGCCTGCTGCATCGTTGAAGACCCGAGCCGAAGGTGAAGGACTTTAACAAAGCAGCGGGACTTTAATAGCCGGTATTGCCCTGCTACGAAGGGCTATAAGGCTATTAGAACATTCTGCCACTAGAGGGCAGAATGTTCTAACAAATAAAACAAAGCCTTCAGGGAGCGCAAGGGGATTGAAATCTCCTCAGGCTCCCTGAAGCCTTTGTTCACAGCCAGAGCTGTGAGAAAAGAAACATTGGAATGTTGGGGCCCCGGGCTTATACCAGCCATTATAGGCCCTTAGCTACTCCATTGTTTTCAATGGAGCGTCCAACATTCCAATTTTCTAATAAACCTGAATGCATCTCCACTTTGAAACCATCACCATTAGTTATCCATCGAAACCGACCAATGAAAATCAACAGTGCCGGTTCCCCCTTCCACCCAACATTCATTGACACTTTCTTTGACGAAGGGCAAGGATTCCCAGAAAAAAGGAGGAAAAGTGATGAATATTTTCACTTAAACTAGCAAGCAGCGTTTTACATCAAACGGAATGATTTATTATTGAAGCCTTTGTAAAATAGTAAACGCCAGTAAATGAGATCATGATTAACTAAAATGACCCTACCCTCTGAAATGTTGAGGCAGTACTAGGTCTCCGGTGTGAGTGTTCAATTCGAACCGGATTACCAAAACACAAATACCCACCAGGGCGTAATAATCTACATATTGTAAAATGAATGTGGTCTAAATTGACATAAGGCAATTTCCCCGTGGCCACGGTAAATGTTTGCGAATAAAAAATGCTTTCTCTGTTGATGACGGTCTTGTAAGGAACCATTCGGCTCTTCATCTTGTGCGTGCTGTAATAGCAGGCTTTCGACCTCTCTTTTCAACGGTGTCAAATGGCCTTCGGTAAATAACACTCATTAGTTTATAATGATGGCCTAATCTGTCTCAGAGACGAATGCGTCTCTTGTATCTGTCTTTGTGATAAATTGTCAGCATGCCTGATTTAGCTGGAACGCGCTTGCTTTGATTTCTATGATGGGCAAGAAAAAATGCTTTTATTTGAAGAGGCTGAGATAAACACAATCTGCTGTAGAAAACAGACGTTCACACCGTGTGTCTCATACATCCTATCTGATGCCAATTTAGTAAATGTGGACATTTATTACTGTTTCCAAGACAGCAATATTGAATCATCTGAAAGTGAATGTATTTGTTTTCTTTTTTATTTATTAGCTATATATCAGAACTGATGTCTGCCGTGCCTCGTGCCAATAAATTATGGAAATATATATGAATTTCGTCATTTTCAGAGATGAGTTTTCCAGTGCGTTGCATTTTCTTTGCTACTTACTTTTGTTTGTAAAGTGTGCTTCATTATTTCTTACGTGTTTTTCAGTGGGTTTAGTTTGGTTTCACATTAACACAGCTCGTACTGTCCATTCACTTGCAATACAAATATTTAATTTTCAGTGGCAGATCAGCTTCGAGTTCCCGTTATGTTATTGTTGGCTAATTAATTATCACTCTGGATGGCTGATGTTATCAAGCGGCAAAAAGGAAAGGTCTCTTTCTCTTTAGCCAATACAGATTAAACAATGTCCTATAATAACATTAAAAAAAAAGAACCGGACTCCTTTACCTATTGAACACGATTCACAAAGGTTTTGCTAAACATCCGTTGAACCTTTGTGCTAAAAGCAGTCCCTACAAGCAGAAATTTCTAATGAGCAGAAATTAACAGACATTTCCACCACCATATTAGATAAATATATGGAGTGGTAAAAGTTTCAACCTACACAAAACAATTCACGATTTAATCAAACATACACATGACAAATCAAGCGCCCCCACATTAGTGATGATCCCACTAAATAGGTTAAGAGATTTGGGGGCATATTATCAAGAAACGGCGTTAAAATTATCTAAAGCTAAAGCGGCGATAATGGGCTTGATAATATGCCCTTGAGAATTCCCATAGAAGCCCAGGTTCACAACAGAACATGGGCTTCTATTGGAATCCTCTGCGGTATATTATCAAGACCATTATCGCTGCTTCAGCGGCGGTTTTCTGACGCTAAAGCGGCTATAATTTTAACGCCGTTCTTGATATTATGCCCCTTATTTCTGTAAGGTAAGCATCGAGACCTGGCCAAAAGGGTAACTGAACCTGACACCACTGCGACGTAATACTAATGGCAATAGAGTTTTACAAAAATTGGAAAAAAACGTAACAATCAGTCAGATTTGTGAATCCACGGTTCACATATATTTCAATGATATGCTCACCATGCTTCTGCCTGAAAATGTTTACATCTGGGCAAATGGCAGATACATAGATTTACTCATTACATTTTAACCCTGCCCTTTGCTGCCAAGACGTTTATGCACGCAGTCGCCACATATTTCTGTTTAAATGTTCCATTGACCTTCATCAAGGCTGTTTAGCATGTTTTGCTCCTCTGCCTTACAGTGCACACAAAACACCCTCATTCTTGCTGAGCTTGAGTTGATGGCGCTCCAGCATGCCTACCTGCTTACAGAATGAAGGTCTAAAGGATAATTGCACATGGCTGCATTGTGTTACTCAAATGGCTTTCAGTAATTGTCAACTCACAGCAGCAACTACAAAACAATGAAGAACTTAAAATATGAATGAATAAGAGTTCCAAAGGCTACTTAGTGTCCTGTGAGGTAGCAATCTTCCTTCTTTGTTGCTGCTCACAGCTACAGATAAGTCACACTTTTTTTATGTCTTAATTTAGGCAGGAATGATACCCTAATTGTAATTGTATGAAGTAGATGTGTTAGGTGTAAGAGAAAACTGGTTTTAATGGTGATTTAAATAATGATATTTAGAGATTTATAAATGTTGCTTTATTACTCACCAGCCTTTTACTGAATGGATGACTGTTGAACTGTTTTGCAGTTTATTATCTTTAGACTCGATCTTTTTGATGAGTTTATTATCCTTAGATTTGCTCTCTTTGACCCGTTTCCTAGAGCGGTGTCAACGGCTGTTTTTATGCCTGAGCTGGGTCGAGTCCGCAGTGTTAGCTCAAGCGGTCTCGACCCAGCGGTTGCTGTGATGTGGGCAGGTTTGCTCAGAGTGTGCCGAGTCCGTGGTCGAGTCTCGTGCTAGTATAGAGACGCGCGACTTGTCCTGAGCTTGCCGGTGCACGCGAGGTTGGTTGAGTCTTTACCGGCAAATACTGGCACAAAGGAGTAATAAACTGTCACTTGGCGGTACCACGAGATTGTTGGGCATGCTAAGCCGTTTAAGCCTTTTTTCTTAGCTGGATTTTGATTCCATGGTTGATGCTTCCCCTTATGACTTTTACCCTCTGGAGCCACCGTATAGCATCATGTGACGCGTTTGGATTGGTCAAATCTATTGATTTCTATGTGTTTTCTGACAGACATGTTTTGGGCTGTCAGATGAGCTTCGGAATCGTTTTTTCTCCTCAGAGTCAGTTACCTTCGTCTTGTTGAGCAAGGTGGTTGACATTACTTGAGGGAAGTTACAATTGTATTTTGTGACTTTTTTGACAGGGATTAGAAAGTTTTAACTGTTGTTGCTTTTGTATTTAACGCAAATTTAAATTTTAGAATTTATTGGGATAAATGTTTTAAAGAATGGAGAAAGAAAGAACTCTAAGTTCAAAAGATTTTTATTGGATAAGTAAAGGTGTCAATACATGAGAAAGAATACAAACATATCTTCAATTAGAGGAGAAAAGTAAAACATGGTAATGAAAATATACAATTAATCAGAGGATGACCAAGGTTTGAGGCTAAATAACAAAAAACAGCGCTGGTGATGATGAGCAACAAAGTAACTTATATAAAAAGAATAATGCAAATGAAAAGCAATGTCACTCAGGGGGGCTTAGAGACCTGAATAGGTGATACATGAGAGGAGCGTTTAGCACAGGTATCTAGGTACAAGGTTACAGGAAGCCATAAATCATGTCGTTTAGCAGCTAAACTAAGGGGGTGCACAAAAACAGTATCTAGCCTGTGATTATAACAAACATTGTACCACCATGCTTTGAAGGAAATATTCGTAAAGTTTTTCCAGTTGACGGTGATTTGCTGGAATGCAACAGCTAACAACAAATCAACAATTTGCGTATTAAGGTCAGTGTCATCCCAACAAGGGCAAAGGCTCCCTAAAAAAATATTGACAAAAGAGAAGGGGGATGTAGTGTGGAATATGGCATTGATTTGGGCCCAAACTAGTGTCCAGAAATTTTGCGTGAAAGTGCAAGAGAAAAGCATGTGAAAAAGAGTGGCCTTAGGAGCAGAACAGGACCAACAGAGATCCGGTGTAGAAGAAAATCTCTTATTCAACACCTGGGGAGAAAAGAGAAGTCTGTTGTAAATGAAGAAAAGAGTTTGTGTGAGGGAGGCAGCTCTAGATGTCTTGCGAAGTTTGGTCCATAATTTGTCCCAATGGGAGATGGGCCAAGAGATGGCAAAGTCAGATTCCCACTGTTCCTCAACTTTGGATTTTGATCTAGGTGTGAGACTCGTATGAAATGAGTGGTATAATGAGGAGGCTGTAGGGTGAGTACGCAAGAAGGAATGAAGCTGTGAGGTAGGATTGGGAGGGTGAGGATGCATGAGGGGGTTAGAGAGAAGATCATAAGTGGACATAACTGCATTTTTAAGCGCAAGATACTTGCAGGCAAAAGAACGAGGGATATGGAAGTGTTGGCTGAGAACGGAGAAGGATAAGAAATCATATTTAGAGAAGAGTTGAGATACCCAGATTAAACCCCTCTGTCTCCAGGTTTTCCAATAAAAGGGCTTACGATTGATGGTTATACTGTTATTGTGCCAGATAGTGGAATTGACAAACTCTGTCACAGAGGAAGGGGGGCCAGGAGAGGTGGAAAGAAGCAGCTTGGCTGTAAACTTGTGGATAGGGATGGAGGAAAAGTGAGGCTTACGAGAGAATGAGAGATATTCAGCAAAAGTGAAAGGGGATAAGGAAAGTCGCTCAATGACAACCCATAAGGGGGACGGTTCAGCAGGGTCTTGGAGCCAATGGGAAACTTGCCGCAAAAGGAATGCCTTGTGGTAAGCGGGAAAATTCGGAAAGTTAACTCCACCCTCAGACTTGGGGAGTTGCAATCTGAGCAGGGACATACGCGCTTTTTTGCCGGACCAAAGAAAGGAAGAGAGAATAGTGTTGATTTTCTTAAAGAACTTAGCAGGGATAGGAATTGGGATGTTAGAAATGGTGTAAAGGACTAACGGGGAGAGCATCATTTTAATCGTGTCAAGACGGCCCCACCAGGAAAGGTATAATGGGTGCCATCTGGAAGTAAGGTCGGACAATTTCTGGATGCATTTATTGAGGCATAACGAAACAGTGTCAGAGAGGGAGGAAGTAATGTGTAAACCTAGATATTTGATGTGTGAGGGGCTCCAAGTAAAATTAGACGCCATAAAGTCCGGTTTAAAAGTGAACTTAGTAAGGGGTAAAATCTCACACTTGTCATTGTTTAGCTTATAACCTGAAATCTGAGAGTAATCATGGACTTCAGCTAGGAATGCGGGAATAGAAGTTGCGGGGTTAGACATGAATAGTAGGATATCGTTTGCGTAGGCAGCAAGTTTAATATTAGTTTGGGAGATTTGGAAACCATGTAAGTTGGGGTTTTGACGAAGCTTTGAAAGAAAAGGTTCCAGGGCCAAATTGAAAAGAAAAGGGGAAAGAGGGCATCCCTGACGAACACCCCTACCTAGATTGAAAAAAGAGGAAACTAGACCGTTGGCGCAGACCGCCGCTCTAGGGCTGGAATAAAGGAAGGAGATAAAAGAGATGAAATGTGGGCCAAATCCAAACCATTTGAGGGCGGAGAAAAGGAAAGTCCACTCCACCCTATCGAACGCTTTTTCTGCGTCTAGGGCAATGGCTGCTAGTGAATGTTGGAACTGTGGGGATTTGGAAAGGACATTAAATAAAAGTCTGGTGTTGTCTGTGATGAAGCGACCTTTAACGAAGCCAGATTGTTCAGGGCCTAGCAATTCGGGAAGATAAGGGTCTAATCTAATGGCGAGAGATTTGGCATATAGTTTGTAATCAATGTTGACCAAAGAAATTGGTCTATAATTCTTACAATGCTGGGTGTCTTTGCCTTCTTTGGGTATAACACAGATGTGGGCGTCTGAAAATGTACCTGAGGAAGAGCCATTTAATATGAAGGAATCAATAAGGGAATGGAGTCTGGGCAACAACAATTTGGAAAAATGCAGGAAAAATTCAACTGGGAACCCGTCAGGGCCAGGGGCCTTATCTTTCTTGAGTGACTGAAGTGCTGTAAGTAGTTCATCACTAGAGATTGGTGATTCAAGTGCGGATAAGTCAACAGGGAAATTGGAAGGTGGTTGGATGGTGGCAAAGAAAGTAGCAAGAGAATGAGCAGTGGGGTGCGTCTCAGAAGAGTAAAGTTTGGAATAAAACTGGGAGAATTGCTCTAAAATATCAACATCTGTATGCTTTAAAACAGAATTAACATCGTAGACAGATTCAATATTCAGTTTGTTTTGCTTGACTTTTAAATAATTGGCTAAAACCTTCCCCGCCTTATTTTTACCCCCATAGAATTTTGAACTGGATTTCAACAAAAACAATGAAGCATCCTCAGTGGATTGTTTGTTAAATTGCATCTTAGCAGCAATGAGAGCAGTCAGACTTTCTTGCAAATGGGATGTATAGAAGGAATGCTCTAACTTTTTAATCGTACAAAGGAGGTCACTGGTGCGTTTACGAGCGTTCTTGCGTTTAGTAGCCACAAAGCTGATAATAAAACCTCTGGCTGCTGCTTTATAGGCGTCCCAGACAACGTGGTTGGGCATAGTGGGTGTGTCATTAATGGTGAAAAATTCTGTGGTGAAGTCTACAAAGGAGGCGGAGAATTTGGGATCGAGGAGTAAAGTGTTGTTAAAGCGCCATCTCTTTGGTCCAGTGGACTTGGGTAAAATGTCAATGTTTATCAAAATGGGGGCATGGTCAGAGAATAAGATGGGGCCTATGTCAGCGTGGGTGAGGGATTGGGACATATGATGGGAGAGGAAAATATAGTCAATACGCGATTGGGAATGGTGAGTCGGGGAATAGAAGGTGAATTCTTTAGAGGTAGGATTGCAGAGACGCCAAGCATCAATGAGTTTATGTTGGGAAATCGCTTGAGCAAAAAGCTTGTGAGATTTATTAGGGATTAAAGGTGCCTTGGAGTTTCTGTCTAAAAAAGGATCAAAGGGTAGGTTACAATCACCTGCTAAAATAAAATTATCATCAATATATTCAGTAATGCGTGAGGCCATTGCGCGCCAAAAGACCTGATCACCACCGGTAGGGGCGTAGATATTAAGGAGGGAGAGAGGGACACCTTTTGAGGAGAGTTTGACGTACAGCCATCTACCTTCAGGATCTGATTCAGAAGTCAAGGGCAAATGAGCAAGAGATTTGCGAACTAGTACAACCACACCGTTTCTCTTACCATCACCCGGAGACGAAAATACAGCACCCACCCAACCTCTCTTAAGTTTAGCAGCTTCAGCGTCAGACAGATGGGTTTCTTGTAAAAAGGCAATGTCTACATTTAATTTGGCTAAATGAGAGAGGATTTTTTGTCTCTTGATAGGAGAATGCAGACCTTTAACATTCCAGGAAACAATTCGAACTGACATTACGGATTAATCAAAAAGTGAACCAATTGGAGAGTAGGACAGCAAGGAAATGCCTCGCAACAAGCAAGGGCACAAGAGGAAAAGAGAATGAGGTGAAAACTGAGGTGGTGAAACAAGGGTAGAAGAAAAAATGAGAGAGGAACCGGTGAAGCCATGTAAATAGAAAAGAGCCAAGAAAATAAAAAGAATGATAAGAAGATACAGCAATTCTCAGGGATAATGGTAAGTAAGGGCCAGGGGAGAGTAAAATAGGTAAAGGGAGATGAATACAAGCAGGAGAGCCAATATACAATGGGGGGAAGAAAGAATGAAGAAAGAGAAGTGGAGGAGAGCCATGGAAAAGGTAATGACACCAATAAATCTGAAAGCAACGAGGGAAAAGGTAAAATAAGAAAATATAGAACATAGAAAAACATGATAAATAAGGAATGAAGAGTACTTACGAGGGGTAGCATGGCAAAAATACAATCAGGAACTGGGAATAAGCGAAAACACATGTGGAGATGAGGGGAGGGAGGAAGGGCCAACTGGGAGAGGCAGGGCATTCGGGGTGAGGGAGACGTCCAACCAGAGATAACACAACGGAACGCAAAACAATGATCTGTGAAGGGAGAAAAAGAACATAGTTAGAAACTCGAATACAACGAAGATAAAAAACAAAACATATGACCAACTGAGGAACCAGAACAACACTATCGGACGATAAAATGAAAAATATAATCTTAACGAGAAGTCATACAATCTGAAGAACCTGCAAAAATGAAGCATTAAAGCAGAACAAATTAGAGAATCAAACTTCAACTACAAAAACAAGTCATGGTGGGTGGGAAGAGGGACCAGCTATCTCCATGTCAGGTTGACCGCAGGAGTTCAGGAAACTTCGAAGTCGCGCAGGATCCTCATATGTTGTAGTCTTGTTATTATGAGTGACCTTAAATAGACAAGGATGAAAAAGCCCATATCTGGCACCAATGGAGCGAAGGTCAGGTCTCATATCTAGGAAGGCCTTGCGACGATTTGCAGTGGTCCTGGCATAATCTTGCGCAAAGAACAAAGTGGAGCCTGACCATGTGAGGCGAGGGGAGGCTTTGGCGGCTAAGAGGACTTTCAACAAGTCTGTGTACTCTAGAAAGTACATTATTACACCTCTAGGCTTCGTTGACGTGGAAGGAGAGGAGGATGCTCGACCAAGCCTGTGGGCACGTTGGATGTTCAGTGAGGTGTCTTCAGGTAGGTGAAAAAGCTTCGGGAGAAAGGACTTGAAAAAACTGATGGGATCATTTCCCTCACAACCCTCCACCAAGCCGTAAAGACGGAGATTGTTGGGTCTGTTGCAGTTTTCAAGGTCCTCCACCTGCTTCTGAAGAGAGGAAATCTGCGTGTGCATGTGGGAGACCTTTGACGCAGATTCCTGAAGAGAGGAGACGTCACGCTCCACCGACGACACTCTTTCGTCCATCGAAGCCCAATTGTCAGTGAGAATCTGCAACTTAGCATTCGTCTCCTCCATATAAGGGCGCAGGGCCCGTATCTCTTCGAGGATTAACTCCATAGAGATGGGCGAGGAGGACTTAGGAGGCGAAGGCGGGTCTTTCTTTAACCTCTTAGAGTTCACTTTTGCCGAAGGCTGTGAGGAGATGTCCGCAGTCGATGTCATCTCAGTTGAAGGTAGAGACTGAGAAGCTTCCAAATGGGCCAGTGCCGTGAATAATTTGGAGTTCTTAATATAACTACGTTTTTGAACTTGACTAGAGCAATGCGCCATCAGCACGCCAATAGAGCGTGAGGTCAAAAAGAAGAAAAAATATCTTATTGCCCAACTGAAAAAGGACCAGGGAGCAAATTAATAAAGGAAGGAAAATGCCAGGCCACAGAATTGGAGTCAAAAAATGTTGGAGACTGGAGTCATAAAGATGGCCGCCGTATATGAGGAAAGTTGAAAATTCCAGTCAGCTGAAAAAGGCAGCGGAAATAATCATAATTGAAGAGAAAAAAGTCACCTTAGAGTGCTGATTATCCACATCTGTGCTTCAGGAGGTGCTGTGGCCAGTAGTGTAAGCATGAGGCGTCCAGGGGATCCATGCGCGAAAAAACGCGCTGCTGAGGCGATCACGGGCGAGAATAAACAAGATGGCGGCCGCGGCCGATGACGAGCCGCGACCGAAAATAAAATGGGCTGTAAGACCCAAAATAACTGTGCCTCAGCGCCAAAAAAGGATTAAAAATGATCCTGGCATGTTCCGACAGAGAAGACTGCCCTTCGCTGGTGGAAACTGAGGCGCGAACCGCCAGTAGACCCTGGTGTGAACGGAGCTCCTAGCCGAACGCCGCCATCTCCTTCGGGCGCCAAGCCACGCCCCCCGAAAGAAAAAACTCTAGAGGGAGATGTTGAGGGAAAAGTCCAAAAAGTATTGATAAGGCAGTTTCTGTGTTAGCTATGCAGTAAGGCAAGAAGTTGGACAACTGTATGGATAGACCGGAGGGTAGGTTCGCTGGGAAAGTAGAGGAGGAACAGTTTTGGTCTGTGGAAGAGGTGGCCACAGTTGGTGCTAGGGGTAAAAAAGCAACGTAAAAAAGGAAACACATGCCTAAGCAGAAACTCAGCACGGAAAAAGGGGCTTTGACCGAAAGGCAAAAATAGGGTAACCTCGAAGGAGATATATGAAAAAGCTATAAAGGCCACAAAAGGGGATCACAGAGCGATCACCTGTGATAAATCCTCTAGCAGTGGGGACATTGTTATTGCCTGCTCTTCTGACTTTGAGTCCTCCGACGATAAGGGCATTGAAACTGAAAGGATTAAAAAAGAGAGGAGAGAAAAAGAGGGCTAGAACAAGTCAAGGACCCGGTGGGCGAATTAATGTTCGACCCTAATACAATCCAGCATCCCCTACCTCCCTAATGGGTCCCTATTAAACATGTGGCTGTGTATGTTGAATTCTGGATAAGAAGGGAAATGCCCAAGGAGGTCCACACTAGATTCCGTTCTGGGGCCCGATTCACAGAACTAACTTAAGACAAAATCCTAAACTTACTACCAGTTTGGTATTCACAGAAGGGACTTACTCATTTTGGTATTCACAGAAGGCACTTACTCATTTCGGTATTCACAGAAGTGTGGACTCTTAACTTTAGGACTCCTAAATTCCTTCTGTGAATACCGAAGTCTTAAAATTAGGATTTTTCTCAGTTTAGGAGTAGAAAAGTTAAAACTCCAAACTTTAGAACTCCTAAATGCCTTCTGTGAATACCGAAAGTCTTAAAATAAGGACTTTTCTCAGATTAGTAGTAGTAAAGTTAGGACTCCTAACTTTAGGACTCCTAAATGCCTTTTGTGAATACCGAAAGTCTTAAAATTAAGATTTTTCTCAGTTTAGTAGTAGTAAAGTTAGGACTCCTAACTTTAGGACTCCTAAATGCCTTCTGTGAATACCGAAAGTCTTAAAATTAGGATTTTTCTCAATTTAGTAGTAGTAAAGTTTAAAGTTAGAACTCCTAACTTTAGGACTCCTAAATACCTTCTGTGAATACCTAAAGTCGTAAAGTTAGGATTTTTCCCAGTTTAGAAGTAGTAAAGTTAGGAGTCCTAACTTTACTACTCCTAAACTGAGAAAAATCCTAATTTTAAGGCTTTCGGTATTCACAGAAGGCATTTAGGAGTCCTAAAGTTAGGAGTCCTAACTTCTGTGAATACCGAAATGAGTAAGTGCCTTCTGTGAATACCAAAATGAGTAAGTGCCTTCTGTGAATACCAAACTGGTAGTAAGTTTAGAATTTTGTCTTAAGTTAGTTCTGTGAATCGGGCCCCAGGTGTCCAAGACCTTTCTTAGCGAATAAGGGAGCATATACTCCAGAATTGGATGCTAAGATGTTGACTTTTCAAAACAAGTTGGGAAGAGACCCTAGACGGAGCCTAGATAAAGGATTGAAAGGCTGTCAAGATTGCCTTCTAGATGTTTTTGGACCTCTAACGAAAGATTTTAATCTTTGCGAGGAAGATTACCTTTAGGAGAGTTCAGTGGATGTCTTAGAATTGAACCAATGGGTGCAGAGGGCCGTTTGTTTATTAGGAATGCAAATGCCTCTCTCTGCTGGGACAGCAAGGTGTTCTGCACATATTCGCCAATTGTAGCTACCAAGCACAAACAACAGTAGACTCTTACATATAACACCATATTTGGTCAAAACACTTTGGAGATCTTTTTTCCATTCCATTTTCTGATAGGATTACCAGCTAGTGAACAGATACATTATGCGCCAATCAGTGTATCAAGGTGTTGGTATTCTCATTACAAGATACCTTGACAGCAATTGGTACTATAAAACCTGCAAGGCCCCTAGACCTGATAAAATCCTTGAAGGCCTCTTCCTCTCAGAAACAAAGATTTGTGTTCCATACATCAATTCAGTTTCTAACGCAATTATGGTAGGCTCTGATTTACCTGGAGGGGGTTGGTAATTATCCTTATTTACTAAAAGGTTCACTAAGACAATCAATTTGTTAGCTTAATCGACAACCTCCAAAACCTTTTTTGACAACATGTCCTTGAAAAACCTCAGGACTTGACGGTAAAGAGTAAGATTCTTTCTCATTGCCAGTTAGGATTTAGATAACAAGTGAGTAGGATTTATAAAGTCTTTCTATTCCTCCTTATTTACTAGAACATAGTTACTTTACAGCAAGGTCACCTATATGTTGCATTTGACATGATCCCCAGATCCAAACTATGAGCAGCTCTTACATGTATGGCGGTACCAGAAAGCATTTTATCAATATTTGTTTGATTACTCACCAATAACTAGGCCCAGGTTAGATGAGGAGAAACAGGGAACTGACGGATCGCATTGTGGTTGAGAAGGGTATTAGAAAGGATATGTACTGGCACCAACCCTAATATTCCTGTATATTAATGTTGCCCAAGAGCTTCTAAATGACTGTGTAAATGATTCACCAAAAGTGTCTGGAAGCACATTACCTGCGCTATGCTTTTCAGACAACACTTTACTGATATCGCGAACTCCAATGGGGCTACAGTTCCCTTTAGATAAGTTTGTTGTCTTCTTCTATGAAACTGGGCTCAAAGGTAATCAATCTAAAACCAAATATATGTGTTTTAATACTCACAAATCACAAAGGTGACCCTGGGGCATTAAATGATTGAAAAGGTTTCTAATTTTGATTATTTGGGCTGAAGATCTCTAGCACCATGTCATGGTCCCCTCAAGTTACCAAATCTCATCTAATGCTTATGCGTGATGCCTTGGAAGTATTGAAAATGTTAAAATCAACTTTCTCTAAACTGATTTGTCCAGTACTTGAGGTGCACCATGCCTAGAGTCTGGGTTCAGCCGTCAATGATACGGCACTGTAGGGTTGTTACAATGGGGAGAGGAGTTGGCCTAACGTCTAGGGCGGTCAACCTCAAATCTGGGGAACCGGGGTTTGAGTCTCGGCAATGACGCTCATATTGCTGTGATTCTGGGCATATCACTTAATCTCCCTGTGCCTAACAAAAATTAATGTGTCTTTGCGTAACGTAACTGGTGCTCATGTAAAGTGCTCTGATACCTGATACCTTCTGGTCAAGTTCATGCTATATAAAACTCCGGAAAAAAAATGTGTTGGCTTTGACTCAAGCTGAAAACAAATTCCTTAGGGCATTTGGTTGATTTTTTTCTAAGAGTACCTGTATGTTCCATTCACCTTGACATGGTCATGAAAGCTATAGTGGACATAGTATTAATTTAGACCTGAGGCATATTTGGAGAGAATTTGGTCCACTGATTAGCTGAAGCCGTATTGCCTGGGTCTGGAAGTGTTATCCTTGGACCAGGTGTGTATTATCCCATGACTAAAGCATGTGAATATTTGGTTACACACTCTGGGTTGTGAATACTGTGGGATGACCAGATCTGCATCTCAAGAGGAATGTTGAAAAACTTAAAAGAGACTTATTAGTCATATGTGATTAAGTCTCAGTGTGTCATACCAAGGCCAGGTCGTGTTATTGACCAGTTCCTCAATTTCAAGAATGAGTTACCATTCAAGGCCTTCCTGGATGTCATCGCACCTGCGACTAAAAAACAAATGTATATGAAAGTCACAAACAGAATTTTACCTGTAAAATGTTTCAATGTTATATTGCAAGCAGGTAGTGATACCCCATCTTCTGATTTGTACCCATGTGCTTCCAAAAAAGGGATACAGAAGTGCACTTTTTTTGTCTTGCCTATACACCCATATCCCAGGAAGCTTGCGCTTGTTTCCAGTCCAGAGAGGACTTGGCCTGGCAGTTCGGACTGACTGTTACCACGGGGAACAGGGGTAAGACTGATTTGCATATGTCTGGGTTCAAACTGGAATGGCGTGAGGAACAAAAAACGATGGATTTAGGCCCATATCTCTGTACTGGTCTGAATGATTGGCATTGTTCAACATTCGGTCCATCAATTGTTTTTTTTGCATTTGCCTTTACACCGCCATAGAAAATGTACAGCTCACATCCAATGCGTGAAAAGTTCTAAAGTTATTCTAAGCATAATATTTTGAGGGGTACCATTCCTGTACAATACCTGTGCTAGAAATCACACGCACATCTTTACACAATGGTTCAGTTAAATTTGAGTGAATGTGCCTCATCCTTTTTGTGCTTGTAAGAGAACACAGGCAAAGGAGGCTGTATTATTTAATCTCTAAGAGCTGAGTAAACAGGGTGTCAGGGGATGTCTTTGTATGATCAGCCACCTGAAGAGGACGATAGACATCTTCCCCCTTATCTCTCCCCTGTTCTTTGTTTGCAGTCCACAAGAGGAATAGAAACCGACGATCCCTTTAAGGATGACCCTCCGCCAGATGACATCACAACCCATGTGACCGCATCACGTGCTTTCTCCAGCGAAGCCTACCCAATCACGACGGTATTTGAATCAGTGAAAGGAAGCGAGGCGCGCCCTGCTGTTGTTGTGCCGAGAAGGAGCCTCACGGAAGAGGAAGAAGCAGCCGAACGGGACCCAATCGTTTACCAGGCGGCGTCACCCAACTCGTCCCACGGGTCGGCGGAAGCAGAGGTTGCAGACCCAGAGGAGTCCTTCAAGGTACCGAGGACAACGACGCGGAAGAGACCCACAGCAGGACCCAGAGAAATCCGGTGAACAGCAAAAGAGGGAGCCGGACCCAGTCCGGTACCGCGAAGACTCCAGCCACGCATCAGTAGATGCGTGGCTTCCTACGGTACGTGCAAGGGTACGGGACTGGTTTAGTAGGAACGCCCGGCTCGGGGGAGAGGGGGGTACCTTTAAAGCTCCGGGGCTATCTTTTCTTATGCTCAGGAAACACGTGGTGACGGTACGGGTGTATAACCCTCACCCCCTTCCCCTTTAGAGGCCAAGATAAAGAAGAGGATCCGTCCTTAAACACTTTTTCTTTCTTCCTTTTTTTTTTCTCCCTGTTCTATGGTTCATTCGGACTCTCTCGACTGAGTGTCTTCACCTACCTGACCCCGGGGGAAGAACGCCGGAAAAGAATTGAACCACAGAACCCTGTCATGCCCTGAATAATAAGAGCGGAGAAAAGGATTATATGATTTATATATCGGACCTGCTTGAATTAATAAAACGCCCTGAACTAACCCCTCTTTCTCTGGCCTCCTCGTGTTTATGTACACAGGGCTAACTTACCAATTACAGAGGGAGGACGATTCAGGGTTAGAGGATTTTTGGAAGCTTAATGAGCACAGAGCCACACATAACTACACATGAAAGTAAACTCTGAAAAATTAATAGAAACCTGGTAAATGGAAATGAGTGAATTAATGCATCATAGACTTATGTCTGTCGTTTGCTAACAATTGATACATTTTAAGGAATCATAGATTCCACTGAAAGCACACTTGCAAATCTACAAACATTGTGGATTTTCAGGCACGTGCCTATTGTAACTAAGCACACTCAGTGGATTGCTCACATGGTGGATATTGAGAATATCTAATTTTTGTGATAGTTTTTTTTCCCCAACTCAACTATAAAACATAAAGGAACACAGGAAGGCTCTTACAACTTACTTTTTTACTTTGTTATTTTTTTTCTAGCAAGTGAATCTTTCATAGATTTTTCACTAATCCTAGAAGTGCCATACCCGGTCATTTATGCTTAAATTTATACAGTGGAATGTGGGGAATGGCCTGCATAATTATTCTGATCAGCGAGTGAAAAGGCTTGCTGAATTTGATTCGGCCCCTTCAATGAACAAAAACCTCAGTGAATCGGGCCTATATGTCTTCCTTTTACTAATCAATGGCCAGCTATTTAATTTTTTTAAAATCACATGTTCAATGGCATAAGATTTGGATCCCCTCTCAGTGTGACTACAAAAAAAACTTTCTTACAGTTAATATCAGGTCTCACATTTCACCAGCTCTTAAAGGGCCATATGTAGGTAAATTACATTTACCGATTCTAAAATACCGAATTTTACCGATTCGGTATTTATGAATCGGTAAATGTAATGTAGGTAAAAAAATACCGAATCGGTAAGTGTCGGTATTTTAGAGTCGGTATTTACCGATTCGGTAATGGCAACTGGCTTCCCATTCATTCCTATGGGCCTGGAGGCCCATAGGAATGAATGGGAAGCCAGTTGCCATTACCGAATGGGTAAATACCGAATCGGTAATGGGGGAGGCTGTATCATGGGTGGCAGGGTGTCACATTGACACCCTGTTGCACCCCTGAATCGTCGATGTGTGCACATGTGGCGCACATACATGCCCTAAGGGCATGTATGTCTGCCACATTGCACACTTCACAGTGCACAAAAATGCATTTTTACACCTATTCGTCATTTACCACCAACTTTCAGTTGGTGGTAAATAACGAATCCCCACACCCACGACACACTCCCCCTACATCTCATTTCTGGATTCGGTATTTACCGAATCGGTAAAATTACCGAATCGGTAATTTTACTGATTCGGTAAATTACCGAATCCAGAAATGATCCCCCTCCATAGCAAAAGCCCAAATACCGGTCGGTAACGGTATATTTACAGAAAATCGGCCGTTAGCGACCGGTATTGAGCTTCCTACATATGGCCCAAAGTCTTTGCAGTGGCTTCCTGCGGCTAGACAAATCCCTCGTTCAAAGCAATGTGCATAGCACACCCTGCTATTCGCATCACAGGGCCCCTATTCTTCATCACAACTCGGTGCCTGCCACCAAACCTAAGCTATCTGTTCCAGACTGGATCTCCCCTTTACCTCAACCTTCCTTCAATAAATCTCACATTTGGGAACAACTTCTTAGTTCAAATGACCAAGATACTGAGCCCACTTACAGCAAAAAAAGAATGAATTTTATCCATCTTGGAGTCTGGATAGCGTTTAAAATATGACCCTTCCATTGTGCATAAGTATAGCTATATGCTGAATAAAAGCGTAGGAATCCACATTTGCGATAGCATGTATTCTCACGCGATTCCTCAATGCCTGCAGCAACACCATATTTAAAGCACATCTATGAACCTCATGCATAAAGCCCAACACCTCCCATATAGGTAGGGCCTCTGGAATTATGCATCAGGGTTGACTAAATGAAGCCGATACAAAGGCAAATTATGTGGCATAACAGGACGCAGTTTGTGATAGTATTACAACTTTATTTTTTTATTTTTACACGTCACCACAGTACGGGTAGGTTTCACCTCACTGACGTCTGTTTAACACCCAAATACATAAATAAGCAACAAAAAAGGTGACCAGTCATCCTTTGCAAAAGGCCTTCCGCTGCTCGCCAACTCATATCACTGCGTTTTTAATGAACTTTTGACTCGTTTGAGCTAGGAACAAGGGGGCATATTCTCAAGAACTTATCGCCGAGTTATCGCCACTTTATCGCAGCCAAAGTGGCAATAAATTTATCACCGTATTCACAAGCTGGTGCTAACAGCCGATATCACCAGTTTTCCTGTGATGGCAGCCGCAAAAAACATCGCCACAGATGACACCGGCAACTAACGCTAATGATATGCAGAGTAGGCGTTCCCATGCAAAAAGCCGCGACAACACCACTTCGCAACATTCCCAATGACCAGCCAGATCGACGATAAGAACCCAAAACATGCGATAAGGCACGTTAGCAGCAGGGATTTAACACCTGCTCTTACCTGGTGTTAAGTCAGACGACAACCTGCACCAGAAAAGGGAGCCCAGCCCAGAGCCACACCTGAAGAACAACAGGTGCCATGGAGCCACTGATCATGCAGCTCGGAGGCCCAAGAGGGCCACAACACCCACCGCCACCACCCCCAGGACGCCCACTTCCCCTGGGGCCCTACCCTGGGAACCCCCCACCCCCGGACAAAGATATTTCACATCAACTTAACAAAACAATTCGCCTGATGTCGCACAATTACAACAATTAACATTCATGTGTGGTCCGAAAAAGGAGAATCATTAATTCATCTTTGAATTTCCAAACAAGACATTTTCTTCAAATTAAACTCAATACAACTATTTGGAAGAGTCATGGTGTGTCTTCTCTGGACGATCTGTAAGTCACAGCCTGCAAGACAAAATTCAAGATAATAAGGTGTGTCATGCGCTCATCAAAGGACAGAGAGAGACAGCAAGAAAGGGAAAGAGAGAGAGAGAAAGGGAGAGTAAGAGAGAGCAAGAGAGAGAAAGAGAGAGACAGAGAGAGAAAGAGAAAGACAGTGAAAGGAAGAGAGGGAGAGAGAGAAAGAGAGAGACAGAGGGAGAAAGAGAGAGACAGTGAAAGGGGGAGAGGGACAGGGAGAGGGAGAGAGAGTGCCGACACTGCAGACCCAGGCCTCACTGCTCACCTGCTGCCACCGGTGTGTCTCCAACCACGTGCTGTTATACACTGCAGTCCACCAGGTCCCTTATCTGAAACAGAGTCCAGATTAATGAATGGCAGAGTTTATATCATTGCACATGCCATCATTGCTTGCCTGCCCCTGCGCACACAGGCTGCTGCACACCAGCCCCTTCCACCGCCCAGCGGTAATTGCCCGCTCCTGTGCACCCAGGTCTCACTACTCACCTTCCACCACCGGCATTTCTCCAACCACATGCGGGTGCAAGCTCCAAGCCCAGGGCCGTGACCTTGGCAGCCTCCACATCATGCAGCCCCGCACCGCAGGCCATAAGGACACACATGTGATTCTGGGTCTTGATTTCGCAATGGCAGAGATCATATCAGTGCACACGGCATCATCGCTGGCTGCACACCGGTCCAGCTCCTTAGGTGCCACTAACTCTGTGGTGGTAGGCCCGCGCTGCCAGCTGGCTCAGGCCTACACTGTGGTCCAGCAGGGCCCACACCAGTCTGGACTGCCAGGACAGCGCATCATCGCAGGCTGCACACCTGCTCAGCACTTAAGGTGCCCCTACCTCAGTGCACCGAAAGTCACCGTCCCGTGGCGGTAGGCCCGTGCCGGCCGCAGTGTATCCAGTGCCACCAATTCTGTGCAACACAAGTCATGGACCCTTTATGATTGAATCTCGTGATATGCAAGGCGGACTCAGCCATGTCACCTCAGGCAGTGGGGAAGAACTGGGACACGTAGCGATGTCGTACCCCCCTTTCTAAGTAAGCCGAGTGGGCTGGGTCGGTGTACTCCAGGAAAGCATAGGGGTGTGAATGATTATCCCTGGGCTCTGAGCGTGGTTCATATCTGGGCTGGACAGGAAACCAACTGATGCGTGTGTCTCCGTCGCAGTGTCGGTGCCACACAGTCCGCAATCGACAATGTTGCAATTTTGCATGCACCCGGAGGGTGGCCACACACGAAGGGATTGCACAAGGAGCGCAAGACCGCTCAGGCTCTTGGCTCATACATGCCAACTGTTGTGTGTGTATCGCTATTGGTGCACCACAAGCCTAAGGCCTAGCCTCATTTCCAGCACGAAAGCCACTTCACATTTCCAGAATGCAAGCAGTAGTCAAACTAACATTAGGGATGAAAGCACCTTTGTATCAATACATAAGGTGGAAGGAGATCTGCACCTCCAACCTTGGTCTTGTATGCGGCAGGCTTCCCCTGAGAGAGATACCATAGCAGATGATGACGACTCCCACTCTACGCACAGCGCTAATGAAAAAGCAACGTATCCACACCCCACACACAGAAGTCCTTGCTCGAGGTACTCTTGTATGGAAAGCAACCTATACATCCAAACGTTGCATACACATACGACTCATTACTCCGAGCTGTGGTATATCATCCACATAACTGCCGCAGGTCAGAAGAGTGCCGGTTCTACGAGAGCCACCAACACAATGGCAGAACATCCCCGGCACATGCACAACGCCTGTCACGTGGAACTGTACCATTACCGAATGCTGCCTGTTAGTGTCTGATGCATTAGTCTGCACATTGTGGCCCTTGTCTTGCCCGTACTGACACGCACATGCTAATTAAGTCTATGCAACTTCACTAGTGTTCAACTGTGATGAGTGTTAATTAGAATGGCAAATCGTGTGCCTCAATGAGCATTGTCCGTACACAGTGAGGGACTGATTGACGCATTTCACTTAGGGGTGAGTCCCTATTGCCAGCTCCACCTCTGTGAGCCAGACATTGTGGTTGGGATAGTTGCTGACAGACCTGTGCTCTTACGTGTCTTCAGCAATGTGAGTATGGTGTCGAACTTCTTGCCATGATCAATGTGATCCATCACTACAGGCTGTGTCCACCCAGTTGAGTGTGAGTAGGTATGCGAAGAGATGTTCTGTTGCCAAATGTGATGGGGGCACTACTTTAGGCCTGACAACGACTTTGACATTTCATACACAGCCCTATTTCTAACATTGCATGGGGCAAAGTTGTAAAATTGCACGATTGTTGTTTCAGAGCAATGAGGCCACAGATAGTGCACACATTCCCAGTCATCTCACTGCTTATGTGTGTCACGGTCACACATGCACATTGGTTTCATTTCCCAGGGCCTTTTTGTGCAATCAATGTCCTTACATACATCCATACTTTCATACTTTCTCGATTATGGACATGACACATCTGTGTGAATTTGAATGATTTATTCACATTCGGTGGAGTGTCGGAGCTGGAGCAGTACATGGCCATGCAAATCCCACATTACATTGTAGCCCAGTGGAGGTCCAGCCAGAGTCATTTAGGGATTGACAAGTACATCGGAGAGGAAGAGTACAGTCCGCAGTGTGATTGCTGTGTCATTGGTAAGCAAACAGAATATGGCAGTCCATGTTGAGGTCTGTTATAAATGGGATTTCTGGTTGGCTAAGGCTTGCGCCAAAGCCAGGTAGAATCCACCACTCCAGTCAGGGCAAGGGAGTTACACGCCAAAGATAACCCCTGCTCACCCCCTTGGTAGCTTGGCACGAGCCTTCAGGCTTATCACGGAGGCAATGTGTAAAGCGTTTGCGCAACACACACACACAGCAGCAACACACTAGGCACACCACAAAAGGACTCGACACAAGGTTATATAAAAAGTAGCCTTTGTATTGTCATAAACACAATAGATCATAATCACACAATGTACACTGTGCCAACAAGCACCAGCAGTATTTACAGGGGATTATTTACACATGACAGGGCCAATTGGGCCACTGTCAAAACCATCACAAAGCACCAATTGTACATGTAGCACAAATAGTAAATGTAGAGCACAACCAGTAACTCTGATGAAATACTGTACTGAGAACTAGATCCTGTAACATAAAAAATATAGAATGCTCAAATCATGTCAGGCATAAATCACCTTAGCATAGACCACATGAATCACCTTAGGGCCATTGTTAGCATACCCACAGTGTGCACTAACCTCCTAAGCATAAATACATTACCCATGAGGTATCACCTTTAGGTCAGATCATTGCGCATAAATCTCCTAAGTGTAAACACAGTGTGCCCCAATCGGGGGCACCACACACTGGACTGGTCCCAGGCCAACTGGCCTCTCTCAGGGGCTCAAAAAGGCCCTATGTCCTGCAAAAGTCGGGGCTGGCTGCAGGAGCAGTGAAAGCAAAGTGCGCAGATGCACAGCCTAAATGTGGCAGCTGCCCACTAATTGCTCGGCAGCTGGGATCACCAAATGGCACTTCTGTACCCTCCTGTCCCACTCAGGGACTCTCATCATCAATTGTGGTCAAATGAGCACAGGCCCTGCAGGGCCCTCTGAGCCATCACTGGGGCCCTAAAACAACTCTGCCCTCATTGGAGCCACACGGCCTCTAAACACCAAAACAGGCCCAACAACGTGGGAGCGGCCTGCTCGCTCTCTGGCGGGGCCGCTCAGGCACCAACTCGGTGCCTTGGGGAAACAACAATGGGTCAGGCACCGATAGCCTACCTCAATATGCCCCCAAACACTAAATGCCTTGATGGAGCGACCCGCTGACAGACGGGGCTGCTCAGAATCAGAGGAGAAGCCTGTGCTTCGATCGGCACCAACACTGTGGTGCATTCAGCCCCCCTCACTCACTGGGGGCGCACTAGCAGATTTCTCTGGGTCCCTGGGGGTGGGGGCAGGCACCGACAACATGCCTCGGCTCTCTCCCACCCCCGGGCCCCTCCTCACCTGGTTGGGCGGTCTCTCTCTTCTTTGGGTCACAGGAGCGCAGGGTAGGCTCCCGTCTGCTTCCTGCTTTCTCCTTTGGGCAGCGCGGGGTTCTCCTTCACGCAGGGGAGCTCCGCTGTAACTCGGATCGCTTTCTCTTGGGCCGACGCGGGGCTTCCCTCAGCTCACAGGAGCCCCGCTTGTTGATTTCCGGCCATGGTGGGAAAAGCCCACCGGTCTTCCACTTCCTGTCGGCCGGCCCACCCACAAACAGGCAGTCACGCCTGACTTCCTGTTCGCCGTGCCGAGGTGGCAGTTCCTTCTCTGGATCTTGGGCCACGGCAGTGATTTCTCAGCGGCAATGCAGGGTGGGCACCTGCCAATAATTAATTCAAAGTGTGGGATGGGCACCCGCCAATAATTAACTTCAAGATGTGGAAATAACGCGGGGGCTCCTGCTTTTCCCATGGCAGGTAGGGGAATCCCACATGATGCAGCTTCGCGCTGCAGGCTACCAGCAGTCCTCCTGGGGCAGAAATATAGCGCTCACGAGGACAAAAAGTCACGCGCTCTGCAAAAATAAGTGAAGCGCTCTTCAGGCGCTTCTCCAAAATGAAAAATAAAGCGCTCACAGGCGCTTGAAGTCCCAAGTCCAGGGAAAGCTTTTCAGGATGAAGGGGGGCAAAGGGCTGGGCCCAGGCAGGCCAGCTCACAGGGCCCTCCAGCAGGGAGGCAGTCCCTAGTGGCGGTTCCTCCTGCAGCCCATTAGCAGCAGGCCCCCTCTTTACTCAGGAACAGCACAACAAGACTCAACATTTTCATGGGGTCACAGCCCCTATATTTATTCACCCTTTTTCTTTTGTGTCACAGCACAGGGCTTGGGGACACCAGTCAGAACTGGTTTAGGGGGGATTTGGGGCATTTTATTTTTCCCAGCTCCTCTTCCCTTTGTCAGGTGGGGGCTCAGTGATCAGACACACCACAGGGGGCAGAGCCAGCATTGTGGAGGGAAGGCACAGCCCTCTTCAGGTCCCAGGTGCAACTCCTCCCTCTCATCTGCATGCAGATCTCTCTATTCATCACTGGGCTGACTCACCATGTCTCCTGGAGCCACCCACACCCCTCAGCTCCTGTCACTCACAAGCCAGACATGCAATTCACATCAGGCAGGCAGACACATAGCACACAGAAATGCCAGCTTCTAAAAGTGGCATTTCTCCACCAGTCACCATAAATCTGCGCACACCATTGCTCAGCATTTATTCTCAAGAGTTCATACATACTAAACTCTCCCCTGCACTCCTCTCATACCAGGAATTACCATGGACACACATATCCCCCATGCATTCCTATGGAAGGGCAGGCCAATCTCACCACACACACTCAGAGAGCGCACGCACTTTGCACTGGGCCACAGTGCCAAAGTGCCCAGAGGCCTAAAACCACCACCACTACACAGGGAAAAGGCTAGCTGACGGCAAAAAGTTTAGGGGTGAACCTGCCAAAAGGGCCAAGTCCAACAAGGTCCAAGGTGAGTGTCGCAGAGTGTTTCGGGAGACAGTGGGAGGTGTTGTTACAGGGCATGATGCAGGGGGAAGAACCAAGCTGAAACAGGGCATATGGCAGAGAAGATTGCTCCTGGCTCCTTCTTAATACACAGGTGGAATCACCCGCATCTTTGTCCTCTATGTAATTTGTCAGACATGTGGGTGCTGATGTTTGGTCTGCAGCACTGTGTGCCATTGACACATCCGGGGCCAGAGATGTGTGTGTGGAAGTACCAGCAGCATTCATCAGTAACTGCCTTAGTGCAGCTATGCGATGATGAGGATCTGCAGGGCATGGAAGTTACCAACCACTTTTCGCTGGTGTGCATCCGTGGCAGACATTCTTTCTACATGCATCTGCTCCATGTTCTCCATTATTCTCAGCATCTGTGCCAACTCTCGGCTGACATCGCTGAGGCCACTTTGACTAGACAGTTGTTCTCCTCTCAGAGGCACGACTCCAGCGGTGTCGGGCATGGATATTTGGACATCATGGAACGAACTGTGGGTGTACGTTAGGGAGTGTAAGTGGTCCCTATTGTGACTTAGACACCCATGTATGTCATCTAGTTTGGCTGCCATGTGGTTGAACCCCACCCACACCCGTTCACCCACCTCCTTTTAACACCTGGCCTTGGAATGCGATGTGTTCCGCGGTGAGGTGCTGAGAGCCAGCCATGGTGGTGGGTGCTTTCAGCTGTGCGGTCTGTGATGGGGGTGGGGTCTCCTCGATGCAGCTGGGCTGCCCTGCTCCTGGAGGTGGTTTGCCGTAGCTGTCTATGAGCTGTTGTAGGGCGTCGGTGTCGAAGGTGTTGAGGTCCTCTTCGTCATCACTGATGAGTTGTCTAGTCGGTTCTGCAGGAGGTGTTGATTGTCCCTCTGCAATGTGAAGGGGATGTGCATTTTAACATTGTGTTGACATGTATGTTAACGCATTGTTCAAGTTTACATACAGACTGCATGACAATGTACTTTCTGACTGTTTGGGAGGAGCTGACTATTTGATGTGGGTCAGTGGACATTTGAACTACATCATGGATATGAGGTTGTACACGTACATTATCATCTCACAGTTTCCTGCTGCGCCAGATGTGATTGGCCAGTTTCTACACACAAGCGGAATCAGTTGTGTCCTTTGTTCTGTAGTGAAAGTGTTGCATTCTCTACCACATTGTCGTCAAAGTTGATGTGCTGTTGTTGCTATGTGTGTGTGCTGCGTTGTGGGTGGCCCACCCCTGCAGCTGGGATTTTGCTGCCCCTTATCGTTTTGAGGCGGTGTGCCTTTGACTTCTGTGCTTCTACAGTGCTGAGATGTTACAGACTTGGCTAATTCTGGCTCTTGGTGGGAGTTGGGACTCTTGGGTATGGTTTATCCGCAGATGTGTTATCGCCGTCAGGGGTTGTATGTGCATGTGTCAGAGTGTGACCTGCTCCTTTCCGGATGTGGTCCACACTCAGCCACCTCAGTGTAGTGGCATGCACAATGTCATGATGATTGGACTGCAGCCATGCTAATCGTCATGCAGTGTCACTTGCAGTGTCAGTGTGGCTCACAGACAGGAAGCTTCGCTGATTTTAACACGTGTGCATGGGTAGGTTGTGAGATTGGTGCTGTGTGGGGAAGGACCCCTTTGTGCTCATAGTAGACGGGGGCCTACTTGGTGTTTGTATGTGTGCTGCAGGTGCCAAGGGGATCAGGGACATGATCCAGAGTCATTGTGGGTGTGCAGTGTGCTCTACTTAATTGTGCATGTGTGCCATTGTGCCCATCTCCCCCCGTCCCCCCAGTCCCTGTTCGGTACTCACCCTGGTGCTGTGTCAGGTCATGTCGAGCAGTGTTCGGACCCCCAACTCATGCCACCGTCTCCCCACTGATGACTGTGGACACCATTTCCTCCATCTCATCCAGCTCCTGGTGTTCCGCTGGACTGCCACCTCCAGTCTGCATTGCTGCCTGATGGTTGTCAGCGAGTTTCTTCTTGGTTTTGCGCTTCGCATCATTCCAGCGCCTCTTGACCTCTCCAATTGTCCTACTCCTCACTCCGACTGCATTCACCTTGTCCAGGATGGCCTGCCACATTGCATTCTTATTTGCCAATGACACGTTGGAGGTCACAAACAGTTGCTGGTGGTGTTTTATCACCTCCATGATGATGATCCTGTTTTCCTGCGGACTGAACCTCGTCTTCCTTGTCTTCTTCTCCTTGCCCTTCCATGAGCCCAAGGTCCCAGGCTGGTTATCCTGGGGGCTTGTGGGGTTCTGGTCATCCTCTGTACGTGCTCCGGCTTACTCCATTGTGCTACGCAGTTTAAATAATTTGCGTTTTTCGGTGCTTTTATAGTGCATTTTCCCACATGACGCATGGAAATTGCAGGCCTGTCGCTGGTTATCGCTGATTTTTGTATCGCGATTGGCCACTTCGCAACTTTTTTCGCGTTCGTGTTTCGTGTTTTTTCGGCATCGCATTAGTTTTAACCCGGTGATTTGGCGCATTATCATGAGACTATCACATGGTGCCGCCGGGTTGAGAATACAACGTTAGCACAGTGTTATTTTGTCGTGATAGAGTGCGATGTGCAAAGTTGTGTTAAGCTAATTTTACGATAATTATCACACATTCTTGAGAATATCCCCCAAGATTTGTTTTGTTAAAATCTACAGATTATGCAACACGTGATGGATTAATTGGCAAATACGTATTTACGTGTGAAACAAATCCATATTTATGTGTGAAACACCGAAGCGGAAAAGACGCATAATTCCGGTGGCACTGCATATAGGTCTATCTATAACCAGCATCCTTCCCAACTATGCACTACGTAAGGGAGCCAGGAATTCCATGCAAATCAAAGCGCTTCACGCAACCATCTGAGGTATGCAGCGCTACATAAATGCTATAGTACAATTAACATGAATCATAGCATGTCTGTATGAATTAGTACACATTTTTAATATAAATTAGCTTACAGAAAAAAACACGTACCCGCTTACGATGGACGGACTGCTCTTGTTTCACAGCAAAGCTAACAGTGAGCTCCTGATGTTCGAAACAACACAGTAAATTTCCCTCTGCTACCTTCCAGCACCATTGGACTAATCTTCGCTTGCCTAATTGGGAGACTTCGCAACCACGCACAAAGCATCATCTCGATCTTTCTGTTCGTTGTTACAAATTCCAGATAAAAATCGTTTATTAATCCAGTAATTTTGAATTGCCATTTCAAGAAGAAAAAACAATTAGAAAACAAATAAGCATTAAACAGAAATCAGTAGAGAAATAACTCAAGGAAAACTTGCAGAAACTATCCTCAACGCCAACCGAGGGCACAAAGGGGTGTGGTGTTTCATTTCTTTTTTGTAAGCTACGCCTTTCACGGCACCCTAAGCCTGCATGAGACAAGGTAGCATTTCTCTCCAAGCCTACTCCGGCGCTGTGAGCAAGGAATAGAAACAAGGCCTGGCTCAGACCGACGGAAGAGCTGTCTCTGTGGCCGAGCAGGGTGCTGCTCCCTCCAAAACAAGGCGTCAGTCCCGGTCTTACGTCTAAAGGGCCAAAAGGGTTGGTGGCAAACTGGCAACAGCTGTTGATAATATATATCTCAGCTCTAGCCAGGAAACCTCTCGGCCTCTGCCCAGGGAGAGGGATCAGATGCCGTCGAGGGACAAGAGGGCGAACATCGCGCAGGGACAGCCTAAATACCCTTGTCCCCTTCCCCTTTCCCGGAAGTGGGTTAGCCGGACGTCCTCCCTGGCCGTGGCCCAGGGACTAGACCGGTGCCTCCAGTGCCTAGTACCGCCAGGGGCACCCCTCTGTCCTCCCTCCCCCAAAATGCATACCCAGATAACACACACACAGACTGTTGAGTTGAGTAAATTTGGTGCAGGTTTATTACATATTACAATATGTAATGGGTGGGTTATCTTACGTGCGATCCAAGGGCAGGCAACCAACTGGGCCGCCTGCCCGCCTGATGAGCCGGGCAGCGCGGGAGCGAACCCCGCCTTAGCTGCCATCCAGGTGATTCTTTTCTAGCATCACGTGCCGTTGGTAACTTCTACTCACGCCCCCCCCTCTCGGGGCGGAGCGTAGCATAGCAAACCCCCGGTTGTTCAGGCCCACAACCGCCCGAAGGACTAGCGGGGCGCCGACACGGCTTCCGGGACCCTCCCATGAGGCTCCTCGGATTTGGCTCTGGCACCCCCTATGGTGCCATGCAGAGGCACCCTTTGTACCGGCCTGCTTCCAGATCGCCTCTGTAACTCCGCCTGCAATGAAAAAAGAAACATTACAACGCTCTGAAACCCCCCCACCCGACCCCTACGCCGGGTAAGCGGTAGGGAGGGATGCGGCGTACTGGGCGACAAAGAGGTCGCCAGGAGGGTGGGGGAAGGCTAAATAGCCTCCCCTTCCCCACAGGGGCCAGGAAGTGACGCCCTTGTGCGTCACATCCGGCCAGTACACGGAGAGGGGGACACCGGCCGGTGTCCCCGCCCCCTCCCCTTGGGAGGGGTGGGGAGGGGTGACCGGTGCCCCAGCGGCACTAGGGCGCCGACCGCTGTAGTGGCCCCCTGTGGGGGCCGCAGTCGGCGGCATAGTACCGCCAGGGGCACCCCACTGTCCCCCCTCCCCCCAATGCATACCCAAATAACTCACACACAGACTGTTGAGTTGGGTAAATTTGCTGCAGGTTTATTACATATTACAATATGTAATGGGTGGGTTATCTTACGGGCGATCCAAGTGCAGGCAACCAACTGGGCCGCCTGCCCGCCTGATGAGCCGGGCAGCACGGGAGCAAACCCCGCCTTAGCTGCCATCCATGTGATTCTTTTCTAGGATCACGTGCCGTTGGTAACTTCTACTCACGCCCCCCCTCTCGGGGCGGAGCGGAGCATAGCAAACGCCCGGTTATTCAGGCCCACAACCGCCCGAAGTACTAGCGGGGCGCCGACACGGCTTCCGGAACCCTCCCATTAGGCTCCTCGGATTTGGCTCTGGCACCCCCTATGGTGCCGCGCAGAGGTACCCTTTGTACCGGCCTGCTTCCAGATCGCCCTGTAACTCCGCCACAGCTCTGGAGGCGGCCACCGTCGCCGCAAGAGCCCCCCACCAAACCGCTATAGTCTTACCTGCAACCTCTCCTGTCTAGAGCTTCCTGCACTCCAAATAAAAGAGAACCGTCCCTGCTGGTTATAGATGGCCCCATCTATATCCCAAAGCCCTAGACGCTATCCTGGGTCAGATAGTGTCTGCTGAAACAAGAAGCACGTCAGGCCTGGGGAGTTGTGCCAAGAGCAATTCACCCCCATGCTTGAAAGTTCCACTGCTTCACTTGCCTCAGCCCCGAGCCAGCTCTGTGCGGGGTGGCCGCCGACCCCCAGGCCCGTTTATGTGTTGATCTCACCTAGCTGTCGTTCTCCAAGCCCTGAGTGTGCCTGAAAAACCTGCGTGCCCGACTATGGGACCGCAGCCCGCTAGCTAGGTGACGACTCCCCCACCCGCCTGGCTGCTCTGGCTATTCTGGCGAAAGGGATTCTATTCAACCTTAGAACAGTCTCCTTTGTTTGCTAAATCCTGACCCGGAGGTTCATAACTGAAGTGTGTGGCCATGGGCAAGGAACTCTCATGCCCTTGCCATGCATCCCCTATTCCTTATGGGAATTATACCCGTTCAGCTCCTACTGTGGTGAAACCCCCCAGGCATACTGGCTTGGCGAATCTGTCTGATTTAAGCAGTGCGCATTGCCTGCGGCATGGTCCAAGCATTACGGATTGGCGAAGTCCTACTTTACCCATCCTAGAATGCTCCCAGATAAGAGGGTGTCAATCAGGGGGGGGGGGGGGGTTCCCACCGTCAGCCCAAGGGATCCCCAGGGTGACAAATTACCTGCTCCGTTAAAGTTTAGTTTTTTGTTACCCACAGGGCGTGCCAAATGCTCTATTGACATAGTGTCCCATTGTGTTTGACGCACTGCTACCCCCATTATTGGGACGGCAGCACACTATGTTGGCTGACCGCAACCCCACCAAACGAGGTACAACTATCAGTATCCTGCCAGCTCCAGTACACTACCAGTGGTTCAGCTGGGAGGTACCACAAACCGCAGTGGTCATCCGGACCTTAAGAAGCGCCCCATTCTCACCTGGGCACCCCTCTAAATGATAGTTGTTTCACACAGCTGTAAGGCTAGAGACACCCCTCTTAAACCTATTTACTGATTTTGCTACTCGGCACCCTTGCTGTTACTTGTCTATCAGCGTCTCCCAGCGCCTCTCTTTGGGTTGTAACTACCAGGGTGAGAATGCATTTATACTTCCCACTGGGGGCTGCTAGCCAGTGGCAATGCAGGCAGGCCATGGGCATGAAAACTGATCTAGAGTATGTCTCTTACCCGGCCTATGTTTCCCATAACCCTTTTGCTCCAGTATCCCAACATGCCAAGAGTTAGCCCGTACTTGAATGAGAGGACAGCGAGTGGCATACTCGGCCCTTGTTCTGAAATAGAGAAGGTAACCTCCTAGCCTGGCGAATGACAGCACCCCTGCATAAAGGCTACTGTGCTAGTGGGAATAAAACCTTCGCCTGTCCACTACTGACTAATTGGATACCTTTCCCCGGTGGTATCTGGAGCTGACTAACATGAAGGCGCTTCCTTACCTGACTCTGCATAATCTGCGGTCATGTGACCGGCTGGTGGAGAGATCTCTCTGAACCTACAGAAATTGAAACCCTGGAGCTGAAGCCATGAAAGCTTATTAACCGAAAACCCGTGGACCGGGGCAGCTCCGGAAGTTCGTCTCGCAAAGCCGGGTCCGGGGAACACCGGCACCATTAGGGTATCGGGGTTGTTCGAATTGGTCCCTCACTACCTTCGTGAATGCCTTAACCTATGATGCCTGGGTCTGCTTGGACCACCCTTCGTGGATGGCCCCTGATTGTATGTAGCAACCCGCTGGTTATCGACACCGGTTGCTCACACAGGACGCCGTCCTTTATCAGCTGGTGCTGACCAAGAGCTGGTTTCAGTTCGATCCTCTCCCTGTGGGAGCAACGAACGTCAATGGTCACGATACCGACCCACCGCGCTTCACTTAATGACCCTGGGATGCCTACCTGCCCGGCTTCCCCTCGCGCCGCTTAGGCCATGTGTTCCCCACTTACCATCACTAGCCGGTTTCACTGGTGAACAGAACCTCCTGTTTTTTCTGCCCCAATAGTGAGCTGCTGCTTTGTAACCATGTTGCAAACGCGCCATGCCCATGTACTGTCAGTACCTTCCCTTGAGTGGGCATGAAAGCGGGGGAGCTGGGCTTTATCAAACCAACGCTGCTCCAGCTGCTAATACTACCGCCTGTGCTGTAGTACGAAAGTGGCATTCCTCCTCCAACCTGAAAATGCCATGGGAAGCGCACCTGAGCCAGGGTAGCCGCTTTTGGTCCCCTATTGCGACTGGCCAGTGCAAAATTTCAGCGTGCGTTACGGTCCCTGACAAGAACCATAAAAGCCCTTGCCTTTTATCTGTAGCATTAGTCCACTGTGTGCTGGCACTGCCTGTTCTGTGGGCAGCTGTGTCACTGGACGTTAGTATGCCCGCAGGGCTGGACTACGACTATTTGTTTATTTAAATTCTTTATAGAGTTTGTATATGCCGCGAGCTGCGACCCGAGACGTCGGGCCCGAGCACTTTACATGAGCACCAATTCCGTAACCCGGGGACCCTACATATTGTAAGGCACAGGGATGTTAAGTAATCTGCACAGGATTCCAGGCTGTTGGGCATCGTTGCAGAGACTACAACAATGTCGTGCTGCCCTCGGTGGGCTGGAGCACAACAGCGCAACATGGCTGTCCTGCGGTGGGCTCCATGCCTACATGGAAGCATGTAAACAGATTCAACATAAACCTAGACCCTCCAGTGCTGCCGGGCATCGGGGCAGCCATGGAAAGTATAAGTTGGGCAATGTGCAAGTGGTGGCAGCCGGGGAGCCGAACCCAGGGCGTAAGGTCCCAGTTTCCTGGAGCCGAACCGTTGTCCAATGCCCCATCAGTGATAGGCCCTGGAATACCGACGGTACGCTTCAATTCTGGACTGGCGGGCGGGCAAGAACTGTGTTAAGCCTTCGCCTGCCTGGGTCAACCAACCGCCAGTTGGCCCTGACTAACCTGGTGTAATGGCCTACGCCCCTTTTTAAATTTAACATTTTCCCAACTAGTGCCAATGGTCATGGCTGGAGGCCCATAAGACCTGGCCGCAACTGGGAGATGGGGGCTACCTCACTGTGAGGGCCTTGCTTCCGTAGAGGTTGGACACATGGCCTGCCGCCCGGGGGTGTTCTGAGCTTAAAACAGCTGACCATTGGTCCCTAAGGAATTGCCGCTAAGTTCTGTCGTTGTGCTGGCCCCAATTCCGACCTAGCCTAAATCTTGAACCAATTGGTCAGAGACCCCCACGCATCGGATTCAGCGCTTTACAGTTGCCTGATATTCGCCGCATTGTTAGATGCATCCCCACATATGCTACCAAAGGAGCACTGCACCCACGCAGTCCCTTCTATTGGCTTTGTCAATGCTTGTAGCTGCATACGATCCTGGCAGGACTTGTGGCTGTGGTGCGTTGTATATAGAAAGTGCATCCATTTGGAAAGGTGAAAGTGGCGCATATGCTTTTAGTAAGCCTTGGGACTTCACCCTACTAAGCACATGCAGCAGGGCGCCTCTCCTGATTTCCACCTGCCCCACGTGGGCATGGGGAAGGGGGACATGACATGCAAAGCGCGGTCGATCTCACCCTCCAGTGCCCCCGCAGTGATGTGCAAGTGGCCACACTGTGGGCATGGTGCTGGGGACTACCTCCCCGAATGCTGGGACCGTCAAAGCGTCAAATAAGAGGAGACTCTCTTTCTGCGCTCAACCATGTCCTACCTCTGCTCTAGCAAACAACTCAATTGGCACCTGGGTCGACAATCGCGCGGTGTCCTTCTCCTGGACTAGGCACCGTAGCTGCCCCGGCTGAAATCACCTGGCGTGCCGGCGCTTTGTCTTTCTAAGACAGGAAGCCTCGAAACCGCAGGTGCACACAAGTTGCCCTGTTGTCACCCCCACCGCGTGACTCCTAGTAGCCCCGGACGCATGTTTATATAGCATGGGCACGAACCGAAGGTGGTGGCCCGCTTGCGAGGCTCTTGCAAGCCCTATTCGCCGCTCTCCCTCGTGTGTTGCAAAAGGAAATCCGCAGCATCTACCACCGCCAATACATGACGTTATGTTCACTTGACCCACACTTACCAGCGCCACCCTTTCCCAGCGGTGGGACGAGACGGTGCATATGGAAGTGTCACACATCGCAATCTGAAACCTTGGACGCTATGCACCGTGTTGGTCTCAATAGGGCGTTCTGGAAGCGCCAGGGAGAGTAGCCCGAGGTCCCCTAGCGTCCGGCGACGCCCCATAAATGCAATGGAGGGAGGGCGCTCCTCGCTAGGCGAGCGGTTGGAGAGGACGTTCGATGAGCTCTAGCCAAGCCCGCAGGAACCGGGTGAAGCGTGTCGCAAGGCCCCATTGTGCCAAAACCCATGGGAGCATTGTCCGTGACCCTGCACACTGCAATGTGGGGGGGAGGGTGTACCTTTTCCCCCCACAGTGTTTACCCGTGGCTCGCACGCAGCTGCTGCGGCGTTGAGGGGTCAATTCACGCAGGCTCGCGCACCCCTACGCTTAACCTCCACGCTAACCGCTACTCGGCTGCAGAGGTCTAGACCTGCACCTGGAGGCGCGGGGCCCCAAAACTACTTAATTGTTTTCTATTGCATTTTTTATTGCATATTTATATAGCGCGAATTCGCCCGAGGGCATTGGGACGCCTTAAATAGCACCGTCTGTAACTTACACATTCAGGCACGGGGAGATAAGTGATTTGCCCAGAATCACAGGAGTGGACGCGACCGCGAGGCTCGCAACCTGCTTTCCCGCTCCAGAGGCGGCCGCGCAGCCGACGGACCACACCCCCGTCAATGAGATTTCGTGATTTTAAAATGTATGCAAATTTTATGGAGAGTGCGGGCATCGATCCCGCTACTCGGCTGCCCCAATACTACTCCTAATTGATTTTTGTTGCATATTATATATAGCGCGAGTTCGCCTGAGGGAATTTGAGTGCCTTAAATAGCACCGTATTTAAATTACAGATTCAGGCACGGGGAGATTAAGTGATTTGCCCACGATCACAGGAAGTGGACGCGCCCACGAGGCTCGCAACCTGCTTTCCCGCACCAGAGGCGGCAGTGCAGCCGATGGACCACATCCTCGTCAAGGCGATTCCGTGATTTTAAAATTCATGCAAATTTTTATGGAGAGTGCGGGCATCGATCCCGCTACCTCTCGCGTGCTAGCAAGTGCTCTACCATTCGGAGCTACGTCCCCCGCGTCGAGGCCCCACCTGGACCCAACTTGAGGCACGGGGGGATTAAGTGATTTGTAAGGGTGGGCATAGTTCGCGAAGTAGCACTTCGCGAAGCTACGCAAAGTGAAGTTCGCACTATGCGAGCTACGCGTAGCACTTCGCGAACTGCGTAGTAACATGTTCACACTGTGCAAGATGTTGTTTTCAATGATTGCACAGTGCGGACAAGCAACCGGCACTGTGCAATCATTGAAAATGGCATCTTGCACAGTGCGAGCTGTAGTTTTCTGCTGCTCGAGTAGATTTTTACTCGAGCGGCAGCTTTCTCAACGCAAACTGGTAGTTTTTCATCGCGAGCGGTCGCGAGCATACGCGACCCCTCGCAATGAGAAACCTCGCGTTGGGAATCTCGCCGGGAGGTTTATTTTCCATGCTCGCGATCGCCAACTTGATGTTGCTGATCGCGAACAAGGAAAAAGTCTCGCCGGGATGTCATTTTGCTTGCTTGCGGTCGCCAACTTGACGTTGAGGACCGCGAGCAAGCAAAAAATGACCACAGCACTACGCAAAACTACGCTACGCGTGTTCGCACTGTGCTACGTGCAGTTCGCGTAGTGCGAAGTAGCGCGAACTTCGCAAACTACGCGAGCGTAGCGTTGTGCTTCGCCCAGGCCTAGTGATTTGCCCAGGATCACCGGATGAGGACGCAACCTCGAGGCTCGCAACCTGCTTTCCCGCACCAGAGGCGGCAGCGCAGCTGTCGGACCACAAACCCGTCCAGGAGCTTACGTGATTTTAAAATTTATGCCAATTTTGCCTGGACAGTGGGGGCATAGATCCCGCTACCTCTTGTGTGCTAAGCAGGTGCTCTACAATTCGGGCAACCTTCCCTGCGTCGGGGCCCCACCCGGACCCACGCGAGGCACGGGAGATTAAGTGGTTTGCCCCGAATCACAGGATAGGACGCGGCCTCGAGGCGCGAAACCTGCTTTCCCGCACCAGAGGCGGCAGCGCAGCCGACGGACCACATCCTCGTCACGGACATTAAGTGCTTTAAGATTTATGCAAATTTCAGAATGGAGAGTGCGGGCATCCATCCCCTTGCCTCTCGCGTGCTAAGCAAGTGCTCTAACATTCGTGCTACTTCCTCTGCGTCGAAACCACACCCGGACCCAACTCGAGGCACGGGGAGATTAAGTGATTTGCCCAGGATCACAGGATGAGGACACAACCTCGGGGCTCGAAACCTGCTTTCCCGCAACATAGGCGGCAGCGCAGCCAACGGACCAGAAGGAGAGTAAGCGATTTTAAAATGTATGCACATTTAGAATGGAGAGTGCGGGCATCGATCCCCTTACCTCTCGCGTGCTAAGCAAGTGCTCTACTATTCGCGCTACTTCCCCTGCATCGAAGCCACACCCGGACCCCACTCGAGGTACGGGGGGATTAAGTGATATGCCTAGGATCACAGGATGAGGAAGCGGCCTCGAGGCTCGAAACTTGCTGTCCCGCACCAGAGGCGGCAGCGCAGCCGACGGCCCACATCTTCATCAAGGAGATTCCGTAATTTAAAAATTTTTGACAAATTTTAGGATGGAGAGTGCGGGCATCGGTCGCGCTACATCTTGCGCGCTAAGCAAGTGCTCTACTAATCGGGCTACTTCCTGACCAGTGCCGCAAATCGGCAGCGCCGCCGGCGGACCGCCTCGACCACCCTCTTAAATCGCCACCTGCGCGTCGATCTTGCGCCCCCTCCGCCCGTGGCAAATCCGTGCCACAGCGCCCCGTCGACCTGGTACTGTCCAGGAACAGGGCCGGGGCGGAGTGGGTGCAGCAAGACTCACCGTTAGTAAAGAAGCACGACGACCAAGCGACGACCTGTTGTGACTGCGGCGTACTGGGCGACAAAGAGGTCGCCAGGAGGGTGGGGGAAGGCTAAATAGCCTCCCCTTCCCCACAGCGGACAGGAAGTGACGTCCTTGTGCGTCACATCTGGCCAGTACACGGAGAGGGGGACACCGGCCGGCGTACCCGCTCCCTCCCCTTGGGAGGGGGTGGGGAGGGGTGACCGGTGCCCCGGCGGCACTAGGGCGCTGACTGCTGTAGTGGCCCCCTGCGGGGACCGCGGTCGGCGGCATTCCTGTGGCACTAAGGCGGCCGCCCTTTGAAGGGGGGCTGCTGCGCAACCCCCCCCCCCGGGCAGCCTTGCACACAATGCAGAAATACGTTATACGTTTGTGAATACTAGCTATGTCCCAGCCCACAGAGAGCTGCGCAGAGACATAAAGCACGGCACCCGCCTTGCAAATATGAAAGCGGGTACCATGCTGAAACTTAAAGTTCCTGTGAATATCAAAAGTTATGTGCATGACAGCCCATAAAGCAGGTGCCATGGTGGGCGCCGTGCTAATAAGAAAGCGTGATGGCCGGGTATATAAATGTTATGGCATGGCGACTCTGTGAAGCGGGCCCTCTGGTTAATTGCTAACAGGAAATGAGATAAGTAATCTCTAAAGAAACAGATAAAGACCTACAGTGTAAGGACACAGTAGACAGTGTGAGGACATAGTAGTTGGCCAGTGCTTCTTGCTTAAAAACGGAAGTGATGTAGAGGGAGCACCGGCCAATAAGGAGCCAGCAAATAGGAGCAATGGAGTTGTGAACCAATGGCAGGCAAGTAGGTGTAATTATACTCCTTAGAATTATTACCCCAGGTCTTGCAGACACTACATGTGTCGACCTAAACACGGTTTTGGTAATCGTGCAGAGTATGTCTGGAGCTGAGGCCTGGAGAGGGTGGGATGCAGGAGTCCACCACAGGGAATTCTGATAACTATCCCTGAATTCGTGCCCCCCGCTTGGGAGCAGACATTTTTAATTGTCTGTGACACGTAATGTAGTGTATGCACCAACACAGGCAGCAACAGAGGAGAGGATACCTACCCTTGCTGACCGAGACTGCATTTTGGAGTGTAAAGCCAATCATCTGATGGTATGAGGGAGCCAACAACACGTGGGGTCAGGTGCTGAGGGAAGGACCAAAAGCATCCTGGGACAGATCCCTGTGCACCATGGTCTTTGTTCGATTGGGTGCCAATGCTACAGCTGCTTTCCTGACTGTCCTCCAGGGGCTTTGGTGCTTGTTACTGTCATCTCCTCAGAATGTCTCTGGTAGTGGCTTGCTGTGTGCGGGGATCTTGTCTTTTCATTTCAGAAGGGACTACATCACCCAGCAACCTTTGCCCCATGAGAAGGGCCATGTCTTCGGTCGCCTCCCCGCCACAACGCTATAAAGCACGAAGCTCTCACCCGCCGTGCAGGATGCGCCTGGGCAAAACCCAGGCCAACGTCTGGCCCATCCGTGCCCGTCAGAGCCCGTCAGAGGCTGGGCTGGCCCGGGCCGGTTCACCCCTCTGACCATCCCCGAGGCACAAGGTTATCCGGTTTATTTTCCCAAGAATCTGGGACATAAACGGGACTTTGAGACATTTTATATGGACAATGCATTTATAGAGCTGAGAAGTACTGCTTTTTTTCTGTTTTTTATAGAGCGTTCGGGGTGGTATTGATTTAACAACTCTGCTTACTGTTTTTATCAATGAAGGGGGAAGGCTCGACCGATTATTAAAACGAGACGAGGCTTTATCTCCTCTGGGGACGAGCCGTTTACTCCCCAGCCAATTTGTCATCTTTTATAAGTATGGGGAAAAGGTGACAGTTGGGTAACCAAAGTAGGCAAAGCGGACAAAGCCCAAAGGAAACCGGAATTGACTGAATGCTAGATAAGGCTAAGGTGCAGTAAATGCAGAAATAAACCTGACTGAAAGAAGACTTTCTCTTAGTTCAGGAGTGGCACACTTGAATGAAAGTATGGGAAACCAGACCCTACTAACGTCAGACCTAGGTATTCCCGGAGTGCTGGTCAGTAAGCAGAATCAAGGGGAATCTGGGCCGAACCCAGAGGCTAGTCCCCCAAGTCTAAAAAAGTAAGGAGGCCCGCGAAAAGCAAAGTTAAGGCAACATTAACTAATTCGGTAAAAGGCACACAACAGACCTGTTCTGGGGGGTAAATAGGAGAACAGGATTCTAGCATTGTAGAAATGAGCACACCTGACCCACATGAGGAAGCCACGGGCAATCGCTCTCTACTAGACTCAGTTATGAGCCCACGGCTGGAAAGAGCAAGGAGATTTTTAGGGATTTCATTAAATGGGAAGTCGCACCACGCTTGTTGAGATTGGAAGTCATGTCCTCACAACTATTGGCCATTAATAATCCTATTGATGCGAGGCAGGGAGAAGGGAATGTGGTGCCCTCATTATCGGATACTGCAACTGATGCGATAGAAAATGCAGCGGAAGGAGCTGTGAAGAGACAACAATATTTGACCACAATTAATAAACTCGCTCCTCATGCAAGGCCAAATCCCTCGATGACTTCAGCAGGTCAATTCGACTTTAGTGGTTGAGATTGTTGGGGGTAGACATGTAGGCATGCTGAGATATATAAAGAAGGACATCCCCAACTCCCTCCCGCATGTAGTCCGTGCACAATAATACTTGAGGGGTCCCAAGGCTTGTGGAGTACTATGAAACCTTGTGGAATAGGTCAGTTCATTGGTTACAAAAGAAAACTGGCTGGGAAGGAGACTTGACATGCAAGGTCTTGCATGTAAAACGTGTGCCATGCTTAGGTATTCACCCTAAAGAGAATCCGGCAGAATGTATAATTAAAAACTTTTATAGACTAACTACAGTGGGATATCTCCTACAAAGATTAACTCAGAGATCGCCCGGGCCAAAGCACCATAGAAGCGCTTCCTTTGGGCTACTTTAATAGACCTATTCGACAGGGAGGACGGCATCCCAGTACTAATGTAAATCTATGTGGTAATCTGTTTAGGGTCAAACAGCCAGCCATATCCAACATTGGCAGACAACAGGGCCCAAAGAGTATTTCCATCCCTTCAATTACCACATCCAATAGATGTTCTCCACTTTCATACCTAGATGAGCAAGATTGGCATGAAAGGGAACACGGTAGGGCGATCAGAAGCCGGGTGTATGAAAAAGAACCAGGGCAGATGGAAAGCAGTAAAAAAAGTGGAGAAAGGCAAAGTAAATAGGGAATCAGTGAAAATCATGAGCTGTAGCACAGCAGGGGTGAAGCCAAAAATAAATAATGTAGAATGAATCAAGTTTTTAAAACATGCAGATGTTATCTGCGTTCAGGAAGCTTGGATGGAGGAAGATCTGCATATAGATGGTTATTTGCCCATCTCAACTTCTGCCATACCATCAGCACATGGGCGAGCAAAAGGCGGCCAAGTTATCCTTATTTCAAATCAGATAACTGCTAGGTCCGAGAAAAAAATGAGCAAACACCTTTTTACCAGATAGTCCATATTATTTTTAAGCAAAACGTTGGGGTTGTTCTGATTAACTTCTATAACAACCTCTTAGACAAAACCTGAGGTATAGTGGCAACAGAAATAACAAAACACTTGGAGAGCTTCTTAAACCAGCTATCCTCAGAACTTTTATATATAAGGGCAGGGCAGGAGATTTTAACATTAAAAAATGCGAGGCAAATGGTAATGCTGTGTGCAGTTATCTGGATTGTTCTGGGGCATATCAAGCGCACTTTACACATGATTCTTATGACACATCTTAAATGAAATTATATATCAGTTCCATATGCAGATTGTTGCACAAAATGTAAAGATCGATGGAATAGATACGCCAACCTTTGAGGGCAATATATATTGTTGTGTTATAGACCATATCATAGTCTTTGCTAAAGATCTATTGTTAATTATAGGTTGTAGAACAATATGTGCAGTCTTTAGTGAACATGTTGCTTTATTATTAACCCTGAATATTCCATGCAAGAGAGGCGAGCCAAAGGTAATCCTAAGTGGGAAAGCCCCTTTAATTGACTCTGTAGGTGGCAAAACCGTTGCCTTAAAACGGTCTGGTATAAATGACCCCTTGCTATATAGAAAAGTTGTTTGTGAGCAGTGGGAGTCCTTTTTGATTGGTACTGAATGGGGGGAAAATCGTAATACAATTGTGGAGGCATTTAGTAAAATTACAGGGGCAATTTCAGAACAACTGCATAGACCTGCCCGGAGTACCAAGAAAAACAGAAACCTCCCTGCGATGGTTTAGCCATATATGTACAGAAGCAAATCAAACCCTGAGAAAAGCCCTTCAGGAAATACCAAGGGATAAAGAAAAAATTAGGACGCTGAGAGCCAAATGTAAGGTGTAAATTGGTAATAGACAAAGGGAAATCCGAAAACAGGCTTGGGGAGACCTGTAGCAGGTGGCTGACACTGGTGATGACACTCTATTTTGAAAGATAATAAATTCTCCTTTTTTGAAAGATTTCTCCATGCCTACCTTGGACATTTCTGTCCCACCGGATGCATGGACTGCCCATTTTGGTGCTTTCTTTAACACAGAGATATCATTAGTAAACACAGCCACAAATAACTCAAAACATATTGCCTTGGATCCCATTACTATGGAGGAACTTAGTACTGCCTAAGGTACAGTAAGCTGGGAAAGGCTCTGGTGCCTGATGGAGTACCAGTGGAAACATTTAAGTTGCATCCTTCATTATGGGTTCTGATTACTACTCAACTATTTAACGCTGCCGCCTATGGTCATTTTCCAACCACCAGCTGGAAGGTGCGATAGTGCCCATCTTCATGAAAGGGGACAGAGGGGATGCCAGATGTTACTGCCCTATATCATTTCTGGATTCCACTCTGAAGGTAATGGGAAGGGTGTTAATTGCAAGACTGGAAATCTGGGCCCACGAACATGGGGTAATTTTGGATGTACAATTTGGTTTCAGGAAAGAAATGGGCACTGTAGAACAAGGGATTAATCTTCATTTTATAATTAGTAAATATACCCAGGCAAAAGAAGATCACATATATTTAAGTTTTGCAGATCCGTCTAGTGCTTTTGACCTTGTAAACCATGCCAAGCTCTGGCAGGTTCTAAAGGACATGGGAACCCCCAGTGACGACATCTTTTTTCTCTCTAGATTATACCTTATTTTAAAATCTTCTGTGCGATGTAGTCAAAATGGTGAACACACCAAGAAGTTCCAGGTGATGAGGGCGAGGAGGATCAGACAGTGTTGTGTCCTCACACCCTTTTTATTTTCCCTGTACATAAATGAGGTAGAACGCTCACTACAAGAAATTAGCACGGATGCACCCAGGGTAGGTACCCGTCTTACCCCCATTCTGCTTTATGTGGATGATGCAGTACTGATTTCCAGAACATCCATCAGATTGTAATTTTCATGTAAAACACAGTGTTAAAATTAAACTTGGGAAAAACCTTTGTTATGTCATTCGGGAATAAGAAGAGATTAGAGAAAAGCTTCTTTCTATGTACATGAAAATAAACTGACAGTGGTTAAAACCTTTGACTATTTCGTTATCACATTTTCGCAAAATAACACATGGCCATCACATATGGAAATAGCTAAATTGAATTTTTGAAGGGTTTCATCAGCGATCTTTAGATATTCTAAATAGATAGGAAACTAACCTATGAGAGAAATGGTAAAACTTTACAGAGGAAAATGCTTACCAGTGGCCCTGTACGGCTCCGCACTGTGGGGCAGAGATGAGTGCCCTTTGAAAAAGGTTAAAGAAAATCTCTTTTTGAAAAAAAATATTGGGAGTACCCAGCTCAACCTCTACTACAATTATACACAAAGAACTGGGTATGGAATATTTTGAAGAGTCTACCCAATTAAGCATTTTGAGAAAATGGCATGATGTTTGGACCCAAGAAGGCACTAAATATACCAGAGAGGTGATCAAGGATTGTCTAGACCTGGATCACTGGAGAAAAATACCATGGCTACAAAACATGAGAGCATTGCTAGCAGAATTAGGGGAAAATCTGCACACCCAGGAACCCCACGGTATCTTGAAATATAGCAAAAAGGAGATTAAAGATATTTTCCTGGACACAAGGAAACACCAAAGGGACCATATAGAAAAGATGAAAAAAACAGTAAGTAGATATCTCATAGGATATAGAGTTCAAGGGATTCACGATTGCCTGGTTGAAGTAACGAATGTATACAATAGGTTCCTTCTTACTACTGAATCATGGCCCGATACCTACCGATAGTCCATGTGATGAAAGGCCCCACAATCGACTATGCACTTTATGCTTTTTAAAAAATTTATAGAGACATTAGATAGCTTTCACTTCGCCCCTTTTCCTTTCTAATTTTTTAACGTGAGGTGGCTTTTAACTATCTGAAACAACTATCAAAATGTTCGTTTGAGTTACTCCGTTGTTACTTTTATTAAAATGGCCTTGCAAAGAAGAAAATCGTTAACCTTTTTAGATGACCTTAGATACGAAGAAAATGAATAGGATGTGGGCTGATATCTCTTTGAGTAGATAACAAGTATGGAAACAGTGGCTAATCTGACTCATTTTAAATGTGGTCTTTTTATTAAACTTTCTACATGAGAGGTAATGTATTGTGTACATGTATGAAGTATGAAAATAATTTTTAATGCATTTTAAAACGATGTACCTTTTATGAATGTTATATATTTGAATAAAGAAGGACTTGCCCAGACTTGACTGCATTTTGCAGTGTACAGCCGATCATCTGATGGTCTGAGGGAGCCGATGCTTAGAGATCCATAATAAAACCCAAGAGAGTGGCAAAGAGGCTCTCCACAAGTCTATGCTAAGATTTGATAATGGTGTGCCATCCTATGTAACAGTGGAATGTCTGTAGTACAATACTCTTGCAGATTGAAGTACTGCTGATGTTTTTTCAACCCAGTGCCTCGAGCTTCCAGTGCACGAGCAAGCACTGTGAATGCCTAAAAAAAATAGTGGGGACATTCCTGGGTCTTATGCACTGTTAACTTCTGCAAACGATGAGTGGGAGCTGCGTGGAAAACAGTTGAGCTATAAGTCTTTGTTAGGAAGCACAAGATATCCTGGCATGGCTGTCAATAAGTAGTGTAGATGGATTGCGTGTATGCTACAGGTAGAGTGCCGCCTGCAGATTGTAGGCTCTTAACACAAAGTTAGCTCTGGTGGTTGATATCATGAATTTCAAAGGAATTTTTCACGACCTTGTTAGGGATGTTTTGTGTAAACCTGACATATGCTCTCAACCGGGCATCTCACAAGCACCTTATCAATCCCATTCTCAAAGAGACCCGAGGAAGATTAACTTTTCGTGCTATATAGGAAACCCCAGCCACTCAGCCAGTCAATTGAACCAATGTGAGTGGAGGTGACACCACAGGAGAGTATTAGTCAGCAGTGCGTGCCACTATGTTTGAAGCAAAACTGAATTTCACTCTGTTTCAACCCAATGCATGCACTTGAACAGGACGTGAATAGCAAATGTGAAGCCACCGTGCATGCACATTCCACATTATTTGTGGAACTGACTCACATTTGCAAATCTGCCCTCCCAAAATATGTTCTTTCGCCAATGTTTGTTAGACTGGACTAATAAACTTTAATCTGACTCCCCAGCCCCTGCCTACTTCTGGGCAGTGTGTTGGAGTTTAAAGAGTTAAGCTAATCACCTGAATTTAGGGTTAGTTGTGTTGGTCACCCAAAATGAGAATATCTTGACACCTAGAGGCTTTAAATGCCCAGGTCAGAGTCTCTACACTTGGGAAATCAACCTCAATGATATGATGGGGCAGGACTCTGTCTGACACACAGAAAAGATTCTACTCTCTCAGTGGGCTTTACTTGGGCCTTGCAGGCCTCCCTGAAAACATGTAATATTACCACACAGCAGAGTCAAAGATAACATCTGAAAATGATAAAAGATGGTGCAGAGAGAGAATGTGCTGGCCAGGTATAGTCACCACTTGTAGGTGCTGATTGCTTAGGACATTTCGCCTCCTGTCTATAGTGAGGCAGAGTGGCATCTTCAAGGTGCTGTCTTCTCACCTCTCAACCCTTTGGGTTGACCAGGGACCTCTTTGCAGGCAAGGTCTGCAGCACGTCAGATCAACAGAGCTTAATGCTCCCAGAGCCCTTCAGGCTTGTTGTTAGCCAGGGAAAAATTTAAAATGCTCGGATCCACATTCATGGAAGCACTTACAGGAGCAGGGTTCACTAAGGTCCAGGTGCAAATGGTCTTTATTAGGGGAGAAGTTCCAATGTAAATGTTCAACTTCAGGATGCAACCCACTGCCTGAAGACATGATTGGATCTTCCAGATTCACATTTAGGCGCACAGTGTTCAACCTCACGGTGGACCCTGGGATGGTTCTCTTATCTGGCCACTAACTATGTGCAGATGACTCTGCACACTTTCCATGAGGCTGCTTTGGTTGGAGCACAGCAAACGAAGTAGCTGAGAATGGACATGAGTTTGTCATATACAGAAAGCATTCATCGTTTATATTGCAACTGGTAAAACTAAATGCTTACACTAACTACCACTAACCCTAAAGATAAAGGCACTGCTAGATTTCACAAAACATTTACATTTGCATATATGATCATGATTGGTTAATGTAGAAGGTATGATCCTAATGTTTGCAAGCATCTCAAATATATCAAAAATAATAAACAGACAGGCACCGCCATTTGCCCCAAGGCTCTTGACACTGTTTACTTGTAATGCCATAGACATTGAGACCACAACCTGAGTCTTCAAATCTCAGAGGCACCAGTGTGAGGGGTACCCAGGGATTAGGGCACTGTAAACTATGGCCAAATACAATCTCAGAAAAAATGCAAAAGGGAGCAGTGATGGCACAACATCAACCACATATATGTGCTATGTGCCATCTTCCATGGGACTAAAATAGCATAACTGAAAGGTGCTGCTCCTGTGACACTGTTCACACACTGCCCCGGAGCACGCAAGTTGTTCTCCACAGGCACAGTTTAGTCACTGTGATTCTGCAAGTATTCTTATTGCTGATATTGTTAACCTCTGGAGTGTTGGTGGCCATGGTCACAAATACACTGGTAATGATTACTGGGATGCTAATGCAAATCTTTGAACACAGTACAAACAGTGAGGATTCCTTCTATACAGCCTACATAAAGAGACTTGATAGAAAGGTACTGAATAGGTAGGTTGGAAGAGGAAAGAATGCAGAGGTCAGAAAGAAATGCACAGTTGATTGTCCATGATTCATCCAGACCATTCCTATTGGAAGTGGGGGTCCTTATCGCTTACCGTCGCCACACAAGCTGGAGGCGGGAGTCCCCGACCCCCGCTTCAATGTTAGGCTAAGTAAGGACACCGTCTGAGATAGCCCTGCTCACCCCCTTAGTAGCTTGGCACGAGCAACCAGGCTTATCTCCAAGGCACAATTGTACAGTATGTGCAACCACGCTCACAGTAACCCAATAATGTCACCACAAATAGACTCCACATGAGTTTTTATAAAATGAGTATAATCTTTATATAAGAAGTTATACGATATGACCACACAATACAAAATCAACATTTAAGAATGTGTAGTATTCTTTCCGGTGGGTTGGTAGGTTCTAATCCCAACCACCGCTTTTAACCAACAGTTAAGCTCAGTTCTAACAGCTTCCAAAAGGTTAGGCCAGTCGTATTGCTAGAATCACACACATTGCAAAAGAAAACAAATACTGCAATGCGTAACAATATTCTCTTGTACTGTGCAACATAGAAACAATGCCATACGTAGCGCCACAGTCATATACTTTGCAAATTGAAGGAATAATGCAATGCGTATCACTACCAGCATGCCCTGCACCAGGAAGAAACAAAGAAATGCGTCACGCTACAAACCTGTACGGTGCAATGAAGAAGTAATGCACTACGCCACGTTATAATAAGATACTGTGCAATGAAGAAATAATGCAATGCGCCACGTTACAATCAGGTAATCTGCAAGGGGAAAATAACGCAGTGCATAGCGCACCAAGCATGTTCTTCGTTAGGCACAAATGAGGTCAGGAGTCATAAGACAGTTCGATAGTTTGTTAGCAGCAATAATGCAAAGTGTAATACGACAGTTTTAGGCGCTCCGTTAACAGTGCCCCCGTTATGGATCAAATGATGACACAAAAGTACTGCTTCCCACTCCGGCCCCAGTACTGCCATTCCTTGGGTCAGCACGGGCCAAGATCTGAGCCGAAGCAACAGGCTCGTGCAGCTGACAGAAGCGAGAGGTCGAGAGAGTGTCCCTCCGGGCCTACACCCCATCCCAGGTGGTGATCCACGTTACCTGGGGGGGTGCAACCCCACTCTCCTCTTCGACTTCAGCAACTTGGGCCTTGATCCAGAATTCCATCACAAGGTGCAGCGGACTCGGGCCGGCGGCTCAGCTCCTCCGGGGCTGCCAGTCCGGGCTGCTGCTGTTTTGCTCCGAGGGCCCAATGACTTGGCCCTCTTCCGGCGGTCTCAGTCAACACCGAGATCTGCCCTCAGCACTTTACTTCAAATTCGGTGCACACCCTAACCAGGCCCTCCTCACCAGCGCCTCAGGTTGTACCTTGACACGCACACCGTGCATTCGAGACTCTCCTCTTCTCTGGTGCTCATGATGACCCGGTGCTCTTCACCAGCGCCTCTGCTTGCACCTCAACATGCACCCTGCGTGTTAAAGTCTCTCCTCTTCTCCCGGTGCACACGATGTCCATGTGCTCTTCCCCAATGCCGTGGCTGCAACACATAGAACAAAAGAGGATGCCGGTGCTGCACTGAACTTTCAAAGAAATTTAAGCAAATGAACTGATTAAAACAAATCCATTTTATCCATTTTTTTGGTTGATTTTAATCAAAGATATTTTTATGCAATTTTTCTTATTATTTTGCACGGTTATATTTAGAATAATTCAACCATATATACAAAAATATTCATAATCAAAAAGGGACAAACACAAAGATGCATTTCAAATATTTACATAACATTACATAAACACATACAAATAACCACACAGCTAGCGTACCTCAGACATTCAGACAATGGCCCACAATCAATTAACAATTAACACTTATATGTACAAAGAACAGACCATAAGTGAATAACACTTGCACTATTTCAAAAACGTCTATTTTTTAGATTTGTTTAGCAGTTATTTGGCTGAAGGCGAAGACAGGTCAAGGTAGGTCAACGCGTTTCGAATCCCTTCACCGGGGATTCTCATCAGGACCAAAACTCTCTAGAATTAGAAGTAACACACCCAAAGCTCTAATTGGATGGTAGGAGAACGTCCAATAGAAGGATTGGCAGGTATATGTGGTGTCTTATGTAAACGTCTGTGGCCCCTTATTTATCCTGGGCGGTGTCGGAGAGCTCTAGTCAGGAGCAGCGAGTCAAAATAATTCACCAGCCGAAATCTGATAAATTTCGGTAGGCGAGCGCCCTTGGAGCCGACGTGAACCGTGCACAATGACGGGTCTGCACCACAACACGCACTCTGAGCGTCCGAGTCTCCCCTCTTCTCCCGGTGCACACGATGAACAGGCGCTCCTTACCAACGCCCTGGCTGCACCACGACACAATCTGCACGTCCGAGACTCACTTCTTCTCCCCGTGCACACAATGACCAGGCACTCCTTACCAATGCCTTGGCCTGCACCACGACACGCACCCAGAGCATCCGAGACTCAGCTTACTCCTGCGTGCCCACGATCAAAAGGCACAACTTCTCCGGGTCTCAAGCTGCAAAAGCATGCGCACACCGCGTTGCTTTGGACTTCTCCGGGAGACTTTTATGATCCTGTATTTCCAAACAGGGAGCCAGCTCACCTCGGGCCCTTGGGTTACAAGACACAGCATGAAGCACAGTCTTCTTCAAGCAGGGGGATCCAACACCTCCAAGCACAGTCCCAACAGCCTCTCCCTTGGTTAGAACAGCAAACTACAGACCAGCCCCAGATCACGAAGCAAGGATTGGTCTTTCCACCGCAGTCTCTTCAGTTGCTCCTTCTTTAGCAGAGGTTCCTCTTGACCACAGAATGGGTCCAAGCCTTTTTAGTCTCAATCCATTTCTGTTTCATTCCAACATTCAGGTCTTTCAGCTCTTATAGTTAAACCCCTTAATGTCTTTGAAGTTTATTTGTGCTCAGGGTGTCCTGACCCCTCCCTAAATCAGTTCTGGGTGTCTCCCTCCCAGTGTCACCTCTCTCCCTTTGATACTGGGGGTCTGGATCCTTAATCACTCAGCAGGAGATGGGTCAATTGTTTTATAGCACCAGCCCAGGCCTTTTCACCTTCCGGGTTTCTCCTCCCCTACTCTCCAGATGCAGGACAGCCTGGTGCCATCTCACCCCCTCCCTGGGTCAAGACCTCTCCCATCTCCTCTCACCTTTCAGATCTAGACAGACAATCCACATTTCAGCAGAGACACACAGAAATGCCTAAAGCACAAAACTCAGCCACATTCTAAAAGAGTGGTTTCTGAACACACAGTGACAAAACCACCTTCACAGAAAGATGTGTTATGACACTGTGAGTTCATACATACTACACTTCCCCTCTCCATTATAAACTTAAAGGAAACCCCATACTGTCCTATGGGCAGGTAGGCATTTGAGCAGTGAAAAACAAAATGGGGTGTTTTTCACTGTCAGGACATAACACACCTTAGTATATGTCCTGCCTTTTACCTACACTGCACCCTGCCCAGGGATTACCCGGGACCTACCACAGGGGTGCCCAATGTGTATGTTGAAGGGAAAGTCAGGCCTGACAAGTGGTTACACTTGTCAGGACAACATGCTAACTTAGCAAACTGCGCGCAGGCCCTACACTGCAGGCCTGAGTTCCCTTCTCCTATTGCCTTTGCATTACTAGCCCTGGCACACACAGTGCACATCACTAGGGACTTTACTAGTAAGGCAAACATACCAATGATGGCCAACCAATTGCCATTACATTTTACATAGGGAACACTTGTACTTTGACACTGATCAGCAGTGGCAAAGTACCCAAAGCATCTAAATTGGCACTCTATGTCAGGAAAACGGTCTAGGGGGAAAGCAAATGGTTTAGGGAACTTTAGCCAAAAAGGCCAAGTCCTACAATTCCCAACACAGGGTGCAAGCTTGGTACCTTCTAAGTGCAAAGTATGGCTGATTAAATTTCTCAGTTCTTTGTTGACTAAGTCTTTTGATCTTTCCAAGTTGTTTGATGCTTGCTAGATTTTGGATAGTACTGAAAATGCAATCTCAAAGGATGGTACCTGAACAGAACATAGATATGTTATGTATCCTGGGGCTCTGGTCCAGGTCCATTAGGCCTGACAGCCCTATCCACGTATGAAGGAGCTTAGTTTAATGCACCATTGCTTGAGCAGGGGAGACCAGTTTATAATAGCCCCACACAACCGACTGAGCATGTTGTGTCCTTGCTTTCAGGGTTACAGTTCCATAAACAGTTCAGGGATGGCGTGCTAATCCAATTAATCTTTCATTAATGAATCAAACAATCAAAGATCACTAGAAGTGCTATGCATTTTGACATATTTATTTGAAAATGGTTATTTTTAAAATTCCTTATTATAGTACAAGCAATATTGTTTGGTAAAATCACAGAAATAAAAAGTAAAAGTAGTTCAGCGTTTCATAAACAGTGAAAACAACAAAGAAAATTGAAAACACATCATTATTACAATTTGTAAGCCTTAATAAGCTCACGGTGCTATCTCTAGGCACTATGCTAGTTCTAGCAGATTAGTAAATATTAAGTCTATTTCTCTATCTTCAGAGGTGGTGCACATACATTGTACAACAAGGTTGATTGTCTGTTTGGAGTAGCTTGCCAGCCATTTCGAGCACAAGGGCAATGAGAGTGAGTCTGTGTGATAACACAATCCTGGCATGAATCAGTGACTCCTCAGAGAGTCCTGCCAAAGCACGTCACTTATGTAAAATGCCCTTAAGCATTTGCATAATATTTAGCGCATGTTTACATTAAGGTCTAATTCTTAAATCCTTGAGATGTAGATTTGAGACGATATACTAGTCTTGTGTTGCCTGATAGAGTAATAATTCAGGCTAAATTCTGTTTGGATATGAATACCACTTTTACAAGTTTTGCAAAAGATGACTCAAATGCTGACTTGTGGACTAAAACACAGCAGGCTAAATAAAATGGAAACTGTTGGTAAACTGGAACCTGTCCTGCATGCAATTAAGAACCTTAAACCTTCTACTAAAATTAAAATAAATAACCCTAAGGCAAGGGATTAAAAACATAATAGTTGAATTATGAAGAGGAATTGTCAGTGTTTATGACATCCCTGAAATAACTTCTAATCTAAACAATCACTGAAGGTGGTTTTGCACGAGCTTGTATATCATAACTTTGCAATACATATACAGAACAGAAGAATATGCTGCAAATGTGCATTTGATGGAATCACAGTTGATCATTTGTTGCATGTTCAATATCACATGTTTCTATTATGAAATGAAAGGGGTACTGCATTGGAAAAAAAAGGTTTTCCCGTAGTCGGGAACTGTGGATGCTGGCAAACGCTGAGGACACCACGGAGGAGTGACTGAAATCCCCTTTTTTAATCGCAGTTTTATTGGAGCTTTTTAAAAGGACTGGAAGAAGCGCTTCCCTAGCGCAACACACTCTGGAACTACATATCCGTCCCGGGACTGCGAGGCCCAGGCTGCCCTGCAACGCAAATCCACAGCGCACCTGGTGCCTCTTCCCGGCTCCTCCCCTCGTTACCTGGCTCTTCAAAACGACTCAGGGCCCCCGCTTCGCGGGCGCCGTTCGTAGTCGGGAACTGTGGATGCTGGCAAACGCTGAGGACACCACGGAGGAGTGACTGAAATCCCCTTTTTTAATCGCAGTTTTATTGGAGCTTTTTAAAAGGACTGGAAGAAGCGCTTCCCTAGCGCAACACACTCTGGAACTACATATCCGTCCCGGGACTGCGAGGCCCAGGCTGCCCTGCAACGCAAATCCACAGCGCACCTGGTGCCTCTTCCCGGCTCCTCCCCTCGTTACCTGGCTCTTCAAAACGACTCACGGCCCCCGCTTCGCGGGCGCCGTTCGTAGTCGGGAACTGTGGATGCTGGCAAACGCTGAGGACACCACGGAGGAGTGACTGAAATCCCCTTTTTTAATCGCAGTTTTATTGGAGCTTTTTAAAAGGACTGGAAGAAGCGCTTCCCTAGCGCAACACACTCTGGAACTACATATCCGTCCCGGGACTGCGAGGCCCAGGCTGCCCTGCAACGCAAATCCACAGCGCACCTGGTGCCTCTTCCCGGCTCCTCCCCTCGTTACCTGGCTCTTCAAAACGACTCACGGCCCCCGCTTCGCGGGCGCCGTTCGTAGTCGGGAACTGTGGATGCTGGCAAACGCTGAGGACACCACGGAGGAGTGACTGAAATCCCCTTTTTTAATCGCAGTTTTATTGGAGCTTTTTAAAAGGACTGGAAGAAGCGCTTCCCTAGCGCAACACACTCTGGAACTACATATCCGTCCCGGGACTGCGAGGCCCAGGCTGCCCTGCAACGCAAATCCACAGCGCACCTGGTGCCTCTTTCCGGCCCCTCCCCCTCAGGTGATATATCTGACACCCACTCCCGCGTACGCGGGACGCGAGCGGGGCGCAGACCGGGGCTAAGCCCGGGCAAAGGGCGGGCCGTCTGAGGCGTCCGAGGACGATTGAGGACGGGCCGGGCTACCCCCCTAATATTTCTACTACGGTCTCTGAAAATGTCTACATGCCCTGGGAAACCGCGAACCCTAGTGGTAAATACCTCTAAAGGTGTGGTGACAGGTACTATCGATCATTTTTTCAAACGTGTGACTACTGTTTTGGAAAAGGAAATTGCGGACACGGAGAAGAGACTCTCACTAGACTTGTTAACGGGTAAACGATCTTCCCTGGGGAGAATTGGGAATGTTCCTTCCCCCGGGGCGGTAGCAAAGGAGATAAGTGTACCTGGTTCCCTCTCCATGTTTGAACGGGAGGAATTGAACACTGAAATTAATTGCTCTCCTGTGATTGTTAACCCTGTCCATATACTGAGTTCAACCTTGTCTGGGTTATCTGACTCTCCAAATTTGGACTTATCGTCCCCATCGAGTGTAGGCCCCTCTGATCCTAGGCCTAACGCAAGAAAGAGGCGAGGCTCATCTAGGACAAAAAAGGAGAAAGCAAAATCGCAATCTAAAAAGCTAACATCCCTAGGGCCCACGGATCTGACCAATCCACCTCCAACCACCACTATCACTGGGTTCACATCTGGTCAGGATATCGTGGGCGAATTACTTAATAAAATTGAGATCATGTTTAAGTCTCTTTTACTCCCTCTCCTAGAGAGAACTAGATTAATGACCCCATCACCTTGATAACCTGGGCAAAAAACAGCAAGAGAATAGCATAGCTCTAACCGAACTAGCTAGAGTGCAGACAAAAAACATCTTGCCTGACTCAGAGGTCTCTCCCATCAGGCCCTTACAACAACCATCAACTAGTGGTACCGTGGCAAACAGGCACAACGTTTTGGGTAAAAAATCACTGGGAAAGTCAGCTAAAGACAATAAAGGCAAAGGTCCCACCAATCCCCGTGGTAATGAATCAAGAAGACAAACAGAGAGGGCTGATATCACTAAAAACGATGAAATAGGAAATGCTGAAAAAGTAGCAGGGAACAAAACCCCTACAACTATTAATAACATCCCTCCAAAAAATAGACAAGAGAAGGTAATTAGTGAGGATCCCAATCAGCCACCTTCCACCCCCCCGAGTAGAAGAGTGGATCTACCCCCAGAATCAGCACCATATACCATCATAATGACGGGAGTACCACAACTGCCAGAAGGAATAAGGGAGGACTATTACGCCCTAAGAAACAAAACAATATATTGGTTAAAACAAAACAGACCCCTACCAGCGCACATAAACGGAGAAATTTTAATGGTAAGACGCACGTCTTGGGTGGGTTCAAGACCAAAAGACAAGAAGGGGGATGTTATAATCATAAATTTTAGGGATCATAGAGCCGTCAGATATGTTGGTGACTGGTATGAAGCTAGAGGGGGGGATGGCATTCTTACCCATTATGTTAACTATTTTTACCCACAAGAATTGATCTCTCACCTGAAACCGAATACCGTAAAAGACCATTTTGTAGGCTGGAAGGAACCCAATTATCAACCCGTTTTCTCTCATCCTTGTAATTATATTCCTAACCCACCTCTTTTCAGGGGTCCACAGAATAACGCCCATTACCATCAAAGGTCCCTTGCACCACCTCATAAAGCGAACCTTTATCCCTACCAGGAATATAGCGTCCCTACCTCTAATTATTTTCTCCCACTTTACGATCTGGAAAGTGTTGATTGACTTATTGATGTTGAGTCCTCGACCCAAAAATCCACTTTTCCTGCACCTGTCATGCCCAAAGAGTCAGTCAAAATAAGTGCCGACACAGATAGGCAAGAACCTGAAAAAGGCAATCATCTACAACCTCCTAGCTCGCCCTTTATTGGAGGAGCCGATATAATGACTGACGGCAATAGTTCCCGTAGTGGATCCTTAGATCCGGGAAATTGCTCTCTGGAAATCCGGGAGATTTTACCTGTAAAAGAGATAGGCAGTGTTAAAAACATTAGCGCTTCCAGTAAGGACGCCCTAACATTACAAATTGTGTCCTGGAATATAGCGGGTTTACGTTCGAAAATAATGGATGGAAGTGCAATGGACTTTCTGCAGGACTACCACGTTATAGCCTTGCAGGAGACGTGGACCACTAATGAACTGCACATGATAGGGTATAAAACATATTTCTCTCCAGCAGTTGCAGGCTCATATGGTAGGGCCAAGGGAGGCCTAACGCTATATATAAAAAACACCATACCAGGATTAGAAGTCAAGGAACTTACCCTACAGCCTAATTATCAGATTCTGAGGCTATTGTTCCCAAATAAAAACACGATCTTCCTGGTTAATACCTATGATAATCTGCCTCTCTCCGAGAGAATAAACACTCTTGGGGCCCTTCGGAATAAACTTTCCTCCCTCCAAAAGAAAACACAAGGCTCAAACGCCCCAACTATTGTTTGGGGAGGTGATTTTAACCATCACCCCTGTGCCGTGGAAAATACTAAGATCTGCGGCATAGTGGACGAAACAGAAACTCACATCACCCATTTTAGCCATTCTAGGGTAGGGGATTTTTTAAACGACCTACTTTCAGAATTAGGATTAGTCATTTTAAATAAAACGGATATTAGTACCGGACAATTACAGCCAACTTACGTGGGTAGGGGATGGGAGTCAACTATTGATTACATACTTGTCTCAGCTGCCTCTGTGAGCAAAGCGCAGGAATTTAGATTAGTTGTTAACACATTAAGTGACCATGTTGCCTTGGCCTTTGATTTAGTGATGGATTTGGGAAAACTAACCCCCCATCTGTTGTTGACTGCACTTGCACAAAATAACTTAACCTTAACTAAAATTAATGGCTATGCCATAGGTTGGGGCAAGATAGACCCAGCAGATCTGACAAAGAAGGTGGTACACGCGGTATTTCCCGCCGTAATGAAGTGCCTAGAGGAGGAGATAGATGAGGAGGAAGTCCTGGAAAACTTTAGTAAAATCCTGGTTAAAGTAAATGAGTGTCTAAAACATAAGAAGAAATGGAGCAAGGGAGGGAAGAAAGGATGGTTTAATAGAGACTGTACTCTGGCCCATAAAGCCCTAAAAAAAGCCCTGACGAACTCTGTCAGAGACAAAGAGGAAATCCGCGCCCTAAGAAGGTCATACAGACTAGCCTGTAAAATAAGACAACAGGAGATTAAAAAAACACTTTGGGATCAATTATATGAGTCCGCCAGGAATAAAAATAGTGCAGAGTTTTGGAAGGTAGTGAAAACACCCTTTCTGGCAAATCTAAATGATCAGCCAACAATAGAAGCAACAATAGAGGGCTCTGCATGGGTCAATCATTTCTCTAAAGTCTTTGGTAGGCTACCAGGAGTTGAACAATCAGAGGAGACTAATCAGAATTCACAAGATAATTTATTTCCCATACCTATAAATTTTGAAATCACCGAAGTTGTAAACGCTGTTAAAATGAGCAAAGGCGGAAAAGCTCCAGGACCGGATGGCGTCCCAGTGGACTTTTTTAAATTTAACCTAGATTTATGGGCTCCAATTTTAAAGAGGGTCTTTGATGCGGCTATGAAATGTGGACTAATGGAAACTTGGACTCACTCCATCATGGTCCCTATTTTTAAGAAGGGAAACAGGGAGGAGGTCACTTGCTACCGCCCAATTTCATTACTGGACTCGCTTGGAAAGGTACTGGGGAGAGTCCTTCTCCAACGCTTACAGGAATGGGCGGATGACCAAAAAATACTATCCGATATCCAATATGGCTTCAGGGAGGGTTTCGGAACCACGGAACAGGCCTTGAACCTTGCCCTCATATTGGGAAAATACGTGTCGGCAAAGCAAGGAAGACTATATATGGTCTTTGTCGACCTTTCGGCAGCTTTTGACTGCGTCTCCCATCAAAAACTCTGGGCAGTTCTCACGGATATAGGTATCGATCCAACCCTTGTAAACCTCCTCCGTGCATTGTATTCTGATGCTTCCTCTAGGGTTCGTTTTGGAACACGGGGAGAAGTATCAGAATCATTTAAGGTGGAGCGGGGCGTTAGACAGGGTTGTGTCCTGGCCCCCTTTCTGTTTTCACTCTATACTAATGGCCTCGAGGCAGAGATGCTGAGAGGCTGCCAGGACCTCCCTCGAGTAAACAATCGTCCAGTCCCCGCACTCCTCTACGCGGATGATGCAGTGATCTTGGCACGCACCCCGCGGGAACTACAAAAAGCACTGGACAGATATGCCAGGTTTATGGGTAGTTTGGATCTGAAAATTAATATTAAAAAAACTTACGTAATGAGAGCAGGCAAGAGACAGAAAGGGGGGAGGACTATATCCCTTGATAAAGAGAGGTTAGAACAGACTTCCCAATATCCTTACCTAGGGGTAATGATTGATGACAAACTCAACTGGAAAGCGGCAATTGAGGCCCGTAAACATCAATTACTGCGAGCAACAATTGCTCTCATAAAATGTTCCCAAAAACTGGGAAAGAGACCACCAGCAGAGCTCCTTTGCATTTACAAGGCAAAGTGTCAATCTACCGCACTTTATGGAGCAGGGTTGTGGGGGCACAAAAACACAACCCCACTACAGAGAGCAGAAAATAAGTTTATGAGATTTCTTCTGATGGCCCCTAAGCGGGCTTCGACCTATGCCTGCCACGTTGAGCTTGGAATCCCTCACATTGAGGATCTGGCAAAAATCCAACCCCTAATGCTGTGGCGACGTATTTGGACAGCAACAAAAAATACACTTACAAAAGAGATAGTGGCTGATTGTATGTCTCTGGAGCAAGTGAAAAAAATAGAATGGCTGTTGTACGTAAAAAACCTCCTTACAGATCTAGGCCTAGACAAATACTACACAAATCCCGAATCTATTGCCGAAATCCCAAAGAAAGACCTTAAAATAAAGGCCTTGTCGCATATGGAAGAACTCCGGCTGAGTAGGGAGATAAACAAACCATCTGTTCAACACTCCCTGGCAGTCATGACCACTTTGGAGATGGAACCATATTTGACTTATGTCGACCTTCAATTTGAGCGGTTCCTTCTAGTACGCTTTAGACTTAACTCTTTCCATAGGTTGGTAGCCTTCCCTACAAGAAACAACTGGGATGACTCGTTAACTTTGTGCCCTTGTGATGAAATATCACAACAATCAACACTGCACACAGTCCTTTTTTGCAAGTACTACATTCCACACCGTAAACTATGGTTAGTACCCTTGCTTAGAGCGCTTGGTTTTAATAGATGTCGCCCTGCAATGCTATATCTGCAATTTTTGAACAATCCCCTAGTTACAAAAACTGTTAGCACCTTCTTAAAATGTATTTTTAAACATAGACCAAATCTTGGATGAATTTAACTTCAAAGTGTACAGATTGGTATATGATTATGCTGCTATGTTTTTGATATAGCTTCTATTTTGGAAATTGTCTTATTGTAGTTGTAAGTTGTTATCTTATGTATGTTTACTTTTATGGTTATCACTGATTATAACCGAATAAAGATTTACTTACTTACTTACTTACTTACTTACCTACTGCTTCCTTTATGTCTAGGAAATACTTTCTCTCTGCAGCAAGTTCCCCTAAGGATTGAATGAGATTGAGAATCTTTATATACACATTGGTTGATGTGCTATTTTACTGGAGTTTCTTCATTCGGTTTCCCCTCACTCATATGTCTTTGTACCTAGGACTCTGCTTTCCACTCACCACCTGACCATTATTAGATTAATTGACATATGTTATGTTCCTGTTGTGGCCACAACTCACCTTGATGGCAGGCCCTATGCCTCTTCCTTTGTAACTTGGAACGGATGAATAGCATCATCCCCTGTATTTTCCCCGAATCACCCTTTTTGAGCTCAAATGCAGAAGCTTATTTTCAAGGATTATAGTTTCACAAACACAGAATTGCTCTCATTAAGAGCGGGTGAGCACCAAGGGTTTTGTAGATAAGAGATTGAAGTAAGAGATGCAACAACATGATTGGAATCGAATATGAACAATTAATTAGGGTTTCTTTAACACTGAACGGACTGTTCTTCATTTTTGCCACGTGGCCACAATTAGCATGTTATTCATATTGCAACAAGAGGGATCTGTTTACATACCATTGTGAACAGTGTATTGGGCATTAACTCCTTTATAGGTTGTCCTCTTTTCAGATTATTATGTGAATTCAGCCACATGGCTTTTATATTTGCACTGATATCCCCAGTTTTTTCTTTTTGTTTATTACATGAAAATATTTTCTCACAATTTGAATTATTTTTCTTGTGAATTAATTGTGTAAAACAATAAATAATGATTTTTCTTTTGATGTACCCTCTCCATCTCTGTGAGAATTGGTGATAGTATTTTCTCTACGTTTTAGACCTTCTAAGATATATATACATATGTATATATATATATATATATATATATATATATATATATATATATATATATCAATCCCCAAATTGCAATGAGGATCGCTTCGGGACTCGCAATCCTACTAAAGGAAAAGAAAAATTGAACCCACTCAGGGTATAAAGCGAACATTTTTATGGGACTACCAACCCCAGCATGCTTCACTTGTGACATGCATACAGCTATCCAATCAGCAAAAGGATAGCTCCACGAAATCCACAAACAGCCTATGAGGAAGAGATAATGATCTTGAAACGCGTAAGGCAAATTAAATAAAATGTGAGAAACGGAGCGGGCTGTCACTTATTAAGCTGGATGGCAGGCCAAACGTCGAGTGCATCAACCAAAAATGAGTATCGCCGAACGCCGCATGCCTGCCAAGTGTGCCGGTGCCTGCCGTGATAGCGAAACGCCACAAATCGAGGAAAAGAACTCAAACCGCAGAGGAATGAAGCGGCACACCATCCATTTACCCTTTAAATTTTATTGTTCACAAACAACGCGTTCCAGCCGTGAAGGCCTTTGTCAAGTTCACGGCTGAAACGCGTTGTTTGTGAGCAATAAAATTTCCACGATAAATGGATATATATATTTTACCTACTGACAGTCGCCAGTAGGTAGTTATAGTTAGGACCTATTTTCCATAGGAAATCCGCAACATTCTATTTGGAATAACTTTGGCGCCCGTTGACGAATCTTCGTGAAATTTTCTAAACTTTTGGCCAGCTCCAGTCCGCTCCTATCCTGAAAGTCATGGGATGATTCGTGTAGCAGGGGCTGAGAAAAAAGGGGGTCCCAAAACGTGTTTTACCCCATGCAATTTCCCATAGGACCTTTAGCCGCAGCTACAGCCCGAACTGCTGAAAGGAATTACACCAAATTTGGCAGAAAGGTAGACCTTGGTTCAGAGTCGTGCCTTTTGCTTCAATGGTGTAAATCCATTTAGTAGTTCCTGAGAAAATCAAAATAAAAATCACATATATATCTGGGCGGATCCTAACCACACATCTCATCGTGAGATCTGATTGGCTGTCAGTACTTCATCCAAGAAGTGTTGGCAGCCATCTTGGGACCAATATACATGATACTTTAGTTACATTATAAATCATTTGTTGATGGTACCGTACTAATTTTAGGAATTGTGGTGTGTTCTAAGCTGATTTTACCATGTGAAAAAGCCTTCTGCCGTGATATCATGAATCATGTTTGAGAGAAAACTATTTTCTCATGCTTTTCCCACAGAGGTTTGGAAGGTGATCTATAAGCTAAACTGAGAGCATATTTTCTGTAAATTCACATTATCTTTCTCAGTCATGTGAGAATGAAGTCTGACATTCTCAGTAAAACATGTACATCCAACAAGGGCAGAGACTGTCAGTTGATTCCTTTGTGTTCTACTGCAGCTTCCCAGATTGTTCTAAAGAACAACTAGAGCGCTAACAGTCCTACTTATGACAAACGTATTGCACACCTGAAGCCATCTTGATTGGAATAAAGTGGTAACTCTTAAAACATTTAATTTAAAAAGGAACACAATGAGGGGGTTCATTTTGCCATAGAAAGTATGATTAGTGCTGCAGAAAGAAAAATTAGAGCACATTTTGAGTGACTTCTCAAATCGTCTTCTATTTCATTAAAAAATTCTGACATGCAGACTGAAACATGCACTTTCAATACCAGCAGCAGACTTCCCTGGTAAGCAGTAGCTTTACTACAGTGATCTAATGAGCAACTAGAGTGATAACATTCTGAATTTATGGCAAATGTGTGACACATCTGAATGCCTTCTTGATGGAACCAAAGTAAAAAACTGAAAGTGTTTCCTACTGAGGAGACTGCAGTAAATGAGAAAATTAGGAAACTTCATAACAAATAAGTCTCCCAAGATGGCCACCAGAGACAAAAGTGCTCAAATGTAGCCCAAATATAACCCAGATGTAGCCCAAGTATAGCCCAATGACAGAATGTCCCAGAGTGTTTTTAAGAACAACTAGAGCGCTTACTGTCTTACTTATGACAAAAGTATGGCACACCTGAAGCCATCTTGATTGGAATAAACTGGTAACACTAAAAACATTTAATTTAAAAAGGAACACAATGAGGGGGTTCATTTTGCCATACAAATTATGATTAGTGCTGAAGAAAGAAAAATTAGGGCACATTTTGAGTGACTTCTCAAATCCTCTTCTATTTCATAAAAAATTCTGACATGCAGACTGAAAATTGCACTTTTAATGCCAGCAGTAGACTTCCGTGGTGAGCAGTAGCTTTACTACAGTGATCTAATGAGCAACTAGAGTGCTAACATTCAGAATTTATGGCAAATGTGTGACATATCTGAAAACCTTCTTGATGGAATCAAAGTAAAAAACTGAAAGCATTTCCTACTGAGGAGACTGCAGTAAATTAGGAAATTAGGAAACTTCATAACAAATAAATCTCCCAAGAAGGCCACCAGAGACAAAAGAGCCCAAATGCAGCACAAATATCACCCAGATGTAGCCCACATGTAGCCCAATGACAGAAGTGTGCACTTATTTTTTGTGTTTTTGCAGTTTTATATAGTGCAGACTTGTCAGGTATCGGAGTGCTTTACATGAGCATTGGTTACTTCACACAAAATCAAATTCATTTTGGTTGTAGACATGGGGAGATTAAGTGATTTGACCAGAATCACAGAATGTTGAGCTGAAGCAGAAACTCCAACATGGTTCCCCAGTTGCAAAGTCTGCAGCTCTGGAAGTAACACCACATCCTCTCCACTAAGTGCAACATTTAATCAAGTGGTCAACTGGATAAAAAACATAAAGATAACAAATATTGTAAAAGTGCTTTGTCACTATTTGAAAACTCAGAAAATATGTCCTCGTTTTAGTTTTTTAGAGCACTAACCATAATTTTGATGCAAATAAGACCCTCTCATATATGTAATTGCTAAAGGAAATGCTCTAGGTATTACAGTTTTGATTATATCAAGATGACGTCAGGTGTTCCACACTTTTGTAATAAATATAGAATGTTACCAATCTAGTTGTTCATTAGGATACTGTTGAGAGGCCAGGGGCACGGACTCTGAAAATTGAAGGCAGGTAGGAGGGTGCAGAGGCAACAATTTGACCACACTGGGCAGGCAGGAAGGGCAGTGGCAGCACAACAGACTATGGAGGGCAGTGGAAAGGGGGGCAGGGGCAACAAACCAACAATACAGGACAGGCAGGAGAGGCTGTGGCAATATATTACACCATTGTGGGCAGAAGGAAGAGGCAGTGGTAGAACAACCAAACATGCCATCAGACCCGATTCAGCCAGGAAACGTCCAATGTTTTTAAGCTCAAATGGGCTTTATTTGATCTGTCTCCTGTCTACAATCTCCTCTTTTTCAATGTAACTCAAAGGGGAAAACCAATACCCCAAGTTCAAAATGTTCGCAAGTATGGTACATTGGATCATGGAAGGCAGGAGGAATTGGGAAAGGGACATGGACTCGGATAACAGAGGACAGGAGGGACATGGAGAGGTGCACCAAACTGACCCTACAGGGCAGGCATCAGGGTTTGCAGCAGCACAATACACCACACAGGGCATGCGGGACGGGAGTGCAGCACAACAATCCATAGAAAGCAATAGGGAGGGGACAGGACCATGCACATGGTCAACAGAGAATAGAGGGGAAATAGGCAATGGTAGCTAGCTGACCATAATGGACAGACAGGAGAGAAAGCTGCAGCATAACAGACCATAAAGGGCAGGAGGGGCAGATCAGGGGCATTACAATGGAACAGACAAGCCAGGAGGGAGGGAATAGGGGTCTGCACATGGAAACAGAGGGCTGGGGGCAAGGGGGCAGGGCAGGAGCAGCAAGATGACCATGGAGTTCTCTCAGGAGGGGCACTAGAAACAAGACACACCATGGAGAGCAACAGTGAGACTATGATGGCGCACACACAGACCATGGAGGGAAGGTGGGAGGGGGTCAGGGGCAGCTAGCTGACTACACAGGGAAGGTGGGAGGGGCCGTGGCAGCACAGAAGACCATGCATGGCAAGCGGGAGGGTTAGTGGCATCACAATGGCTATGATGGGCAAGAAGGAGGGTGCAGGGGCATGCACAAAGGACCATGGAGGATAGAAGGGAGGGTCAGGACCTGGGCACAGACAAGAGAGTTCAGGGGAAGGGGCCTCACAACAGACCATGCGGGGCAGGCAGGAGGAGCAGTTGCAGCACAACAGACCAGGGAGGGCAGAAGGGTATGGCAGTAAAATGGACCATGGAGGACGGAAGGAAGGGGATCGGGGCATGGCATGTGGACAGGCAGGGTGGAGGTGGCAGGGACAGGTTACAGTCATCTGACAATGCTAGGCAGGTGGGAGGGGAGTGGCAGCTCAACAGAACACTTAGAGTAGATAGGAGTGGCAGGTCCATGGAACATGGTGGGCAAAAAGGATGGAGCAGGGGCAAGCACAAAGACATCGGAGGGCAGGGGGAAGGAGAATAGGGGCATCAAGCTAAGCACAGAGGCTAAACAGGAGGTCAATGACGGGGCATAGAATTGGGCAATGGTGGGCAGATGGAGTGGACTGGTACATCATGCTAAATGGAGGGCAGTGGCAGCACATCAGACCATGCATGGCAGGAGGGAGGAGGCTAGTCCATGGATTCAGACAACAGAGGATAGGGAGGAGGTGGATGGGGCAGCAAGCTAACTGTTCGGAGAAGGTGGGTATTAGGAACTTTATTGTTTTTAAAATGTGTGTCTGTGCGAACTACTTAAAATGTGAACAAGTATGCAGCATAATCTCACTTTTATTCAGGAAGAAGAGGACGTTTGTGACTGTGACTCTGGGCTCACTTGGCAGAAACACCCCCTGACCCTCCACCCCCATCGCAAAATGTAATGCCCATGAAAAGGGTAGGTGAACGCAGTGTTATATAGAACATAGTCCTGTGAGCATGATTGAAAAGGAAACTAGATATAGTGTATGGTATAAACTATGCCCAAAAAGTGTGATATAAGATGAACCGGGGCATGAAATATAATATGCAATACATTGTACGCAATGACAGATTCATTGGAGAGCACGAGATAGCACAGGCACTAGCGCATGCTATGTGATATGTGCCGTGGAGTGTAATATGCACAGGGCAGTGTTGTGTAACCTAACTAGTCTCTAAAGTTGTAATATAAAATATGTGCTGGGGAGTGTAACGTTGCATATGCACTGTGACAAAGATATGGATCCCAGATTGTAATATGTATGGCATAGCGCTCTGTGTTATAACACAGGCAGCGAGGAAGGCATGTTAGATGGGGCAATATAACCTGTGCGAAGGCAAGTGTGGCATGACATATTCATGGGGTGGTCTTACAGTGCACATGGGCTAGAGAGTGTCATAGCATACGCACTAGCTGGTGGAATACAACACAGAGGTGTGTGGCACTCGGCGGGCACTGGTGGGTGTAACACAGCATTAGGCTCAGCCAGGAGCGCATTGTTACTCTCAAGTGAGGTTCATCTCCTTTCCAGAGAGTGAAATACAAAGTATTACACATCTGGCAGTGGATGTGTGTTTTATTAACCGTGAGGGGGGTTTCTTGCATAGTTTTGGTCAAATTTTTGTGGAATCCCCTTTGAATGGCTTGGTGTGCGTGTGTATTAAATGTGCCCGTCAATAGCCACCCATGTTTGTATAAATAAACGACAAGGGTGTCTACTTGGAGAGTACCCACCGGCGGGGGCGCCGGGATTAGGCACGGAAGGGCGTCAGACACGTCAGAGCTTCACTAGCGGTGTAAATACATTCCACGTGGATTCATTGTATGCATAGTTGCCTTTTAATGAATATCACGCTAATCTTCATGGTGATAGGTCCATACGGTTTGTCCAGCATGTCCTAGGTGTTTCTATAAATATATATTTTTTAAATTAATAAAAAACAAAGGCAGGCACCGGGGGATGGGGTCCCCGGGGCCATAAGTGGCCTAAGGAGGGGGGCAACGCAGCCCCCCTCCTAAAGAATAAAAGAATGAAAAAAAAGCCATGCCCCGGGGTTTGGGGTCCCCGGGGACGATTTAGTCCTTGGGAGGGGGGCCACGCGGCTCCTTTCCCAATTTAAAAAAAAATTAAAAAAATTAGGGGGCAGGCCTTGGGGATGGGTTCCCAGGGCCAATACATTAGAAAAAGAAGGGGGGCTACACAGCCCTCCTTCTTAAAAAAATAAAAATAAATAAAAGACCGGCATTGCGCCGGAGGCCACGTCTCCTCCTTGCAGCACTCTGCAAACGCCACTTGTAAGTTGGGGAATTAATTCCCCTTCAATACTGAGGGTCCCTGAGGGCCAACTAGCCCAACAGGTATCTCCAATATGCGCCAGGGAGCTGCGTTGCAGACAGGTGTTCTAAGGCCATGCCCCTTTTTACACCTCTCTGCAACACAGCTCTGTGGCGCTTACTGGAGGCACCTAGTGGGCTAGTTTGACCCTAGGGACCCTTAGGATTCAAGGGGACTTAATCTCTCAACTTAGAACGGCCACAGGGTGTGTTTACACAGTGGTGAAGGGAGGGGATGGGGCCTGAGGTGACGTGTGCAAACACGCACTGTGGCACGTTTTAAGTTGGGGAAATAATTCCCTTTCAATACTGAGGGACCCTGGGTGCCAACTAGCCCACCAGGTGCTTCCAGTAAGCGCCACTGCTCTGCGTTGCAGAGAGGTGGTGCAGGCCGTGCCCCTTTTTACAACTCTCTGCAATGGTGCTTACTGGACGTACCTAGTGGGCTATTTTGCCCCTAGTGACACTCAGGATTCAAGGGGACTTAATCTCCCAACTTAAAATGGCCACAGGGCGTGTTTACACAGTGGGGAAGGGAGGGGACGGGGCCTGAGGTGAAGTGTGCAAACACACCCTATGGCGCGTTTTAAGTTGGGGAAATAATTCCCCTTCAATCATGAGGGCCCCTGGTGGCTAACTAGCCCACCATGTGCTTCCAGTAAGCGCCACTGAGCTGTGTTGCAGAGAGGTGGTCCAGGCCGTGCCACTTTGTACACCTCTCTGCAACGCAGCTCTGTGGCACTTACTGGAGGTACCTAGTGGGCTAGTTGGACCCTAGGGACCCTCAGCATTCAAATGAACTTAATATCCCAACTAAAAACGTCCACAGGGCGTGTTTACACAGTGGTGAAGGGAGGGGACGGGGCCTGAGTTAACGTATGCAAAGACGCCCTGTGGCATGTTTTAAGTTGGAGAAATAATTCACCTTCAATCCTGAGGGACTCTGGGGGCCAACTAGCCCACCAGGTGCTTCCAGTAAGCGCCACTGTGCTGCGTTGCAGAGAGGTGGTTTAGGCCGTGCCCCTTTTTACATCTCTCTGCAACGCAGCTCTGTGGTGCTTACTGGAGGTACCTAGTGGTCTAGTTTGACCCTAGGGACCCTCAGGATTCAAGGGGACTTAATCTCCCAACTTAAAACGGCCACAGGGCGTGATTACACAGTGGGGAAGGGAGGGGATGGGGCCTGAGGTGACGTGTGCAAACACGCCCTGTGGCGTGTTTTAAGAGGTAGTTTTAATCCCCCTACCCTAATATATACTAGGGGCTTACAGAGGAGGTCATGGTAATCACAGGGGGACCCCAATGCATAGTATTGCCTAGTGTATGTAGGTGTTTTCACTGTATTCTGAGTGTCTTTTAACATAGCACTGGCTCTAGGACTGGTTAGTCAGACTCAGTTACCACCAGTATCCGTCTGAAAAAGTTGAGGGTACAGGAGGATTTTGCAACAAGGCTTCTTTCTGCTCTTCTGTTTGTTCTTTCTGCACGTTATCCTTCTTTCTGCACTTTTCTTTGTCTTTGAGGACTTCTGTTGCTTCTTTCTGCATTTCTTTTTTTTCTTTCTGTGCGTTTTTTTTCTTTCTTCACATGTCCTATCTCTGTAGGCATAGTTAGAAATTAGCATTTAAAAAACCTTTGAAATTCACTGAAATGCCATAGGTTTCAGTCACGTTATAGTTAGGAATTAGCATTTAAAAAACCTTAGAAATTCACTGAAAAAAACATAGGTTTCAGGGGCGTTATAGTTAGCTGGACTTTTCCCTCGTACAAAACCATTGAAATTCCCTCGTTATAGTTAGTTCAGCTAACTATAACTCGCGCGCACGCAATGCACTGCTGATGACGTCACATATTACATCACTCATGACATGGTCAATGACATCACTGATGACATCTCAAAATGACATCACTGATGACATTCCTGATGACATCATCCTTGTGATAGAGTGGCAGACCTCCTTCCACCCTAATATAACCTTTGATACACACATTCAAAAATAGAAACTAAAATTTTCAAAACAATGGACATACCAATACCAGTTACAACAACCTATTCAGTTATTCTAAGATCCACCTACACATCCACTCATTCACCAACTGTCCTATAAAGTCACTCATACATGTACTCACTCATCATATGTACTCATACACCTATACATCCTGTTACACAACGCCACTCATCCATAGAGTTACTCACACACATAGTCACTCATGCTAATAAAGAATCAAACATCCATTTACTTGCATATACAGTTATACACACACCACCACACTTACTTCTACAGAAATGTACACATACTTAGTCTTTTAAACAATCACTTATAAAAACACATACTTATTCATACAGAAACTCTTCCAATCTTTCACTCTCACATATACTCCCTTATATACACCAATAGTCACATATACTAGTTTAAAACATATGTAGTTACTCATAAAGACACTATTGAGACAGTCATTCACTCACTAACACACCCATGCACACACTCATCCACCCATACAGTCCTTCACACATGCTGTCTTCAACACATGCAAACAGTGAGTCACTCATTCATGCACCTATGCACTACGTAATACCCCCACTGAACCATACAGACACTCAGACACTCATACTGATACTCAAAAAACCAACTAATAACCTATATAGACAATCATGCAGCTACTCACCAACCCATGCAGCCACTTATACACAAAGTGATAGACTGATACAGATATTTACATATTTAAACATTACTCACTAAGCCATGTATTCACTAAGATACACTTAATCAGTCAGTTATACAATCAATTTTTTTTTTTAAAAATCATCCATTTAGACACTTATATACCCATTTATATGGCCAGGTACTACCTACACCCCCTCCTCCCCACTAAAGACCCGTGACAGGAGAGAAGTTTTTGGATGCGGGGGCATGACACCCCCGGCCGTATTTATTATAGAAAATTAATAAACATTAATCAAAATTACAATATTTACAAAATATAGCAGAAAATATACTTTACACTGATTACAATTGAAAGCAAAAGTTAACGCCTCCTAGCGAGGCGTGGGGGCAAGCTGGGGAGCCAGGAACCGAGAGGCAGATTCCTGGGCTCCCCAGCCCTTTATACCCTGGATGGTCCGGCCAGACATACTGGCCGGACGTTTGCCAATCGGCGCGACCCGGAATTGATTCCAATCACTTCCAGCTCACGCCTAAGACCGGGACCTATGGGGGTAGGGGGCGTGCCTGCTGCGTCACATAGGTGCACGAGAGGCACACCCCCTGTTGTAGCGGAGGGGGCCAGCTCGACCGCCATACCTTTGGCGTGGCCGATGCCGGCCCCGCCGTTCTATTCTTCCATCGACCTTGAGATATACACATATAAAACATATTTAATTTTCAGAAAAACACACATTCACTGGATGATGTCATCAGTGATGTCATCAGTGATGTCATTTGAGATGTCATCAGTGATGTCATCAGTGATGTCACTGACCATGTCATGAGTGATGTAATATGTGATGTCATCAGCAGTGCATTGCGGGCGCGTGAGTGAAAAGTCCAGCTAACTATAACGCCCCTGAAACCTATGGTTTTTTCAGTGAATATATATATATATATATATATATATTACCTAAAGGCGGTCGCCAGTAGGTAGTTATAGTTAGGACCTATTTTCCATAAGAACTCCGCAACATTCTATTCCCAATAACTTTGGCGCCGATTGACGAGTCTTCACGAAATTTTCAAAACTTTTGGCCAGCCCCGGTCCGCTCCTGATTCGTGTAGCGGGGGCCGAGAAAAAAGGGGGGTCCCAAAACGTGTTTTCCCCATGCAATTTCCCATAGGACCTTTAGCCGCAGCTACAGCCCGAACTGTTAACGGAATTACACCAAATTTGGCAAAGAGGTAGTCCTCAGTTCAGACTCGTGCCTTTTGCTTAAATGGTGTCAATCTGTTAAGTAGTTCCTGAGAAAATTACAGTTAAAAGTACATATGTATCTATGGTTGCGCTGCATCCGCGCACCCTGAGCGCACCCTGAGCGAACCCTCCCAACCACGCGCTGAGTGCTAATTGGCTGTCAAGTGGTTGTCAACATTCAAAACCAGGAACAGTTGGCAGCCATTTTGTGCCTAGGTAGAAGCGAGGCTGAAGAAGTCTGTGGATTAAGTGTGCAAAACATATAAAGGGGGCAGGGTAGAAATACCCTGACCCTCTAGACCTGCTTAGGGGGTCCCAGAAGGACTCTCAGGGCCCCCCAATTGTTTTTTTTTTTAAAACCTGCAAAGTGCGCGCAGGGTGCACGGATCCTGCCATTAAAAAAAAAAACAATAAAACTGAGCTTTTTTTATAATTAGCCCCCGGGGGGCCAAATCCCGAGGGCAAAATGATTACATTTAAAGGGGGCCCAGATGGGCCCCCCAGCCCCGGGGACCACCACCCCCCCGGGCTACCTAATAAATTGGAAGGGGCTCGAAAGCCCCTCCCAGAATAATTTGTGGGGGGGGCTCAATGGCCCCCCCAAGCCCCGAGGACCACCACCCCACAGAGCTTTATGTGTTGAGGGAGGGGGGCTGTGTGGCCCCCTCCTGGAGCACTGGAGGGCCCTGGGGACCGCCACCCCTCCGGGCCAGCTCCTGCAGTGTCCTGGGGTGCCCACCCCAGGACACTGTTGTTTGCTATGAGAGGGCGGGAGTCTCCCATAGTAAACTTGGTTTGGATTTTGGAAGAGAGAGCAGGGAAACCTGCTCTCTCTTTTTCTAAATCCAAACAATGTTGCTTTTCCACATGGGGAGCTGCATGTCAGCAGCTCCCCATGTGGAAAAGCAATGCCGGTCCTGAAGGACGCGGGGAGCCGGCTGGGACCGTGGGGGCGTTGGGGCTCCCCCCACGGTCCCCAAAGTTTTTTATAAGCACCTAGGGATGGGGTCCCCGGAGATAATAAAAATTAGTGATAGGGGATATTTTTTGTTTACGGTAAAATTAGGAGTCGCGCATACAGCGCGGCTCTCAGCGTGGCCCCCTGGTGTGCACGTGTTGGATGCACGACTACTAACCTGTAGGGTGCGCGACTCTAGCGCATTTGGTGCACGACTTCTACGCGTCGGATGCACGATTCTAACGCGTTGGGTGCGCGACTCCCAAAAAAAGAAAAAAACCAATAAAAAAAATAATATAAGTATATTTAAAAGAATATAAAATAATAAAAAAATATATTTATTTTTAAAAAAAATATTTTAAAAAACATGTGTAGTGTAATTTAAAAAAAAATAAAAATAAACATAAGTAGATTCAAAAAATGTAGTTAAAAAAATATAAAAAAATTAGAACAAGAAATAAATTTTACAAATATCATTTAAAAAACCTTTGAAATTCACTGAAAAAACCATAAGTTTCAGACATGTTATACTTAAGAATTAGCATTTAAAAAACCTTTGAAATTAACTGAAAAAAACATAGGTTTTAGGGGTGTTATAGTTAGGAATTAGCATTTTAAAAACCTTAGAAATTCACTGAAAAAACCATAGGTTTCAGACATGTTATAGTTAGGAATTAGCATTTAAAAAAACTTAGAAATTCACTGCAAAAACCATAGGTTTTAGTTGTGTTATAGTTAGCTGGACATTTCACTCGTACAAATCCATTGAAATTCCTCCGTTATAGTTAGTTCAGATAACTATAACTCGTGCGCCCGCAATCCACTGCTGATGATGTCACATATTACATCATTCATGACATGGTCAATGACATCACTGATGACATCTCAAATCACATCACTGATGACATCATCCATGTGACAACCTGAAACACTTCATCACACAGTAGTATAACCTTCAATCAGTCAGTATAAAATATAGAGTACCATGTTTAAACCATTGACACACCAATACAAGTTTGTAAAAACCCACTCAGTCATTTGTAGATCTACACACACACAACTAAACACTTATCTATACATTTATTCATACATGCTGGGAAAGATCAATAGCACACTATTAAATATACTTATACACCTATATCGACATTAGACACCAGCACACATCCTATTCACTTATGCAAACATCCTACTCACTTATGGAAACAATTGATCATACTTACATCTACTCAGCTACACACTTATACAAACAACACTTTATTTATTCATATAGATAATAACTCATACTTAGTGTGTTATAAAATCACTATTATAAGTATATAGTTTTCCATACAGTCACTCAAACTATCAATCAGTATCATGTATACTTATTTATATACAACAACTGTCACATACATTGCCTTTTATATTTCTAATTTGTTGGACATCTATCATTGAGAAATATATTTACTCGTCAACACACCCATAAAGACATTCACTCACCCAAACAACTGTTTTCCCATACAGTCTTAACCTCATATATCTACTTAATCAATTTATGTACACATCTTTAGACAGTTACACACCTTCCATCCAACTATACACACATTCACTCTCTCTTACATATACTCACTTAACTAATACAAAACTAATATAGAGTTTCACATAGCTAGTAACCAACTTATGCAGTAGTTTTCGCAACAAGACACAGAGTGAAACAAATATTCATACAGTTAAATCACTATCCCATATATTTAGTGAGACACTTTAAATTAGTCACTTACACAGTCAATCACATTAGTACTAAATCCTCCATCCAGACACTTATACATCCACTCAGTCTTCAATGTAGATTCCTATATATATAATACTTATTTAAATATCGAACCAAACCACATTCACTGGGTGATGTCATCAGTGATGTCATCAGTGATGTCATTTGAGATGTCATCAGTGATGTCATCAGTGAAGTCACTGACCATGTCATGAATGATGTAATATGTAACATCATCAGCAGTAGATTGCGGGCGTGCGAGTTATAGTTATCTGAACTAACTATAACGGAGGAATTCCAATGGTTTTGTACGAGTGAAATGTTCAGCTAACTATAACACCCCTAAAACCTATGTTTTTTTCAGTGAATATATATATATATATAAGACATGTTGCTCTGATCCTAATCTTGCCTGAATCCTGCAGGGGGAGACTACAGCCTTTGTTTGCGCCGGGCGGGACTGCGAGGACCAGCCTGCTTAGCGCATCCACGACCATCGGCGCAGCTGGTGCCTCTTCCCTCCCATTTTCTCCAACAGCGTGACAACGACTCCCGACCCCCGCTTTGCGGGAGCCGCTCGCCGACTTAAATAGCCGACCCAAGGCTGGAACACTGGTGCTCTGATCCTAATCTTGCCTGAATCCTGCAGGGGGAGACTACAGCCTTTGTTTTCGCCGGGCGGGACTGCGAGGACCAGCCTGCTTAGCGCATCCACGACCATCGGCGCAGCTGGTGCCTCTTCCCTCCTATTTTTTCCTATTTTAGGAATTCTCGCTCCCTTCGCGCCAGCGGAACGCGTGCAGGACGAAGCTCGGCGCGAAGACCAGGCAAAGAGCGGGCCGTTTGAGGCCGTTCGAGAATGGGCGAGCTAGGGCTTGGGCCCCTTTCCCTTGCCTAAAGCATCTACTCCAATCTTGGATCTGTGCTCGAGACCATGACGTCCAGAGAAACAAGGAGCAAAAGCGCATTGGCCACCGGGAGGACAACAGGTACATTGGACATGTATTTTGCCAAAGCGGGGTCCCTTCTCATTGATGAGATCACTATCCTTGAAAGGCGTATTTCGCAAGAAATCGATTGGGCTAGGAGATCTTCTTTGGGACCCCTTGCTCATGCCATTACTCCTGAGCAAATGCCTAATTGTACATCATTAGTTTCAGGAGGGATAAACGGCATGCCTGTTTCACCTAACCCAAATTGCTCTGTCATTTCCACGATTGATTGTGACATTTCTGCCACTGTAGACCTTAGCATATTACCCCTTCCAACATGTAAGGCTCCTTTACCACAAACTAATGTTGAAGGGGTGTCTCTAATACGAATACAGTTACTGACAGGGCTCTCCAGCCCGTGCAGCCATCACAGGGAGAGAAGGAGGGAGCTATCCTGAAAAGGAAAAAAAGGGCTTATACGACAGGGGGTAGAAAACCTAAGATTTCTAAGCCTAATCCTAGGGGTGAGGGCAACCTACCGGGTTTAGCCAACAAAGGGCTAAATTTGTCTTCCAAAACAGGGGCTTTGCCCCCCCAGACTCCGATTAAAATTCTCCCTAGTAAACCTATTCCAGTAGGGGTGGGGGAATTCACTCTCCCGGGTATTCGTGCTCTACTGAGGGAAATGCTCACCCCCCTAGAAGACCGTTTAGCTAATATGTAAATGTGTTTATTGGATTTGAAAAAGGGATTCCTAGACTTAGTAGCAGGCCAAAGAGCAAATTCACATGGAGCTCATGGGACTATTGTTAGGACCTCTCACACATTTACTGATCCAGTTACTTTGGCCCCTGCACTTCCAACAGTTACTTCCCGAGAAAACACCACTCCAGTCCCACTGTCAAAACCTTCCCCTGTACCTCTTCCCAGGCAACTACCCCCTTTAGCAACAGTCAGGAGGACGGAATTTTCCGCCTCGGCCCTTACATCAGGCCAGGAGAAACCTGCAAATGAAATAGTAAACTGTTCATTTCAGCCAGCTAGCCCCTACAACTGGCGAAAAATAGTCAATTTGCCCCCGGAGGCGGCAGCTTACACTGTGATTTTGAAGGGGGTACCTCTGTCCGAGGTAATGTGGTGGAAACTTATGACTCCTTACGTAATAAGGTTATTAGCGGGTTAAATATTCATAGGCCTTTACCACCTAATCTTAGAGGAGAAATCCTTATGGTCAGAAGGGTTCCATGGGTTGGACACACCGTTAAGAAAAGCGTGGGGGACTGTATAATTATAAGCTTTAAGAATCCAGAGGTTGCGCCTTACATCTGTAACTGGTTTGGGAGTGCAGGAGCCACATCTATTGAATTGGTCCATTTGTCACATTTTTATCCTAACACATGTGACTCGACTATGAGTAGGAACGATGGCTGGACAAGGGTGGGATCTGCTGACGATGGGTCTAGATTAGGCCCACCCATAATGTTATTACTAACTACGGCAACTATACACACCCTAACAGATATAGCTGTCTTGACCAGGTCGATTGACCATACAAGGGACAGGGGATCGTGAGAGGCAAGACAGATATTATCGCCCGAGAATTTGATGCCCCCCGATGGGAAAATCTAACTTCTACCAGCTCCCAGGGTCGAGTAACTAATTTATTTCAGAGTCCACCGGGTAATAATCCAACTTTGATAGTCTTGCCTGCTCATATTATTGCCCCTACTGTCCCATCTATTTTGGAAATACCACTCCAAGTGCCCGCAGACCCAACATTGGACACTGAATCCGAGAAAACTGGGGGATTAGGATTAAAACCTCCAGTTGAAACCCTTAAGGTTCTTTCTTGGAACGTGGCGGGCATTGCTAACAAATTACATACAAACGAGTGGGACTCCTTAGTAGGTAATAGTGATATCTGTCGTTTTCATGAGACCTGGGCGAGGGAACCGCTGTGTAGAGCAGGATATGCAGTGTTTGAAATTAATGCCACTTGGACTGGTAAAGGGAGGCCTTCAGGTGGTCTGGCGGTCTGGGTAGCTAGTCACATTGGGTGTAACGCGGAGAGTGTATCTACGCTCTCGCAGGACATACAGTGGCCTAATGCTTTAAATCTGGCAATTATTAATGTGTATTCCCGCCCAGTCAGTGTGGCCATGGAATCACCCACATTAGACGATCTTTCGTTTTTCTTGGGTCATCTTCCAAATGACTGCAAGATAGTGATGGGCGGTGATTTTAACTGCCATTTTGAACCCTTGGAAGGCCTAAAGGAAGGTGCCCTTACGGCTGAAGACGACTTCTGGGGTGTCCCGCCATGTCAATCTCCCCATCCCAAATCTTGGTCCCCTCTTGCAGTACAAATCATGTCCCTAACACTAAATTTTTCTCTAAGGGCCTGCAACGGTCGTACTCCCTCTGATATACCTTCATCATGTACCTTCAATAGGAAGGACCATGAATCGAGGTTAGATTATATTTTTGTAGACACCGGCCTCTGGTCTAAGGTCCAGGAATTTAGAGTAATTGCAAGAACGGATAGAGATCACAATGCACTCCTACTGGATATGGTGCACCCCATACATGCTGTTGGATCACTTTCCGCTGAGCCCAGTAAGGACCTAGGGAATCTGGTTCTTAGCTCCAATAGACGTAGGGTTAAATGGGGGAAACTGGCAAACTCTGAAGAGAGTATAAGTAAAATTTATCAGCTAGTATTCCCCAGGCTAAAAGAATTGGATGTATTAATTAATCAGCCAAGACCCCTGGAATTCAATGAGAAGCTAGCCTTAATTCATGAAGACTTAGTGAGTGCTCTAGGTGAAGTCTTCTATCCAGTGGTACCGTTGCGGAAGAAAAAGACTCGAACCCCAACCTGGTACAACTCCTCTTGCAAAAAGATTAAGACAGAACTAATAAATACAATAAAAGCAGGTTCTGACAAGGGCAAGGTTACTGAGCTCAGGCGGAATTACAGGAAAACTATGGCATCAGCACAATCGGAATGGGATTGGAATAGATGGCAGGACCTCTCACTAGCACTAGAAGCGAGAGACCCGAGAAAATTCTGGTCCTTGGTAAATACTGGCGCAGGAGAACCCAAAGCCGCGGTGGAGCCAAACATTGCAGCTTCTGTTTGGGAGGCCCACTTTGGTAAATTGTATCAAGAAACCTTTGGATTTGCCAATGCTGTAGCCTCCACTGCTTTACCTATTCCTGTAGCTGGACTGGAATTTACCCTTGGTGAGGTGGTCAGTGCAATAGAGGGTTTGGCGACGGGGAAGGCCCCAGGACTCGATAGACTGCCCGGTGACCTTTTTCGTCTCCACCCAGAGATCTGGGGCCCCTACCTCCTCATTCTCTTTAATTCCATCGCGGGAGGTATGGAGATCCCCTGTACTTGGTTGGGGGCAGAGATAGCACCTATTTTTAAAAAGGGCTCTCCTCTTCACCCGGCCAACTACAGGCCGATCAGCCTCATAGATGTTCCCCAAAAAATCTACTCTCGCCTCCTCCTGAACCACCTTTTAGATTGGATGGAGGAAAATGAAATCCTCAGCCCCCTCCAGGCTGGCTTCAGGAAAAACACGTCCACCATGGGCCAGATCTTCCGTCTCGTTCTCCTCTACTGGAAAATCGTGAGGATCGAGAGGGGGAGGTTGTACATGGTGTTCGTGGACCTGAGGTCAGCCTTTGACCTGGTCCCCCGTAAGAAATTATGGGAAGGTCCTAAAGGAGCTGGGTGTTCCGATCCATCTATTAAATGCCATAATTAGGCTTCACGATAACAACTACGCTCAGGTTAGGTGTGGGAGGGATGGAGCATTGTCATCAAGGTTCCCAGTCCTTAGAGGGGTAAGACAGGGTTGCGTTTTGGCGCCAACCCTGTTTTGCCTCTATGTCAATAATGTCATATCCCATCTTGACACTATTGGGGACAATGACCCTCCATCCTTGGCAGGAAGGAGGGTACCAGCCATTATGTTTGCGGACGATACCCTCCTGCTTTCAAAATCCCCGATGGGGATCCAACGGATTTTAGATGGATTTGGTCTTTTCTGTAGTCAATACGGTCTAGAGATCAATACAGAGAAGACCAAGTTCATGATATTTAATCCATCACCCAAAACCAGACCTAACCCATCACTGAGTTCAGTAAGATTGGAGAGGGTAAAAACTTTCCAGTATTTAGGGGTAACTCTGCAAGAGAATCTATCATGGGAACCCCAAATAGCAAGATGTCGGCTGAAGCTGTCCCAATTTTCTGGGGCGATTCTGAAGGTTGTTAACACTTCCACTTACAAACCCATTAGTCCGGCAGTGGAAGTGTATAAAACCCAAGCTAAAGCGGCCGCATCCTATGGTGGAGAGCTATGGGGGTATAGAGCAGGGGTAGAAATTGTTAAAGTGGAAAATAATTTCATCAGGCGTCTCCTTGCTCTTCCCCATGGTACACCCCTTTTTCCCTTAAGATTAGATATGGGTCTTCGCTCTATAAGAGAGGACTTGGAATTAATGCCTTTAAGATTTTGGCATAGGCTTTGGTCCACTGGTGAGCTTGTACACTACAGGCAAGAGCTCACTCATGTAATGAATTTGAACCAGTGTGACAAAATCCCATGGTTGGCTTCTATAAAGAAAGAACTGTACCGGTTGGGACTCCCTGAATTATGGGAGCTACCTGAACAAGGCTGCCAAAGGGTTTCACGAAAAAGTCTTGTGCAGACATATAAGGAGAAAAGTCTTGCTTCCTTGGTTTCTGCACATAACAAAGGTATTCTAACTGATCGATTCTTGGATTTCAAGGATTCATATCAGTTTGAAGGTTTTATGGACATTATCTTCCCCATTCTATCAAGAAAATTGTTCATTCAATGGAGGTTAGGGACTTTGCCTATCAAATTTTCACCTACAAATGGACAAAGAGGGATGATAAAATCTGTCCAGGGTGTTGCACCCATGATGAGGAGGAAATTCACCTTTTGTTTTTTTGCCCAGCTTATAATAGACCAAGGAAATATTGGTTAGCCCCACTTTGCCGGAATCTGGGTATAAGGAGCCATTTGCATTCGTACAGAATATTGAAAACGAGTACCGCCCCCCACAAAGTCTTTGCAGTTGCCAAATTCATAATGGCCATGTGGCAGATAAGGACCAAATTATTAAAAGATTGAATTCTGTCGTAATGAATTGTAATTGCTCTCCGTGATCAGATATTCTATGTATATGGATTTTATGGTTTTTTATGAATGATTTTAACACAAGCGGATGTTTTATGTTGATAGTGTATTGTTGTATCTTTTATGGCCAAATAGGCCAAAATAAAGAAATAGAAGCAAGAAAGAAAGAATATATATAAGACATGTTTTTCACAATTCCATCATTCTTCTGACCCTAAAATCACGGATGGCACTAAGGGGGCGAGAGTTTTTTTAAACTTGTATTATTTAATCACCAGTGCAACAAAAAATAGGGACAGTCTCCGTGTTTTGAAGACTGCCTTCTACAGGACCATAGAGTCCTGCCATCTAGCTTGTCCTTTATTAGTGTCCATGACCATAGCCCATCATCAGTTTTTACTTTTTAAATCGTAACTAGACTGCACATTTTGTTTTCCTTGTCGAGCAGTTAATCCTTAACATTCAAGGAACATTTTGTGTAAAGAACCCTAATTTTCAATACATTGCTCGATTAGACTTTCACAGATTTTGCAAGAAGGGTGGCACAGTATCTAAAACCATATTTTCTTATTTCATATCTGGAATATTTATTCTATTTGCTTTCATTTCATTATTAAAGTAAAGTACTAAAAAATGTTGAAGTCGCTTTTAATACAGTGTAATTACTTTGTTAAGCATTGCACTAAATCTTTGAGATAGAAAAATGCGTTCTTTCAACATAAGTGCGAAGGAAAGAAGAGGGAGAAGGAGGAGGAGTGATTACATTTGAGCAAGATGAAGATTAAGAGGGAAGAATATAGTTCTAAAAGTGCAAATTGAAAGATCTCTATAAAGTGCAAGCGAGATAGCAGCTAATTTGTGCAAATTACAAGTCACAAAACTATGCCAAATGATGGGAGATCTTCAAGAAGTGCTCCATTTAATTCAAAATTAGCAGCAGTACATTCTGATCTAAAGTGTTAGTGCTTTAGTAGCTATTAGTAGCATCATTTTATAAAGTGCAAATACCTTCTATCTCACATTTCCCTCTCAGTGGAGTAGGGAGTAATTATGATCTGGATTATCTATTTCTAAAGTGCTAGTGCTTTAGAAGCTGTTAGCAGCATCATTTTTTTAAGTGCATCTGCATTCTGTCTCACATTTCCCTCACACTCAGTATAACGAGGAGTGATCATAATCAAAAAATCCCTATTTCTGCTTTTACACTTCAGTTTACTTTTCACATTCCTTATACAAATAAAGTTCCTATATTTTAAGACTTTCTATTAGTTAATTTCATGTTCGCAAGCTTTGCACTAAGTGCAATTCCAAATACCTGGCTGACTGAGCCAGGTCATTTTTCACCCTGATCCAGTGGAGTAATGGCTTTTTGTTAGAATATCTCCCAGTGAGGCAGTCTTTCTGTACGAGATGTTTCGATGACCCATTAATTGACTGTTTTATCCGATTCTAATCTCATTGGATGATTTGCAATTTCTTTGTTTTGCTTATTATAATCCATGATAAATTGGATTTTCTCTTCTCCACTTTTAACAGGGACTTTCATTGGTGTCAGTAACTCACTTCTTCGTTTCAATGATACTCTTTCTATGGCTTCTTGTATTACCACCAATTGGTATCCTCTTATGAGGAGTCTGTTCTTTATTTCATTCAATTCGATTCTAAAGTCCTTATCATCTGAACAATTCCTTCTGGCCCTCAGCATTTCTCCATAGGGGATACTCCATCTCAGCTACTTCGGATGTCCACTATTTCCATGGAGGATGCTATTACAGGATTTATTTTCCTATATATCTTTGTGCAAATATGTATACATTTGAGATGTCATCAGTGATTTCATGAGTGATGTCACTGACCATGTCGTGAGTGATGTAAAATGTGAGGTCATAAGCAGTGCATTGTAGGGCGAGAGTTCTAGTTAACTCCGCTAACTATAACGGCTGGATTTCTCAGGTTTTGTATGAGTAAAACTGACCCTAACTATAACGTCCCTGTAACCTTTGTTTTTTTTGTGAATTTCTAAAGTTGTTTTAATTCTATTTGCTAAGTATAACGTCCTTGTAATCTTTGTTTTTTCAGTGAATTTCTGAGGTTTATTTAAATGCTAATTCCTAACTATAACATCCCTGTAACCTTTGTTTTTTGTGTGAAATTTTAAGGTTTCGAACTAGCTTTCAAGTTTGCAGATTGGTGGAGAAAAGGGGGCTGGGCCTCCGACCAGCTCTGAGGAATCCTGCTGTGTAGAGCTTCCAGGAGGTACCAGGAGCTGCTCTCTGGGTCCCAAAGCAAAGCTTCTGTTTCCCTGCTCTGCGGGCAGGGAAACAGGCTCTACTCTGCTTTCAGAAAGCAAGATCATTTTGTGCTCTTGCTTGCTGACTGCTCGGCAGCCCCCCTCCTTTACGAATGAAGCCCCGGTGAGGTGGTGGCCCAACGGACTCTCTTAATTTTTGTTTTTGTGCCCTGGGGAGATGGCAGTCCATGGGGCCGGGGGGGAGGCCGTAGGGCCCTCCCCCACTTTTTTAAATAATTTATATGCCCCGGGAAGTGGCGGTCCCCAGGGCAGTGGTGGAGGCCTTGGGCCTCCCCCGCATTTTCTTAAAATACAAAACAGTGTGCTCCGGGGAGGTGGCAGTCCCCGGGGCTGCATGTAGGGGCCAGAGCCTCCCAACGCATTATTATGTATCTTAGCCCCAGGGATGTGGCAGTCCCTGGGGCTGTGGGGGGTCTGTGGGCCCCCTGCATTTCTCTTGTCTATGTTTTTACTGTGACTCGGTTGTAGAGAATCACAAGATGGCTGTTTTGACCTTTTGGCAGCCAATCAGATCTCAGCACGAGATCAGGAGGGGTCGCGGATTCACAGCCTCCCTATATATACAACAGGGAATTTCTTTACATTTCTCAGCAACTACTGAATGGATTTACACAACATCTCAAAAAGGCACGTCCGTGAACCAACATCTACCGTCCTACCAAATTTGGTGCAATTCCGTTCAGCAGTACGGGCTGTAGCCGTGTCTAAAGGTCCTGTAGGAATTATTATGGGGAAAACGAGCTTTTAAGCACCCCCTGGTTTTTAGCCCCATTTGACAGATCACCCCGAAACTTTCAATGTAGCGGCTGAAGTGAGCGTTTTAAAAGTTTCGAAAATTTCATGAAGATTCTGCAAGTGGGGCCAAAGTTATTAGTAAAACAAAAAACGCTTTTCCTGTGGATACTAGGTCCTAACTATAACTACCTACTGACAACTGCCAGTAGGTGATATATATATATATGTATCTTCACACAGACCAAATATGTGGATGAATAACACCACAAGAGCAACTGTCTCTACAGACATTTTGCTCTCTTCAGCCATGCCTAAAAGGAAGACTCACATGCTGGTGCAGGAGGACTATTAAGGCTCATAAAGAGAGGGAAATGATGGTTTGAGGGCAAATTAGAGCGTCAGACTTCGCTTTGATTGTAACACAAGAATAATGACAATATACGAGAGCCTTTTATGCACCGTGAGCCAGATTACCTGATGTCTTGGTGGGTTGGGTGTAGAGGAGGGGTAAGGGATCTGTCTGTCTTGTCCTCTGCAATGAACAGAAAAGATAAACTAATCTGAAATACAGGGTGTGTGATGCATTTCGGGGAATCAATAATACACTAACAATGGTGCCACAGTTAGGCCATAGATAACTTAGATACAACTACAGAATTTAGAGCTAAATAAATAATGCTTTTCTAATCAAAGTAATTCCCATAAGTGGTTTATTCCCGTAACCATGATCATCACATCAAAATAGAAAGCAACATTTTCTGTCTCCCTCCTGCACTCTTTTCCAATTTATGGCATCAAGGTGGGTACTGTTTGCCCTTACATAAAACTGCTGACAAGAATGAATGATAATACAAATAGTTTTAATAGTAAAAATCAAGGTTTTCTATAATTCTGTTGGACATATTTTAACTGAAATCAATAAAAGCCTTTTCTGTGTCATTCAGAGAAATCTGATCTTTGCTGAGAAAATAGCCTGATGTATAGTTTACCACTAGCACTACTGTGTGGAGAGTAACTACTCCTCGTTTAGAGCTGTCAGTCTGTGCATAATAAAATGATGGGGTACTATCTTTTGTTATTATATGCAGTAATTTGTCAGGCAGTAAAACCACATTTGTACACTACGCGTCAGCATGTGCTCAAAATGTGATGTGGACAAGAAAAATGCATAGCAAAACAGCATTCAACTATAGAGATGCTCTAAACATGCAAACCCACCATGACAGCGAATCAAAAAGCCAGAAGCTGCAATAAAAAGAAAACTAGTCATTGGGAATATGACTAGGTGGTGAAAACAAGCTGCTGGTATACTCACTAGGCGATAGGAGTATGTACAGTAGGTTTGCATTTATGTCTCTTTTCATGGAGTATACACACTTTTCCTTGCACTTATGTACTTGAAGATGTATTTTTTGGTAGGTTTAATGTGCCCATTTCTGGGGGCAATATAAGTATGCGTTGGGTGTCAGTGGCTGCTTTTGCCAGTTTAAATGTAAGCTATTTTGAGATGACTCCCCAAGGGTTAACATGCATTCATTAACACCGTCTTCAGTATTTCCATATTTCTCCATATTTCTCGAAATGAGCAAATGTTGTAGTTGCAGGTTAATATTGCACATATTTTTAATGAACGCTGCAATACTGTAAAGGTCTGATTATGATTTTGTGCCATACATTGTTTGCTGTACGGTGAAAGTTTTTCAGTATTCAGCTCCGACTGACTTTTTTGCACTACCTTACACTGTAGAGCTTTCTGTTGAGTGTGCCCTTCTATGTGCTAAGTTACTGAAATAGGGTTCCCTGGTAACTAAATATGGTGCAGTGTGCAAATAGTTTGATTATAAGACCTTATTTAATTTTTTGTTATCCCAATTGTGCAGTGCAATCATGTCGCTGTGACGCAAAACACACATTAAGCTACCAACCATTGTAGAGAAAAGAACAATTCTTTCTACCCAGTCCTTCATCTCTATCAGTCACCAACAAAAGGCATTCTTGAATGTTATTTGATGTATGTTTGGGATTCTAGATGTATTTGGATGTCCTTCAGGTGATTGTTCTTTTAAACTATATTTTCTGGGAGAACAGTTAAGGGCGGGCATTGTTGTGGTAGAACATCACTGAAGACAAGGAAATCTGCCATTTTGTTGCAGAAATGTATAGTGCCAGTATGTTGTCTGATGCTTCTTCCGAGTGCTGACCTGTATGGTGAGCTATGTAGACGTACAAGTTTGGGCATGAGTGGCCTTTTCTAGGGGGGGGTGGCCACCTGCCGCAATGTTAAAACTGCCTTTTGTGGCCGCCGTGGTGGCGGCGGCATCATCATTTGAGGTGCGGGACCGCTGCCATATAGGCAGGCGGTCCCAATCCCCAGGACAATGACGGACAAACTTAAGTCTGTCCACCATCGTAATCCGCCCCTAAGTGTTTTCCACACTTCTGTCTTTGGGCTACACTTGGCCTACATTTGGGTGATATTTGTGCTTTATTTGGGGTCTTTTTTCTCTGGTGACATCTTGGGAGACTTCTGTGTTTTGAAGCTCCCTAATGTCATCATTTACTACAGTATCCTCAGTAGAAAATGCTTTTAGTGTTCTACTTCAATTTCATCAAGATGGTGTTCATATGTGCCACACCTTTGGCATAAGTTCAGAATGTTAGCACTCTAGTTGATTATTAGAACACTGTAGTGAAACAGCTGATAACCAAGGAATCAACTGGCATTCTGCTGCCAGTGTTAAAAGTGAATGTTTCAGTCTGCATGATTCAGTCTGCATGTCAGAATGATATAATGGAATAGAAGATGAAGATATATGAGAACTCGCTTAACATGTGTCATCATTTTTCTTTTCTACTGCACTAACTATAATTTCAATGACAAAACTGAACCCCCTCATTTTGTTCCTTTCTAAATTAAATGTTATAAGTTTTACCAGTTTGATGCAATCAACATGATGTCAGGTGTGCCATCATTTTGTCATAAGTAACACCGTTAGCGCTCTAGTTGTTTTTTAGAAGACTCTGGGAGGCTGCAATAGAACACAAGGGATGTTGCAGTGATTCTGCACATATACAGAACTACGGGCAAGAAACCAGGCCCTCGGTGAATAGTGGTGTACCAACAACCCACCTTAGTGCCCGGAACCCCAATCCAACTAGCTATAGTGTCTCATTCGTCCTTCGTAATACAGCGAAGCTACCAATGATTAAACATCCTAGAACATGTAACTCAGACTCTCTCAGTATTCCCGGGAGCAAGAACACTCTTTCGTTCGCTCACCCATACTTTTCCACAACGTGAGTAATCAGAGACACAGTATAGTTTAAAATGTTTATTTTAACTAACATGCTCTATAATGCAGTACACGAGCCAATACTAGCAGCAATATGCATAAACTCAATATAGTGAGCATTGTTACAATTCCATAAAATACGAACGGGGATATCATTATATAAAGCTAGTGTGAAAAAGGCCTACTGTGCCTTTCCACCCTCCCTGTGCTAGGAACTAGCTTATAATAATTATAGAAGACATCTGGGCTTTGTCAGGGGGACCCCATACCTCCAGGTTTAGATGCAATGTTTACCTCCCCGGACAAACACAGCTCTTCTCTTCGGAAAGTTTTCCTCCAAGTGCTTTAACATGCATGCAATGTCATATTAAATCACTCGATTTTCAATAGTGCAGCTGTGATAGTATTCAATTCAATTCAATAGTTCTTTATTCGGTGGTTAAAAACCATCATAAAGGAGTACACATATATACAAATAAAACAGTATTAAATGATTATACAGAACATTGACTGAATCTATGTACATACAAATCATTCATTATTCACAGAAAATCTATCTTAAAAACTTAGTCAAAATGACGAGTAGGGGGTCAACAGTGTTCGTGCTTAATACTGGCCTCTAATTACCCTGAGTCTAAGTGCAAATTTCAAGAAACTTATCACCGCACACAATGTTAGCGGGTCAAATAGCCCTTTGTAGGAAGGTCAGTGCCTCTTTGGCTCGAGTGAGCCTAGCCTTTTTTTAAATATCTTTTAAAAATCTGCATCTTGGGATTGCATATATGGGACATAAAAGTACAAAATGAAGGTTGTCCTGCGGAGGCCTATTGTCGCAGCCGCAGGCACCCTTCTGCTCAATTGAGTGACTAAAACCAGCTGGATCAGCTAACAAATGAGATAAAAAATTGAGCCTAAAACGTGACATTAAAAACCTATCTTGAGCATTATACATGACACAAAGATACGGTTCCATCCCTTCCGTAGTTTCAAGCCTGCTATAAGTACTCACTGTTGGTTTACTCCCTTCTATTGTAATTCTGCCCGATACTCTTAATTCCATAAAAATTCTCTTCAGGTTAAGCTTATCCTGAGCAATAATCAATGAGGGGTTTAAGTACAGCTCTTGGCGACCCATATATTCCTGGCTAGACTTAACATAATTGAGCCATGGGATATTCAGGCTTTTGTCTCTACCAAGGCAATCTTGTATGATCAACCTACTCAACGCGGTTCCGGGTTCGTCCATTTTTTGAGCCAGGCCAGGATTGGTCTAAACTTAATCAAATCCTCTAGGTAAGGTCTTCCTAGTTCTTTGTGGACTATTACAGCTGGTGTGCAGTTAGGGACTTTCAATACAGAGCGAAATATTTTATTTTCCTCCCCTTGTAGACCATCAAGGTTTATAAATCCCCATACCTCTGAGCCATACATGGTTTTAGTACAACACATTGAGCCATATAGGTTCATTGTTTGTTCCGGACACCAGCGGCCAACTCTCCTCCCATAACCTGAAATGGCCCCAAATGATGCCACCAGTTTGCCACACCTTTCCTGAGTCAGGGGTGCGAATTTCAGTGACTCATCGAAGAGCACACCTAAATACGAGAACGATTACACCCTTTCTAATGTGTGGCTGCCAATTCTATAAGTATAACTGGTCCGTGGTTTGTGACCTGCTGTCATTACATATGATTTTTTTAAATTGACAGACAAATCTAACGCCTCCATAAATTTTACGAACCCATCAATTAGAATCTGCAGGCTTTTAGGAGTTCACGCCAGGAGAACCGCATCATCTGCGTACAACAGCACTGGGATATTACGAGTCCCCGCCCTTGGGTAGTCTGTTTTTAGGTTATTAAGAGATTGTTCCAAATTATTAATATATAACGAAAATAAGAAAGGAGCTAAAATACATCCCTGCCTCACGCCACTAGTACAACTGAAGGAATCAGTCGGCCCCCCGTCCTTGTTATAACGTACCCTGGCGGAGGTATCTCTGTGCAATTCCCTCAGAGTACAGATTATACCTGGGTCAATTCCAAGTTGGTTCATCATTGCCCAGAGCTTGTTCCTATTGACATGGTCGAATGCAGCGGCCGAGTCTATGAACCCCAAATACATAGCTTCGTTGCTGGTTTTGATGTACTTTGCAACCAGCATGTATAGGTTCAGGCATTGGTCTCTGGTAGACCTACCGGTCCGAAAACCGTACTGGGCGTCTGAGATGATGTTATTATCCTCAGCCCACTCGGTCAATCGATTCAGGATTACTCTTCCCAGGATTTTAGCTGTAACAAAGAAATAGGGCGGTAGCATTGGGGGTTATCTCTGTTACCTTTTTTAAAAATGGGTACTATAATGGCCGATGACCAAGACCGAGGCAGACCGACCATAATGGCCGCGTTTATTACTCTAGTTAAAATAGGGGCCCATAATTCCACGTTACTCAGGAACAAGTCCGGGGGGTCCAATCTGGGCCCGGGGCTTTATTTTTGGTGAGTCCCTCAATGCCCAGACTCATTTCTTCTAGGGAGAATTCTAACGTCTTTCCCTGCATGTTCACTCCCCCCTCTCTATCCTATCTTCCTCCTCATGGTTATACAGGCCCTCGAAATGAGCTATCCACTGTTCCGGTAGGATGTTTGTTGCGACCTCAGGGGCATTATTATCTTGAAAACAAGGGGAATTTATCAATCTCCAAAATTCTGTGATATCCCTTTTTTCAGAAGCCTCCCTCAGGGCTGCCCATGCTTCCCCCTGCAGTGTTACTTTCCTTCTTTTTAGCTCCATCCTATATGTAAATCTGTATGTGTTAACTTTTACTGGGTCCCTAGGTTTGCTGCTCAGGGCATTTTTTAAGTCCTTCAAAGCTCGTGTGCAACCCCCGTCAAACCATCTCGGCAAGTTAAGGTGGGTTATCTTTGGGGCCTTGGTCAACAATAACCCTTCCACCAAGCTGGTTATTTGTCCAAATGCATTTATTAAACGCGCCCCTGCCACAGAGAGGTCTAAACACTCATCAATGAGTGACTTGCCTCTTTCCATCAGGGACCTATAAAATCTGTCCCCATCTAATTTCGCCCACTTGAATCTTCTGCCTTGGGCCGTCACACTTTCAAGGATGCCCTCTACTGGCTGGTTCTTTTGTTTAACCTGATGAAAAAACTCTATAACCAAAGGGTTGTGGTTCCCTAAATGGGCTCCACTCAATACCTACTTCGATGATCCGGTTTTTTAAACATCTAGAGGCGAGAATGTAATCTATATAGGAAGAGCACCCTCTCCCTTTAAAGGTAGGGGGGAGTGTGCCATCCGGTCCCAGTGGGATCATGTCGATTGTGTGTTCCAGATCTTGAGAGTGGATGAGCTTACCCAATTCTATACCACTTAGTGAGTGGCTGAAATGGGGACCTTTTTCTATTGGGCATTTTGACCAGTTCATATTGATCGGTAACAGCCGCGGGCATACGTGGCAGTTCAAATCACCCATTACTAGTGTCGACAGTGCCAGAGCACCATAGGCAGGCGCAAGTTCTTGATTCAACTTAGCATCTAGTTCCCTCAGAGTAGAGATATCATTATCAGGGAGGCCGGTGTTATACACGTTGAACAACACAAGCCCAAACCCTTTGTTCCTAAACCTCAGGGCCTGGATGTTTCATGCGAACCAATCCACATTAGACCATTTGCCTTCTATGTTTAGATCTACATATATTATCAAACCGCCCTTGGCTCTTCCTGAGGAGGTTTCTTGTGCTGGTGTAAAGAAACATTTGTAGCCAGCCATATGGAGGTGGGTGTTGTCCGTTGCTCAGGTTTCTTGTAGGCAAATTATATGAAAGTGGGCGATATATTGACGCCCGTCCTTATTGTCGAATTTTCCTGCGATGCCTGCAATATTCCAAGAGATAATTTTCAGGCTCCCTTTTGCAATATTAACCGGCCCTGCCCCTGACATACCTTGAGTGATATTGACCCCCCTTTATTTCTGGGAGATAGTTTCTGCAAATCCCTATCCTGCTGTATTGGATCTGGAGCTATAGTTCCCATCCCTAGGGGTGTTTGTAAGCAACCCCTAGCGATGGGGTCTGACGCTTCTGAGATCCTTGCTGAAGTCCTACACCTGCCCAACCCTGATGATGACTGTCCATCCTCTTTGATCAAGCGATGTATAGATAGGGTTCCTCCTGTCAATTCGTTCAGATCGGGTTTATTGTGGTCCGTGTCAGCCTGCACTACAGGGGAATGTGGGATGAGTAGTCAGTCAGTCTCCTCTAGCGATCTTAATGGGGTAAACCTGTTTGCCCAACATGGGTGTCCTCCTTCCCAAATCCCTGTCACTTGTCGTATACGATTTGGGGCCCAGTTTAAACTAGGGTTTCGTCCCTCCACGCATCTCCATATATTATGCTGTCCCTCATTTGATACCTGCTGCCTCAAATAGAAGTAGCTGAGTGACAAAGGCCTTATGCAGCTCGTGCATCCAGATGATCCCTGTCTTAAAATGTGCTCAACCACCCCCCTGTCCCTAAAGTTAGCAATAATGCAGTTTCCTTCAATGTTTTTAGGTCTAGTCCCTATCCAATTCACTCTTCTGACCAGGAGAATTTCCCCATCCTGATTATTAGCTAATGGTCTATTTTGAGTCAGCCAATAGATGAGTTTATTTTTTAGCTCCTGGTGTGATTCTCTCTGCTCATCTTTTAATTCCGGAACCCCAGCAAACACAACAACCAGCGGGTACGACTCTGGGGGAAGATTTATGGTAGGGAGTCTCTTAGTGTCGTGTGATAAAATAGACCTATCTTCATGATTTGCTGCTTTTACTTTAGGGTCAACAGGGGGTTGGGATTGCTTGTCCAATTGTTGTGCACCTAGACCATTATTAGAGTGCAAGCCACTCTCGCTAGGATTACAATTCCTGAGCACTTGACTGTGTGAAGCCGGGGCATCGTGGATCTGTGCAGATGTTATTTGTGCGTCCCTTGTGTTACTGGTGTTACTCTCCCTTTGAGTTGCTAAATTAGTGTCTCGGGTACTAGTGGAGTTACTTGGGACCCCTAATAAACTACCTTTTATCTCCCTGTTCTTGAGTTCGCTTAAGATTTTGTCCAACCTACTTGTCACCGGCTTCATTTATAATGAATGTTTCAATATGAGCCTGTAAGTCTAACGTGATTTTAGTTAACCAAATTGGGGGATCTGCTTGAGAGGTTGTCTGTATGGCTCGCTCTACCCCACTATTAAATCTACTCACAGGATTGGGGGAGATAATTGAGCTATTTGTAATCTTGCGCTTTTTTTGCCCGCATTTGTTTTTTTTGAGGGATGGCACGTTTAGTAGGGCCCAAATCCTCCTTGTGCCTGGTAGTAATCAGTTGGGCACTTGAAATATCCTTCTCACTGGTCTCTACGGGAGTAGGGGGTAAGATTCACACAACCTCCTGATCCTGATCTTGAGTGGCTAAAAAAAGAACAGGATCTGGGGTTAAAGACAAGCGCCTCTCTGTGCGCTCAATTTCGCTCGACACAGCCCCTAACGCTCTTTGGAGCATACGATCAATGGCTGTAGGCTGCGTAATGACGGAGAAAACAGAACTAATGTCTTCTTTGTGCGCCAGAGAAACCTCGGTAGTACTACGCTTTGCTCTTGTCGAGCGTGTAACCGTTTTGCCTGTCATACTTCCCACCACTACTAATCAGTACCCATACAAATATCTTAGGGATATTTAATCACCCCCACCAAGCCACACCCTCACTGTACCCCACGTGGGCCAAGAGCATTTTTGACCCCTCCACCCCTTATCATGGCTTTCACAAGAAACGAAACCCAGCATGTATGTCTTGTCAGGTAGTAAAGTCTCTGTACAGCGTCCCAGAGCTTTGGTGAGTCCAATTATTTGCCTCCGGTACTTGTAGTTTCCCCACTCTGCGGCCGGTTGAGGAGTCCGGCGGCGGGAGAAGCAGTCTGCGTCTGTACAGCGTCCCAGAGCTTTGGTGAGTCCAATGATTTGCCTCCGGTAGAACTTGAGGCTTTGAGCCGTGACCCCCCGCTCCACCGGGGTAGCCGATGCTTTTGTAGTGCCTCAGGGCGCACTGGTAGGCGGAAGTGGGCGGTGGTGCAGGGCCTCACGGGACTTGTAGTTTCCCCACTCTGCGGCCGGTTGAGGAGTCCGGCGGCGGGAGAAGCAGTCCGCGTCTGTACAGCGTCCCAGAGCTTTGGTGAGTCCAATGATTTGCCTCCGGTAGAACTTGAGGCTTTGAGCTGTGATAGTATTATGTCCAGCCTGCGAGGGACTGACCAAAGCAAATTAACAGAGCACATAGTTTTTCGACCTTGAACACGCTGTGCAGACAGAGCGCACAGAGTACAGTAAGAAAAGTGAAAGGTAGACGGTTCTCATGTGAACGAGCACAAGCAGAGCATTTACAAAAACAAAGTCATGTAGAAACGTGTGAAAAAGCTGCAGCATGGCAGCCAAGCGGGTACTGACCTATGCTAACTTAACAATGTCCGCAGTGAATCCCATATCCTCAAAGCACCCTCCCCTGGTAAGTCCATCGCATGAAGTCATAGGACGAACACAGAGTTCAAGAAGCATGAGCAGAGTTCAAGAACATCTACAGTTTATCGAATTTGGAGAGACGAGAAAAAGAAGAATTTGAGCTTGTAAATGGGTGCCCAAAAAAATATATAGCATATATAAAAAAATAGGCAAAGATGAACGCTAGCCGTTTTAATCCATCAGAGTGTATGAGCAGTAAACTGTGATGGCTTCCAACAGGAAATCATTGTTATCGGTAGAAAAAAGAGATGCCATCCAATTTAGCAAGCAGAACGAGCATTCGTGATCTTCATGGTTGGGTGCTTATAGCACCATCGTAGGACAACTTGTGTGATATTCAATGTAGCTATGTTGTTGGAAATCCTGCGCCGCTATACAGATATCCCATTGTGCCAACACTCCAAGTGCAGTCGCACATGCCATAAAACCAACCCCGGAGCATTCTTGCTCATGTGCCACTAAGGGACTCATCAGCAGGGCGTAACCCGGGCCAGGAGATGATGTATTGGAGAGGCAAAGATCCAATGTCCATTCAAAGGAGCATTCCAAGCATGAAAAGATGGGTTGCACGCAAGTGTAGTACGCAAAGCAAAAAGATAGTCTATAAGCCACGCTGAGTGTTGCCAGTGGCAGCGTGCCATAGCATATGGTCATGGAGCATTTGTAGCCGATTTGGGTAGTGTAGGACCACAAGATGTGCAGCCATTGCGTAGCAGGCAAATCAATAGAAGGACACCAGCGGCTACGGTAACCAACAGCGGTAATCCCCCAAAAGACACTAGAAAACATAGAATGAATAAAGGCTGGTGTTACCCCAAATATAGTCTGAAAAGAAGTCACAAGGCCAGAGCCCACAACTTTAAAAAAAATGAACCAATGTGTATCAGACGCATTGAAGATACGATGAATTCATTCACCAAAATGTAGTGGGAGATGGTATTTAAAAGGGCTTGAATTTAGGAATTTGTACTTGCTATCTGCAGGATGAAAGTCTCGCGCACAGAAGTGAGTGGGACCTCCTGCTAATAATAGTGCTTTTATTCTGCTCAACTTATTGAAGTCTGCTTTCAATGTTGGGATGCAAGGCCAAATCGAGGTATCAAGGTTCCCATGAGGGGCAGGAAAAGCATATTTTTACAACAAACTACACACTCTGAAACTGCTACAATGTACAATATGCCAGCCAGCAAACCGCAACATTGCTCATTATTTAAAAGAAGATAGCGACCAATAGCAAGCAGGGTGAAAGTGGGTTTTATAGCTGGTACTGGAATACATTTTAAAACACATGCAAGATTTGGGGCGGTAACACTACAAGCCCCGTGTAACTGTATGTTTTGCAGACAAGGGAATGACCTAATATAGAGTCACATGATTCCCCTGTAAGGTATACTTCATTGTCATCTAGCAGACATCTGTAATTGAAAGGCAAGGACCACTCTTCATGCAGGAAAGCACTGCCTAGGGGTTCATAGCGACCTATTGGGTAATTCTTCCTGCAGGAGCTACATTTAAACAAAGAAAACTGTAAAGAGATCCCCCCTTGGATGAGCCAGACAGCAGAGTCAGTTTCCGTCACAGAGAAAGGTAAAGGGTCGATCTTCTCAATATGTAAAAGTGTGTACGTTGCATCTTTCATAGACATAAACTGTTGTTTATCAGTCAAATTAAAAGGTAAAAACAACGCTGTTAATACATAAATAATTAAATAATAATTAAATAATCCCATGGCACTTTTCCTATTTTCAGTGTTTGCAAAGTCCATGCAGACCTCATTACTGAACTTAATTGATTTTGACCATGATACAACACAGATACATCATCCTGTACAATATCGACCACAGATGAAACAATATTATCCAATGTGTAAATGTGTGAAGATAGTGTGTTAATACTACTGTTAACAACAGCAAGTACTTTTTCTAGATTTGCCTAATCTATTTCCCTCAGGCGTGATGCAGCTTCAATTTGAGTAAGCTTCCAGATTTCATTGTTAGCTGCGTAAATAAATCTTTTTGTTCTAGGACCAGAAGGGCCCTTGATAAAACCGGTCAAATCAATGTTACTGGATAACAGCGATAAATGTTGTTTTACTGACGATAGGGATGAGTGTTGTAACCAATTTTGACACAATTTACCCACAGAATACATGGTAACCGAATGTGTATCTGCAAAACGTGGATCTAGTCTATCTTGTTTATAACCAGGAACTGTGCTATGGAAACGCAACTGGCAGGCATCAGCAGTCGTCTGCCAAACTAACCATACTAGCGGGTCTAAACTTGAGACATTAAATGTTATAGTTTGAAATAAAGCTTGCAGTTCCTCAATGGAATAATCACTATGCATGCTCCAGTTCTGATATAGAGCCAGTTCAGGAATGGTAGGGACATTCATCTGTTTTGAAGTGGCTAAACCAAAGCAGGTAGTTTGATAAATAGAATCATTTAAAAATAGAATTTGTTTTGGGATGAGGCACGCGCGATGTAAGGCTTCAGTGCCACAAACCTGCCAGGATCTAGAACCCCAAACAGATTTTACATCAACTAGGGCCTTCCAATGTTCATAGCCACCAACTGACAATTTATCAATAAACAAATTAGAATATAGTAATTTTGTGTGGGTTAACATCACCTTGGTCTGTGATGACATGTTTAATTTAAAATAAGAGGACTCCGGGTTGGACCCGGCAAAATCTGTAAAATAAGTAAACTTTTTAATAGGGTTCTGGAGCTGCCTTCTAATGGAGTGGGGCAATGTTCCCATTGTGTGTGATTAAAAACATTTCGAAATGTATGAGCCTTATGCAGGTAGTGGTGTCCAAAATGCTGGTAACAATATAAATCGGCATAATTTGCAGTATTTAAATACAAATCTTCAGCATCAAAAGCAGCATAATACTTCAAATCTGAAAATAAAGACTGAATTACTTGCATATCCCAATCCTCTGAACGTATGTTCTGTTTGACTACATCACCCATTGATTCACGAAGTACATTCGGTACATTAATAATCTCTGTTGGACCATGAATTCAGAAATCCACAGCATCCCAAACTATGCCATCAGCCACTGGAAAGGCAGAGATGTTAACCAAAGTCTGGTCTCGTTTCATGATGTGAGAAGACGAGTGTGGAGTCAAAGTTCCAGTTACCAACTGAACAGCAGAGTGTTCTGGTAGGTAGTGACCATTGATAAGAAGGAAAAAAAACTGTCACAAACCCAATGGACATGAACAGGAAAATCAGGATCAACACCAACCAGATGTATGTCCAAAGAGACCAGGAGAAACTTGTTGGATAAGCATATTCAGTTTCCTCATTGCAGGTGGAAGCTGGAGGGATTAGCAAGGGATTAGCAACAGAGTCCATCTCGATGACAGCATCGTTTTGCGCGGTGTCAGATGCGCCAATCACAGGATTCCTTGAAATTGTTGGACATGATGCAGCAGGTGTTATACTATTCAGAATCGGCCAGATGTAGCTTGACATTGTCCATAGAGATGTATCTGTTGTCTTTGCAACCGGGAAGTGGTTGTAAAATGACTGTAATAGTACCCTTCACGCCAATCACTGGAACCGGTGCACGATACGAGGGGCCACATTCTCTTTTGTTCTCCACCTTCTCTCTGACCAGATCTCCAACTTTGGGTAGCCAGCCAAATACCGGGCTCTGTAGTTCAACATCAGTGGCAGAGGGTAAATGATCTTTTGCAAGACTGTCAGGGGCCTCTTGTAAGTCCTGTAACATAGTAGAATGATTATCCACATCAAAGGTTGCAGCTGCTGCCGCCATGTCTAGACCATCAAGGTCCGGAACAAACATTGTTATTCCAATGAGCATTTCTTATGGGATTCGCCCACCCAGAGATCTTCCAGGGAGATTATTAAGTGCACATTGCACACCATACAAGTGGGCTAGCCACTTCCTGCCAGTACCTAAGACTCTAGCTGTCAAGGATTGCTTTAAGTCACGGTTCATTCGTTCCACAACTGACTTGCCCTCAGGCATGTATGGAGACAAAAATTTCACCTGCACCCCCAACGACTTCCTCGCGTCCTTGTACGCCTTAGAGGCAGACGCTGGACCTTGGTCAGAATAGAGGTGCCACATGCAAAAATTCCCACAAAGACACGCAAATTCCTGATGACATTTCAAGCGTCAGCACTACGTTGTAGCCGAACCCACACAAAACGTGTGCATGAATCAACTGCAACTAAGATATACTTATAAGCAGTATCTGAAGAAAATGGACCGCGGTGATCAAGATATACCCCTCCAAAAGGACTATTAGAAATGCAGAGCTGTGTCAGTGGTGGGTGCGTGACTGTACAGGGTTTAATCTGTTGACAAATGTCATAAGAAAGCGCATAATTATGGGTCTGTTTATATAAATCACGCCACCAGTGACTTTGCTGCAAAATAGAAACCGTCGCAGACACTCCAGCATGCGCTGAATAGGCCTGGGCAAAAATGTCGTTCCGTTCGCGGAAATTGCGATAATTTGACATTTTCGCGTTCCGCGGAGAGCGCGAAAATGTCAAAAATTCCGGTTTCCGCAGCTTGGCGATAATTTGTTTCTTGCTCGCGCTGTAAAATAATACATTCTCGCGCGCGCGCGATCGCCTTACCTGAATCCCTGCGTTCGCTGACAAGTTTTCTTGATCCGGTCGCGTTCTCCATGAGATGTTGTATTGTTTTTAGCCATTTGCGCTGTCTCGCGACAGTTCGCGCCCGCAGTGACGTCATGCGTCACGCGATCACGTCTTTCTTCTCGCGATCATGCACCGCGAGAACAACTCAAAACAAGATGGCCGCGCCCGCAAGCAACCACATGGGTAAGTTGGCGACCCGCAACCATGCAGAAAATCTCGCGAACATGCCGGAAAAAAACTTCCGCATCTTCGCGATATTTCCGCTTGTTTGCGATAATTTTAAACATTTTCGCGATAATTTGCGAAGGTTAATTTCGCAAATTCCGCCCACCCCTAGCGCTGAAGCCATGCCTTCATGTGCGGCTGTTATCAAAGAAAGTCTGCGATCCACGTTAGGAATCAACCTGTCTCCAATGTTATTCTTACATAAGGAACTCGGTCGGGACTTAAATGAGAAGAGTACTTTGAAGGGAACCCTTGAGGGAAATTACCACCCTTCTCTGTAGCATCAATAGCTGCTAAGATTTCATAAACCATCTGAGTCATGGATCTTGTAACGGCTGCTACTGAACACGTGGCTACTGCTGATTTGGCTACTTCATCAGCCAAACTATTGCCGACATCGTGTGCTCCCACATGTTGGTGGCCAAGAGTATGTAGAACATGTGTGAGTGGCAGAAGTTCTTTAAGATCCACCACTCAAACCCAAAGCATCATATGCTTAATTGCGCTGCCCTTGGAATCACCATAGTCATTCTGACACCAAAATAATAAGTTGTCATTGAAAGACTGAACACAGTAATAAGAATCACTTACAATTAGAGTAGTCACATTAGGATCTGCAAACTCTAGTACAAGCACCAAAGCGCGCTACTCGGCTAATTGGACAGTATAGGCACCTAGTGCCTGTGTATGCACAACACTGGACTTGAACTCACCGTTCATCATGATACCTGCCACAATTGCACAGGCCGCTGAATACGAATGCTTAGAACCTGTTACCGGTTGCGCTGAACCATCGGTGTAAATGATACAATCGTACTCCTCAAGCGGGTGCATAGACAGAGGAGGAGGATGAACACATTCATACTGCAAGAACTCCTGTGTCTGAAGTCGAGGAGTCAAGGATAAAGGGGACATCCGGAGACGTCAAAGAAGTAGCCCACTGTATCCAATGAGGATGCAAGGCCTTTGAGTTTGGTACACTTGCCATTGTCCCTGCTTCAAGTGCAGGGTACGGTGTTACCACTTAAATGCGTTTCCCCTGTGCCAGTGCACGTTCCTTCAGGATTGCCATCTGCACAGCTGTCAAGACTTTTTCAACACTGGAAAACCGCATCTCGGCTGAAGTGTATAAATGTGATTTGTAAGCAATAGGTACTGTGTCACCTTCATTCAACGTCAAGTAAGTGAAACCCACTGCGCCTGGCACACTTCTTATTACCAGGTTTGTGTGGTTTGTTTTGAATGTGGCTTCTCACCAAGAAGCCACACCCAATCCCTGCACTCCCACCTGGGAGGCAAATATACCACTGCACCTTTGAACAATATACACTTTTGAGCATGTCTTACCACCCCTGGCACAGCAAGACTTCAACACAAAACAAACAGCACCTTTTGAAAAGGGGTTTTATTTAACAAAATGCAAAGACTCTATCACTTTTAGAATAAGGCTTAGGGTTTATTACATAATACTCTCTAAACAAAGGCTATCTCAGATACCAAATGCATAAGATTCAAATATATGTCACAAACTTATAATCTACAGGCATGAATCAATAACTGAGCAAACTATAACACTGATTAATGAACAAGCAATAACTGATATAAGATAAGATACACTGAACGTCCTGCAAGAGATCAGAAAGATACATATATATATATATATATATATATATATATATATATATATATATATATATATATATATATATATATATATATATATATATATATATATATATATATATATATATATATATATATTCCACACAAACGGAGTTCCATTCGCGCTCGTAGACCAAAAACACACCAAGATTATCAGAGTAGAGTAACCATGAGGGGGTTTATTAACTCCATAAACCCGCCGTGACGCGTTTCACCCGTGAACGGGCTTGTTCACACAGCGTTTGTCAAAGCAGTAAAGAATTACATACTTTTCACATGAGGTCATGGACAGAGTTGACGGACTCACAGTACTGTGTCAGAAGTTCATTGTTAAGTAACGCCATCTTGTGATGTCTAATATGTATTAGCCAGACTGCTCGTATTCGTAAATAGTGCACGATAAACAGTGTCAATTTGTTCATTATCGGTAACAAGTTGATTATAATGGCAAATCACATGTTGTGTTTCATAACATCATGATCAGGTGGCAATGTGATATAAATAATGCCTACTCAGCATTGTCAACTCGTCTTAATGCATTCTCTAAAAATGGCAAATTGTGCGTAAAAATAGATTTAGTACCATATTTCTCGTCATATTCACCAACAATTAGTGTCACTAGATAACTCATGTTATCAGGCCAAAGTGTGTAATGCAAAGTATTGTTGCATTGTCGTTGCATAGAATACGTTTCAGAATTGGCACATTGTAAACATCTACAGTACTGTTATACACATTGCAGTGCTATCTTCGTATAGTATCAGGCATAGTGCCCGAGAACTCAATGTGTGCTTGTCATGGTCTGTCTTTGCTTTAAATTTTGCTTTCCCCCTGTGTCTTCATTACAAACTATGTGTCTACCATCCCCAATTTGTAATCCACGATGCAAATTTCAATACAAAAGTGAATATGAAATAAATCAACAAAATGATCACAATAAACCAAAAAATAATAATATCTCCAAGTTCTTATCTGTATCTCGCAGAATGTCTGGAAGGTATATGAAGAAAAGGGTAGGGATACCGTTGTCATTGGGTGAAGACATGTTCCCGTCCTTTCCTCCTGTTGGAGAGATAAAAGTGAGAATTCTATTGTCAATAACATGTGTGTGTTACAGACCATTATACATCTTGTGATCAAAGCAGAGATGAAAAACAGAGCTAAAAAGCATATTTAAAACCGTACAATTATACTCAATAGGACTAAAAAGGTCTCGGACTAGATTTCTTATTCAGTTTGTAAATGGATTGCCATTTCTTCGTCCAGGTTATGTCCATTAGGAAATCTTGTGCACATGCCTATAATGTGTCTGGATTCACGTTGTCTGAGTCTCAGGGTACCGTTGCCCCCCCTCTTCTTGGGTATGACCTGTTCTATGCCATAATAGGAGAGTTTGGTGCAGTCTGAGAAATGGTATTTTTCAAAATGTCTGGCGATGGGATATTGTTTATCCTTATTTGTAATCGCCCTCAAGTGCTCTAGAATGCGTTTTTTCACCATGTGTGTCGTACTGCCCACGTACCTTAATTTGCAAGGACACTCCAATACATAGATGACACATGTACTGTTGCATGTTAAAAATTGATCTATACTGATCATCGTATTGGTGCTGGTGTTCCAAAATTCCTTGATCATCTGGCTATTTGCACATGCCTTACAGTGGCCGCATGGAAAAAAGCCCTTAAGGTTGATGCCTCTAGTGTTCATGGTGACTGATACGTCACTCTGTACTAACATGTCTCTGAGATTGCGTCCCCTTCTGTAGGTTATACTGGGTCTGTCAGGTAGTCCCCCTCCTATTATAGGGTCATTTTTCAGTATTTTCCAATTTTGAACGATGATCTTACGTACTTGATCGGAATTGCCATTATAGGTGAGAATCATGCGTGTTTCATTAGATTCTTCCTTTTCCATGGGCATCTCAAATGCCGTTTCCAGTAATCTGCTCCTCTCAGTCTTGGATATCCTTTCTATCGCCCTTTTGAGTACCCAAGGTGGATAGCCTCTCTCCCTGAACCTTTTGATCATCACCTTCTCTTCCTTTACGTAATCATTCAGGGTACTGCAATTTCTTTTTGCCCTGAGCAGTTCTCCGTATGGTATACTCCATTTAAGATTGTCCGGGTGACTGCTCAGGGCATGAAGAAGAGTGTTGCCTGCGGTGATTTTGCGGTGAAGGATAGTCTGGATTCTGTTTCCCACAACCAGTACTTTGGTGTCTAAGTAGTCCACCTCATTTCTGCTGATGGTACTGGTAAATGTGAGATTCTTGTCATTCTGGTTCAGGGAATCGATGAAGTGGCAAAGATCGTCTTCCTCCCCTTGCCAGATAACAAAAATGTCATCAATATACCTGAGCCATAACTTGACTTTCATGAAGGTATCATGAAGGTTGACATTGTGATTATTATCTTCTTCCCATGCTCCCATGAAAAGGTTAGCGAAACTGGGCGCGAAGCATGTACCCATCGCGGTACCCAGTTCTTGTTTGTACATGTCATCATTGAATAAGAAAAAATTGTTATTCAGGCAGAATCTGATCATATCCAGAATCATGTTAGTATGTCCCAAAAACCTAATGTTTCTACGTTTAAGGAACCGTGCACATGCCTGTGCTCCCTGTTCGTGATCGATTACCGTAAATAGTGAATTTACATCTAAAGTCACTAATATACAGTTCTCCATCCATGTAAAATTATCGATTTTGCTAAGAAAATCCTTTGTGTCTCTTACATATGAAGGTAACATAGATACAAAATCCCTCAAATAGTGATCCACATATCGTGAGATATTCTCCAAAACACATCCTCTAGGTTGGCTATGAAAGAATTAGCAACAGACGACAATATTATTGTGAGACCCGCTGATAAAGGGGGGAATATTGTAATTATGACCAAAGAAATGTATATAAATGAAGCCACACGGCAACTTAATGACAACACTACATACACACACTCAACTCGAATAGAATATAACAAAAGTATCATGAACATCTGGGAGAAATTAAATGAATGGAAGGACAAAGGGTTGACTGAATGGGAAGAATATTGTTTTCTCAAAAAAGACAACCCCATCCTGCCGGTTATGTACCTTCTACCCAAGATACTTAAAAGTATAGAAAATCCACCGGGTAGACCCATAATCTCTTCTAGAGGATGTGTTTTGGAGAATATCTCACAATATGTGGATCACTATTTGAGGGATTTTGTATCTATGTTACCTTCATATGTAAGAGACACAAAGGATTTTCTTAGCAAAATCGATAATTTTACATGGATGGAGAACTGTATATTAGTGACTTTAGATATAAATTCACTATATACGGTAATCGATCAAGAAAAGGGAGTACAGGCATGTGCACGGTTCCTTAAACGTAGAAACATTAGGTTTTTGGGACATACTAACATGATTCTGGATATGATCAGATTCTGCCTGAACAACAATTTTTTCTTATTCAATGATGACATGTACAAACAAGAACTGGGTACCGCGATGGGTACATGCTTCGCGCCCAGTTTCGCTAACCTTTTCATGGGAGCATGGGAAGAAGATAATAATCACAATGTCAACCTTCATGATACCTTCATGAAAGTCAAGTTATGGCTCAGGTATATTGATGACATTTTTGTTATCTGGCAAGGGGAGGAAGACGATCTTTGCCACTTCATCGATTCCCTGAACCAGAATGACAAGAATCTCACATTTACCAGTACCATCAGCAGAAATGAGGTGGACTACTTAGACACCAAAGTACTGGTTGTGGGAAACAGAATCCAGACTATCCTTCACCGCAAAATCACCGCAGGCAACACTCTTCTTCATGCCCTGAGCAGTCACCCGGACAATCTTAAATGGAGTATACCATACGGAGAACTGCTCAGGGCAAAAAGAAATTGCAGTACCCTGAATGATTACTTAAAGGAAGAGAAGGTGATGATCAAAAGGTTCAGGGAGAGAGGCTATCCACCTTGGGTACTCAAAAGGGCGATAGAAAGGATATCCAAGACTGAGAGGAGCAGATTACTGGATACGGCATCTGAGATGCCCATGGAAAAGGAAGAATCTAATGAAACACGCATGATTCTCACCTATAATGGCAATTCCGATCAAGTACGTAAGATCATCGTTCAAAATTGGAAAATACTGAAAGATGACCCTATAATAGGAGGGGGACTACCTGACAGACCCAGTATAACCTTCAGAAGGGGACGCAATCTCAGAGACATGTTAGTACAGAGTGACGTATCAGTCACCACGAACACTAGAGGCATCAACCTTAAGGGCTTTTTTCCATGCGGCCACTGTAAGGCATGTGCAAATAGCCAGATGATCAAGGAATTTTGGAACACCAGCACCAATACGATGATCAGTATAGATCAATTTTTAACATGCAACAGTACATTTGTCATCTATGTATTGGAGTGTCCTTGCAAATTAAGGTACGTGGGCAGTACGACACACATGGTGAAAAAACGCATTCTAGAGCACTTGAGGGCGATTACAAATAAGGATAAACAATATCCCATCGCCAGACATTTTGAAAAATACCATTTCTCAGACTGCACCAAACTCTCCTATTATGGCATAGAACAGGTCATACCCAAGAAGAGGGGGGCAATCGTACCCTGAGACTCAGACAACATGAATCCAGACACATTATAGGCATGTGCACAAGATTTCCTAATGGACATAACCTGGACGAAGAAATGGCAATCCATTTACAAACTGAATAAGAAATCTAGTCCGAGACCTTTTTAGTCCTATTGAGAATAATTGTACGGTTTTAAATATGCTTTTTAGCTCTGTTTTTCATCTGTGCTTTGATCACAAGATGTATAATGGTCTGTAACACACACATGTTATTGACAATAGAATTCTCTCTTTTATCTCTCCAACAGGAGGAAAGGAAGGGAACATGTCTTCACCCAATGACAATGGTATCCCTACCCTTTTCTTCATATACCTTCCAGACATTCTGCGAGATACAGATAAGAACTTGGAGATATTATTATTTTTTGGTTTATTGTGATAATTTTGTTGATTTATTTCATATTCACTTTTGTATTGAAATTTGCATCGTGGATTACAAATTGGGGATGGTAGACACATAGTTTGTAATGAGACACAGGGGGAAAGCAAAATTTAAAGCAAAGACAGACCATGACAAGCACACATTGAGTTCTCGGGCACTATGCCTGATACTATACGAAGATAGCACTGCAATGTGTATAACAGTACTGTAGATGTTTACAATGTGCCAATTCTGAAACGTAGTATTCTATGCAACGACAATGCAACAATACTTTGCATTACACACTTTGGCCTGATAACATGAGTTATCTAGTGACACTATTTGTTGGTGAATATGACGAGAAATATGGTACTAAATCTATTTTTAAGCACAATTTGCCATTTTTAGAGAATGCATTAAGACGAGTTGACAATACTGAGTAGGCATTATTTATATCACATTGCCACTTGATCATGATGTTATGAAACACGACATGTGATTTGCCATTATAATCAACTTGTTACCGATAATGAACAAATTGACACTGTTTATCGTGCACTATTTACGAATACGAGCAGTCTGGCTAATACATATTAGACATCAGAAGATGGCGTTACTTAACAATGAACTTCTGACACAGTACTGTGAGTCCGTCAACTCTGTCCATGACCTCATGTGAAAAAGTATGTAATATAATGCTGTGTGAACAAGCCCGTTCACGGGTGAAACGCGTCACGGCGGGTTTATGGAATTAATAAACCCCCTCATGGTTACTCTACTCTGATAATCTTGGTGTGTTTTTGGTCTACGAGCGCGAATGGAACTCCGTTTGTGTGGAATATTGGATTACCGGTTTTTCTCCACCGGCTTCGCGCCACCCCTCAAAGGGCTTGAACTTCGGTAGGAGGCTGCTTTGAACCATATATATATATGTGTATATATATATATATTATCTACTGGCGGTCGCCAGTAGATAGTTATAGTTAGGACCGTGTTTCCATAGGAAATCTCAAAATTCTATTTTGAATAACTTTGGCGCCGGTTGACGAATCCTCGTGAAATTTTCAAAACTAGTGGGGCGCTCCGCTCAGCTCCTACCCTGAAAGTCTCGGGGTGATACGTCAAGCGGGGCTGAGAAAAAAGGGGGGTCCCAAAACGTGTTTTCCCCATGCATTTTTCCATAGGACCTTTAGTCCGAGCTACAGCCCGAACGGCTGAACAGAATTACTTGAAATTTGGCAGAGAGGTAGTCCTCAGGTCAAGGATGTGCCTTTTGTAGGTCTGGTGTAAATCTGTTCAGTAGTTCCTGAGAAAATAGCATTTAAATCAATATATATATCTGTAAGCGCGCTCCGTGCGCTTACGGTAAGCTTACCGTATGCGTACGGTGCCGTGCACGAGCTCAATTCTGATTGGTTGTCACATGACTGTAAACATTCGAATCGGACGAAATCAGGAAGTGTCGGCCGCCATTTCGTGTGTTTCACACAGAAAAAAAAAGGGAGATAACGTGAAAAGGGGGCAAGGAAGAGAGTTACAGACCCCCTAACATTTGAAAGGGGGTCAAAGAAGGACACAAAAGTACAAAAAATACATTTATTAATTTAAAAAAAAAATCACGGAGTATGCGTACGGTAAGCTTACCGTACGCGTACGGCAGAAAAAAAAACAAAAAAATAAATAAAATTCAGATTTAAGTGTTTAGATATTAGGGGGCTCTAAAAAGAGCCGTTGTGTTTATGAAGTGATTTTTTAGTGGTACCTACAAGTAAGTACCGATGCAGAGTCTAAGGTTCAAGAGGAAGACTCTGTTCCCTTCATCAGTGAAGTGTACACCATCTCCTCTATAAATGTCTTGCATGTTGTAACGCAAGTTGTTGTGGTAAATGGAACCCATACCATAGTCTCGGAGGAAAGCAGAAACAGATTTGTTGACGTGCTTTCTTGCTTTGTCAATCTGTGGACAAAATTGATTGGACCAGTTCCATTTTTGCCTTTGGCATATGTTAGAATACGCAAAGGCAGTTTTAGGGAAAAGTGAAAACAGTTGTGCAAAGGTCTCCTTCATAAACATTTCCAGATCTACCCCAGTCAAAGTGCCTAGGTCATTGCCACCACAGTGCACAATTATGAGGTCAGGGTGTTGGATTTGCATGAAGGATTTCACCAATGGCATCAATTGGTGCCACTTTAACCCTCTCTGACCAATCCATTTAATGTCTACATTTGGCAAAGCAAGGTCTCTCACCATACCTGTTTTCTCTGCATACTTTTCACTCCAGAAGACATAGCTGTGCCCTACAATCCACACTGTGAACATCTTCCAAGCAGATCTGGATGCACTCAGGAGGTGTATTTCAGTAGAATGGGAAAAAGAAATGAAAGACAGTTTGGAAATGGAGGCATACATATTTTTTTAAAATAAAAAGAACTCATTGGCTGTTTCATACCATTCCACACTAAAAACTAGGCTGTATGTGTAAATTTATAGAAGCATGTTTTGTATTGGTACAGAAAAATGTGTTACCAAAGAACAATACTATGGATTTGCTGTTAGGTTAGAAAAGTCAAGCACTCTTGCTCTTTGGAAATGAAACATTGTGTGGTGAACTTCTGACCTGACTCCACACAGCAGTGTTCCATGAGCTGTTGCTATGGTAGCAGGCAGAAGTCAAGTTGGGGGAAGGGTACTTTTGGAAAAGGGTTGGTTTTCAACCAATAGAAATGTGTGAATACATTTGAAAAAAAGGGGGAAGCACTGAGATTTGAAATTACCATGTATATGTGTGGAAAAAGATAGGGAAACATTGCCATTATCTGGTTCTGCTGAGAGGAGAGAGGTGTACAGAACAGAGATCCTGGCTCTGATAATCTGCTGTTTGAGTGCTACATTTCTTTCACAACTAACTAATTTTAAAGGTGAGTTATGAGTTTGAGAGGGGATGTATGTGGTAAATTTAGAAATGAATAATAGAATTGGAATTCATGACTGTGTGCAAAGAGGAATTGTTAACAGAGATTTATTGCGTATTACTCTGGTAATTTTAGATTTGCATTAGTAGGAAAGGGGCAGCTATTTTTCTGCAGAAGCAGACTCTTAGCACACACCCAGCTGCTTATCCTGTAGAATCATGCTGAGTATTCACAAGTGAGTGGTGTTTGAGGTTGCAGTGAGTAATGCAAATACATTCAACATCACTAAGGCTGGTTGCCTTTGCTGGAGTGTAGTCATTCACCCAGGTTACACATGTTCCTGGTCTCAAAAAGCTGTTTGGACATGTGCTGTTTTCAGATTCTGAAAAGTGGAATGAAAATGTGTCAGACTGTAAAAGTACTTATCACTTGCTAAAAAAAGAGAAGTAAGAGTGCTTTCAAATTGGCAAAGAAATTTCGTTTTCTGCCTAATATCAAACCATGACTCTGTGTGCAAAGAGGAATTGTTGTCAGAGATTTATTGCGTATTACTCTGGTAATTTTAGATTTGCATTAGTAGTAAAGGGGCAGCTATTTTTCTGCAGAAGCAGACTCTTAGCACACACCCAGCTGCTTATCCTTTAGAATCATGCATAGTATTCACAACTGAGTGGTGTTTGAGGTTGCAGTGAGTAATGCAAATACATTCAACATCACTAAGGCTGGTTGCCTTTGCTGGAGTGTAGTCATTCACCCAGGTTACACATGTTCCTGGTCTCAAAAAGCTGTTTGGACATGTGCTGTTTTCAGATTCTGAAAAGTGGATTGAAAATGTGTCAGACTGTAAAAGTACTTATCACTTGCCAAAAAAAGAGTAGTAAGTGTGCTTTCAAATTGGCAAAGAAATTTCGTTTTCTGCCTAATATCACACCATGACTCTGTGTGCAAAGAGGGATTGTTGTCAGAGATTTATTGCGTATTACACTGGTAATTTTAGATTTGCATTAGTAGGAAAGGGGCAGCTATTTTTCTGCAGAAGCAGACTCTTAGCACACACCCAGCTGCTTATCCTGTAGAATCATGCTGAGTATTCACAAGTGAGTGGTGTTTGAGGTTGCAGTGAGTAATGCAAATACATTCAACATCACTAAGGCTGGTTGCCTTTGCTGGAGTGTAGTCATTCACCCAGGTTACACATGTTCCTGGTCTCAAAAAGCTGTTTGGACATGTGCTGTTTTCAGAATCTGAAAAGTGGATTGAAAATGTGTCAGACTGTAAAAGTACTTATCACTTGCCAAAAAAAGAGTAGTAAGTGTGCTTTCAAATTGGCAAAGAAATTTCGTTTTCTGCCTAATATCAAACCATGACTCTGTGTGCAAAGAGGAATTGTTGTCAGAGATTTATTGCGTATTACTCTGGTAATTTTAGATTTGCATTAGTAGGAAAGGGGCAGCTATTTTTCTGCAGAAGCAGACTCTTAGCACACACCCAGCTGCTTATCCTGTAGAATCATGCATAGTATTCACAACTGAGTGGTGTTTGAGGTTGCAGTGAGTAATGCAAATACATTCAACATTTCTAAGGCTGGTTGCCTTTGCTGGAGTGTAGTCATTCACCCAGGTTACACATGTTCCTGGTCTCAAAAAGCTGTTTGGACATGTGCTGTTTTCAGAATCTGAAAAGTGGATTGAAAATGTGTCAGACTGTAAAAGTACTTATCACTTGCCAAAAAAAGAGTAGTAAGTGTGCTTTCAAATTGGCAAAGAAATTTCGTTTTCTGCCTAATATCACACCATGACTCTGTGTGCAAAGAGGGATTGTTGTCAGAGATTTATTGCGTATTACACTGGTAATTTTAGATTTGCATTAGTAGGAAAGGGGCAGCTATTTTTCTGCAGAAGCAGACTCTTAGCACACACCCAGCTGCTTATCCTGTAGAATCATGCTGAGTATTCACAAGTGAGTGGTGTTTGAGGTTGCAGTGAGTAATGCAAATACATTCAACATCACTAAGGCTGGTTGCCTTTGCTGGAGTGTAGTCATTCACCCAGGTTACACATGTTCCTGGTCTCAAAAAGCTGTTTGGACATGTGCTGTTTTCAGAATCTGAAAAGTGGATTGAAAATGTGTCAGACTGTAAAAGTACTTATCACTTGCCAAAAAAAGAGTAGTAAGTGTGCTTTCAAATTGGCAAAGAAATTTCGTTTTCTGCCTAATATCAAACCATGACTCTGTGTGCAAAGAGGAATTGTTGTCAGAGATTTATTGCGTATTACACTGGTAATTTTAGATTTGCATTAGTAGGAAAGGGGCAGCTATTTTTCTGCAGAAGTAGACTCTTAGCACACACCCAGCTGCTTATCCTGTAGAATCATGCTGAGTATTCACAAGTGAGTGGTGTTTGAGGTTGCAGTGAGTAATGCAAATACATTCAACATCACTAAGGCTGGTTGCCTTTGCTGGAGTGTAGTCATTCACCCAGGTTACACATGTTCCTGGTCTCAAAAAGCTGTTTGGACATGTGCTGTTTTCAGAATCTGAAAAGTGGATTGAAAATGTGTCAGACTGTAAAAGTACTTATCACTTGCCAAAAAAAGAGTAGTAAGTGTGCTTTCAAATTGGCAAAGAAATGTTGTTTTCTGCCTAATATCACACCACGACTCTGTGTGCACACAGGAATTGTTTTTAGATATTTAATTTGTAATGGTTTTATTGTGATTTTCACTTGTAGGAAAGGGGTACATAGTATTTTAAGATTTGAAAAGATCATAAAAAATATAGTAATATATTCAAATAAAATAAAGGAATTTTTTTTTAGTTTCTTTCAGGTATTGCTGAAGAGCAGTGAACAAAATTTAAAATGCCTACAAAATCCAGACTAAGGAAAAACCAGAAAAAAATCTATATTTGAAGACAACTGGAGGACCTAAGTTAGTTGAAGATGCTCATGTTGGGAAAAAGAGAAAGTCTTCTGGTAAGCAGACAAAAGATTTTTTTTTAAATATATAATAGGCAAGATGGCGGCCGGTGCCTCGGTCGAGTGAGTCGGACCTGTACTCTCCGCGGTGATCCCCCCCCATTGACAGGGCCACGAAGATGCCGTCAGCACAGAAGTCTTGATTGCAAGACGTGATACCGCAACCAGCAACCTGTAGCCTGTGACAGAAGAGAGAGGAGGTGTCTGTTTGTAGCTGGGTTTCCCTCCGGTGATGAGCATACTTACGGCGGCGTCCGCAGTGAACTGGGCGCGTGGAGGAGGTTGGCGTTTCTGTCCTCTGTACCGGGGAAGCTGGCGCTCGCTCCTTGTTCTGGCCTTGACAGTCGGTGGGCCCCCTCAGGCTACTGCAGGAATGCCGCCGAAGGTAGCTTCCAAGGTTTTAAATAAGAATCCAAAACCCCGAGGCGGAAAGCAAGCAGTGGATTCTTCAGCCGGTGGTCAGATGAAGGTAACGGCGGTGGCGGGCATCGGGTTAAACGATGGCTTGGGCTCAGGTTCTCCGTCCTGCTTTAAGACCCCTTCGGGTAAATCTTCTTCTGCTATTCCGCCTGCCTCCAGACAAACAGCTCCTTTGTTCAATAAACGAGCAACCAAAGATACGATACAGCCTGTGACTAGATCGGCTGACGGTGGGATACAACAGACTTTGGACGCAGCTCTTCGTGTCATTCCGGAGGGAGATAACTTGGCGGACAAGATGGGAGCAACATCGGTGAGCCTTAGTAATCAGTGTAATCACTCAGCGATAGGAAACGCTCCAGTTGTGGATGTTGAGTTTTCAAATGTGTTGGATGGCTCAACAGGATGCATGCTGGGAGTTGAAGTTCTTTCTTCTAAACCCAAGGATTTATTAAAAACAGTGGCAGCTCAAGATGGTCCAGGTATTGAGCAGGTTGGGTCTAACCCCGATAGTGACCTAGTTGATAACTTTTTCTCTTTATCAGATGGGTCTTCCTCATCGGATGATGATGTGACCAGCAAGGATTGGGCGGAGTACGAGCAGGGAGAAATAGATGATTGTATATCAGGCGGATATATGAATTTGGGCCCCGGTGGTACCGTTCGGAAAAATAATAACAAGATTTTTAGTGGAGAGGGGAAGGGTCTAGGGACCACTCTACTGGATAACATTCCTAATGCTGCTTCAGGGGAAAACTTGGCTTGGGATTATTCATTCTCCACCGCAAAGCTACCTACTTTAGACCATGACGGTTCTGGGAATCCTCCTATGCTCAACTCATCCGACTCTCCCGAACCTATCACGCTGGAAATGATTTACGAGACGATGATCTCACATAGAGCAGAGACTAGGCTTGAGAATGCCAGAACACAGAGCGCCTGTCGCAAATTACAAAACGCCATCAGACGTATAAACAAATCAAGCACTGAGATAGGTATTAGAGTTAACGAAACCGAAAACCGTATCTCAGCCCTGGAGGATGAACTATCAACGCAGAAAGATATGGTGTCTACACTAAAAAAGCAAAAAGATGATGTTACATGGAAACTATCCGATCTTGAAAATCAAATGCGACGGAACAATTTACGCGTTTTGGGTATTCCGGAGGGGACAGAGCGAGATGATCCGAGACAATTTATTATTCAATTATTTACAGAGGCCTTTCCTGAGCTTTCCCAGTGGGACTGGGGGGATAGAGATTCAGAGAGCCCACCGATTCCCCATCCACAGAAAACAACAAGCTACACACTCAGGATCGGAATCTGTATATCCTCGTGCTATCTTGATCTCAGTCAATAATTTCTTAGCAAGAGAAGCTGTCTATGATCTGGCGCGCCCTAACCGTAAGAGATTGGCTAAAGGGATTCATTTTTTTGTAAGACCAGACTTTGCGCATGAAACTGTGTCCCGCAGATGGCACCTTCGCCAACTAATACCTATGTTTCAAGCGAAAGGTGCACAGGTGTTCTTAATGAACCCCGCAAAGTTAAAGGTTGTGGTTCAGGGCCGAAACAGTTTCTTTTTCTCAGAAGTATCGGCCAAGGAATATTTGCAACAGCTGGCGCCTGTGAGCGGAGCGGAAGATACTAATGTGGCTTAGAGGTGGCAATTGTGTCTTAGTTATGCTTTTTTTTTGGGTCTGGGATACCGCGGGTGAGTCGTTCCGCTCCCCATCACCAGGACCTTGGTCCTATTACCTCACTATTGGGAGGGTGGGGTGGGTGGGGGGCGTGCAGAGGGTGGGGTGGTGGGGGTTGGTTGGGTGTGGTGGGGGAGGGGAGGTACAAAAAGAAAAAATATGTTCCACAATTGTTTGATTTTTTTTCTGTGCTATTTTTTTCTGTGTGATGTACTTATGAGTGGGCTTCGAAATTTTGAATTTAATGGCTAATTTGAATTTAAAAATTGTAACTTACAACGTTTGCGGCCTCAATAATTTTGAGAAACGAAGGAAGATGCAAATGGAACTAAACCTAATTAACCCTGATATTGTTTGTATTCAGGAAACACATATTTCGTGGTCGGTACGCCAGAAGTTAGATGATTTGGGATATGTTACTCTGGTAGCCTCTAAACAATTAGATACAAAGCGGGGGGTGGCCATACTGGCCCGCCCCTCGTTAGTTAAAACTGAGAGGTTTTTGGCAGATATACACGGCCGATGGGCTATTCTTGATTGTTTAGTCAAAGATATACGGTTTACTCTTTGTAATATTTACGGATCTAACCTTGATGAGGCTAATGTTTTTGATTTTTTAAATGGTGAGCTTGCTTCATGGCCCGCACCTGTTGTGTGTTGTGGAGATCTTAATATCCATTTGGATAGTGATTGTGATTGGACAAGCCCTACTTCCTGGATATATAGGGGTCGTAAACCTAAGGTTTTTCAGGCTTTAAAGAACCTGATGGCTGATCATGGCCTGGTCGATGGGTGGAATTTTTTATACCCACAGACACCTGGCTATACTTTTTTTTCTTCACCACACACCAAATTATTTCGGTTGGATTATTTCATTATTCCTGTTGCCTGGGCTGCCTGTAGCCAAATTCAAATTCATCCTAGGCTTCTATCCGACCATGCTCCTGTTGCTATCTCTTTTTCTAACGTGGCTATTTCAAGACAGAGCAAGACTTTCACCTTTGATAGGAAATTACTACATGATATCTTATTTGTGAAGCATATGAAAAAGTGGATCCCGGACTTTTTCCATCTTAACCGTGGTTCAGCTGAACCCGCGGTAGTCTGGGATTCCTTTAAGGCATGTTTTAGAGGTGAGGTCCTTAGTTATGCCCTACATGCACAAAGACTACGCAAACAAAATTTGATGCAGCTATTTAATCATTTACGGAATGCTGAATTGGATCTTATAGCTCAATTACAGGTAGATGACGATCCTAAGGATAGCCTAGATAGATTAGCTTGCTGTAAAGCTAAGATCAATCTTGTATGGGCCCAGGAGATTTCGCTTAAATATCACCTCTATAGGAAACAGTTATATGAGTTTGGGGAATCTGCAGGGAGATGTTTAGCTCAAAGGATTCGGGCAAAAAAACAAATATCTAAAATAGATTCTATTTACAATGATCAACAGGTATTAGTCTATGAACCCCTGGCCATCATGAAAGTATTTCATCAATTTTACACTGATTTGTATAGCCAATCGGATGATGGTAACCTTCCACCCGATTTGGGACTACCTGCATTAGATTGGGATAGGCTTGATTCTGTGGCGGCAGCAAGACTGGATCTGCCTTTTACCGCTAAAGAAATTGAAGGTGCATTATTTAAACTTTCTTCGGGTAAGGCAGCCGGGCCAGACTCTCTTCCATCAGAGATTTATAAGACCTTTTATCAAGAGCTTCGTGAGGATTTATTGATCACTTTCCAAGCAGCTAGATTGGGATCTCCCCCCCAGTCATGGGATGCTGCCCATGTAGTTATATTTCCAAAGAAGGGGAAACCTCCTGATCAACCAGGTTCATACCGCCCAATATCGCTGGTTAATTGTGACGGTAAATTGTATGCTAAATTATTGGCAAACCGTATGGCTCCGCTAGTTGCGGGCTTGGTATCGCCACAGCAACATGGTTTTGTGCCAGGGCGGGGGACGGTCGATCACATTAACCGGGTCATAGCACTTCTCGACGCCGCGCAGGTTGACTCCAGATTTCTGGGTCTCGTCCTGCTCGACGCCGAGAAGGCTTTTGACCGCGTGTCATGGAGTTTCTTATGGGAGGTTATGGTACGCTCAGGGTTTAACCCAGGCTTTCTTCGGGCTCTTCAAATTTTTTATCGGTCCCCTACCGCAAGGATATGTGCTATGGGTCTTAAATCGGAAGAGGTTCAGATCCATAGAGGGACCCGGCAAGGCTGCCCCTGTTCCCCTATTCTTTTTGCTTTTTATATTAATCCCTTCATTAGAATGCTCGATCTTAATTCACAAATTCCCCCCTATATTGCTCACGGCACGAAGTATAGTGTTCTCGCTTACGCAGATGATATAGCTGTCATCACGTCTGATTTAAATACTGCTATACCTACTATAGAGCAATTAGCGGACTGTTTTGGCAGATATTCTGGATATAAACTTAACAAAGCTAAGACCCAATGCTTATGTACGGACCAAACGGTAGCTTCTGATAGTAGGATCGTGGAAGAAGTGGTTTACTTGGGCATTAAAATCAGGCCTAAGTTGGAGGATCTTATCAATGTTAATTGGATTGATATACTAGATAAAACCAAACATGCACTGGAGTCATGGCAGAGTCTCCATTTAACTCTGGTTGGTAGAGCTAATTTACTTAAAATGATCATACTTCCCAGAGTACTCTATTTTTTTCGTGCTGTTCCCCTTTTGATACCTGGATGTCAGATTCGCCAATTACAATCGGTCTGTGAAAAATACCTCTGGGCCCCAGGAAAAATTCGTAGAGCTTCTCGCTTTATGACACTGCCACCTGCTCGTGGGGGGTGGGGTGTTCCGGATTTTGCTCTTTATCAGATCTCATGTTTACTTCTAAGGATGCGTATCCTCCTGACCGGAGAGGAATTGTCTAATGTGGCAGAAACACCATCAATTTATCAAATTACGCTGGGCTCAATTGCAAAAAAATGTTTGATCTCTAATATTGATGGTAGCTACTATAAGCGTACCCGGTTTAAAACTATTATTTCGGCTTACAATGTGTGGAGATCTGTTCGTAAAATGTGTAACATACCCAAATTTCTGATATATACTCCCCTTAGGGCACCTTATCTACTACCGTCTATTTTTGGTGATTCAGTCGCACGAGGCTGGTACTCTAAGGGGATTACATGTCTAGGTGATTTTGTTTCTGACGAGGGTGCTCTTCTTTCTTTTGATACATTAAGACAGCAATTTGATTTATCCAATACTCAATTCTTTAAATATTTACAGATACGCGATTTTCTTTCTAAACACACCACGTCCCTGTCTTCAATCCGTATCATAGATGTTATTAGATTGCAAGCACCTATCGGAATTATTTATAAGGAGCTTATAGCACATCGTAAAGATGATATCCACATAACTAACGCGAAATGGTCATCTCGGCTTCTATCCACATCTATTAATATACAAGAATCTATAAAAATGGCCCATATGTGTTGTACTCTGCGTCATTGAAGGCTCAGTTATATAAAACTATTTTTAATTTATACCGCACTCCTGCGGTGATGATGAAATGGGGTAGCTCTTCTCTATACTCTAACTCCGGCTGTAAAGCTAGTAAGCTGACATAGTACATGTGTTTTATACTTGTCCCTCTTTAACACCTTTTTTTAATCAAATTTCCAGATTTTTGGGGTATGTGCTTGGTAAATCGGTATCACTGTCATCGAATTTAATCTTATTGGGTATTGGGGAAGAAGCTACCCAAGGACACCCCCTGTATGAGTTTCGTTTTTTTCTTTTCATTATAGCCGCTATGATACGTTTATCAATAGCAACAGCATGGTTACAACCACAACCCCCGAGCTTTGATAGATGGCGCTCTAAATTACTTAATATGTATAACCTGGAAACTAGTCTGTATATGTTGAAAAAACCACGTAAGAGACGATTTGGTCTTATTATTTGGCGCCCGCTAAAAGATTATTTTGATTTGTAAATAACGGTGTTTGGCTCCGCTATATATCATAACCATGTGTAACTATTTCTTTTCGGTTTTCATGATTGTCTGTTAATTGTTAATGTATGATTTTTGTGGAACAATAATAAAAAAAAAAAATATCTTCAAAAAAAGGAAAAATGTAAAAAATGTCTGTACTGGAAATAATGTTTTAAATAGAAAACAACAGGAAAAAATTGAGCATTTAGTAAATGCAAATATACCTTCAGAAACAATAAAAATTTACTTAAAAAGAAAAACAGCGTTTAAAGAGATTCGTAGAAAAATGTTTCAGAGAAGAGTTATGTCCAATTTGATAAAGGATGTGAAGAAATATAAGAAAAAAGCAACATTTTATAAGAGAAAAAAAGAAATTGAAGCCATTGTAGCAAAGGCTTTAGGATTAAAAAGGAAACTATTCATTTAAATTTTGAACAGGATGAGTACATTAGATAAAATGGTCAATGTAGTGAAATCACAAAGCAAAAGGAAAAGACTAGTGAAAAGAACAAACTTTTGTAAAGTGTTTTTAGGAGAATGGATGCATAGTTCAAGTAGTGAACCTTTTTTTAATGAAGAGAGTTATCTTCAAAGTAATAGTTTGCTGCATGCAGTTGACACCAGAGGTCGTGCTTATGAAGTGAAAAATGGTTGTATAATGGAGAAGGAGAAAATGGTTCCAAGAGATGAGGAACAAGTGATGGCGGATGAGGTTATGGGGAGACGTCCTAAAGGCCCAGTGTATACTTGGAATTGTAGTAGTATTTGCACTGTGCGTCAGGAATCTATTGATAAATTTCGTGAGTTTCTAAGAGAATATAGTAAAAAAAAGTGTTAAACAGAAGATTAAGGTGCTTCAAAGTCTAGATCCATGCAGAGTGAGAGAGAATACTGGTTCGCAAGGACACTCTCTGGCTTGTCTATCTAGGAAAGTGTGTCAAAGTGTTTTTCACCATTTTAGGATGCTGGCAGTTCAACATACTGAAATGAGAAAGTTTGTGAGACGATTGTAATTTGCTAAAAGTCCAGCAGTAAAGTTAGATGAATTGAATAGGGCTCTGTTCCGTGGATCGGTATCAGATGTAGAGAAGGTTACTGATGAAATTCAGTTTAGTTACTTTGGTCCAGAACAAGAGAGTGCAGGTAATGACACAGTAATTGAAGAAAATGTGGAAGAGAATGTAGAACCCTCTGTAAGTAAGAAATGTGATGATCAAATGACAAAATTTGCTATAATCTCTAATGAAAGACCAAATATTACTTGTATTTGTTGCCGCAGAACTCATTATAGAAATCAAACCAGGAATGTTGATCTCTACAGAAAAAGTGAAAATGAAGATAATTATAAGTGGAAGGATTTTGCAACATATATATTTCTTGAAAATTGTTTTGAATTGGGTGAAGATCAGCGTATTTGTAAATACTGTTATAATAAGTTAGAAGAAAATAGAATGCCGACCAGAGCTGTAAATAATAATTTAGAATTGGATGCTATTCCTGCCGAACTTTCTGAATTAAATACATATGAGTCTATACTCATTCAATGTGTTCATCCGTTCCAGACCATAGTACGTATGGAGCCCAAACTGGTAAATTACCTCCTTCAGATTTACTGAGAGGTTTAAAAGGTAGAGTGGTGTATCTGCCCTTGGATTTGAAAAAAAATATGGAAACTATTGATGCAGATACTTTGGAAACTGAACCATTAGTTATTCTGGTTAATGGTGTACCTACAAAGAATAAGAAGATTTGGCAGGAGCTGGTAGATGTACGGAAAGTACAAAGAGCAAATTTGTATTTGAAAAGGAATAATAAATGGTATGAATCAATTTATATAGATGAAGAAGAAGAAGATTTACAAGAAGACACAGAAACACCAACTGGACAAATTGAAAAAGTGGACAAGTCAAAGGAAGAAGAAATTTATGAACATTTTAGCATACATCCTCTTCATTCAAAAGAAGTTATGGGAGACACTATTGATCTGTTCCAGATGAAGAAAGCAAAAGGAACTCCCGTGAGTGTATGGGAGGAGAGCTTGGAAGCTCGATGTTTTCCCCAGCTGTTTCCTACAGGAAAAGGAGGACGATACGATGAACGTCCAGAACAGATTCCAGCTTCTGAGTATCGGACTACAAGACTATATGCAGAAGATCCAAGATTTCGACAAAGTATTCCTTATTTGTTCCATCTTTTATTTGAAAGCGACTTGTCTGCATTATCTTATGCAGTAAATCACATTTTAAAAAGTGGAGTACATTTACAAAATGTGTCTGCTAAGGATTTTATGGAGAAAGTGCAGCACCGAGATGATCATTTGGAAACACAACTGATCAATCTGATGGCTTGTCAGCGTGGGACAAATGAATATTGGTACCGACACCATGGTGAATTGAAATGCATGTTACGGAATTTAGGAACTCCTACATGGTTCCTAACCCTAAGCTGTGCCGAGTACGCTTGGGATGATTTACTGGATTTTCTACGAGAGGCAAATTCAAACATTAAAAACATCGAATACAAGACAGCAGGAGAACTGTGCTCATTGGATCCAGTTAATGTTTGCAGATATTTCAATCATAGATTTGAGGCTATGATGTCCTTCATCTGCAATAAAAAAAATCCACCTCTTGGAGAAGTTGTGGATTTCTTTTGGAGAAAAGAGTACCACGCCAGAGGTGCTCCTCATATTCATATGCTGTTGTGGATCAAGGATGCTCCAAAATTAGGAACAGATGCTGATGAAGCAGTGTTATCTTTCATTGAAGAATATGCAACATGTGCTATACCTAAAAAGCACAGAAGAGAAAAAGTTAAAGGAGCAAGTTTTACGTTTCCAAAGTCATCGGTGTGGAAAATACTGTCGACGGAAATACAAGACCAAAGATAAATTCTACACTAAATGTCGATTTGGATTTCCTAGACCTGTTCTTTCAAAAGGAAGAGTAAACAGTTTTATGTCAGCTGTGAGACATACTATTACAAGAAAATCACCTAAGAATACCTACAACCTAAAAAGAAAAGAAGAATCAAAAAATATAAATGACTACAACCCAGTCATTTTATCCATGTGGAATGCTAACATGGATATACAGTATGTAGCTGACAATTCCATTGCTGTTGCTCGATATGTAACATCTTACATTACTAAATCAGAAAAAACTGAATTGAAAGAAATGTGGGAAGAGATTTCTCACGAGAAGACTGTCAGTAAGAAGCTATACAGTTTCAGTTTAAAGATGTTATCGCATCGAGAAATTGGATCCTACGAATGTTCAGATAGGTTATCTTCTGCAAGTCTCTACTCGAAATCAAGAAGAATAATTTGGGCAAGTTTAGGCCTTGCAGCAATGAGAAATCGGGTACTGAAATCTGTGGGAGAAATTGAATATTTAGCACAGTTTGAACCTGGAAGTACAGACATTTTAAAAACAAACATGTTGGACACATATTACCCAAAAAGAAGTCATCACCTTGAAAACATGTGTCTCTATGAAGTGCTGCAGAACTTCATTTTTAAACGGAATGCCACAGAAGACATCAACAATGGAAAATATGAAGTCAGTGGTGAGGAAGGATGTTTGGTGAAGCAAACAAAAGGAAGTTTGATAAATCACCGGAAGCTGACTTGCGACACTACTGACAAAAAGGAATTTTACTACTTGGCACTTTTACAGCTGTTCAAACCATGGCGTTCAGAGGATGAACTACTTGGAGAATTCCAGAGCTATGAGGACTCATTTAATGCATGTAAAGATACGATTGAATGCAGTACTTTCACAAATTATGTCAAAATGTTAAATGAAGAAATTGAACAGGAAACTACAATTGCAGCTGAAGTAGCTAGAGACAGTTCTCAAGACAGCCAAAGTTCTGGAACGCTCAGTCAAGATCCCCTAGGACAACCAATCGTAGAAAATGAAGCTGCAATAGCTATGACTGAAGTGGAAACAGCTATGAATCAAGCTCAAGAAGAATTAATAGACTTACCAAATTTGGAAGAACAACTGAATGAAGAGCAGCAACAAATTTATGAAGAGATCAGAAACAAAATTGATCACGGATTACTTCATGAAAAAAAAGAATGCTCATGCACATCATTTCAACCAATCAGGATGTATGTAAGCGGACAAGCTGGAACTGGAAAAGGTTTCTTAATAAAAGTCATCAGAAGCTACCTACAGCAAAAAACGGATTCAACTTTGTCTTGTGTTGTTACTGCTCCAACTGGGTTAGCAGCATATAACATAAAAGGAATCACCTTACATCGTTTGCTAATGTTACCAGTGGAGCATGAGAACAAAATAGAATACCACAAGCTAACTGGAGAAGCATGCTTGGAAGTTTCAAGAGTATTGAAGAAGATGCAAGTTCTCATTATTGATGAGGTGAGCATGGTATCAAACTTAATGCTTGCCTTTGTGCATTTAAGAATGCAGCAAATTCTAAGGAGAGACTATGACATGTTATTTGGTGGAAAACATGTCATAGTTTTTGGGGATCTTCTACAGCTTACTCCAGTTAAAGGACAACCAGTGTTTAATACTGTGACACACGAAGACACAAAGAGGTCATTGGGAAGCATTGGTAATGCAAATATTTGGTCCTTCTTTGAGTACAAGGAACTTACTACTAATATGAGGCAAGCAAATGATGAAGAATATGGAAGTATTCTGAAAGATATCAGAATTGGACTACTCACTGAAGCTGGCACGAAAGCATTACAGAGTCGGTTGCTACATAATTTATTCCCAAAGGAAGAAATAGTTGCAGAGAAAATATACAAGAACATTGCAGAAAAGAAAAGTGTAATCTGCTTAATGCCAACTCCACGTGAATGCTCAATATTCCATGAGGAACTTTTGAAATTGGAAAAGGAAGTGATTAGGAAATTGGAAGCAGTGGACAAAATTCAGCATGAAAGAATTACTATTACATTAACAAGCAAACTGAAAAATAAATTGGATTCACTAGAGAAGAACATTTCCAAAACTGCTGGATTAGAAAAAAATCTATATGTTTGCATGAACTGTAGAGTATTTTTAAGGAGAAATTTGGATGTTGAAAAAGGTTTAGTGAATGGAGCTATGGGAAGAGTTGTGGGTTTTATTAATTACCAGAAAAAAGATGGAATTGAATGTTTAAAAATAAAATTTGATCAGATAGAAGAAGTTAAAGACATTTGTCGTTGTTCAGTTCGTTTCATGCTTGTGAAAGACTTATATGTACGTAGGAAGCAGTTTCCGTTTTCTTTAGCATATGCTGTAACTATTCACAAGTCTCAAGGATTGACTGTAGATTGTGCTTTTGTGAACATTGGATCAACTGTGTTCAAAGAAGGTATGGCTTATGTTGCTTTGTCACGAGTGAAAACATTATCTGGTTTATTTATGATAGACTTTGATGACTCAAAAGTTAGTGCAGATGAAAATTGTGTAAAGGAGTATAATAGATTAAGTAGAACCTATGCTCCTCATTTAGGTCAGTATCCTGTGTTGGAAAAACGTGTTGTTTCTCGAAAAAGAAGAATTGAGAATATCTGTAATGAGGATGTAGAGAAGAGAAAAAAAAAGAAGAGTGATGTAATTGCAAGCAAAAAGAAAAAGGAAAATGTTGAAGAGGTTGTTGGTTGTCATTTTGAAAATAGCTCTGGTGTCAACTGCTACCCTTATGTAGTGCTGAATGTTGTATTTCATCTTGAAAGTTTGCAAGAGCAGATAATAGTAAATCAGAGAAAAAGATTTTGTTCTGAGTTGAGTCTCCTTTTTGAAAAGCTGAGTAATGATAAAACTAAAATAGAAAGTGCTACTGAAATTAGAAAACTTTTAGATGTATGTTCAGGATGTACACAGTTTTCTCAAAATGTACAGCAAGATGCACAGGAATTCTTGATGTATTTTCTTCAGGTACTGGAAGAAGAAGGGGTACAAATAGAAAATATGTTTGGTCTCTCTTATAAATGGGAACATAGTTGTGAAAACTGTTTCAATACATGTGGCTCTAATGTTGATTCTGAAAGGTTTATTTATTTAACATTGCCAGAGAGTAAAACAGTCACTTTTGCTAAATTAGTTAAAGATGCTAATCATAGCATGGAATGCGGTGAGTGTAAATCTGACATGTTTTCAACGTTAATTTTAAAGGAATATGGACAGTATGTAATTTTAATGATGCAACGATGTAGAGCTGATGGTTCAAAATTGGATACTTTAATAAAGAAGTTTACAGGACAGCAATTATCAATTTCAGGAAAAACTTTTGTAACAGTTGCAATAATTTTCCATGATGGACCTACTGTAACTTCTGGTCATTACACAGTTTATCTAAAATGTAAAAAAGGCTGGGCAATGTGTAATGATTGTCAATTGGTTTTTAAGCAACTTTTGCCTTTTGATTTAGCAAATTCCTATCTAATCTTCCTGAAACCTAAATTTTAGAGAGAATTGGCAACATCTGTACAAAACAATTTTACTATTTTATTGGATTACCATTGGAATTTTCTAATAAAAAGATTTTTAAAATTACCATTTGGCCTAAAGGAAAGGTAACCAATTGTATTGTGGACTTATTTAATTCCTAATTAATCTTTCGGAAACCAAACTTTTAGAGAGAATCGGTAACATCTGTGCAAATTAAATTTTGGAATTTTATTGGATTACCATTGGAAATTTAATCAAAAAAGAATTTTAAATTTACCATTTGGCCTAAAGGAAAGGTAACCAGATGTATTGTGGAGTTATTTGAGATATATTATTTTTGTGACTATGCTTCTGTAACAAAATTGTCGGACGATATTTTTTAGAAATAGTTATTGTTATTAGATGATATTTTTTTTGAATATTTTGCATTTCTATAATGTTATGTTTAAGTGAGAAGAGATTCTGGGCTTTTTTAAAACAATCTTTGAGATTGTTATTTTTTTTTTGCCTGCTGTTAAGTGATGAATGCAATTGCTTTCACGATTTATAGTGAAATGCAATATATTCTGAAAACAGCAAAAAAATGGCAAAAAATTGTTTTTGGAAAATATGTAAATACGTGTACTGTATTATAAAATGTTTTATTAAATATTAATACTTTTTTCTTTTTTTTCAGATTGAGAAAGAAAATTTTCGAAAAATAAAACCATTTTTCAAGCAATTTAAATAAAATTTAAATTGATAATTAATTTTTTGGGTGGGTCAGGTAAGTCAGAAATTTGATGGTCCCTTTTTTCCACTTCTCCTCAAACAGATTTTCAGTATTTCATTATTAATCCCTCAAGGACCTTGCAATGTGGTAATTGTTTTTTAGTGTTTTTATAAAAAAAAAAAATACGCTTACTGTAAAAAAAATACGCGTACGGTAAAAAAAAAAAAAAAATTTTTAAAGAAAAAATTAAAAAAAGTTGAAAGGTAAGGTTTGCTCTTAAAAGAGCCGTTGTGTTCATACAGGGACAGAGGAAAGAAAGAATGGGAATATTAGCTGGTAGGACAAATGTGCTGGTCTATTCTGTTGTTAATTAGGGGAACACTGGTCTCCCCACGAACAATTAGACCATGGCAATTTGAGCACCGCATTGTAACCCTCGCAAATCGATGGTTAGTTTCCAGAGGACCAGAAAAAGGTGATTCTTCCCCCACAGATGAAGGGCTCAGCTGAGCTGCCGAAGATGGACTCGGCTGAGCTGCTGTGGATGTGCTCGGTCGACTTACTGAAGGGTTTGCTCCAGTATGTCGAGCATTTGTCCTAGGGTGTACATCTTCAAGGTGTCTTAACATAGAGTGATTCCCGAAGGAATACTTCTTGTTAGGATTACCTCTAGAAAGTACACGCTGGCAAAGCTTGCAAGTCACTAAAGCAGCATTTCCTTTTTTCTGGCCCTCAGGAAACGTAAAATACTCCCATATAAAAGAGCTCTTTTGTTTCCTCCTTCTCTGCATGATGGTGGTGCTGCTAGCCTCACTCTCAGAAGAGGAGTGCTGGTCTACCATCGTATCCCAAAGACAACTCAGCTCCTTCTCCTAAGGGATCACAAGCAGAAATGAGGGGAATGGGTGTGGTGTAGGAGAGTTCTAGAACTGAAAGTACTTTAAACCAATCAAAAGTGTTGTTTCTTGATCCCATGACCCACCGTGCGTGTACGTTACGCTTACGGAGCGCTTACGGAGCGCTTACGGAGCGGTTACGGTAAAAGTACGCATGCGCGTATAAAAGACACGCGCACGCGCGCATGCGCATAACAGGCACGCCCCAACACTTCCGGATAACTTGCGCGTGTAACGTATGCGCTTACGCGCCGCGTACGCAGTACGCACGTCTACGTAAATTGCGTAAACATACGCAAAAAGAGTAGAAATATTACGTACATAAAGCAAAACGTGCGCTTACCGTAAGCTTACCGTACGCGCACGTAAAAAAAAAAAAAAAAAAAAAAAAAATTGAAAAAAAAGAATCACTATGTTATACTAATATATCTTACCTGTTTGGTAAAAAAAAATTTGAAAAAATTATATATTGCAGAATTTTTAAAATTTAAGCATAGAGTTTAAAGAGAATATAAAGTAAAAATAAAAAGATGTAAAAAACCTTGCAAAAAAAAAAAAAAAATCACACACGTTAAATATAAGAATTAGCATTTAAAAAACCATACAAATTCACTGAAAAAACCATGGGTTTCACACACGTTATAGGTAAGAATTAGCCTTTAAAAAACCATACAAATTCACTGAAAAAACCATGGGTTTCACACACGTTATAGTTAGGAATTCGCATTTAAAAAACCTTGCAAATTCAGTGAAAAAACCATAGGTTTCACACATGTTATAGTTAGCTGGACATTTTACTGATAAAAAACCAATGAAATTCCCCCGTTATAGTTACTGTAGGCAACTATAACTCACGCGACCGTAATCCTCTGCTGATGACATATGTGTCTTTATGAAAAAAAAATATTTGTAATATATGTATAGCTAAAATTTAATGGAAGAAGACATGGGCAAATAAGTGTCTAAATACAGTATTAGCATCAGCAGAGGATTGCGGTCGCGTGAGTTATAGTTGCCTACAGTAACTATAACGGGGGAATTTCATTGGTTTTTTATCAGTAAAATGTCCAGCTAACTATAACATGTGTGAAACCTATGGTTTTTTCAGTGAATATATATATATATATATATATATTCACTGAAAAAACCATAGGTTTCACACATGTTATAGTTAGCGGAAATTTTACTGATAAAAAACCAATGAAATTCCCCCGTTATAGTTAGTGCAGGCAACTATAACTCACGCGACCGCAATCCTCTGCTGATGCTAATACTGTATTTAGACACTTATTTGCCCATGTCTTCTTCCATACATTTTTAGCTATACATATATTACAAATATTTTTTTTTCATAAAGACACATATGTCATCAGCAGAAGATTGCGGTCGCGTGAGTTATAGTTGCCTGCACTAACTATAACGGGGGAATTTCATTGGTTTTTTATCAGTAAAATTTCCGCTAACTATAACATGTGTGAAATCTATGGTTTTTTCAGTGAATTTGCAAGGTTTTTTAAATGCTAATTCCTAACTATAACGTGTGTGAAACCTATGGTTTTTTCAGTGAATTTGTACGGTTTTTTAAATGCTAAGTTACTTTACGCCATTCGTGGCGTGCGCGCCCACTTAACGCAGTTCGTTCCGTGCGCGCACGGTGCGCTTCGCGCACCGTGCGCGCACAGTGAGCACGCGGTGCGCTTCGCGCACCGCGCGCCCACTTTACGCTGTTAGTGCCGTGCACGCACGGTGGGCACGCGGTGCGCTACGCGCACCGCGTGCCCACGTTACGCTAGATGGGCCATGTACGCACGATGCGCTTCGCGCACCGTGCGCGCATGGAGGACATATGATGCACTTCGTTTTGAAAGGTAATATTTTAATTTTTCATATATGTTATAAGCCATGCACAAATGGTGCCCTTCGGGCACCTTTTGCACACGGGGTGGAGAGAGTGTGGATAATTATTTTTTTTATTATTTTTTTTTAAAATATTTTAGTTTAACTCATCTTTAATAAGCCATGCACAATTGGTGCCCTTCGGGCACCTATTGCACACGGGGTGGGGAGAGTGTGGATAATTTTTTTTTTTTTATAATTTTTTACCGTACGCGTACGGTAAGCATAATCGGCGAAATTAGCGAAAAAATTAAAATTCCGTTTTTGGCCTTGGGGGATCTTTGGGGACTCCCTCAACATTGCTATGTGTGTGGGAGCTGTCTAAACAGCCCCTTTACATGTTTTTGTGCTTTAGATTTTAAACATCACTCTCAGTGCGAGAGAGAAAATGGCGGCCGCCGCTTCCTGGTTTCGGCCGATTCGAATGTTTACTAAGATCTAAGAGCCAATCAGAATCGCGCACGCCACCGTACGCGTACGGTAAGCGTACCATAAGCGCACCGTAAGCTGGCTCAGATATATATATTGATTTAAAGGCTATTTTCTCAGAATCTACTGAACAGATTTACACCAAACCTACAAAAGGCACTTCCTTGACCTGAGGACTACCTCTCTGCCAAATTTCTAGTAATTCTGTTCAGCCGTTCGGGCTGTAGCCCTGTCTAAAGGTCCTATGGAAAAATGCATGGGAAAAACGCGTTTTGGGACCCCCCTTTTATCTCAGCCCCCGCTTGACGAATCCCCCCGCGACTTTCAGGGAAGGAGCGGAGCGTAGCGCCCCACCTATTTTGAAAAATTCGCGAGGATTCGTCGACCGGCGCCAAAGTTATTCAAAATAGAATGTTGCGGATTTCCTATGGAAACGTGGTCCTAACTATAACTACCTACTGGCGACCGCCAGTAGGTAATATATTATATATATTTTCACAGAAAAAACCATAGGTTTCAGGCACGTTATAGTTAGGAATTAGCATTAAAAAAACCCTCAGAAATTCACTGAAAAAACCATAGGTTTCAGGGGTGTTATAGTTAGCTGGACTTTTCACTTGTACAAAACCATTGAAATTCCCCCGTTATAGTTAGTTCGGCTAACTATAACTCGCACGCCCGCAATGCACTGCTGATGACGTCACATATTACATCACTCATGACATGGTCAGTGACATCACTCATGACATCACTGATGACATCTCAAATGACATCACTGATGACATCATCCAGTGAATGTGTGTTTTTCTGAAAATTAAATATGTTTTATATATGTATATCTCATGGTCGATGGAAGAAGAAATGGGTATATAAGTGTCTAAATGGATGATTTGTTTTTGAAAAATTGATTGTGTAACTGACTGATTAAGTGTATCATAGTGAATACATGGCTTAGTCAGTAGTGTTTAAATATGTAAATATCTGTATCAGTCTTTCACTTTGTGTATAAGTGGCTGCATGGGTTGGTGAGTAGCTACATGGGTGTCTATATATGTTATTAGTTGGTTTTTTGAGTATCAGTCTGAGTGTCTGCATGGTTCGGTGGGGGGTATTACGTAGTGCATAGGTGCATGAATGAGTGACTCACTGTTTGTATGTGTTGAAGACAGCATGTGTACAGGACTGTATGGGTGGATGAGTGTGTGTGTATGGGTGTGTTAGTGAGTAAATGACTGTCTCAATAGTGTCTATATGAGTAACTACATATGTTTTAAACTAGTATATGTGACTATTGGTGTATATCAGTGAGTATATGTGAGAGTGAGAGATTGAAAGAGTTCCTGTATGAATAAGTATGTGTTTCTATAAGTGATTGTTTAAAAGACTAAGTTTCCATAGAAGTAAGTGTGGTGGTGTGTGTATAACTGTATATGCAAGTAAATGTATGTTTGATTCTTTATTAGCATGAGTGACTATGTGTGTGAGTAACTCTATGGCTGAGTGGCATTGTGTAACAGGATGTATAGGTGTATGAGTACATATGATGAGTGAGTACATGTATGAGTGACTGTATAGGACTGTTGGTGAATGAGTGGATGTGTATGTGGATCTTAGAATTACTAAAGAGGTTGTTGTAACTGGTATTGGTATGTCCATTGTTTTGAAAATTTGAGTCTCTATTTTTGAATGTGTGTATCAAAGGTTATATTAGGGTGAGAGGAGGTCTGCCACTCTACCACAAGGATGATATCATCAGTGATGTCATCAGTGATGTCATTTGAGATGTCATCAGTGATGTCAGGAGTGATGTCACTGACCATGTCATGAGTGATGTAATATGTGACGTCATCAGCAGTGCATTGCGGGCGCGCGAGTTATAGTTAGCTGAACTAACTATAACAGGGGAATTTCAATGGTTTTGTACAAGTGAAAAGTCCAGCTAACTATAACACCCCTGAAACCTATGGTTTTTTCAGTGAATTTCTGAGGTTTTTAAAATGCTAATTCCTAACTATAACGTGCCTGAAACCTATGGTGTTTTCTGTGAATTTCAAAGGTTTTTTAAATGCTAATTTCTAACTATGCCTACAGAGATAGGACATGTGAAGAAAGAAGAAAAAATGCACAGAAAGAAAAAAAAGAAGTGCAGAAAGAAGCAACAGAAGTCCTCAAAGACGAAGAAAAGTGCAGGAAGAAGGATAACGTGCAGAAAGAACAAAAAGAAGAGCAGAAAGAAGCCTTGTTGCAAAATCATCCTGTACCCTCAACTTTTTCAGACGGATACTGGTGGTAACTGAGTCTGACTTACCAGTCCTAGAGCCAGTGCTATGTTAAAAGACACTTAGAATACAGTGAAAACATCTACATACACTAGGGAACATTATGCGTTGGGATCCCCCTGTGATTAGCATGACCTCCTCTGTAAGCCCCTAGTATATAATAGGGCAGGGGGATTAAAACTACCTCTTAAAACAGGCCACAGGGATTTTTTGCACACGTTAACTCAGGCCCCGTCCCCTCCCTTCACCACTGTGTAAACATGCCCTGTGTCCGTTTTTAGTTGGGAGATTAAGTTCATTTGAATCCTAAGGGTCCCTAGGATCAAACTAGACCACTAGGTACCTCCAGTAAGCGCCACAGAGCTGCATTGCAGAGAGGTGTAAAAAGGGGCTTGGCCTCAGAACACCTGTCTGCAGCGCAGCTCCCTGGCGCATACTGGAGATGCCTGTTGGGCTAGTTGGCCCTCAGGGACCCTCAGTATTGAAGAGGAATTAATTCCCCAACTTACAACTCACCAGGGGGCGTGTTTGCAGAGTGCTGCAAGGAGGGGGCATGGCCTCCGGCACGATGCCAGTCTTTTATTTATTTTAATTTTTTAAGAAGGGGGGCTGTGTGGTTCCCCTTCTTCTTCTAATTTATTGGTCCTGATGACCCTATCCCCCAGGGCCTGTCTCCTAATTATATTTTTTTGACCCCAATCCCCAGGGCCGGCCACTGTTTTTTTATTTTTTTTTAAAAATGTATATTTATAGACACACCTAGGACATGCTGGACAAACCATATGTATCTATCACCATGACGATTTGCGTGATATTCATTAAATGGCGACTATGCATACAATGAATCCACGTGGAATGTATTTACACCACTAGTGAAGCTCTGACATGTCTGATGCCCTACCGTGCCTAATCCCGGTAGACACCCTTGTCGTTTATTTATACAAACATGGGTAGCTATTGACGGGCACATTTAATACACATGCACACCAAGCCATTCAAAGGGGATTCGACAAAAATTAGACCAAAACTATGCAAGAAACCCCCCTCACGGTTAATAAAACACACATCCACTGCCGGATGTGTAATACTTTTTATTTTACTCTCTGGAAAGGGGACGAACATCGCTTGAGAGTCACAGCACGCTCCTGGCAGAGCCCAATGCTGTGTTACACCCACCATTGCCTGCTGAGTGCCACACACCTCTGTGTTGTAATCCACTAGCTAGTGCATATGCTATGACACTCTCTAGCCCAGGGGCACTCATAGTACGGCCCGGGGGCCGCCAGCGGCCCGGCTAGCCTTTCCTGGCGGCCCGGCTAGCCTTTCCTGGCGGCCCGCGGACCTTTCAGACATCGTACCTATCTTTTCTTTTTTAACAGTGTCCGCAAACACAGACTCTGCTCTGTGGGGGCCGGGAGCTGCTGGGGCGCTAAGAGGTGAAATACAACAAAGCCTCGTTATCATCAAATGGTCTCTTAAAGACCTGTGAAGTACTCGGGTGGGGCTGTGTGTGTGCCCTGGAGGGGGGGGGGCGGAGAGGTGACAAAGGTTCCGTGCAGCAACAACTTGCTCAGACTCTGGCATGCCGTTTTCTGGGACCTGAGCATTCAGACACAGGCCTTCCCTCGCAGCAATCGAGCACCGGAGTCTTGGCCTGGGGCTGCGACTGTGGGGTTTGGGTGTTGTCTGATAGCAGTGCCCAGGTCACAGGCGGACTCCTGCCAGCTTCCTGCCATCAGACTCCAGAGAGAAGGACAGGCCTTCCCTCAAGCGATTCCAAGGTACGTTATTGGGACGGCTATCGCTTTTTCAGAAAATGTTATTTAAAAAGCTGGATTTCACTTAACCTTTCTTTATGGGTGGGGCCGGCAGGGCGAGGCAAGCTGATTTTTTTAATTGGTCTCTGTAGTCGTTATGCCTTACTTACAAACACGCCTCGTCTTGAAAATAGAAAAGTGTAATGTTCTGTTATTACAGTTAGTGCACTTGCAAGGATGAGATAATACGCATTATTTATTATGGTGTGTTCCACAGAATATTAGCTTAAGGCTTAAAATACAAAAGTAGAATGTCGTTCTGTGTTATTTTAACGTTAGTGCACTTGCGAGGAAAAGATCATAAACATTTTTTCCTGTGAATCACGGCAAAAAAAAATAACCCTTATTTATCTTTTCTTAGCAGTGGCACTAATTGTTATTAGAATAACACCGAACAACATTACAGTTTTCTATTTTAGGCTTTCAGCTATTATCCTTTGAATCAAATCGAAATAAATTTGTATTATCTTTCCCTAACACATGCACTAACTGTAGTAACACGGAACATTATACTTTTCTATTTCAGGCTTTCAGATCAAATGCAGGCGCAAGTCCCAACATCGTATTACTACAGTGTTGATGCACAGTCCAGCGTCCTTTGAATGATAATCGTTTGTGTGTGTGCCCTGGAAGGGAAGCTGCCTCAGCTGCCACACAAGCAGAGGAGGGGGGGAGGGCCGGGGGGTCCTGAGAGGTGACAAAGAATGACAAGAGAACAGCAGGGTGTGAGAGTCGGATAAGGGGACAGAGGGTGACAGAGGGCAGTAGGGAGAGACAGAAACAGACAGAGACAGAGATAGAGACTAACAGAGACAGGGATAGACAGAGTCAGATAGGCAGAGACAGGGACAGACAGATAGAGGCAGAGACAGACAGAGAGGCAAAGAGACAGACGGAGAGGGAGACGGAGAGGGAGGGTGACAGAGAGAGAGGGAGACGGGGAGAGGGAGGGAGACGGGGAGGGAGGGAGAGAGACAGAAAGGGAGGCAGAGAGACAGAGGGAGAGAGACAGAGAGACAGAGAGGGAGAGAGATGGATAGAAGGAGAGAGGGAGGGAGACGGAGGAGGGAGGGAGATGGAGAAGGGAGGGAGACGAAGGAGGGAGGGAGACGGAGGGAGACGGAGGAGGGAGGGAGACGGAGGAGGGAGGGAAGGAGGGAGATAGAGAGAGAGAGATATGTGTATGCCGGGTCCGGTGGCTCAGTGGACGAAGGCGTCCGCTGCAGGGACCTGTGTTCCACCTCATGGTCACAGTTTTTTTTGTTGCTCTAGCCCCGCCCCCTCCCCCAATGACCCCGCCCCCAAGGTGCGGCCCTCGGCCATAAACCACACTGTAAATTTGGCCCCCCAAGAGAAAGTTTGTGAGTACCCCTGCTCTAGCCCATGTGCACTGTAACACCACCCCGTGAATATGTAATGCCACACTTGTCTTCGCACGGGTTATATTGCCCCATCTAACGTGCCTTCCTCGATGCCTATGTTATAACGCACAGTGCTATGCCATACATATTACAATCTGGGATCCATATCTTTGTCACAGTGCATATGCAACGTTACAATCCCCAGCACATATTTTATATTACAACTTTAGAGACTAGTTAGGTTACACAACACTGCCCTGTGCATATTACACTCCAAGGCGCATATCGCATAGCACGTGCTAGTGCCTGTGCTATCTCGCGCTCTCCAATGAATCTGTCATTGCGCACAATGTATTGCATATTATATTTCACGCCCGGTTCATCTTATATCACACTTTTTGGTGCATAGTTTATACCATACACTATATCTAGTTTTCATTTTCAATCGTGCTCTCAGGACTATGTTCTATATAACACTGTGTTTACCTACCCTTTTCACGGGCATTACATTTTGCGATAGGGGGTGGAGGGTCAGGGGTTGTTTCTGCCAAGTGAGCCCGGAGTCACAGTCACAAATGTCCTCTTCTTCCTGAATAAAAGTGAGATTATGCTGCATACTTGCTCATATTTTAAGTAGTTCGCACAGACACACGTTTTAAAAACAATAAAGTTCCTAATACCCGCCTTCTCTGAACAGTTAGCTTGCTGCCCCATCCCCCTCCTCCCTATCCTCTGTTGTGTGAATCCATGGACTAGCCTCCTCCCTCCTGCCATGCATGGTCTGATGTGCTGCCACTGCCCTCAATTTAGTATGATTTACCAGTCCACTCCTCTTGCCCTCCATTGCCCAATTCTATGCCCCATCATTGACCTCCTGCTTAAACTCTGTGCTTAGCTTGCTGCCCCTATTCTCCTTCCTCCTGCCCTCCGATGTCTTTGTGCATGCTCCTGCTCCATCCTTTTTGCCCACCATGTTCCATGGAGCTGCCACTCCTATCTACTCTGAGTGTTCTGTTGAGCTGCCACTCCCCTCCCACCTGCCTAGTATTGTCAGATGACTGTAACCTGTCCCTGGCACCTCCACCCTGCCTGTCCACATGCCATGCCCCTATCCTCTTCCTCCTGTCCTACATGGTCCATTGTACTGCCACACCCTTCTGCCCTCCCTGGTCTGTTGTGTTGCAACTGCTCCTCCTGCCTGCCCCGTGCAGTCTGTTGTGAGGCCCCTTCCCCTGAACTTTCTTTTTTGTGCACAGGTCCTGACCCTCCCTTCTATCCTCCATCGTCCTTTGTGCATGCCCCTGCACCCTCCTTCTTGCCCATCATAGCCATTGTGCTGCCACTAACCCTCCCACTTGCCATGCATGGTCTTCTGTGCTGCCATGGCCCCTCCCACCTTCCCTGTGTGGTCAGTTAGCTGCCCCCGACCCCCTCCCACCTTCCCTCCATGGTCTGTGTGTATGCCATCACAGTCTCACTGTTGCTCTTCATGGTGTGTCTTGCTTCTAGTGCCCATCCTGCCTGACCTCCATGGCTATCTTGCTGCTCCTGCCCTGCCCCCTGGCCCCCAGCCCTCTGTTTACATGTGCAGACCCCTACTCCCTCCCTCCTGGCTTGTCTGTTCCATTGTAATGCCCCTGATCCGTCCCTCCTGCCCTTTATGGTCTGTTATGGTGCAGCTTTCTCTCCTGTCTGTCCATTATGGTCAGCTAGCTACCATTGCCTCTTGCCCCTCTCTTGTTCTCTGTTGTCCATGTGCATGGTCCTGTCCCCTCCCTCTTGCTTTCTATGGATTGTTGTGCTGCACTCCCGTCCCGCATGCCCTGTGTGGTGTATTGTGCTGCTGCAAACCCTGATGCCTGCCCTGCAGGGTCAGTTTGGTGCACCTCTCCATGTCCCTCCTGTCCTCTGTTATCCAAGTCCATGTCCCTACCCCATTTCCTTCCATGATCCAATGTACCATACTTGCGAACATTTTGAACTTGGTAAGAGGGAGATTTTGAAAAAAAACTGGGGTATTGATTTTCCCCTTTGAGTTACATTGAAAAAGAGGAGATTGTAGACAGGAGACAGATCAAATAAATCCCATTTGAGCTTAAAAACATTGGACGTTTCCTGGCTGAAACGGGTCTGTTGGCATGTATGGTTGTACTACCATTGCCTCTTCCTTCTGCCCACAATGGTCTATTACATTGCCACAGCCTCTCTTGCAAATCCTGTATTGTAGGTTTGTTGCCCCTGCCCCCTTTCCACTGCCCTCCATAGCCTGTTGTGCTGCCACGGCCCTTCCTGCCTGCTCAGTGTGGTTAAATTGTTGCCTTTGCACCCTCCTACCTGCCTTCAATTTTCAGAGTCCATGCCCCTGGCCTCTGCCTCTCAACAGTATCCTAATGAACAACTAGATTGCTAACATTCTATATTTATTACAAAAGTGTGGAACGCCTGACGTCATCTTGATGTAATCAAAACTGTAATACCTAGAGCATTTTCTTTAGAAATTACATATATGAGAGGGTCTTATTGGCATCAAAATTATGGTTAGTGCTCTAAAAGACTAAAATAAGGACATATTTTCTGAGTTTTCAAATAGCGACATAGCACTTTTAAATTATTTGTTATCTTTATGTTTTTTTATCCAGTTGACCACTTGATTAAATGTTGCACTTAGGGGAGAGGATGTGGTGTTACTTTCAGAACTGCAGACTTTGCAACTGGGGAACCAGGTTGGAGTTTCTGCTTCAGCTCGACATTCTGTGATTCTGGTCAAATCACTTAGTCTCCTCATGTCTACAACCAAAATGAATTTGTTCTTCTGTGATGTAACCAATGCTCATGTAAAGCACTCCAATACCTGACAAGTCTGCACTATATAACACTGCAAAAACACAAAATAATAAGTGTTTTGCACACTTCTGTCATTGGGCTATATTTGGGCTACATCTGGGTGATTTTGGGCTACATTTGGGCTTTTTTGTCTCCGGTGGCCATCTTGGGAGATGTATTTGTTATGAAGTTTCCTAATTTCCTCATGTACTGCAGTCTCCTCAGTAGGAAATGCTTTCAGTTTTTTACTTTGATTCCATCATGAAGAAATTCAGATATGTCACACATTTGCCATAAATTCTGAATGTTAGCACTCTAGTTGCTCATTGGATCACTGTAGTAAAACTACTGTTCACCATGGAAGTCTGCTCCTGGTATTAAAATTGCATGTTTCAGTCTGCATGTCAGAATGTTCTAATGAAATAGAAGAGGATTTGAGAAGTCACTCAAAATGTGCCCTCATTTTCTTTCTTCAGCATTAATCATAATTTCTATGGCAAAATGAACCCCCTCATTGTGTTCCTTTTTAAATTAAATGTTTTAAGTGTTACCAGTTTATTCCAATCAAGATGGCTTCAGGTGTGCCATACTTTTGTCATAATGAAGACAGTAAGCGCTCTAGTTGTTTTTAAGAACACTCTGGGACATTCTGTCATTGGGCTATACTTGGGCTACATCTGTGTGATATTTGGGCTCTTTTGTCTCTGGTGGCCATCTTGGGAGACTCATTTGTTATGAAGTTTCCTAATTTCCTCATTTACTGCAGTCTCCTCAGTAGGAAATACTTTCAGTTTTTTACTTTGATTCCATCAAGAAGGCATTCCGATGTGTCACAAATTTGCCATAAATTCAGAATGTTAGCACTCTAGTTGCTTATTAGATCACTGTAGTAAATCTACTGCTCACCAGGGAAGTCTGCTGCTGGTATTGAAAGTGCATGTTTCAGTCTGTATGTCAGAATGTTTTAATGAAATAGAAGAGGATTTGAGAAGTCACTCAAAATGTGCCCTAATTTTTCTTTCTGCAGCACTAATCATACTTTTTATGGAAAAATGAACCTCCTCATTTTGTTCCTTTTTAAATTAAATGTTTTAAGAGTTACCACTTTAATCCAAGCAAGATGGCTTGAGGTGTGCCATACGTTTATCATAAGTAGGACTGTTAGCGCTCTAGTTGTTCTTTGGAACACTCTGGGAAGCTGCAGTAGAACACAAAGTAATCAACTGACAGTCTCTGCCCTTGTTGGATGTTCATGTTTTACTGAGAATGTCAGACTTCATTCTCACATGACTGAGAAAGATAATGTGAATTTACAGAAAATAAGCTCTCAGTTTAGCTTATAGATCACCTTCCAAACCTCTGTGGGAAAAGCATGAGAAAATATTTTTCTCTCAATCATGATATCCCAGCAGAAGGCTTTTTCACATGGTGAAATCACCTTAGAACATACCACAAGTCCTAAAATGAGTATGGTACCATCAACAAATGATTTATAATGTAACTAAAGACTTAAAACCTTCTATTAACTGCAATGCTTTTTAATGAGGTGCTATCATGTATATTGGTCCCAAGATGGCTGCCAACACGTCTTGGATGAAGTGCTGACAGCCAATCAGATCTCAGAATGAGATGTGTGGTTAGGCTCCGCCCACATATATATATGATTTTCTCAGGAACTACTGAACAGATTGACACCAGACCTGCAAAAGGCACATCCCTGACCTGAGGACTACCTCTCTGCCAAATTTCAGATAATTCTGTTCAGCCGTTCGGGCTGTACCTTGGACTAAAGGTCCCTATGGAAAATTGCATTGGAAAAACGTGTTTTGGGACCCCCCTTTTTCCTCGACCCCCGCTTGACGAATCACCCCGAGACTTTCAGGGTAGGAGCGTAGCGGAGCGCCCCACCTATTTTGAAAATTTTGCGAGGATTCGTCAACCGGCGCCAAAGTTATTCCAAATAGAATGTTGCGGATTTCCTATGGAAATCCTTCACACAGCCGGGGATCAGAGCTTCAGAAACCAGGGTCACTCCGAGATAGACACGTCTGCCCTCGCTCGGATTCCAAACTCTCAAACTCCCAGTTTCTCAGCCTGAAACTCTCAGCTTTAAACACACTAGAAGATTCGTGAAATACCTCCTCCCACCGCCAGAGGAATTTTACCAGAACTGGCCAAGTTCCAAGCAAGCATCCTCATGGCAGTAAGGAGCTCTCAAGTCTCTTCCTCCATTCGCACTTCTTCCAGCCTCTGTCTTGACGAAGCTCTCACAAGGCCTTCCACAGTACACTAAACAAAAACAATCGCTCAGGAAAACAGCAAGACCTTGAATGTGAATAACCCAAACAACTTGCAAGCACTGCTGTGCACGTAGCAGCAAGGCAGAGTCAGACATGAGTCCCTGTCAAAGGCAATAGTCAGCACCTATAATTCTCATCCACACAACTTACAAGCACCACTGTGCACACAGAAAAGTTTGAAGCAAGGTAAAGTCAGAAAGCAGGATGACATGAGGCCATGTCAAAGAAAGACAGCAAGATTACAGGATATAAGAGAAGCAGATAAATGCAGGACCATCCTACATTAAGGCTAAGGTAATATAACACTCTAAAGTCAGGTAAAATGGCGGCAGTCGGAGGTCATCATAGGGTGCCAAACCACAAGAGTGGCTCTGTCACTACAGTGGTTATTACGTGTTAACAAGTATTTAGATTCAAGAAGATCAGACTGCAAAGAGTGCAGAATAGCTGAATGTTCCGGTAGCCAGCAGGCTTTTGAAAATGTTGGTTGTATCAAGGCATAAAGAGGCTTGATACGCTGGGCATAATCGGGAATGTAAGTACGTCCGAAGTTCAAAAATCCCAGCAATGATTCAAGTTTTTTCAGGGTTGTTGGAGTTCGCAATTGTGCAAATTTTTCCAGGAAGTGAAGCGCCAAGCCTCTACCTCTGTTATTGAGCTCATAGTCCAAGAACAACACTGTGTACTCTGCAATGTGTGATTTTGCAAAGTTAAATTTGTATCTGTAGTCCGCAAACAAAACAATGATGCTGTCGACTCGGCACAGATGCGGCCATAAATCATCGTCTGTGAGATAAATATCAGCAACGTACGCATCTGGGTCTATGCTGTCCAACAAAGAGACAACACGGGCGGCGAAAACTCGGGGCTGTTTTTATAGCCCATAGTTAATCGCCTAAATTGTTTTTGTTTACCGCCGGCGGTAAATGCGGTCCATTGACTGCATGCTGGTGACAGATTGTGACTGAAAAAGCCATTGGAAGTATAGTTTGATATTTTTTACGAACAAGACTGTCTACAAGAGCAGAACTATGGGTATTCTGTACCGCAAAAGTGCGACAATGAGAGTTTAAATGCCGGTAGTCTAAAACTATGCAGTACAACCGTTTGGGTTTGGTAGTAGTAAAAAGAGGGTTATTCATCGGTGACATACATGTCTCAATGACACCTTGATATTCTAACTTTGTCAAAATCTCCAAAACTGGACCTTTTGCTTCCCGCCGGACGGGATATTGGGGTTGAGGCTGAGGCATAGACCGCAACAGTATTTCATGGGGAGGTGAGTCTTTATCCCAGCCCACATGAGTATGGTATAGAGCCGGTGCGAACACCAAAGCCCACTCTTCTGCAAAAGACTTTGCATGCTCTTTGGAGACGTTATGTGAAAAACTTGAAAGAATAACCTCCTCCCCCCTTGGAGCAGCAAGAACAAAAGGTGGGGGTCAATCAGCCTCCGCCAACAAAATGTCATAAGAAGAGGTCAGATTTTCCCCAAAAATCCCTTTAACAACTCGTTGTATGTCACCTTCAATTAAAAGAACTATGTTGTATAGTATGTCAGGGGGAGCCACACGAGTGTCCGCTGTTTCGTCTGTAATGAAAGTCTCAGTGCTGTTGCCTCCAGAAATGGACGCAGTGCCTACTGCACTATGGTAACTTCCGCTGCGATGTTGAGCAGCGTTACTGCCCAAGTTAAATTCTGGAGCCAGGTCCTCAACGTCTTTGGCATATCTAGCTGTTAACGCTGCAACTTTCTTTTTCTGGAACTGTGGGTGTTGACGAGAAAAATTGTTTTGTTTCCCCTGGCCCTGAGTCTGACAAGGTTGCTCACGTCCTTGCAAGGCACCTCGACTTCTGCCGCGATCCTGGCGTTCACCTTCAGCAGCTTGTGAGCCTGATATTTCCTGTAAAGAATGAGGAGAACGCTGATCAGGAACCTGAAATCTGTCAGGAGACCTAATTCTCAAACGGTAGCGCAAATCATAAGTGCGCTCAGAAGACTCGGGTGTCGGTCACGTGGCACGCGACCCCTGTTTCTGTTGTTGCTTTCCCTGTTTCTTAGATTTCCAATTTTTCTTAGAAAATATTGGGCGCTCGTCTTTATCAGACTAAGACTTCTGTTGTGTTTGCGATTGAGCTGGTGTTTTAGCAAAAGGCTTAACACCCAAACTATTGAGGCCAATGGTCTTATAAGCCTGGGCAATAATCTTCGGCAATTCACGTGGTCTGTCAGGCTCTGGGACAAAAGCCAAAGCATTAGCTACTTGAAAGTTTACCGCATCACCCTTGACATTTGCAAGGATCAGATTTGTGAATTAAGTTTTTCTGCAAACTAATAGTCAAAATCCTGTGTTTTTCCACAGGTGAGGTATTCGGAAATACTGCCTAAACCTGATCACATTTTTCAGCAAGCCACTAAGGTAAATCGTCCTTATTCTGAGGTTGCTTGCCCATTACAGAATTAACCATAATGGGACTAATAGTCACTCCGCCAGGTGTAGCTGGTTGTGCAGCAAGTCCAGGTGCCCCCACCTGAACGTTGCGAGAGACATATTGTATAACAGCCCTATATACCCATATCAAGGAGGTGTGCAACACGCAGAGTTCCTCCACTTGAGCTGCTAGAGAACGTGGATGTGGTGTGTACGCAGCCAAGTGGCCCCATCAATTGATAAAGGGCCTAAACAGATCGGAGTCACTGGGTGGGGGAGGGCGCTATTAAACCAAATTTGGTGTTGTCATGCTGACAACGGAACTTCAAGAGTTCTATAAGGCTGATATAAATTAGGAAGGGCCGTTGGAGTGTCTACATGGAACAAATTATCGTTTCCTTCCACTGCTGGAAAGGTGACCCAAGAATAAAACACCTCAAAGTGGTAAGCCGGATCAGCTCCAACCACAAAGATAAGGGCCACACCTGCATCTGGCACTCCATAATCGATCAAATGACGATGGAGCGCAGCGGGGCTATGCGCCGGAATATCAACTTCAGCCATGAAGACAAAGAACGTATATCAACCTAATGCGTGGCAGCGCAATAAAGGGTAACTACAAAAAGTAAACACCTTTTAATATTATCAAGATTGAAAAAACCTATAAAAACATCAACATAGGAGGTTACACCGTCAAAGCTGTTTCTGGAAACAGAAGCGAGGGGATTGTGGACAAGCACAAGTACTACTCAAGCGTCTCACAGATAGGAGCTAGACCAAATGTTGGTTGCTCCATGTTGCACGGATTCTGCACATATACAGAACTACTCGCTAGAAACCAGGACCTCGGTGAATAGTGGTGTACCAACAACCCACCTTAGTGCCCGGAACCCCAATGCAACTAGCTATAGTGTCTCATTCGTTCTCTGTACTACAGCGAAGCTACCAATGATTAGACTTCCGAGAACATGTAACTCAGACTCTCTATAGTAATCGCGGGAGAAAGAACACTCTTTCGTTCGCTCACTCATACTTGTCCACAACGTGAGTAATCAGAGACACAGTATAGTTTAAAATGTTTATTTTAATTAACGTGCTCTATAATGCAGTACACAAGCTAATACTAGTAGCAATGTGCATAAACTCAATATAGTGAACATTGTTACAATTCCCAAAAATACGAACGGGGATAGCATTATATAAAGCTAGTTTGAAAAAGGCCTACTGTGCCTTGCCACCCTCCCCATGCTAGGAACTAGTTTATAATAATTATAGAAGACCTCTGGGCTTTGTCAAGGGGACCCCATACCTCCAGGTTTAGATGCAAAGGTTTACATCTCCGTACAAACACAGCTCTTCTCTTCGGAAAGTTTTTCTCCAAGTGCTTTAACATGCATGCAAAGCCATATTAAAAGCACTCGATTTTCAATAGTGCAGCTGTGGTAGTATTATGTCTAGCCTGCGTGGGACTGACCAAAGCAAATTAACAGAGCACATTATTTATCAACCTTGAACACACTGTGCAGACAGAGCGCACAGAGAACAGCAAGAAAAGTGAAAGGTAGACGGTTCTCATGTGAACGAGCACAAGCAGAGCATTTACGATAACAAAGTCATGTAGAAACATGTGCAAAAGCAGCAACATGGCAGCCAAGCGTGTACTGACCTATGCTAACTTAACAATGTCCGCAGTGAATCCCGTATCCTCACTACATGGAATCAACTCTCTTTCTTCTTTTTCATATGGCTGAGAAAGATAGTGTGAAGTTACAGAAAATATGCTCTCTTTTTTGCTTCTGGAGCACCTTCCATAACATCTATCGGGAAATCATGAGAAAACAGTTTTCTCCCTAACAGGATTCTGGAAATCCCAGCAAAAGGCTTTTCCACAGGATAACAACACCTTAGAACACATCACAATCCTAAAATTAGTAGGGTTTCATCAAGAAATGATTTATGTTGAATTAAAATCTGTAATCACCGTTTGTACGTTTTCCTTTTGGTGAAACTCAAAACCTGCCATTCACTACAATGCGTTTCAATAAGGTACTATCGTGTATATTGGTCCCTAGATGTCTGCCAACACTTCCTGGTTGAAGTGTTGGCAGCCAATCAAATTTCAGTAGGATTTTAGTAGGATTTTGGGCTCCCAGATATCTATATTTTTTAAACCTAAATATCTATGAAACTACTGAATGGCTTACACCAAATCACAAAAGCATGCTTTGTGAACCAAGATCTAGATTTCTGCCAAATTTGGTGTAATTCTGTTCAGCAGTTCGGCTGTAGTCATGTTTATAAAATAAAAAATCCCCATAACCATCAGGTGGGGAAAAGGCATTATGGCCCTCTCTTGACAAATCACACTGGAACTTTCAACACGGCAGCTGAACCAAGAAAGATGTTTTCTGGAAATTTCTTGAAGATCCGTCAAGGTGCGTCAAAGCTATTGACAAAACAAAAAATGCTTTTCCTGTGGAAGCTTTGGTCCTAGCTATAACTAACTACTGGCTATCACCATTAGGTAATGTGTATATATTAAGCCTGGGCATAAATCTCTGCTCCATTCACTTAGTTTACAGATTTTGAGCAACTCCGCATTCCGCATAGAACATGGAGTAAGCGAATACTCTGCGCTCCACACCTGAAGGGAGTTTTTTGTGTGTTTGTGTGCTCAAAATGCGTTTTTGCGCGCAAGAGAACGACTTTCCAGGATGCTTGCGAATGCTGATGAGATTTCCCATCCGTTCACAAGCATCACGAAATTTGGTAGCCGGCAACACGGTCCTGCGAGAGTGTGCGATTGCGAACACGTCATTTGGGCGCGCCGTTGGACTTCCGGCCAAAGGTTTGTGAAGATCGTGATACTGAACACACGGAATTTGCAATCTGGAGAAGAATCTCTCTCGGGTAGCATCAAAACCTTCTCGAAATTATGATTTGGATTAAAAAACTCCTCAGACTGACATTTGGCTGTAATTTTTTGTGCATGGAGTCCTTTTTCTTTTTTTTTTTTTTTTGAAGAGGTAGAAAGTGCCCCAGTGTCTCCAACTTCCCGTTCCTGTCCAGCAGGCTCCTCCTCCTCCATCTCCTGTTCACTTTTAATTTGGATTTGGGGCTGAAAGGATCCCTCTTTGTGTCTGCTGCATTATATATCATTGGATTTGAGGACTTTTGTATTTGAGATTTCACAAGTAAGTTGGAAAATTGGAGTTGTTTGTTTGATTGGGGCATTGCACCTACATTTTTTGTACTTTCATAATTTTTTTAAATGTATTGTGGTGGGTGGCCTGTAGTTTCAGTAGGTGCCCAGTTGTTTCTTTGTATGTAATTTTTCTTCTAGTATTCTTTTACAAAGTAAACATGTTGCATAATTCTCTATATTTTCTCCAACTTTTGAAATCAATTTGCAATATTTATTTAATTCACTAGCCCAGTAGTCTGCCAATAGGCCTTTCAAACAGCAGGCCGAGACCCACTCATGGGTGCATGAAACAACTGTTTCAGCGGTGTCTGTTGAATTTAAACATCATTTAGGGCATGTATGGCATTGGATTGAAATGCTAAATGTGATTTTTTGGTATTTCACTTTTTTATGTGTGTTAAATAAATGCCTTTGTTGGATGTGTGTGATTGTAACTTGCAAACCTTGTTTAGCCCTGTGGATTTTCATTTCTGGCATTGTTGCATTAAAGCTGTGTTCTTAGCATGCTTCCTTTGTCTGGCTAGTGTGTGAGTGTGTGTGTAATAGTTGGCCAGCATTTGTCTTGGCTGAGCATCCCCGTGTGGCCAGGGGCCATTTTGTAAAGTCTGTGTCCATATAGGCCTGCTTGAGTTCCTTGTTTTCCAGGTCTCCTGCTTGTTTTTGTTGTGAGTGACCATGTGCCTGGTGGCCATTTTGTGGTGGTGCTAGTGCTTTTGCCTTAGACCTGCATGTCTTCTTTCCTTTGTTCCTCTTCACTTTTTGCTTCTTGTTGTGGCCTGCCTGGCCATGTCGCTGGTGGCCATTTTGTGAAGGCAGCCAGTGTCCACTGCTTTTACCATAGGCCTGCATTGTCTGTCTTCCCTTTCTTGTTGCTGAGGGCTGCCTTGCCATGTGGCTGCTGGTCATTTTGTGAAGGCAACCAGTGTGCATATGCATTAGGACTGCAAGCCTTCTTTGTCCAGGCCATGCCTTCTTGCTGGTTATTTTGCATGCAATTTTTCTTCTTTTATCCAACAAAAAATGTAGCACTATTCACTACATTTTCTATTAAATTTGCAATATTATTGATTTGAATCGATTTGATTCACTATGTGGCCTAGTCTGTCAATGGGTTTTCCAACCAATAGGCCCAGGCCAGAGCTACTCATGGGTGCATGAAACAACTGTTTCTGTGTTGGCTGTTGAATTTAAACATCATTTAGGGCATGGTTAGCATTGGATTGAAATACAAAATGTGTTTTTGGGGGTTTTTCACTTTTTTTCATGTGTGTTAAATAAATGCCTTTGTTGGATGTGTGTGGTTGTTGTTTAACTTGCAAACCTTTTTTAGCCGTGTGGATTTCCATTTGAGACATTATTGTATTAAAGCTGTGTTGTTTAGCATGCCTCCTTTGTCTGGCCAGTGTGTGAGTGTGTTTTTCATAATAGTGGGCCGGCATTTGCCTTGGCTGAGCCTCTCCGTGTGGCCAGGGGCCATTTTGTAAGGTGTGTGTCCATAATAGGCCTGCTTGAGTTAATTGTTTTCCAGGACTCCTGCTTGTTGCTGTTGCTTGTGAGTGACCATGAGGCTGGTGGCCATTTTGTGGTGGTGGTAGTTAGTCTGCTTGCTTTTGCCATAGCCCTGCATGTCTTCTTTCGTTTGTTCCACTTGGCCTATTGCTTCTTGTTGTGGTAGCCTGGCCATGTGGCTGGCGGTCATTTTGTGAAGGCAGCCAGTGTGCTTTTGCCATAGGCCTGCATTGTCTGTCTTCCCTTTCTTGTTGTGGTGGCCTGTCTATGTGGCTGGTGGCCATTTTGTGAAGGCAGCCTGTATGCTTCTGCATTAGGCCTGCATGTCTTTCTCTTTTCTTTCTTCCACTTCGCTTATTTCTTCTATCCATTGTCTCCTGCAGCTCCCTGAATGCTGAATCACAGATGATGCCCAATGCCAAACAGGGTCCGTTACATTTGTATTTTTGTTGTTGTTCTTCTACTTTCCTATCCTTACTCAGTCTACTGTACACTAGTACACCAATCATGAAAGCCCTTGTTTTTTCAAAGTCTCACAAATATCTACACTGTATTGATATGTTTTTTAATAACTGAGATAATAAATGTAATAATAATATTAATAAGTGTGACCACACACAAAGTTATATATTATATTTGTTTGTTTGCACTAGTAGTAATTGAACCACTACAATGAATCCCACGTTTCACTGATGTTCTTCTTGCTTGTTTGCTTTTAGGTGCACAAAAGAGGAGGAGGTATCATCACCCATTGTACTGCCAGCCAGAAGTCCTGCTGCGCACGACGTCACATGACGTGTGACCACAGACATCTCTTCAACTTGTGGCACTGCATATTGCTGACATCTGAAGAAGATGACCCCAAAGAAAGGTACCAGGTCCTCCAGTACCAAGAAAGTTGCCAGTGAGAAGAAGGCACTGCCACGTACTGGTATGTTGCCCAAGATCTTTTTTGGGAAACCAAAAATTGTGCCTGCAGCAGCGGTGTCTGGGGAGAAAGCTGGGAGCAGCATCCTCGCATTAGTGGACCCACCCCACCACCATAGGCCCAAGCCCATGTCTGCCGCAGAGGTAGCCAGTCTAATCACCACAACGCAGACGAGCAGTGATGTTGAAAGTGACTTATCGTTATCGCAAAGTAGTACCCAATCAATGCAGGGAGCTGAGATAAGTGGGCAACAACAGCCGCAACCACCCCTAATAGTAGTTGTTCCTCCCGAAGTAGGGGCAGTTTAGGAGATAGAGCTTCCTGCAGACTAAGAAGAGCAAGCCACTCTTTTAGACAATCCATTGTCTTCCAGATCCCTAGCAAGGAAAAGGAAAGGTTAGTCCATCAACTTCTTCTGCAAGCCCACCTTCTGATTATCTAGATGCCACTTGGATCCCACCTCAGTCTGAGAGTGAGACAAGCCATGAGACAAGGCTCGGTAAAAGGAAGGTACCAGAAAGCCTTAGAGTTATGGAGGTAGATGTAGAAGAGGAGGATGATGACGAACCAGTCATCATGGACATTAGTCCTGCCCCAGTGGAGACCGACATTACCCCTTCCCAAATTGCTGTGAGGGATGTGGCACAGATACCACCAACACAGATCATACCACCAACACCACCTTCAGCTTCCATATTTCACCGGCAGCCACGTACATCCACCACAAGTACCACCTCAGTAGAAGTAGGTACTGCAGAGAGTCCAACTTCAAGCCCACCTTAAAGTTCATCAGGCATTGCAAGTGGCACCAGCAGCAGCACCAGAAAGTTGACCTCCCCAGTTTGGGACTTCTTTTCGGTTAGCAGGAAGGAGGTGAACATTGCTATATGCTCCATTTGTGGACAATGTGTTAGTCAGGATAAGCTTGGTACAAACTTTGGTACCAGAGCCCAAACAACCAATCTGAAAAAACACTACTTGATCCAGTGAGAGGCGCACCTTAGCGGCCAGAAAGCTGCACCCATTGCTGTTGGTGGGGATGAAGAAGTAGAGGATCCGATCGCGGTAGAAGGTGAGCAAGAGGAAGACATTTTCCCTGGTACACAAAGTAGCCCTGTCCCCAAAAGTGCATGGGCACCGCCCATATCCTCATCAGCAACATCGCAGTGGCACAAGAGTAAGAGTCAGGCTGATACATCAAGGGGTCCCAGGCAAGAAAGTATCGCAATGAAAAAACGTGCGTTGAGCCTAACAACATCTGGTGTCAAAAAGTCACCTGCATCATTGGCACCAGACATGAAAGAAATCCAGGCTACCATTCTCAGCATGTTTAGGTCGGAGGGCAGTACGAACGCAATCACCCAATGGCACGTTTGTACAATGCTAAGCTGGCTAAAATGTTAGCGCTGGATCTCCCCTTTTCTTTTGTGAAAGGGGTGGGTTTTCTTGAATTTGTGACAGCCATCTGCCCAAAATGGAAGGTTGCCAGCTTGTCCTCTTTTGCCATAGTTGGTGTTCCAGCACTACATCACGATGTGCTGGAATTGCTTGGACAATCTTTGCAGCAGAGTGCTGTTCACACTATCCACCTGACAACAGACATGTGGACCAGTTGCCAAGCCACTGATTACATGTGCATCACTGCACACTGGATCTCTTTTGTGGAGGTTAGAGAAAAGATAGCTGCAGCAGGTGTTGTTGACCCTGCTGATATTTTTAATGCCACTCTGAAACATGCAACTGTAGCCATGTTCACCTTGGAGAAATCTCATACTGCTGCAAACATTTTGGAATACTTTGACAGCAAGGTCTGTGAATGGCTGCGCCCAAGAGGGCTTAACATTGGTTTTGTTGCCACGGACAATGGCAGTAATATAGTTAAGGCCATGTCCAATGGTGGCTATTTCAGGGTCCTGTGTTTGGCGCACCCTATTAACATAATTGTTCAAGAGTTTTGAAAAATGAAGACCGAGTCAGCAACTTACTGACCACCTGCAAAAGAATCTGCACACATTTCAGCCATTATTTGAAAGCCCGGAAGCAGCTGACGATCATTCAATGTGAGCATAGAATGTCAGTTAAAGCACTCATCCAGGAGGTGCCAACACGTTGGAACTCAACTTAATACATAAAGAACGTCAGTTTGAGCTGTACAGATCAATCAATAAATATGTCATGCAAAGAGGGGATGCTACTGTGAAAGGCAGGATCATTGAGCTGGACCAATGGGGCCTAGTTAAATGCCTGATGGAGATGCTACTTCCTTTCGAGCACTTCACACGTGAAGTCAGCATGAAGGACTGTACTATGGGCCAAGCTATCCTATTGTTGCACATGCTACAGGAACAGCTGAAGGGGGTGTCTGCAATGTACGCAGGTGTGGAGGAAAAAAAAGAAGCATATGAGTTGGTGGAGTGCTTAACCCTTCACTTATCTGAAAATGCAAGGGTGCAGAGAGGCATTGTGTCATCCAACCATTACATTTCTGCACAATTCTGAATCCACAGTACAAACCAGGACTGAACACATTGATTCCTTTTTTAGAAGGGGATGTTGGTAAGTACAAAACTTGGATAGCTGCGGAAGCTAGTCGCTTAGGAAAAGAACGGCCGTGAATTCGAGGCCCGCTTCTCCAGGACACAACAAGTAATGCAGGGCAACCGGTGTCAAGTTAAACTCCAGAGGCTGAGGGCAGTGCAGTTGGCTCACAGCAGTCAAAACCACCAACAACACCGAGAACAACATCAACAACAGAAACAGGAGCATCAGCCCCACCAGAATCAGCACAGGAATGGTTTCTACAGCAAGGGCTTGTTAGGTCCAGTGCTGAGGCAAAGGCAAAAGAGGCCGACCAAAGCAGAGCACCCCTGAGCATTGAGCGGATGGTCCAGGCCTATTTGATGACCCAACAGAGGTCTTTATTGATCAAAACCCTTTGCTGTATTGGTATGGGAAAAGGCGCCAATGGCCAGTGCTCAGCAGGCTGGTGATAAACTATCTGGCTTGCCCTGTCGCAAGTGTCTCTTCTAAGCGTGTTTTCAGTGCTGCTGGCGCCGTTCTGACAGTGAGAAGGACCAGTCTCTCGCCCCAAAACGTGGAGAGGTTGACCATGATCAAAATGAATCAGCACTTTATACCACTGGATTATACCATAGCTGAAGTGGCACAGCAGGAAGATAATGACCGCGACTTAGGTCATGAAAGTAGTGTGTTAGATGACCTACTTCTGGGTGAACCACCAGAGTTTGAGGACGAGCTCTAATTCCCAGACAACAACTAGGCTTTCGACTTGTTATTTTCTTTCTTGCTTATTTTACTTTATTATTTGTGTGTGTCTCTGTCTTTCTGGTTCAAATCACAACAAATCCATCACCACCATCTTACTCTTTTATTGCCGGATTGGAGTTGCAACTGTGTGCACTCAGTGAAGAAGTAAGTCCATCCTCCAAGTCCTGCTACAGTCTACTCCTGACTCGCCCTAAATCTATTTTCCTCAAGCCAGACATTTGATGTAGAATAGTATAAGAAATGTGTACCTGCCGCTTCGAGTCCCTGCAAAGAATCTGACTATAACTATCCTCCTTTCTGAGATGAGAGGAACTGCCCCGTAAGAACAAGTAAATGATGGCATGCATTGGACGTTGACTCTGAGTGATTTGTATTTGTCTTGTTGTGCATGAAGTCTACTAGTATTTAATTTACACACAAAAAAGTGACTCAAGTCAATGTTTCCCTACTTGTTGTTTAATAACAAAATTGTACTACTGCAGGCCAAACTGTTGCATTTTTGATTCTGGATTCACTCAGTACACTACAGAGTTGGACACCATGATGACCAAACCATACTCGGAGTCAGTCAGTAGGATCGGAGTTGATTGATGGAATAACTTGGGTGTTTCATGAGGTGCCGAAAAGGTAAACAAGTCAACAGCAACCACACCAGAACTACTTGTCTGTGTAGTGGTGGAGGCGAGTATAGTGGTATAACTGACAGCGGTGCATTGATTTAGTTACTTAATTTAGAAAATGCTATGTTGCTGTGCATTTGTGCTCAGTGCTGCCTTACTCAAAATCTAAGCTAAGTGGTGGTTGGCCTGCTCTATCATATAGTTGTTGTAGGTTAAGGCTGGGAACAGAGTAGACATGATTTAGCAATTTCACCTCTGGAAGTGTTCTTGTTGCACTCCTCCTTAATTTAATCAGTTTATCTTTACTTTTCTCCTTGATTTTTCAATATTCCTTTTGTTTTTCCATCTATACTTCCAGGCCGGCCTATACCCTGTGCTATACTGGGAAAACGACTCACACTTACCTTACCAATCCGCATCCGCCAGGCAGGTAGTGGCACCTAAAATTGAAGGAAGGAGCATCCATGAAATAAAGGACCAAGAGGAATGCCGAGATGCAACTCCCAATTTGACCATAATGTAGTTATAGTATTATCTTTTCATTTGATTCTTTTTTTCTCTTCAATCATTATGACTGTGTGTGTTGTTGTTTATTATGTTTGCTTATATATTTGACTCCTACAGGCATTTTTACATTTTCTTTGCTAGCTTTAAAAGGAAGCCAGGTACAACAGAACATAAAATGTATGTAATTTAGGTCTCTCTGGGGTGGACAGGCAAGACAGTTGCATAATCATAATAATAATAATAATAATTAATAATATCCTGCTGCCCTGCACTACTAGTCTAGTTCTACTCATCATCATAAAGACATCATAATGCTTACAGTTTCATTTTCTCCCTTAACAGATTTTTGATGGTTGTCTGCCAAGATTGTGTGTTGTCCATGTGCAGTGTTTGTCTTTGTCAAACCTTTCCCTCAAATACCCCTTCCCAACCATTCATCAAACCCTAACCCTCTTCCCCCGGGCTGTGTGATTTACATTGTGGTGTGTCTAAATTAAATTTACACCAATATTTGATCACACCCTTGCTGGGGAAGATGTGGTGAAAGCAACACTAACTCAAGGCAGGGTGAGATTCCTCTTCTGCTCTAAATATATATATATGTATATCTATATTCACTGAAAAAACCATAGGTTTCCGGCATGTTATAGTTAGAAATTAGCATTTAAAAAACCGAAGAAATTCACTGAAAAAACCATAGGCTTCAGGGGCGTTATAGTTACTTGGACATTTGACGCATTTAAAACTAGAGAAATTTGCCCGTAACAGTTAGTTGAGCTAACTATAACTAGCACGCCCGCAATGCACTGGTGATGACATCACATATTACATCACTCATGACATGGTCAGTGACATCTCAAATGACATCACTGATGACATCATCCAGTGAATGTTTGTTTCTATAACGTTTAAATATTTTTGATATATATCTATGCCAAGGTCTATTGAAGAATGAGTGGATGTAGAAGTACCTGAATGGATTATTTAGTAGATGCATGACTGACTGTATAAGTCACTGATTGAACGTATGTTACTGAATGCATGGGTTAGTGACTAAACTGTGTGAATGTCTATATTAGTCTCTCAGTTGGTGTGTAAGCAGGTGCATGGGTTGGTGAGTAGCTATATCAGTGTATATATGGGTTATTGATTGATTGTATGAGTATCTGTATGGGTGTCTGAGTGTCTATGTGGGTGGGTGGGGGGTATCTGACTCTGTGCATACATGTCTGAATGGCTGATTCACTGGTTGTATAGATTCAAAAGTGCATCTCGGAAGGGCTGTATGGGTAGCTGACTGTGTGTACAGGTATGTTGATTAGTGAATTGATGTCTCAATTGTATAAATGTGAGTAACTATATATGTTTTTAGACAGTATATGTGAGTGTTGGGGTGTATAATTGACTATACGCGAGAGACAGTGATTACAAGAGTGTCTGCATACATGAATGTGTACTTGTATTAGTGATTGTATAAGAGAGTAAGTATGTGTTAGTATATATATATAAATAAGGGAGGTGGTGTGTGTATATATCTGCATAGTTGAGTACATGGGTGTGATTGATTTTTGGCATGACTGATTAGATGTGTGAGTAACTCTATGGATCAGTAGCACTGTGTGATTGTATGTATAGGTGTATGAGTGGATATTATACTGATGTAATGATGAGTGACAGCATGTATGAGTGACTGTATGAGTGTATGTCTAGCTCACAATATATAGATAGGAATCAGTGGATGGGTATCTAGTATCTGGTATTGGTGTGTCCATGGTTTCGAAAATGGTAGTCTATATTTTAGAGTACGTGTATCAAAGGTTATATTAGAGTGTGAGGAGGTGTGTCAGACTCTCACGTGGATGATGTCATCAGTGATGTCATTTGAGATGTCATCAGTGATGTCATGAGTGATGTCACTGACCATATCATGAGTGATGTAATATGTGACGTCATCACCAGCTCAACTAACTATAACGGGCGAATTTCTCTGGTTTTATATGAGTCAAATGTCCAAGTAACTATAACGTCCATGAAACCTATCAGTGAATTTCTAAGGTTTTTTAAATGCTAATTTCTGACTATAACGTCCCTGAAACCTATGGTTTTTTCAGTGAATGTCTATGGTTTTTTAACTGCTAATTTCTAACTATACCGTGCCTGAAACCTATGGTTTTTACTGTGAATTTCAAAGATTTTTTAAATGCTAATTTCTATCTACAACGTGCCTGGAACCTATTTTTTTTACTGAATTTCAATGTTTTTTTTAATGCTAACTTCTAATTATAATGTTCATTTAACCTATAGTTTTTTCCGACACCCAAGAAGGACAAAACACCCACTGCCACAACCCTCAGGACCTCCCCCCGTACAACACCTCTCCCTACTACCACCAAGGCAGTGCAGAACATGACAGCGAACCCTCCAAAAACGGCATGGTCCCTTAGCCATATAATAGATCAATGTTGGGAAATGTGGCTATCGTTTTTTCAGTAAATTTGATTTTTTTAAAAATACTAATTTCTAACTAATATTCCTGAGACCTATGTTTTTTGGGGAATTTCAAAGGTTATGTTTTGAAAAAAAATGTGATATTTTGCAACTTTAATATCCTAAAAATTGTATTTGTATTTTTTTCTATTAATTATTTAATGTCTTCTTGTTTTTTAAATATTAAACAACTACATACAGTATGAAAGGGAGCCCAGACCAGAGCCACATCTGAAGACCAACACATGTCATAGACCTACTGATCAAGCAGCTCCGACACCCAAGAATGCCACAACTCCCACCACCACCCCCAGGACCTCCCCCTCTACCACCGAGGCATCGCAGAACAAGATAGCGAACTTTCCGAAAATGGCAGGGCTCCTCAGCCACACAATAGCTGAATATTGGGACAGGTGTGAACAAACTATATGTGAAGGAAGCAATTCACCCATAAATAACAATGCACACAATGCAAAGTTTAGCGGTGATGAGCTGGACACATCTCAGTATGCAGAACACACACCTTTCCATGTGCACAAATACTACTGGGGCTTGTAGTGTTGTGAACAGTGGACCCAACCATGTTACATCAAACACTAGGGACGATCTCACTCATGTAGCTGTATCGCCCCCCCTGTAAACATAAGCGTAACCGGAGTGGGCTGGTCCGACGTATGCCACGTCAGCGTAGCAGTGTAAATAAATAGGCCGGGGCTCTGGGCGTGGTTTCTTGTGAACTGTAAAGACCTACGACTGTACCAGAGCGGCGGGCCTCACCCTGCCACGAGGCTACCGCCATGACCGCGGGTCTCCTTGACACAGGCCCCCTGCGAACCCAGTGGCACAGCACCGCAGACTTATGTCTGTACAGGCTACTGCCTTCGATCTACACTGCGGACAGCAGGCATCACAATTCACATGGAGTAGCGATTGCAGATGACGCAGTCCAGTACGCAAGATACATTCCTCCCAGTGCGGCCCTATTGGACCACGCATCATGCCAGGGTTCGCACACGTTGAGCGCCAAAGGTACCACTAACTCAGTGCACCACAAGTCATCAACACGTGGCCTTACTGAGGCAGAGTTCAATAGACAAAAGACATTGCTCTGAGTGCGGCCCCCCGGACCACGCATCATTGCAGGGTATGTACACGCTGAGCGCCAAAGGTACTACTAACTCAGTGCAACATAAGTCATCCCCACATGCCCTTATTGAGGCAAAATTCAATAGACAAAAGACATTGTTACGAGTGCGGCCCCTCGGACCATGCATCATCGCAGGATATGTACACGCTGAGCACCAAAGGTACTACTAACTCAGTGCACCATAAGTCATCGCCACGTGGCCTTATTGAGGCAGAATCCAATAGACAAAAGACATTGCTCCGAGTTTGGGGGTGATTCGTCAAGGGGGGGATGAGAAAAAAGGGGGGTCCTAAAACGTGTTTTCTCCATGCAATTTCCACACGGACATACTTGCTCAGATTCCGGTTCGGGGGGCAGGGTCGTTGGCAGTCCTAGGGTTGTTGAGTGTTATGGCCCTCATGGGTATCCGTGTATCGTGCTCATTGACTCCATGGCACCCGTGGGTGTTAAGGTGTGGCTCTTGGCTGTGTTCCTTTTCATGCTGCAGGTAGTCGTCCTGCTTAACACCAGCAGAAAGCAGATGTAAAACCTCTGGTGCTAGCGCGGCTTATCGACCGAATTTGTTTCGCATAGCAGTTTTTGCCTTTCGTTGTGAAAGTTGTGATGTGGTTTTTTCGTGTACAGAAAAGTAAATGAACTGGGCAGTGTATCCTGTCAAGATCCAGCACCTGACCCACTATTCCCAATCAATATAAATACAATGAGATTTCTTGATTGATTTTGTGTGTACACTGTAAATGCACCCACTACCACAGTGCAATTCAATACAGGGTTTTAGTATTTAGAATAAATTGCAAAGGTGCACCTCATGTGTTCTAAATCTAACACACTATTCAGAAGCTGGTGCAAACTGCAGACATCAGCAGTATTCCTGCGATAACTGCCCCAACATTTAACACCATGGTGGACACCACCAAATAACAGTTATAAGAACGAGAAAGAGTCACACAGCACTTAAGTAACAACCAAAAACTTTATTGACTTTTCTTTTTTTCAAACTTTATTTTTTCGTAGACGTATATATAAAGGATAAAGTAAATTTAACAAAATGAACACAAAACAACAAGGCGGAAGACTCCTGTTGGGACCATGAATGTCGACGACACAGCCTGGAAAATAAAGCACAACATAAGGATGTGTGTAATGCGCATATCAAAGGAGCGAGACACAGAGAAGGAAAAAAAAGCCAGAGAGAAAAAGAGAGGGAAGGAAAGAAACGGAGTGAGAAAGGGAGAAGGGAGATTGAGAAAGAGAAGGAAAGGAAGGAAGAGAGTGAGAGAGAGAGAGTGAAGAGAGGGAAGTGAGTGAGAGAGAGAGATACTGCCGCCCATGCGCATCCATGACCAAATAATTACCTGCTGCCACCGGAGTGTCTTCCAGTGGGCACTACATGTGCCCGTCAAAGCTCCGTGGCCCGGCAGATCTCACAGATGTCGCTGAGTACTGAGTCATGAATGGCGGAGACCACATCAGCTTCTCCGCGGCCCGGCAGATCCCACACATGTCGCTGAGTCCTGAGTAATCAATGGCAGAGAACACATCAGCTTTGGGTGCCGCTAACCCTGTGCAACGCAAGTGAGCACCACGTGGTGGTAGGCCGCTGACAGCCATACAACTTAGGGTGCGACTAACCCTGTGTAACTCAAGTCCGCGCCACGTGGTGGTAGGCCCCTGATGGCCATACAGCTCAGGGTGTGACTAGCCCTCTGCGTAACGTTTCATGGACTCTTTATGATTGAGACCCGGGGAGCGTCCGCCACCCAGTCACCACTGGCAATAAAGGATGTGACGTTGTCGATGCATTATATTTGCATGGTCACATGGCCTGTGACGCATGTGCCGGATGGGTGTGGTGTGTGTGTGCAAACCTGCCTTCAGGGAGTGGCCGTGACATGTTGACAACTAGAGCACTGACCTGCACACCAACAGCAAGTACGCCTGCATCAGGTAGCTATGTGGTGGTGTGAAAATGTGTTTTCTCAATGGATTTTCCATAGGAAACTTTAGACAAGGCTACAGGTCAAACTGCTGAACGGAATTACACCAAGTTTGGTAGGGCGAAAGGTCATGGTCCAGAAAGCGTGCTTTCTTGCATCGAGTGAAAATATAAAAGAAAGGTCCCGGGGACGATTTAATATACCGGAGCTCTGTCTGTGCGAGATAACCCTTTCACGCTCCCTCTTCCCAACATCACCACTTTGCAGCTATAGCGTTAGAACCCAGTATGTTGGCTCGCAGCTCTCTACCTTTGTGAGCTAGTACGCTGCTGTACCTGTACCTCTGCGAGCTACTATGCTGCTGTTCCTTTGGGAGCGGACGGCTCGTAGTACTGCGTCTGTGAGTTGAGCGGACAGGCCGCAGTTGTCCCTCTGCGAGCCTGGGTGTGAACTGTTCATAAGTCACACTACATAAGCATTGAAAAGCCATTTTGGGATTCAGTCCGTCAGCTGGCATCTGTCCGAGGCATTTCTGAAAACATACCAGAGTTCTTTCTGTGAGAGGTACCCCTTTCACGCTGCCTCTCCACACATCAGCAGGTAATGCACCCTCTTCCCACATTACCAACATACCCCCAACAACCTTCTTGGGCCCAGAAGTATCCCTGTGCAGTTGGACAAAGAAGAATCTTAGTCATGTATAGATTTACATATAAAACATTTTATTTAAACAAAACAACAACAAATAAAACTGAAGGGAGTCTGGTGCTGTGGTCGCTGCCACGAAGTTGGGGTTACTGTCATTCAGGACTCAGGACACAGTTCCACATGTGGGATCGGCTTGTATTAAACAGGGTTAGTGGCACCATTTGCCACGCCTTGTGTTGTACAAGGTCACTGGCACCATGTGTCTCCGGCCTTGCATTTGGAAATATGCCTGACTGATCAAAGGGATTCTGGTGCTGTGGTCGTTGCTATGAAGTTAGGGTCTCTGCCATTCAGGACTCAGAACACAGTTGCACATGTGGGATTGGCTTGTGATGAACAGGGTTAGTGGCAGCACGTGTCGCGGCTTGTGATGAACAGGGTTAGTGGCACCACATGTCAAAAATTCAAATTGCGAGCTCTGTTGCCCGCAGTGTTGACTGTTATTGAGTGCACTTGAAGATGAATTTGTTTATTGTACTAAAGCTATAACTGATATAAAAAAATGTTCTTGAAGCAAGGATACTAAAAGGATATTATGTAGGTTTTAGCCCTGTGATAGTTACTTGCCTAGTGGACTCTGTAATTAATGAATCAAGATTTAATTTTAATTGTGAGCCCTACTGACCGCAGTGTAGGCGTATCATGAAAAGATGAAATATGTATAGAATACACTGTCGAAGTGTATGAGCCTGTGATGCTGCTTCGTGCAGATGGGCCGCAGTGGGAGCTATGAACCTTGCCTACTGCGTCATCTGCAATCGCAGCTGTATCTGAATTGTGAGTCGTGCTGACCGCAGTGTAGGCCAGAGGTAGTGGTGAGCAAGGGCCCACAGCCACATGCATAGGTTGGTGGTCACTGCCACGGACTTGGGGTCACTGCCATTCAGGATTCAGGACACAGTTACACATGTGGGATCGACTTGTATTGAACAGGGTTAGTGGCACCACGTGTCGCTGGCCTTGCATATGGAAATATGCCTAACTGATCAAAGGGAGTATGCTGCTGTGGTTGCTGCCACGGACATGGGGTGAATGCCATTCAGGACTCAGGACACAGTTCCATATGTGGGATCAGCTTGTGTTAAACAGGGTTTTATGGCACCACGTGTCGCCAGCCTTACATATGGAAATATGCCTAACTGATCAAAGGGAGTATGCTGCTGTGGTCACTGCCACGGACTTGGGGTCACTGCCATTTAGGACTCAGGACACAGTTTCCACATGTGCGATCGACTTATGTTGAACAGGGTTAGTGGCACCACGTGTCGCGCCTTGTGTTGTACAGGGTTAGTGGCACCACATGTCACTGGCCTTGCATATGGAAATATGTCTAACTAATCAGAGGGAGTCTGATGCTGTGGGGGCTGCCATGGACTTGGGGTCACTGCCATTCAGGACTCAGGACACAGTTCCACATGTGGGATTGTTCGGCTTGTGTTGAACAGGGTTAGTGGCATCACGTGTTGCCGGCTTGTGTTGAACAGAGTTAGTGGCACCATGTGTTGCGGCTTGCGTTGAATTCTGCCTGAATAAGTCCACGTGGTGATGACTTATGGTGCAGTGAGTTAGTGGCACCTGAAGCACTCAGCATGTGTGCACTCTGCGATGATGCGTGGTCCAGGCGGGCCTCACTGGTAGCAATTTCTTTACATGGTTTGAAAGAATCTTCATAGCAGTCAAAATCTCCAAGTAATTCCATTTCAGTCCTCCAAGGTTTGAAGAGTTGGAGAAGAGCTAAATAGAAAAACTCTCTCTTATCTGGAGTATCACAACTTAATTTCCTGTGATTAATCAATTGTCCTTTGCCATTCTTTAAGAAACATCCATCAGATCCAATTACAGCATAGTTCCCTTCATTTATTTTTTCCGTAACATTTTTTCTAAAACTATAATGTTGCAGTATTTCATATAGACATATGTTTTCCAGGTATGGACTTCTATTTGGATAGTATGCGAGGAATAGTAATTGAGTTATCTGCAACATATTGTATGTCCATATTTGCATTCCACATCTTCAAAATTACTGGATTGTAATCACTAATGAACTTCGATTCTTCACTTCTTTTTATATTATAAGTATTTTTGGGTGATTTTCGAGTGTTCACTCTTCCTTGCGATGAATTATGGTGCACTGAGATAGTAGTACCTTTGGCGCTCAGCATGTAAGTACCCTGCGATGATGAATTGTCCTGGAGGGCCCCACTGGGAGCAATGTCTTTTGTCTATTGAATTCTGCCTCAGTAAGGCAACGTGTCGATGTCTTGTGGTGCACTGAGTTAATAGTACCTTTGTCACTCAGCATGTACGTATTCTGTAATGATGCATTGTCCGGGAGGGCCGCACTCATACCAATGTCTTTTGTCTATTGAATTCTGCCCCAGTAAGGCCACGTGGCGATGACTTGTGGTGCACTGAGTTAGTGGCATCTGAAGTACTCAGCTCGCGCGCACCCTGCGATGATGCGTGGTCTGAGAGGGCCGCACTGGGAGCAATGTATCTTGCGTACTGCACTGCGTCATCTGCAATTGCTACTCCATCTGAATTGTGAGGCCTGCTGTCCACAGTGTAGATCGAAGGCAGTTGCCTGTACAGACATAAGTCTGTGGTGCTGTGCCGCTGGGTTTGCAGGGGGCCTGCGTCGAGGAGACCCACGGTCATGGTGGCAGCCTTGTGGCAGGGTGAGGCCCGCCGCTCTTGCACAGTCGTTGGTCTTCATATTTCACAAGTGAACCACGCCCAGAGCCCCGGCCTATTTATTCACACTCCTACGCTGAAGTGGCGTACATCGGACCAGCCCACTCCGGTTACGCTTATGCTTAAAGGGGGGGACGATACAGCTACATGACTGAGATCGTCCCAAGTGTTCGACGTAACATGGTTGGGTCCACTGTCCACAACACTACAAGCACCGGTAGTATTTGTGCACATGGAGAGGTGTGTGTTCTGCATAATGAGATGTGTCCAGCACATCACCGCTACACTTTGCATTGAGTGCATTGTTATTCATGGGTGAATTGCTTCCTCCACATATAGTTTGTTCACACCTGTCCCAATATTCAGCTATTGTTTGGCTAAGGGGCCATGCGGTTTTCGGAAAGTTCGCTGTCTTGTTCTGCTCTGCCACGGTGGTAGTGGGGGGTCCTAGGGGTGGTGGTGGGTGTTGTGGGATTCTTGGGTGTCGGAGCTGCTTGATCAGTAGGTCTATGACATGTGTTGGTCTTCAGATATGGCTCTGGGCTGGGCTCCCTTTCATACTGTATGTAGTTGTTTAATATTTAAAAAACAAGAAGACATTAAATAATAAATTAAAAAATACAAAAACAATTTTTAGGATATTAGAGTTACAAAATATCACATTTTTACAAAACATTACTGAGAAAAACAGGTTTTATGAACATTATAATTAGAAATTAGCATTTAAAAAACCTTTGAAATTCACTGAAAAAACCATAGGTTTCCAGTACGTTATAGTTAAAAATTAGCATTTAAAAAACCTTTGAAATTCACTGAAAAAACCATAGTTTTTAGGGACGTTATAGTTACTTGGACATTTGACTCATATAAAACCAGAGAAATTCGCCTGTTATAGTTAGTTGAGCTAACTATAAATCGCACGCCCGCAATGCACTGGTGATGATGTCACATATTATATCACTCATGACATGGTCAGTGACATCACTCATGACATTACTGATGATATCTCAAATGACATCACTGCCTGAAACCTATGGTTTTTTCAGTGAATATATGTATACAGATTCGCTGCCATAGGGGAACTAGCAGCTGGAAGTGAGGACTCGGACACTGTTTATGGTCCAGCACAGTGCAAGGGTTCAGCCTAAATCGCATTCTAATTCAGCCTCTTACTGGAAGAAATAAAAAAATAAGGCTGACGGAGACACTTGCGCACCAAACAAACTGCATGTTGGGAACAGCAGTCTCTGAACACTGAACAGCGTGAGTGGTCTCTGGTGGAATGTCGCTCAGGTGTGTCCCACACTACTTCAGGGGGATGGGCCAACTACAAAAAGGAGTGAAAACTGAACCCCTAGCACCAGAGGCACCTGAGGAAGGCAACCGCTGAAACTCGTTATGCCACATCTAAAATAAATGGAGTTTTCAAGTCCCGCCGTGTCCCCTCATCTCTTTTGCAGAAGTTGATATTTTTGGGATATTTGGCGTGCAGCAATTGGCACGCAAAGGGTACCCTTCCTGAAGAGCTCCAAGGTACAGTGGCATTTACCTGGACCGCCGCTAATCCCCAAGAAGCGGTGATTCTGTTTTTACTTTGATAATCCATCACATATGGACAGATGTGGTTACTGGAACCGGCGTATGCAGACGCTTGCTGGAGCGGGTAATGCAAAATTTTGTATACCCTCCCCAATTTGTATATTTATACTAATTAGATTAATTAAATAATTATAATCGTATTAATTGTTTGAAGTGAAAAGTACTAACCAACCTTATTAATAACTGAAATATACGTGGGATTGCATTTGCATGGCCTAATTAATACGTAAACTAAATATGTACGCATACTAATAATAGACAATTAGAATATTGCATGATATATGTTGCTTTTGTGATGTATTTGTGATTTGTGCTTTATTAAGTGAGTATAAACCACTTTGAGTGTTGCTTTCTGCTAGATAAATACACACACATATGGGCATTAGCGAGGGAATAACATTTTATTAGCCATTTCTATGTGTTAATTACGTTTTGTGTTTCTTTTGCTTAAGTTGACCATTTGGGCCTGCCACAAGATGGCTGCCTCCTGTACCTGACGTGATTAACGATGCTCCACGAGGTTTTGGGTGAAGTGCGTCTGCGCTAACGCCAGCAACAGTGGCCTCGTCTTGACCCTAACCAGACTGTACCCACCAAGGTCGCCCTGGGAAGCCAGCCAGTTTCCTGGGAACAATGGAATGTCTTTAAAAACCGGAACCAACAAGTGTGATGACACCATGAACTAAAACCTCATGAGAACTCTGTAGGACGACCTCTGATTATCCAATCAGAAAAGCCGAAAACCAATATTTGTTACTTTCTGACAGTAAAATCACTATAAATTATGGTAGAATAGTGAGGTTAAGAGGACACGATCGAGAACTCTTTGTTTCCTGACGGAGAGGACGGTGACGCTGCAGGACAGCTGTTTCCCTGAATCTTTGACGGACTGAACTGATGCCCAATTTTGACTTAGAGGACGACAATTAGCCAGAATACGTAAATATGATGATTGACGGCTTGAATAACAAATAATTTAACTTGCAATAATTAGATAAAGATTGATTTGATTAATTATCAAATGAGTTGGGTTGTTTATTCATAGAAAATGTATTAATTTGAAGTGAATAGAGAATTAGAAATTAACCTAACCAGCAACTAGCAGATTCATCGCCAACCTATGAGAGGAATACCAAAGGTGGAATTTAGGGCCGAATGAGTTGAAGAAGGTTATGCAGATTTATTGCTCATTAGGGTCAAGAGATATTTCCTTTCATGTCAGCGTTTGGAACAATCATCTCCCGAGAAATACAAACTGATGATGAGTGAATGTTGGTGTTATGGGCCCCACCAGCGAATTTATTGATTGAGTGTGTTTGTGAGATCTTTGGTCTGTGACGAAGGGAGGGATTTTGTATTCCACGCTGCAGCAGTTTTTCTGGTAGCAGTATGATGGTTGTTATTGTTTTGGTTTGGTGAATATTGCTTGTACATTGCTTATTGATTATTGGTTATTGATTGGTATTGGTTTATGTACCAACACTTTATGTGGAGTCACATTGAGTTCTATGTCGTTAGCTCGGCTTCTGGTATGTAGGAAGTCGGAAGTTTGTAACGGTTCCGTAGTAGAGCAGAGGTGAGCGCTGCTCTCGGGAAAGACGGAATTGTTGTAGCCCTGTAGGTACACAGGGGAAACGTGTAATGATTGAAGTTGCACGACGCATTGTCTGGGTTCGATTCGGTAGCATCGTCGTGTGTTGCCATTAGAGACATTTTCTGTGTGAGAGAAGTGTATATGATAGCGAAGGTTACCTCTGAAATTTTGGTCTTAGGTACCAGGAGGCTAGAAGGTACTCTGATAACGCTTATCACTGAAAAGGTAGCAGGTGTTCTCTGAGCTTGATAGAAGGACAGAGTAGAGGGAAGTGCTGCTTTGTTAACGAGTGTTATAATTCTGTAGCAGGACGGACTGTTCGCTGTTCTCGGGAAAGACAGAATTCTGTGTGAATGTACTACATTTTCTGTATGAAAGTGTGTGTATGAAAAGGCATTCCGATTAATTGCGAAACTCTAGTTTTATTTCTCAGGAGCATTGGGTCTCCAACTAGGTGTCTTAATTCTAGAGAAGCGGTTGGTTGATGCTTGTTAGAAGGGTAAGGTAGAGGGATGTGCTACTTTATCAACGGAAGTAACGATTCCGTAGTAGGGCAGAGGTAAGCGCTGCTCTCGGGTAAGACGGAATTCTTGTGAAGAAGGTATTTTTGCTATTCTTTGGTTAGCGAAGCGGACAATGGTGGTGTTTTTATGTAGTTACTAAAAGATTTGTAAATTTGAAAAGTTCGAGAAACTTACAGAGAAATTTTGTAAAGGAGGGGTCAGTAGAAGCAGGAGTAGGAGCAGCAGCTGTTGACGTCAGAAAGACCGCGCTGGGATTGGTCAGTTAGCTAGAGACGTAGACGCTCCGGATTGGTGCGTTAGTGTACGCCGTGCTAGGAGTGGAGAATTACAGGGTGACGTAGATGCTCTGGATTGGTGCGTTAGTGTGAGTCGCGCTGGGATTGGAAAACTACAGAGGTGACGTAGACGCTCTGGATTGGTGCATTAGTGTGAGTCGCACTGTGATTGGACAGAAGAGAGTACAGTTGTAAGGAGAGACTAGCGATACACGGGAGACAGGAAAATGTATTACGATCCACCAGAAAAGGAGATAAAGTCATGGTTTGGTAAAATTAAAAGGTGGTTTAAAAAGGACAAACCGATTGTGACAAGGGAAGGACAGTTACTTCCTCCACCGAAAACCCCTTCATCCTTTATGGTTGCAAAATACGGATATCATACTTGTATTTGGTTAGACAATTGGGTAAAATACACGAGGGACGATGGAGTCCTAGCTTTCCCAGAACATGGTTCATTTAATTTGGCAATTTTGAGAAACTTGAGAGAGAAAATGATGAATTTAGAACCAAGACCTAGACCAACGCAGTTTGAGGCATTGACAGAATGGGAAGATGAGATGCATGAACGAGAGAGACAGAGAAGTGGCGGAAGATTTAGGTACATGTTTGATCGACAGTATGGACATGAGACTCATGATGATCGAATGAGAAGGTGGCGGAATGCGAGTATGACTGAGGGTTTGTTTCCCGTAAGAACTGCAGGAGAGAATGAAGGAAGAAAGTGTGTAGAAAAGAGACATACTGTAGAATCGAGAGGGTATGGAGTAAATGAATCAGAAGATGATGTTCTTGATGACATGTTTTATGAAAATCCACCACTGTATCGACCAGAACCAGAAATATTAACACCAAGTGCCCCAATGAAAGAAACATTACGAATTATTAAGACAGAACCAATGTCACAAGATTTAGAAAAGAGTAACTCTATTAGAGAAGTAGAAAGAAAATCAGAAAATAGAACAAATCATGAAAATTCAGCAGATTTGGCAAAAAACACATTAAAGTTAACTGAGAAAATAAGGGAATTGACTAAAAATCTAGAACCTGTAACAGTTCCAGTGACAATAGGTCCAGTAATGCCCATTTTCGATAAACAAAAAGATAGCGAACATTGCTTAACAGTTCCTTATAAGAGCCATAAACAGGTTGAACAGCCTCAACCGAGCCAAAATGAGAATCCATGGAGACAGACGATAAGTATGATCGAACCAAATGTTCAAACAATCCATTCATAAGTCAGAATTTTCCTGAAAAGAGTAGGATGACAGTAGGATCATTATTAGAACCACAAAAGAATTCAGAACAAGGTAGTATAGCGAAACCAGTAGGACCATCTACGGAAGAACTAAGTGAATGGTTAAGAAGCTTGCAGAGAAAAGACAAAGAATCCCATTCAATTGATGTGGCCAAGTTACGAATGGTATTAGAAGAATTAATAGTAGGGACTATCTCCACAGAAAAATTGAAAACTTACCAGGATGAGGAATTACTAATGTTGTGCAAAAGGGTGACATGGAGAGCGAAAAACCTACTTGAAAGGTTAGAAGAAGTAGCAAATGAAATGGGAATAGACATTGAGAAGGTAAAAGCTTTGCAAAAACCATATCAAATTGATTTCACGGAAAAGGATATTGAAAATGTGAACACCACAGGACGGATAGGTCAGATTAAGGAAATAATCATATTATTGAGAAAATGGGGAGATGTGGATACATGGAGAAGCAGGTGGTATAGAAAACGGGATGATGCCTCAGATAAGACATTTTCAGCATTCCCTGTAAGAGAAAAGGAAAAGGTAGTAACAGAATGCCCTATGAGAGAGATTCCAGGAGGAGGATATGTACATGTACCATGGACGAGACAGGATATTTTGTCTTTTACGAATGATTTCCCTCGACTGCGCAAGAAGTCAGTCGAGTGGTACAGGCAGGTTTGTAAAATTGTCTAAAGTATTATGGATCGATTTGAATAGTCTATTTGACATAATAGTACCAGCAGATTTATGGACCGAGTGTAAATTGATGATTAATTGGCCAACTCAAGAATACCCTAGGGATGCTAAAACAGGAGCTCCAGACCCTGAAGTAATGAAGAAATATGAACAGGTTATGGCATTTTTTAAAAACAAGTTACCTCCTAAAGAGACAGACTGGGTAAAAATTGACCGAACACATCAAGAAAGTAAGGAGTCAGTACATGCATATTATGAAAGGCTAATACTAGCTTTTCAACAGTTTAGTGGGGGTGAGAATCTGAGTGAAAAGGATTTGAGTCATTTTGTATATAGATTTGTATATGGTTTAGTGACCAGAAATTGGTGAAATGATTAAACAACATACTGTTGATTGGCAAAATAAGAAAATAGATGAAGTACTGAGACATGCTAAATACTTTAGTGACGAGATTGAGGCAAAACAGCGAAGATTGAAAGAAAAGGCTATGTGGGCACAGGTAAAGGTAGCAGAAAGGCAGGAAGCTCAATTAGTGGAACAAGCGAATAACACAGGAACAAGACAGAGATCTGGTCCTGGGAAAGGTAAGGGCAATATATAAGAAGCTAAAAAGAAGTTCCCATGCCATAATTGCAGTAGGATAGGGCATTGGAAATCCGAGTGTAAATTTCCCCCAAGTACTAACAATGAAAATCCATCATTGAACCCACAGGTGCAGCATGAGGTGAGTGGTCAACTGCAGCAACAGCAGCAGGTTGTTACCCCACAGAATCAGGTGCCATAACCGCCTTTTCCACAGAGCAGAAACTCTCAGAAGTATAGTAGTGAATCGGGATTCTACAATGAAGAACAGGTAAATAAGCTGCCACGCGCTAGCGCTGTTTCGTAGTATTGGCTGCAACGTGATGAAAGTGACTCAGAAGAAAGCTATTGACGGTGCCGAAGGGAGGAAGCAGAGTGCGTACTTGGCGCAACTCTAGAAGTAGACCAGACAGGACCATTTGTAGATGGGAAGGTTAATGATGAAAATATTACTTTCCTAGTGGATACTGGTGCTACTCGATCAACTGTTAGATCAGCTGATGTTAAGAATCTTCCTCTCTCGGATGAAACGATCCAAGTAGTTGGTGTATCCAACAGACATATTAAAACTTACCTTACAGAACCAGTGAAAGTTAGCATAGGGAAATTTTCGGAAATGCACCGCTTTGTTGTGTGCGATACTAGTCCTATGAATTTATTAGGCAGGGACCTGTTGTGCAAAATGAATTGCACTATATTCTGTACGCCGGATGGAATAGCATTTGAAACACCAGCTGATGATGTACTATATAAGATGACCATAGCTAACAGAGAAAATGAGGTTACAGAGACATATGCTGTAGTCAACCCTGATGAATTATCTAAAGAATTGAAACAGTCTATAAAAGCAGAAGTTTGGGATTTCACTGGAGAAGATGTAGGACTAATGAGAGATAATTGAAGGAGTAACTCCTGTAATAGAGAACATGATCAGGCAAGGGATCTTGAGAGAAATAATGAGTAGTCCATGTAATTCACCAATAATGGGACTGAAAAAGCCTAATGGGAAATTCAGAATAGTGCAAGATCTGAGAAAGGTGAATAAAATTGTTGTGCCATGTTGTCCCATTGTACCAAATCCATCTGTGATTTTATATCAGATCCCCCATGATGCAGAATGGTATACAGTGATTGATCTGTGCCATGCTTTCTTCTCTATCCCATTGCGCCATGACAGTCAGCAAATTTTTGCGTTTCGTTTTGGTGAGCGTATTTTGGCATGGTGCCGAATCCCACAGGTATACAGAAAGCCCCTCAATATTTAATCAACTATTGAAGAAGTCTGTGGAGAGTCTAGAAATGCCCAAAAATTCAATGTTAGTTCAATACATCGACGACCTCCTTGTGGCGTTGAAAACACGTGAAGCTTGGAGGACTTAAAGTGTCACCATCAAAATTGCAGTTTTGCAAAAAGGAAGTACAGTACTTAGGGCATAACATTGAGAAAGGACTGAGAAAAATAACGATAGACAGAATCAGAATCATAAAAGGAATGAGAGCTCCCATGACCCAAAGAGAGGTGAGAATGTTTTTGGGAATGGTTGGATATTGTCGTCAGTGGATCAGCAATTTCTCCTTGATTGCAAAACGTTTGGTACGACTGACGAGAAGTGATGTGAAAGATCCCATTGAGTTGAACAAGGAAGAATTGGCAGCATTTAAACGATTGAGAGATGGTTTGTGTGAAGCACCTGCATTTGGTATGCCTGACTATGAGAAAGAGTTTGAGTTGTATTGCAGTGAGAGAAATGGATGTGCACGCTCTGTGTTGATACAGAAGCATGGAAAACTGAGGAGACCAATTGCATATTTTTCATCAATGCTTGATCCAGTAGCTGTAGCTTTACCTGGATGTTTGAAAGTAGTAGCTGCAACATGCCGAAGTTTGGAGCAGAGTGAAGTAATTGTGATGGGATATCAATTGAAAGTGTTCGTACCTCATGATGTGGCGATCCTTTTAACAAGGAGTCGTACTCAGTATATGACACATAGTAGGCTGACTAAGTATGAAAAGGTCATATTAGGTGCAACTAATGTGAGTCTTGCGAGATGTTTGAATGTGAATCCTGCAACATTGTTGCCTGATGCTGAGAATGTGGAAGTAAGAGATGAAGCACATCATGATTGTTTGGATGTACTTGATTTTTGCACAAAACCACGACCAGATATAAAAGATGTACCTTTGCCAGAAAGTGATTTTGTGATGTTTGTTGATGGGTCTTGTTTGAGAACAGATGAAGGAGTACTGAGTGCAGCATACGCAGTATGTACGGTTGCAGCAGTAATGGAAGCATCCTATCTGAAAGGAGTAAAATCAGCCCAAGTAGCAGAGCTTGTGGCTCTGACTAGAGCGTGCAAGATTGGGAAGAGTGTGAAAGTGACTGTGATATCTGACAGAAAGTATGGCTTTGGAGTCGTCCACAACTTTGGCCAACTATGGCTACAAAGAGGTTTCCTAACCTCGAGTGGAACTCCTATTAATAATGCTGAAGTGGTTGGAAAGTTGCTTGAGGCGATACAGCTGCCTAGACAATTGGCTGTTGTGAAATGTGCTGCTCATAGTCAAGGTGGTGATTATATCGCCACGGGAAACAGATATGCGAATGACATGGCACAATATTGTGCACGTAATCAGAATTCGGTCAATCGGGCTAAGGAAAGAGAAATGTCTTCTTGCTCCTTGATGTTTACTAACATTTTGGGAACTTGGGAAGAAGTAAGACAGTTGCAAGAAGAGGCAGGAGATGAGGAAATGAAACAGTGGATAAAAGCAGGATGTGCACCAAGAGAGAATGATCATGTGTGGATCTATCGAGATGGAAGACCAGTTATGCTTGATAGCATGATGTCTACCATGGCACAGATGTATCATGGCCAGGGACACATTGGGAATGACGCCATGATCAGGTCATTTAAGCAGACCTGGTACAATGCAAAGCTCAGACTTGTAGCAGAAAGTCTTTGTCAAAGATGCCTAATATGTCAACAATACAATCCTGGGAGAAAGACAGTAGTGAGTCTAGGAACAATAGGCCGAGAAGGAGGGCCTTTTACCAGAATGCAAGTAGATTTCATTGAGATGCCTCCCTGTAACGGACTGAGGTATGTTTTGGTTATGGTCTGTCTATTCTCTAGATGGGTGGAACCATTTCCAACACGAAGAAATGATGGGATGACGGTAGCAAAGCTACTGTTGAGGGAGTTCATCCCTAGGTTTGGGTTCCCAGTGACAATTGAATCAGACCGAGGAGGACATTTCCATAATGAGATCATAGGATTCATTTGTGAAGCATTGAATGTACAGCAAAAATTACATTGTGCCTACCGACCAGAGGATTCTGGTGTGGTCTAACAAATGAATGGTACTATCAAAAATAGAATAGGGAAAATGTGTTTGGCCACAGGTATGAAATGGCCTGATGTCTTGCCTCTAGTACCTATGACTATTAGATCAATTCCAGACAGAACTACAGGGTTAAGCCCTCACAAAATAATAATGGGACGCGCCATGAGACACGTATTTATACCAGTCAACAAGCTGATGACTATAACTGATGACATGGTGTTGGAATACTGTAAAAGCCTGGCTGATGCAGTTCATTCTGTGTTTCATCAGGTTGGAGCAGATGCCACTACCCTTGAAAAGAAGCCAGCCCATGATTTGAGCCAAGGAGACTGGGTAAGGATAAAGGTCCACAGAAGAAGAAATTGTTTGGTTCCAAGGTGGGGAAAACAAAGACAAGTCATTCTGACCACGACAACAGCTGTGAAGTGTACTGGGCTGAAAAATTGGATCCATGCAAGTCATACATTGAGAATTCCAAATCCAGTGGACAGCACAGAAAAATAATATTTCGATGAATCAGAATCAAGTACTGAGTATATATATATAACCAGAGGTATAAGTCACCGGAATGGACGTACGTGGCTCTGCCTGAAAAAGGAGAAGAGGCTTATAGTCAAGGAAATCCAGAGGAGACTGTACTGAAAGTGGTTGAAGAAGAGGGAGAATCAGAAATCCTGAGAGTTCTCTTGACCGACATTGGGGAGGAAGAAACAGAAATTCAGGAAATTCTGTATTTGGATGACTAGAAGAAAGTGAAAAACGATGAGATGCCAAACTGAGTAGATTCAGAAAGTTGCTGATGAAGAAATAATAAAATAAGTCCAAAGATATTAATGCTGGTTCTTCTACTTTCTTTATTCACAATCGTTTCTTCTTTTTTTTAATATATATTTTATATATATATATATATATATATATATATATATATATTATTAATATTATATTATTAAATTTGTAAATTTTGCATTACCCGCTCTAGCACGCGCTGCCAAAGGGGACCTAGCGACTGGAAGTGAGGACTCTGACACTGTTTATGGTCCAGCACAGTGCAAGGGTTCAGCCTAAATTGCATTCTAATTCAGCCTCTTACTGGAAGAAATAAAAAAATAAGGCTGACGGAGACACTCACTTGCGCAACGAACAAACTGCATGTTGGGAACTGCAGTCTCTGAACACTGAACAGCATGAGTGTTCTCTGGTGGAATGCGGCTCAGGTATGTCCCACACTACTTCAGGGGGATGGGCCAACTGAGGAAGGCAACTGCCGAAACGCGTTATGCCACATCTAAAATAAATGGTGTTTACAAGTCCCGCCGTGTCCCCTCATCTCTTTTACACAAGTTGATAATTTTGGGATATTTGGCATGCAGCCATTGGCACGCAAAGAGGACCCTTCCTGAAGAGCTTCAAGGTACAGTGGCACTTACCTGGACCGCTGCTAATCCCCAAGGAGCAGTGAATCTGTTGGTATTTTGACAATCCATCACATATGGACAGACGTGGTTACTGGAACCGGCGTATGCAGATGCACTGCCAAAGGGGACCTAGCGGCTGGAAGTGAGGACTTGGACACTGTTTATGGACCAGCACAGTGCAAGGGTTCAGCCTAAATTGCATTCTAATTCAGCCTCTTAGTGGAAGAAATACAAAAATAAGGCTGACGGAGACACTCCATTGCGCAACGAACAAACTGCATGTTGTCAACTGCAGTCTCTGAACACTGAACAGCGTGTCCCCTCATCTCTTTTACGGAAGTTGATATTTTTGGGATATATATATATATATATATATATCAAGTCAAGTCAAGTCAAACAGTCTTTATTGCGAATTTTCTTCTTAAAAGACATGCTAGAAAGTCCATCAATAGAAGTTAAAACATAGAAATATGTATTAGACATTTATATATAAAACCTATAAATAAATTTACACATTAAAAACACCAGTAAAAAACATATTAAATATATGACATTACAGTGACTTGAGCGATAAAATATTATATTAAATTATTGAATCAAACATATCATGATGTTAACAGCAAAGATGGTTAAGGGCAGATGCACCTATTGCGTAAAAGCCATGCCCAACTCATATATTTGGCCACACCAATGATGACAAAACTTGATGTATCAGATTTCAATAAACGGCTGGCATTAGAAGCTGTTCTAGTACCAAGTTTACGACATACAGGGCGCAGCCACAGCTTTCTTGGGCGTATGTAAACCGGGCAAACATATAGGAAGTGATCAACTGTTTCAATCATATCCTCACAATGGGGACAACTGTCATTACCCGGGATAGACCAATTTTTGGTAAAGGAGCGTAGAGGTAAAGTGCCCAGTCTTGATGATAGAGTTTCCTATCCTGCACTTTTGTTATTAAATCCCATTATGCCTCAAGGTGTGGATCATCCTTGCTGTTCAGATAGGTTATGGTCAGGGGGCCTCCAATCCTGGAGGCAAAACATTTATCTTTGACCCACTGCCAGTAAGTATCCCTAAAAAGATTTTTCTGGGGAAAAACAGCTTTCTCGGGATTAAACCACAATTCACCCAAACCCATACCAATCAGAATAGATTTGATTTCGGACAACCAACCAATTCTGTGGGAGCTCCCAAGATTTTTAACCTCGGCCAAGGCATTGGCATAATGAGACAACTCGGGTGTAGTCCACAATCGTCGCCAAAACGCCAATGGCCTGAACCGCACCATATCCTCTACAGGGTGGCAACCCAGATCGTATAAGAGGGGAATACGTGGCGCGGACTGTGGTAGCCCTACTGCAGACCTAAGAAATTTGTTTTGGGCTAACCTCAGGGAATTCAGGTTACTAAAACCCCAAATTTCAGCACCATACATGACCGCTGGAAGGATTTTGGTCACGTAAATTTTTATCAAGGGTGCCATAGGTTTAGCTAGCGAGAGCCTGTGTTCCCTGAGCAATGCTCCACCAAGTTGGGTGTGTTTAAGAGTATAGTGGCCAATCTGGGGCTTCCAACTGAGGTTATCAGAGAAAGTAACCCCCAGGTAGGTAAAGGTAGAAGTTTGCTCCAATACTGCTCCCCCCATTTAGACCCTGGCCCTAACCGGTTTAGGAGCTCGTAAGACCATAAATTTGGTCTTCTCCACGTTGACCTCGAGCTCATGTTCGCGGCAAAACAACTCAAAACGGGTCAGCGCTAACTGGAGCCCCTGGCGCGTCTTAGAAATTATGAGGGTGTCGTCCGCGAACATGAGCAGGGGAATCTTCGTATCAGCCAGTGTGGGAGCCTCGGTCGGAAAATTTTAAAAATACCCAATTATCCCGTTAATAAACAAGGAAAATAGGGTAGGGGCTAGAACGCAGCCTTGTCTTACCCCCTTAGACACTGCAAATTTAGGTGTCACCTCCCCAGGTTTCCCCCAACGAACCTGGGCGTATGTGGAGTCATGCAATCTAGTCAGCAGCTTCAAAATGCCATTAGGTATAGACAGTGCCCGAAGTACTTCCCATAGTTTGAAGCTTGGGACTAAGTCAGTCAGTCAGTCAAAATTACTTTATTCGGTTCATAGCAAAAACCATAAAAGCATATAAATATAAAAAAACATACAATATAAATAACATTGACAATGGACACTACAATTGAGTTAAAAAGGCATACAAGACACTTGATTTCAATTCATGAGTTACCCAATTAATTATTATATCCAAGAAATTTTCTTCCTTAATCTCATTGAGATTGCTAAAAAATTGGCAATATTAAAAATCTCCCATGTGGAACCCAGCAGTTGTAAATATAAAAGGGCAGGTTTAACCTGCCTAAATCCTTTGTCCTTAATAAGGGGGATAATACATTTTTTGCGAATAGGGGACAAGTATTTACAGAAGAAGACAAAGTGCACCGTGTCTTTGAGGGAAAATCCGTCACAAGAACAGATTCCCAAGTCCCTCTCCTTTGACCACCCTGGGGAATCGGTGAGCAAAAGGTGGAATTTGTTCAGTCTAAACTTGGTCAATAAAAAACGATGGTTCATGTTGTTAACAGTGACCAAGTAGGGTTCAATACTGTTGGAAGTAATTACCAACTGATGAGCCCTTACTGAAGGTTTAAGTAGCTCCTTTTCTTCCCTTTCTAAAATTATCCGCTGTTTATGTGCAGCTTTCACCCATTTCAGGTCCCCCTTAATTAAGTTGCCAGGTAGATCAAATAATTCGGGACAACCTTATTCTCTGGATAAGTTCTTAACATAATTTATCCAAGGAATGGAGCTGCCATACTCAAGAGATAAACAATACTTTAGAATCACATGATTTAATTCCAAATCTGGGTTTAACCAAATTGTAATCCATTTTAACAATGGAGCTAGGGCAATACGATCCACTAAATAATCTATCCCGCATTCCTGATGAACAATAAAGGCAGGGGTTGACTGAGGTAGACATAAGATGGATTTTAGAAATTTATCTTCAACTATTTGAAGGACTTTAACATCTTTAATTCCCCATAGGTCAGCCCCGTACATTGCTATAGAAAGGCATTTAGCAACATATATGTTCAAAATGGCCTGTATAGGCTTCACCCCCAATTTGCGAGCAAAGTCCAAGACAGCTAAAGTAGACCTAACAAATACATTGCATTTAGCTGCCAATTGCGGGGACCAAGTGAACTTATCATCAAAGATAACCCCCAAGTAGGGAAATCTGCTAACGCGGGATAAAACATGCCCTTCGCAGTACAAGGTCTTAACTTTTTTTGCTTTACAACCCATAATCATGACATGTGATTTAGAAAAATTCACACTAAGATCAAGTGCTTTCATAAAATTTGCAAATGAGTCCAACAAACGTTGCAAACCCACGGGTGTACGTGCTAACAAGGCGGCATCATCGGCGTATAATAATGCCGGAATAGAAAACTTGCCAGCTCTTGGAATATCCTTGCACGACCTAGTTAAAACAGCACCTAAATCATTGATGTATAACGTAAAAAGCAGGGGGGCTAAAATACAGCCATGTCTAACACCATTGGTGATTCCAATCCTACCAGTGCAATTACCCAGGCGATCGTATCTAACGGTGGTGGAGAGATCCCTATGTAAATCAGCCAGGAAAAATACAATGTTTTCGTCAATGCCGCACTTAAGGAGCAAATCCCACAGCTTCGACCGATTCACTCGGTCGAATGCCGAGGACAGGTCCATAAAGGCAAGATATAACTTCCCTTTTTTGGCAATAGTGTATTTGCCTATTAATAAATATAGGTTCAGACTTTGGTCTATAGTACCCCGACCTGCTCTGAACCCATATTGTAAACATGAAAGGGTCTCGTTAGCCTCCAACCACGCTGTTAGTTTCCCCAAAACTACGCGCCCTAGGACTTTAACTGCAGAATCAATAAGGGAGATAGGGCGGTAACAACTAGGGTCCCCCCTGCAACCTTTTTTAAAAATGGGTATAATCACAGATTCGGACCAAGTGTCCGGAATGCCTGAAACACAAACCCTATTAAAAACATTCATTAAAACCAAAGACCAAGTCTCAAGGTCAGATTTATAAAGGTCAACCGGAACACCATCCGGGCCCGGGGCCTTATTACTTGTCATCTTTTCAATGGCCTCGACTACCTCGAACTTCGAAACCGATAAAGTATATTGGTTTGCAGTAGGGGACGACAAGGTCGATAACCCGTTGCTTACCCCTTCATAGACTGACTTAAAATGAGTACACCACAAGTCTTCCCCTATGCCACAGTCTAATTGGCCGTTACAAGCGTCACGAAAATAGGGTTTATTCACCACAGACCAGAACTTTGCACTGTTTCTAAGAACATCCACGGAAGCTAATTCAACCCATGCATCCTCGCTAATCTTTTGCTTTCTAGTTTTCAGGGCTTTATCATATTCTTTCCTAAGCGTGGCAATAATCGCCCTATTAATAGGTTTACAACTTAGGGCGGCCTTCAGCCTTCTGTTAGCCAGGGAGCAATTTCTATCAAACCAGCCTAAATTGGTATTATCTTTACCCTTAGCAGGACGACTAAGATCCGCAGAGATTTGGGAACAAATTGCCGAGTAAGCCTCTAAAACTTCCTTATTACCGGCGTCCAAATCCAAACAGATATTTATCTCAGGACCCACCTTCCTTCTTAGATTAGAATGAAAGTCCTCCGGAATTATTTTGTTCCATCTAATCCTACGATTCTGATCAGAGGGGCGGATATTAGATTTATCCGTCCTTTCCAAAGTTTTAGTAGGGGTGATAAAAATGTCCGAAATGCTAAGGACCACAGGGTTATGGTCACTGAAATGTGACCAAATCGCCTTATAACCGTGAATCATATCACCAAGTGCAAAGCTAATAAAAATGTAATCAATGACAGAATGTTTGCCATTCCCTTTAAAAGTAGGAATTTCCTCAGACGTCAAAGAAGGGAGTATAAAACCATAATCTGCTAAGATTGACTCAAGACAGTCTCCCTGAGCAGAATGCTCAAAATGAGCACCACCTTGTGCAGACGGACCTAGAGGATCAGAGGACAAACATTTGTCTGAACAGCCGTGGATATTAAAATCACCCAAAATTATAATAAAACAATCATTTTGGTTAGCGTCCTTGTAATCCGCCAAAAAGCGTGTTAAAGCTAAGAGATGATCAATTGTGGTGACTCTGTCATAGGAATTATAAAAATTTACGATTAAAAAAACACCTCCCTCTAACAGGGAGATTTGTACAGCCAAACTATTCCGTGAACCTGTATCAATTTGGGTCTGTTGACCCGGTACACTAGCGGAAATTAAGGTAGCCAACCCACCCTTTGCCCTCCCCGCATTTGATGGTACTGCTGGAACAAAAAAGCTCCTGTACCCATCAATAGTCAGGGTATTCTCTATGTCCCATGTTTCTTGTAAACTAATAATGTGGCCTATACCTATAAATGCTCGCCAAGCCGGGTCATCGATTTTATTTTTCAGGCCAGCTATATTCCAACTGACCAATCTAAATAGATTGCCCAATAAACCAGGAGTAAATGCGACATGACTGTCATCCAATGATTGCAATATATTTTCATCATGGCCAACTACCCAACTATCTGGAGTATTGTGCTCTGCCAATGTCCCTAGTCATTCATTGTCATCTAGGTTTGAAAGAGCGTCAAATCTGTTAGAAACAGGGACAGCATAGTTGTTAAAACCAATACCCCTAGGGGGGTCACTTAATGACGACCCAACATGAAATGGAGGATAAAAGAAACCCAGGGGGAGGACATTAACAAAATCCGTCTGGATTCTCACTGTCCCAGCCTGTTTCAATATATCCTCAACCAACCTTGGAGATCTGAAACTTACGACAATACAATCACCCACCAGACTCTTGTTTGTCCTGCCCACCCACGGGACCCTTCTAATCATCATAAAATTGTTGGCAAGATGTTGTCCCAAGACAGTTTTATTAGATAAGAAGTGGATGGCCTCTTTTTCCCCCTTCCAATTTTGGGACATTAGCTAAGATAATAGTATATGGACAAGCCTCAACAGGTAGATAAAGCGAGTCCCTCTTATCATAGTTAGCTAAAAAGCCGGGCCTCCCATCAATGTTCTGAGAACCCGAAACCACCCCTTGTGTTGTACCCGTGGGATTTAAAGCTAGGGGCGGTAGGTTTACACCAATGGCCGAGGTAGTAGAGTGAGGTACTGGTTGTTGGGGTGCGGTAATTATGGTATCCAACAAGTTATTGACCGAGGCAGTAAATGTACTAAGAGAGTTAATTGCCAGGGTACTTGGACCAGGAATAGAAACCTTAGAGGTAAGGTGTGACTCAATTACATTCAACCGCTCCTCAATGCGCCTCAAAGTGACCAATAAAGGAGCAGTAAATAATTTAAGGTGCTCATCAAGGATATTTGTAAAGTCTGACATAGATTTTTCGCTAGTTCTATCAGTAGTGCTATCAGTAGCTGATTTAACACAATCATTCACTGCTCCTCCCCGAGTCTCGCTAACTGAACGGGGAGCCTCAGTGTTAACTTTGTTCAATCCAGGAGCGGGATTACTAGATTTAGATAGTTTTTCCAGTTTTCTAGTACCCTGAGGGTTATCCTTCGCCTTTCTTTTCCCCGTGGCAATTTTACCACCACCAACATTCAGATTAGGCCTAATCCTTAATTGTCTAGTGCGAGTAACCAGTGGGGGTTGGGCAGGACTTACTATAAGTGAGGGGGGTGACACAATTGTAGGACTAACATTAATACAAGAGCCATTCATGATCTCAAGCGGGTGCACACCATCCAAAGGGACGTTTTCTGACGAACAGTCCACAGCGGGTAATAAAGGAACAGATAATCTAATGGGGTCCAAAGACAGTCTTCGTTCAACCGAAGCGATCTCTTTCACAATGGCAGATTCTGCCTGTTTTAAATAACTGTCCAAAGTCCCCATGCCCGCAACCCTTGTGCACGCTTTAGAAGACCCTTTCGACATGCTTCCACCGAGCAATACGACGCACAGTCCTTCCAGAAAGTATTTGACACAATAACTCGTGCTATATATTGCCCGTCACAATCACCTGTGCAGTCCTGAGGATGGGTGTTCAATCCAACAGCAGTCACTTCGCAGAGGGCAGTCCCAACCCAACCTCTATCGGCCTCTGAGGGCCTAAGAGGGCCCGCCCTTTGCCCGGGCTTAGCCCGGCGTCCGCCCGCGCGCGTCCCGCGACGCGGGAGAACAGCTTCATTTTGAGCGCCTCCGGGCGCGCAGGTAGCGTCACGGGTCGCTAGGGCAGCTGGGAGCTGTAGTGTGCTCTGCTTTCCAGGCCGCGAGATGGTGTTGCGGCGATGGCAGCGTAGCAGCCCAGGAGAGGAACAACAGGATTGCGAAAGGTAGGGAGAGCACCAGTGACGACCCCCGACCAGGCAGCAGGTCTCGCGCATACAGCAGGGCTCCGAGTTCAAACTTCCCGCTCTCCCGAAAGAACAGCGTCCTTTTGAGCGCCTCCGGGCGCGCAGGTAGCGTCACGGGTCGCTAGGGCAGCTGGGAGCTGTAGTGTGCTCCGCTTTCCAGGCCGCGAGATGGTGTTGCGGCGATGGCAGCGTAGCAGCCCAGGAGAGGAACAACAGGATTGCGAAAGGTAGGGAGAGCACCAGTGACGACCCCCGACCAGGCAGCAGGTCTCGCGCATACAGCAGGGCTCCGAGTTCAAACTTCCCCGCGAAAGGTAGGGAGAGCACCAGTGACGACCCCCGACCAGGCAGCAGGTCTCGCGCATACAGCAGGGCTCCGAGTTCAAACTTCCCTAAGTCAAATGCAGACTTAAGGTCCACAAAGGCGGCAAAAAGATTGCCACCCCCAAGTAGTACTTCTTTCCAGTACAGTAAGGTGAACCTAAAAGCCTGATCAATAGTTCCCACATGGGAGCAAAAGCCCGCCTGTAGTGGAGATAAAATATCTGAATCAGAAATCCAACTCTGAATGCGTCCCAGGAGAAGACGAGCAACAATTTTTTGGGCAGCGTCTATGAGGCTGATTGGGCGGTAATTGGCAGCCCCAAACCAAGTATCCGGAATCAGCGCACCACCAGCCAGGGCATTAGCAAGGATGGTCAAGTATGGAGTCCAGAGGTCCTGATCCTGCTTAAAAAGATCAGCTGGAATACAGTCAGGAACCGGGGCTTTACCACTTGGAAGGGATTTCAAGGTTGCCTTCACCTCACTGGAGGTGAACTGAAGCTCTTCCATGTCGCCATCACACCACAGAGCTTTACCATGAGTCTCACTAGACTTATACTGATTTTCAAAGAAGGCGACCCACTGAGCAGGTTCGACATGATTGGCCCGATCCAAAGCCTGAGGGTTCTTGCCCCACTTTAAAAGGTGCCAAAATTGGCACATATTCCTACCCTCACAAGCCTCATATAACTCCCTCCAATGATTTTCGTCCCAATTTTTCTTGGCTGTTTTTGGGCTAGTTTATACTCAGATCTACAGTTCCTAATTCTTTCTGGTATTCTGGATTTGATAGCAAGTGAGAGAGCTTTGCGAGATTCTCTACAACTCATATCAAACCAAGAGTTAACCCCCTTGGTTATAGATTTACCATTAGCGGAAATGATCTTAACAAATAGAGATTTAAGACCTGCAAATAAGTCTCTATGGATATCAGGGATGCTACGCTGAACCCCAGCTTCAGATTCACAGGAGTTCAGTTTATCCAGGGCTATATTAAGCATGTTCCTAATTGCGGCCTGGGCAATGGCGTTGGAGGCGATCTTGGGCCAACAAACTCTTCTCTGATCATTGGTTAAAATGGCATGAGCCTGCACAATACAGGCATCGTTAATAGGGGGGCCATTGAAGCTTCTATCAGAAAGTAGCAACGTCAGGGGATTGTGATCACTTTCCAACCTGTCTGTCACCCTCATATCAATAACAGTCGACCAGAGTTCACAATTAACCAAGATATAATCTATTCTACAGCCACTTCAGCCATTATTAAAAGTCAGAGCCCCAGACCTATCAGAGGTCGTTCTGCCGTTGGTGGCCCGCAGACCCTTATCAAGACAAAGGCCCTTCACATATAATGCTGCTTGGGTCCATTTCATAATAGGGGGCAATTCCAGCTGGGGAATACCCCACACAGAATCCTCGGCCTCAGACAATTTCCCGTCATCAACTCCCAGAGGTTCAAAACATGTGTTAAAATCACCTGCCACCACTCTATGGCCCTCGCTTGACACTGAGCAGAGTAATTGGTCCAAACAGATAACTGTGGGGGAACATTTGCCACCAGGGAGGCCTCTCACGTAGATGTTTATAATAAGGAGGTTAAGACCCCTAGTGGAAGTAATCCTGATAACCAGGATGTCGGGATTATCAATCGGAACTTCCACAACTGTGATGCCCTCACATTGACGTACCCAAGTGGCCAAGCCACCCACCGGTCTGCCTCTAGGACCTTTAATCGCTGGTTTAAAGAAGTTCAAGTACCCTAAACGAAAAAGGGGTTCTAGCGACCAAGTCTTCTGAAAACACCAGATATCTGCCTGGTCAATAAAAACCTGCCAATCTGGAACAGCCAATCTAGAGAGTAAGCCTGCTATGTTCCATGAGGATAAATTGATATTACAAGATTCACTCCTTTTTTGCCCAATATGGGTCACCACGTTGTGCAAATGGAGGGAACAGGCAATGGATGAACCGGTTGAAACCAAATCTACTCCTTGAACCAAGGTAAGTATTTGGGCTGGAGGCACCTGGCTAGGAAGTTCAAGAGCCCCTATTGAATCTAACCCAGGAGGAACAATGACGGGCTTTAGTCAGTCATTGTCCTCCAGGTAAGAAAGGGCTGTGAACCGATTATGAAGCAAGATTGGCGCTGAAGGTTGAGGGCCTTGCTGGGAAGCAACATGCGAGGTGCAAGGCCGTCTGGTGAACATATCCCTTACCGGTCTATAAAAGTAACCAAGGGGTAAGATCATAATCTCATTAGTGGAGGGAGCAAAATGAGAGGCCCTCTCCAAAATGTGTTTAACCAATAGTGGGGACCTAAAGCTCAAGACCACACAATCCCCTACCAGAGGTTTTTGAGAGTGGCCAACCCAATTTACCCGCCTAACCATATTGAATTCATTAAACAGACTTTTACTCACCCCTAGTTTAGTCCCTAGATAATGAAGGGCCTTGTTTTTAAGATTAGACCAATGCTCCCTTGTCCCTGGTGCAAGTGGTGGAACGTTAGCTAGAATAACTGAATAGGGGGTGGCTTCCGGGGGGAGATGTAAGTTAATTAGCGCATCTGAATCCACCAATACCTGATAGGCAGATCCTTGGGTAGGCCCCCTTTGCTGGTAGTCAGACAAGGGTCTATCAGCAATGGAATGAGGAGCCATAAACTGATTGGAGTTATGACTGTTGACTACAGGATCGCCGATAGTAGTGGCTTGGGGTCCCAAATTGAGGTGGCCATTAGAAGCCCCATCACCTGTAGTACTGGTCGCAGGGTTTAAATTGCATCCAGAAGAAGTTACAGCAGGTGGAGTATGACGTGTCAAGGATGCTTCGATGCAGTCTAACCTAGAAGCCACACAATCTAACTTATCCAAAACAGGTTGTATTAGTAAGGCTAGCTGTTCCTTAAGGAGTGAGCTTAAAAGCTCAAGACACTGTTGGGTCAAAGGTTGCAAAGGGGAGGTATTGTCAAGTGCAGAAAGAGGCCCTTTAGAGTGAGCTCTACTATTACCAGAATGTGCCTTAGGAGCACTTGCCTTACGGGGAGCTCTGCCTCTCATTTTTTTGCTAGGCGGTTCTCTAATTATGGGATCAATAACTCTTTGTTTAGCCCTAGTGATTACCATTGCAGGACTCGGGGGGTTACATACAGATAGGGGGAGATCAGAGCCACCAACCCTAGATGTTAGACAAGCTTGAGCCACTAGCGAACAGTTATCAGTCCCGGTGTTAGGGGTAATATCCTGATCTTCCACATGCTGAACAGGAAGCAACACCGGGATTGGTTCAAGAGATAGTCTCCTCTCCACTGCTAGGATTTTATGATTAATTACCAACTCCGCTCTTGTGAGATAGTCATCAAGAGTCCCCACCAGCCTCGCCTCGGCTTTCCTCTTACTCATGACGCAGGTCGCTTAGGACTCACTGCTCTTGTACTTATGTGAACTGACACAAATCCCAATAGAGAGACACAAATCAAAAAGGATTGAGCCTACTTTAAATCAAATAAATGCAGACATATCAGACCCATGAGAACAGATTCACATGCATAAAGCCAAGGGAAGGGCCCAGCCCAGCCCAGCCACAATCGGCCACAGACGGGAAGGACGGGCCCGCCCTTGGCCTGGGATTTGCCCCCGGGCGTCGCCCGCGCACGTCCCGCGCAGCGGGGCAAGCAAGGGGCTTAAGTAACGCCCCGGGCGCTGCCTGATGACGTTCGCGGCAGGCGCCGGGCGCTATGTGTGCAGGGAGATGAAGTTCTCTCGAGCCAGGCGCTATGTGTGCAGGGAGATGAAGTTCTCTCGAGCCGTTCTCCTTACGGCGTCGGATTCACTATGAAGCCACAGGATAGAGCGGATGCCCCCAACGCTGGCCGTTCCCCTCACGGCAGTCCCATGCAAGGTAAGAGAGTCTCGTTCCCAACAAGCGCGTCCCCTATATATATATATAAATATATATATCCCATCACGGTTCCCTTTCGCCGATTTTTGCAGCGCTCAGTCTGGGTGCGGTACCTTACAGCAGAACCACTCCGCTTAATATTTTCAACACAATCCTTCTGGTTAGAGGGACAAACGGGTCGCAAACCCGTAGTTTTTGCAATTTTTGTTTTATTTTCTTTACACCCTCATTTGCATGGCTATAGGCGAGACGATCTACGTGTTTCGGTATCTCCAAATACCTTGCTCACGATCAACCGACCCCTTGTCAGCGCCTAATACATACACTCAAACAGTTATTACCTCATTTCCTGTTTGGTGATACAAGCGCCCCTGCATTTATTTCCTTATGTCCACTCTTTGTGCACTCATTATAAGTATTTATACAGGTAATATGTAACAGCCGGCAAAATGTTCTTTTTCAAAATGCATGCAAATCGGAGTTCATAATTATGGACAGTGCTGGCATCTTTGACCCAGTGTCTTTAGTAATGAATGATATTTGAAAAAAGTCGAGAGCCAAAGTCAGCTTGTGTCCCTTTCTCACCTCTGTGCACAGTTATCTTTGGAGAATCCTTTTTACTAACGTAGGGGAGAGCAGGTCATGCTTCCCAATTGAGTCCACTCAAATTCAAACAACACCATCCACTTGATAGGAGCCCCCAACCCTGCAGGGTGGCATCGGCTTTGAATGGGAATGGAGCACCAGTTTTTAAAACGAAAAAGCGAAGTGCCAAGCCCAATATTAAAAAACAACATGCATTTATTAATAGATGGCAGCAGGCTCTCTTTCATGTCCTTAAGCGTTTCGACTTTTCAGTCAGCCTTGCTCACAGGTAAAAACGGCTTGCAGGTGAAATGCTTACTTAAATACCAAGCTGTCATGTGCCTCACTGTTTGAAAGTATTACTGCTACAAGAGACCACCCTTGTGTTATCCAGTGTTCTTTCAGAAGTTGCAGCGCACATTTCAATAAAACATAATTGCATCTTCAGCATTGCACTTATTTCCTTATGTCCACTTTTGGTGCACTCATGATAAGTATTTATACGTGTAAAATGTAACAGCAGGCAAAATGTTCTGCAAATCCGAGTTCATAATTATGTACAGTTCACTGAAAAAACCATAGGTTTCAGGCACGTTATAGTTAGAAATTAGCATTTAAAAAACCTTAGAAATTCACTGAAAAAACCATAGGTTTTGGGGAAAGTTATAGTTAGTTGGACATTGCACTCGTACAAAACCTGTGAAATTCCCCCGTTATAGTTAGTTCAGCTAACTATAACTCGTGCCCCCGCAATGCACTGCTGATGACGTCACATATTACATCACTCATGACTTGGTCAGTGACATCACTGATGACATCACTGATGACATCTCAAATGACATCACTGATGACATCACTTATGACATCATCCAGTGACTGTGTGTTTCTCTAAAGTTTAAATATGTTTAATAAATATAGGTAAAGGCGTATTGAAGAATGAGTGGGTGTATAAGTGTCTGAATGGATGATTTAGTAGGTGCGTCATTGACTCTATAAGTGAGTGAAACCTATGATTTTTTCAGTGAATTTCAAAGGTTTTTGCTAACTTCTAACTATAACGTGTCTGAAACCTATGGTTTTTTCAGTGAATTTCAAAGGTTTTTCAAATGCTAGTTTCTAACTATGCCTACAGAGGTCGGACATGTGACGAAAGAAGAAAAAACGCACAGAAAGAAGCAAAAGAAATGCAGAAAGAAGCAACAGAAGTCCACAAAGACGAAGAAAAGTGCAGGAAGAAGCAAGACATGTGCAGAAAGAACCAACAGAGGAGCTGAAAGAGGCCTTGTTCCAAAATCATCCTGTGCCCACAACTATTTCAGATGGGTACTGGTGGTAACTGAAAAAAATTATTTTTTTAAAATAAATTTTTTTAAAAAGAAAGGCCGGCCCCGGGGGATGGGATTCCCGGGGCCATTAATGGCCTGAGGAGGGGGGCCACGCAGCCCCCCTCCAAAAAATTAAAATAAAAAAAAACCTGACCATGCCCCGGGGAATGGGGTACCCGGGGCTGAATATTGAGTCTCCCTCCCCTTCTCCCTTCCACCCACTCCCCCTCCCTTCCATTCTCACTATGGCCCTTTCATTCGGACTACCTTTCTTTAACTCTTCCACATAGCACACATACTTATGTTTCATTTTTGTCTTGCAGGTTTCCTACGCTGCTTCCACTGGAGTCCAACCCACGTTTTTTTTTTATTATACTGTTCTATTAAAGTTACATTTCTATTTCTTTCTGTTTTAATAAAGGTTACTTATTTTTTCAAATAAATAACTGAGTGTATAGGTCTTCTTTCTCTGACGACACTTGTCTATTGTTTATTGTGAAAATCATCTGTTTATAGGAGATTTTAAGGACAACATTATTTAATATTAGAGCACACCTACCAAACATAATCTAACTGACTATTAGACAAATGAAGCCTGGGTAATTGTACAACTGCAAGAGTTCTATGAGTGTATCACTTTATAACACCATAAGTACTGCCCGTGTGATTACAGAACAAATAAGGCACTGCTTAGGACCACCGAGGCTTCAGGGACTGCCGGACCCGGAGTATGGCGATCCCCGGACTTCAGTTGGCCTCAAGCCCCCGAACAATTAGTAAACAATACCCAGGAAGGTGGTGCTTCTCTAGGCTGCAAAACGTCTCTGTGCCCTTCCGTGCCTAATTTACATGTGACATTAAGACACCCAGTCCTACAGAGACCCTGCAATATAATAATTGGATTGGCCACGGAACATTACCCACCCACCAGGGGCCTCATTTAAAAGAACGGGTGAGACCCCGCTTTTTTTTCCCGTTCTTTTCTCTCCATTTTACCATCCGCATCCCCTCTATTACAGCAATACGAGGTTTTCCTCCTCTCGCTTCAAGTAGTCGAACAAGTATTTGCTATCACAGGGTGGAAGCCATGCACCACCCTCTAATAGCAAACACAAATGTCCAGCAAATGCACACCCCGGGACATTGCCTGAGAGGTCGCCCTCCCTATTACCATGATGCATTTGTTAGTATAAACGCATACTAACACTACTTACACATGTGTAGTACAGCGACCAGAATGTAGTGAAGGAGCAGAGGAAGCGCAAAATCTAAAAATATAAATCCTACCAGAAGTCAGATGACATAGTTCAATGAGCTGACGACCCTGGCAGGAGTAGCAACAGCTACACGAACAAAACGGGTTTTCAGCACAACGCAAGCAATTTTGAAATATTGCTGAGCAGTGCCTTCTTTTTGCCTTCTCCCACTCGTCGACAAATTTATGTAGTGAAGAGGCAGACAGCAGTGAATCCAATAAGTAGATTTATTACAAGAAAACAAGACACCTGAAACAACCACCAACAGGAGCAGACAGCAAAGCAACCATCTAATCCAGCACCATGTACAAACTCCGCAAGGTACCCCTCACGACAGCCCTACATTCTAACTTGGGCCATATTACGGCATTAAACTTCTCGCCGCTTTAGCGGTAGGAATATGCAGCTAACACGGCGATAATAGGCTTGATAATATGCCGTAGAGGATTCCAATAGAAGCCCATGTTCTTGTGTTAACATGGGCTTCTATTGGAATTCTCTATGGCATATTATCAAGCCCATTATCACCATTTTAGTGGCAGTTTCCTGCCGCTAAAGCGGTGATAATTTTAACACCGTTCCTTGATAATATGTCCCTTAGATTCTAGTAGAATTACCTCGACCGCCAGTAGGTAATCCAGAACAAATTACAATAGTTCCTTGATTCTTTTAGCTTTCAAAAATTCTTTCTATTACTGTCTTTCTACTTTTCCTTATAAATAGTTTTTTTAATATTCAAGTACACATTGAAGTCAGAAATGCAACGTATTCTATCAACACACTTTCTAGAACCTTCTACAACATGTGGAGGTTAAAAGTTCATACATTTTTTTAAACCTAACGATATTTTTTTGCAACATTATCTCGAACATTTAATGGAACGTGCAGGTTAAAAGTTCACGATTGTTTTAAGTTTGAACAGTGCCTTCCAAATGCAAGTAGCAGGTGTGGTTGAGTTGAGCAAATTTTATCCTATAATATGTACTATAATATGTACGTGCAAACTGCTTTTTCTTAACCAATCACAAACATAATTTTCCACAAAACGAATGTGCACCCTACTTTTAAAAAACAATGCTTTTCATCTCCCAATCTGGTACCATTTTGTATTTGAAAAGAAACTAGTTCCCCATCTTTAAACATATCTCTTATTCTAAGAAGGAACTGCATGAGCTACAGACATCTTTCCATACCTTCCAGCCATACCTTCAAAATGCTAGTGTGGATCATAGGATATAGCTATGTTTTCTGGTGCAAGAGGTATACAGAACAGAGACGTATTGACTTAGACCTAGGTTTACAAAATGTGGACATTAAATGGTTTGGACAGAGAGGATTGAAGTGGCACCAATTGTCGCCTTTGGTTAAAACCTGTTTGCATCTCCAACACCCTGACCTCATGATTGTGCACTGTGGTGGAAACGACCTAGGCACATTGACGGGTAGATTTGGAAATGCTTATGAAGGACACCTTTGGACAATTGATGTTACTTTTGCCCCAAACTGTCTTTGTATATTCCAATATATGCCAAAGGCAGAAGTGGAAATGGTCCAGACAATTTTGTCCTCAGATTGAAAAATCTCGGAAAAAAGTCACCAAAGCTGTCTCTGCGTACCTCAGAGACCACAAAATGGGGTCCATATACAACAACAATATACGTTTTGATATGGTGGATATATACAGAAGTGATGGAGTACACTTCACAGATCAGGGAAACCGAGTTTTCCTGAATAACTTGAAGCTGTGCATCTGCACTTATATGTAGCTCCAACTAATGAACACAAGGGTTCTTTTTAGAGCCACCCTATAACTTACAACTTAGGCCTGCTATTTAAGGGCCAGATAACGCCAACTCCTGCACCCTCGCCAAAATTTATTTTCCACACAGCTGTGGCGCAGCGGCCAGACCATCTCACTTTGCAGCACAGACCTCTCGCTTTGATCCCCAGCTATACTCACCCATAGGGGTGAGTAGTATGCGCTCTACAAATACCATATTGATTTACCTTCGCACTCCCTATACAACACCACCTAAGCACCATACACAAGCTACAATGTTCTAAACAAAAGTTCATCCAAGTACCTAAAACTACATGCTGACACTACTTGCACAGATGTGGCACAGCAGCCAGAGCACATGACTTCACAGCATATGACACACAGTTTGGGCTCACGCTTTAATCCTCGACTCCGGCAGCAGCTCAGCTTAGCAACATGAGACTTTAGACAATACCTCACATATATTCCGTACCCCAGGACTTTCATACCAGTACGGGTCAGTAGTTTGTCCTAGTAGTTATAAACACATCCGGACACTACTTCCACAACTGTAGTGCAGCGGCCACGGCACATGACTTCACAGCATAAAAGACACAATTTGGGCTCACGCTTTAATCTCCGAGTCCCGCACCAGCTCACCTTACGCGCATCAGACTCTACCCAATACCTCACTTAATTTCAGTAGCCCACCACTTACACAGTGGTAGGGGTAAATACTTCGCTTCGCACCCCCTCTATAGCACACCCTAAACACCCCACAGAGGTTACAGGGCTCCTACCCTCCTATTTCCCACTTTTTATCCCCTTTTTTCACCTTACTCACTTCAACGGAATCACAAAATGGCGGCCAACACTTCCTAGTTGCAACCGCTCACACCGCTCGCAGCCAATCAGCCACAAGCTCGTGCTCATAACGCCTCAGCCAATCAGATGGCAGAATTCCCAAATATTGCTATCTGTAAATTTTGATATTTCTCAAAAACTACTGAATGAATTTACACCAAATAAACAAAACTGTGCTTTCTAGACCAAGACCCTTCTCCCTGCCAAATTTGGGGTAATTCCATTAGCCAGTTCGACCTGTAGCCTTGTCTAAAGTTTCCTATGGAAATTAACATAGAGAAAACACGTTTTGGGACCCCCCTTTTTTCCCAGCTCCACCTTGACGAATCACCCCCAAACTTTCAACATAGGAGCTGATCTCCATAAGGAATTAGTTTTGAAAATACAGCGCAGATTCGTCAATCGGCGCCAAAGTTATTGGGAATAGAATGTTGCGATTTTCCTATAGTAACTAGGTGCTAACTATAACTATCTACTGGCGACCGTCAGTAGGTAATACATATATATATATATATTACCTACTGGTGGTCGCCAGTAGATAGTTATAGTTAGAACCTAGTTTTTTTTGATTTGCTAATAACTTTGGCATCGTTTGACGAATCTTCAGGAAATTCTCCCCCCAAAAAAGTCTATCCAGGTCAGCTCCTATCCTGAAATTTTGGGGGAGATTCGTCAAGCGGGGGCTGAGAAAAAAGGGGGGTCCCAAAACGAGTTTTCTCCATGTTATTTTCCATAGGAAATTTTGAGACGGGCTACAGCCCGAAATGCTGAACGGAATTACCTCAAATTTGGCAAAAAGGTTTTTTTAAATGGGGTAAATCCGTTCAGTAGTTTTTGAGAAATTCAAAAAATAAGAGTCAAAAAATCAATTCATTATAGGAAACTTTGGGCAAGGCAACAGCCGAAACTGCTGAACAGAATTACCCCAAATTTGGCAAAAAGGTAGTACTCGGTTCAGAAAGCGACCTTATTTTAAAATGGTGTAAATCCATTCAGTAGTTGCTGAGAAATTCAAACAATAAAAGTTTCAATATCTTGGGCAGCGGTGGAGTCGCGAACCCTCCCGACCACGAGCTTCATTCTAGTTGGCTGCCACAACCACGAGCTTCATTCTAATTTGCTGTCAAAACTCCAAAGAAGGAAGTGTTGGCAGCCATCTTGTGACTCGGTAGATGTTAGTCACCAGAAAACAGAGAAACAAAGATATAAAACAAGAGAAGGGGGCAGGGTAGAAACACCCTGACCCCCTAGGCCTGCTCAGGGGGTCCCAGAAGGACCCCCAGGGCCAAAAAAAAGCATTTTGTGAAATAAGAAAATCGGCGCAATACGCGCTGGGGTTGCGATTTTTGCCGAAATTGTTTAAAAAACAATGAAGCGCGGTGTCCCATTTCATTTTAATGAGGCCTCTGGGTGGGTTAGGTGCCGGGGGCATTTCTTAAAAAATAATAGCGGGGGCCCGCTGCCCCGGGGACCACTACCTCCCCAGAGCTTCATTCATGTTGGGAGGGGGGCGCGCGGACCTCCTCCTGGAGCTCGTGATGGCCTTCGGGACCACCACCCCCCAGGGCTGGCTCCTGCAGTGTCCCAGGGTGCCCACCCTGGGGACACTGCTGTTTGCTATGACAGAGCGGGAGCCACGCGGCTCCCGCCCTTTCATAGCAAACTTGCTTTGGATTTTGGAAGCGAGAGCAGGGAAACCTGCTCTCGCTTCCAAAATCCAAAGCTGATTGCTTTTCCACACGGGGAGCTGCATGTCAGCAGCTCCCTGAGTGGAAAAGCATTGCAGGCTCTGCAGGATGCGGGGAGCCTGGGGGACCGTGGGGGCATTGGGGCTCCCCCCACGGTCCACAACAGTGAGGCCAGGCCCCGGGGGATGGGGTTTTCGGGGCCAAAATTGGCCACGGGAGGGGGGCCAACACGGCCCTCTTCTCATTTGTTTCTTGCACAGCTCTCAGCGGGCACTCGAGTACTTCTTAAGTCTTTCAAACATAAAGGGATATATTCTGATGGACACATCGTACGAAAATGGTGATGAATTTAACGCACCATCCACAAGATGAAACAAACAGCCCATATCACCAGTTTACCAGCGATAGCAGCCTCAAAAAGCATTGTCACGGATGATCCCAGCAAATATTGCGAATGAGATGTAGAGTAGGCGTACCCGTGCAAAAAAGCAGCGAACACATCACTTCGCAAGTTCCTCAACCACCACTAAGATTGTCGAAGAGAGTACAACACAGGCAATAAGGTGTGTTAGTAGTAGGAAGTTTACACCTGCTCTGAGCTGGTGTAAAGTCGGACTACAACAGGCAACATGAAAGGGAGCTCAGCCCAGAGCCACACTTGAATGACAACAGATGCAATGGAGTCAACGATCATGCAGCTCGGACACCCAACACTGCTCCGACACCCCCGCCACCAGCCCCTTGTCCGCCATCCCCCCTCTCTGCCACCCCCCACAAACAAATGTGAGAGCAACCTTAGGAAATCTGGAATGTAACAAATTGGCTGATGTCGCACGATTAGAATTAAGAACATGCATGTGAGGTTGGACAAATAAGAATCTCAGTCATCTATGGATTTACATATAAAACATTTTATTTAAACAGAAAAACAAAATAAAAGTAGGTACAGGCATGGCGTGTCATCCCTCAACAATTTGTGAATCACAGCCTGCAAGACAAAAAGAAAGATAAGATTGTGCGTCATGCGTCCATCAAAGGAGAGAGAGAGAAAGAGTGAGAGAGGAAGAGAGAAAGAAAGAAAGAATGAGAGGAAGACAGAGAAAGAGAGAAAGAGTGAGAGAGAGAGGAAAGAGAGAGAATGAGAGAAAGAGTGAGATACAAGGAAGAGAGAGAGAAAGAGAGAAACAGGGTGAGAGAGAGGAAGAGAGAAAGAGTGAGACAGAAAGGAAGAGAGAGAGAGAAAAAAAGAATGAGAGAGAGAGAGGAAGAGACAGAGAAAGAGAGAAAGAGTGTGAGAGAGAGAAAGGAAGAGATAGAGAGTGAGAGAGAGAAAGAGTGTGAGTGACAGAAAGGAAGAGATGGAGAGGGAGAGGGAGTGTTGACACTGTGGAAAAAATCCTCACAGCTCACCTTTCTGCCACCGATGTGTCTCCAACCACGTGCCAGGACATAGTGCAGCCCTCAAGTTTAGTCATCTGAAACATATTATAGAATCAGTAATGGCAGAGTACATACAACTGCACACGCGTAATTCTGTTTCGCCCCTGCGCACCCAGGCTGCTGCACCCCATCGACTCCCGCCACCCAGACGTGTCTGTCCACCCTGCGTGCTCAGGCTGCTGCACCCCATCGACTCTTGCCGCCCAGAGGTGTCTGCCCGCCTCTGCGCACCTAGGCTGCTGTACCCCATCCACTGCCCAGAGGTGTCTGCCTGCAGCTGTGCACCCAGGCTGTTGCACCCCATCCTCTCCCAGTGCCCGGAGGTGACTGCACATTTCTGCACACCCAAACTGCTGCCCCCCATCCACTTACACTGTCTAGAGGTGTCTGCCCGCTCCTGTGCACTCAGGCTGCTGCACCTTGTCCACTCCCACTGCTCGGAGGTGTCTGCCCACTCTTGTGTACCCAGGCTGCTGCACACTATCCACTCCCACCACCCAGAGGTGACTGCCCTCTGCTGCGGAAACAAGCCTCTCTGCTCACCTTCCACCACCGGCGCTTGTATAAGAGGGTCCACCATGTGCCGAAGCAACCTCCTCAGCCATTGCATACACGCAGTCAAGCCGAGTTCACAATTCAGGGTAGGTGTTAATTGCCAGGATGGCCACGCATCATCGCAGGCCTGCTAGACAAAAAGTGAGATAAGATTGTGCGTCATGCGTCCATCAAAGGAGAGAGAGAGAGAGAGAAAGAGTGAGAGAGAGGAAGAGAGAGAGAGAAAGAAAGAAAGAGTGAGTCGAAGAGAGAAAGAGTGAGAGAGAGAGGAAGAGAGAGAGAAACAGCGAGAGAGAGGAAGAGAGAGAGAAAGAGAGAAACAGTATGAGAAAGAGGAAGAGAGAAACAGAGGAAGAGTGAAAGAGAGAGAAAGAGAGAAAGAAAGAGTGAGAGAGAGGAAGAGAGAAGAAACAGAGAAATGGTAAGAGAGAGAGAAAGAGTGTGAGGGAGAGAAAGGAAGAAATGGAGAGGGACAGTGAGTGCCCACACTGTGGACAAAACCCTCATAGCTCACCTTTCCGCCACCGATGTGTCTCCAACCACGTGCCGGGACATAGTGGGGCCCTCAAGCTCACTCATCTGAAACATAGTACAGAATCAGTAATGGCAGAGTACATACGACTGCGCATGCCTAAATCGCTGTCCCGCCTTTGTGCATCCAGGCTGCTGCACCCCATCCACTTCCACTGCCCAAAGGTGTCTGCCCGTTGCTGTGCACCCAGGCTGCTGTACCCCATCCACTCCCTCCGCCCAGAGGTGTCTGCCCACCCCTGCGCACCCAGGCCTCACTGCTCACCTTTCCATGGATAGGGCACCATCAACATCATGCAGCCCCGCGCCGCAGGCCACCAGGTCTCACATTTGGTGCTGCTTCTTGATTTTACCATGGCAGAGGACATACCAGTGCACCCACCATCGCAGATTGCACACCCGCTCAGCCCTTGTGATTGCCACTAATTCTGTGACCAGTGAGGCCATGCCACGTGGCGGTAGACCCCCGGTGTCAATGGCTCAGGCCTACACTGCAGTCCAGCAGGGCACTCAAAACCTGACCTGTCCAGACCACCGGGATGGGACATCATCGCAGGCTGCACACCCGCTTAGCACTTACAGTGCCCCTACCTCAGTGCACCGAACGTCACCGTCCTGTGGCGGTGTGCCTGTGCTGGCCGCAGTGCATCCGGTGCACCAAGTCTGAAATGGAAATGGCGTGGAGCACGTGCGCACGGACCTTTTTATTGGCAGGGTCACGTGTCCTGTGACGCCTGTGCTTGATGGGTTTGGTGTGGGTGTAAACCAGCCGTCAGGGAGTGGCTGTGGTGTACTGACAACTAGACCTGAGAACAGCAGATCACAACAATGAAAATCTGGGTCATGTAGCATTGTTGTCCCTCTCTGTATGCGTAAACAGATTGGGCTGGCCTGGCGTATATGCCAGTCCCGCGTGAGGCTGTGAACAATGACTCAGGAGCTCTGAGCGTGGTTCCGTCCTGGGCTGTATGAGGAATCAACTGATGCGGTTGTCCCTGTTGTAGTGCTGCCGCTACCAGGGCCGCAAGCACCAATGTGTCATCCTGTGACCCAAGTCCTAAAACATGGCCAACATGGAAGGTAGGGGAATCGCTGGCCCTACATTCATCCATATTTCCACACATGAAAGATCGTGCACAGGACATATCTGTGTGGGATATGAATGTGCATTGCACATTCAGTGGAGTGTTGCAGCTGTAGCAATACAGGGCCATGCAAAGCCCAAATTTCTGTTTTCTGGCACATGGAGGGCAGCCAATTAGAGGCAAGCTTGTGCTCGAGGGTTAGGCTCCGCCAACATGCGTACGTATCCAATCACTCCGCCAATTCTGAAGCACTTATAAACTCTCCTTGCAGTACTCTAATGATCCAGTCTACCTATGTACTTATACAGTGACTGAGACAAAGTTAAATAACCAAAGTTTTCCCCACTGCCAGAGGTAACATGGTTGCGAGCGCTGTCCACAGCAGAATGTAATGTGGTAGGGCCTAGGGGGAGCATCATGCATACATAATGAACACACGGACACTGTTAGATAGATAGTGGAACTGGGTACGGGCACGTGCACTCGGCCCCTTTTTATTACCAGGGTCACATGTCCAGTGACATCTGTGCTGGATGCGTGTGGGGTGAGTGTAAGCCAGCCCTCAGGGAATGTTTGTTGCTGACAACAAGTACAACAGTAATCATCAGATCACACACAGAGATTCAATCTTAAAGGGTCCATGACTTATGCTGCACTAAGTTAGGGGCACCAGGTGTAAAATAATAAACAAAAGATTCTATTGTAAAAGGTTCATGACTTGTGGTACACTGAGGTAGGGGCAGCAGATCTGAAATCATACACAAAAGATTCTATCATAAAGGGTCCATGAGTTGTGGTGCACTGAGGTTGGGGCATCAGAAGCATTCCGTGTGTGCACAGCTAGCGATGATGCATGGTCCGGGAGGGCCGCACTGGTAGCAATGTCTCTTGCTTACTGGACTGCGTCATCTGCAATCGCAACTCGATCTGAATTGTGAGCCCTGCAGTCTGCAATGTAGAAGGAAGGCAGTAGTCAGCACAGACATGAAGGAATGCTTTTGGTCACTTCCTCTTGACAAAATACGAGGACATAGAGTACAATTCTGTCTGCAATTAATAAATCATGTCTCAATCTAAATTGTGAGCTCTGCTGACCGCAGTGTAGGTAACAAAAAATGAAATATGTATGGAATACATTGACGAAATGTGTAGGTTTTGTGGATGTTATAGTTAGTTGCCTACTGGACTCTGAAATTAATGAATCAAGACTGAATTCGAACTGTGAGCTCTGCTGGCCGCAGTGTAGACTATATAACAACAAGATGAGGGACAATAGGGCTTTTTTCAGGTCCTGCATACGTGCCCAGTGCAATGTGTATAAAGATGGGTATGCAGTTCCTAAGGGTGAGGAGACATATAAGGTCAGCGAGTACTAGGTTCGATATGTAGGTTCAATAAGTGAATCCTATTATTCAAAGTGAGAGGGGGAGACCCCTCTTCGGAACTGGAGCCCTCACACACCCAGCAAGCTAGGTGTCATGCTTCATCATCTGGGCTTGCTCCTCATCGGGCCGGCGCTGCAATGCCTGACGGGCTCCGATAAATGGGGCTCTTTGTCGGAGATCTTTTGTCCCTGCCGTTTGGTGCAGTGGGGGTGAGGGGCCCAGTAGTGTAGATGTAGTGTAAGTGAGTTAAAACAGGTCAATTATTCCTTGAATTGTATTTATTCTGGTAGGTAAATTGCCTGATTAAAAGTCAATAGAGTGGCCTAAAGCTAGGGGTTAAGTGCCTAGATGCCTACGTCCTACTCTCATTCGGTCGACATGTTTCTTGCCTCTGTTGTCAGTAAGATCATGGGCAATTGATCAGGACCAGGGTATCAAATGCTATCTACACAAAATGACAGGGGAAAACCTACCTCCCACATCATAATACAGTGGGCAATGTCCCACTGATGTCACAGAACCTAGATCAGAAAAAGGACAGATATTATAATAGCTGTACGTTTACTCGACATTCATAATGTGCCTTATACGCCTTAGTGACAATAGCACACAACATATTAGCAGGTGTGCATATACAAGGGATGTCTCACGCAGTTATAGTGTCTAGGTGCTGTTTATAGTGGAAGGACCAAGCACTAAGTGTTTTAAAACCAATTACAACATAAAAACATGAGCAAAGCAGCAGTGGAGCATATTGTTGTGGAAATGCTCACCTAAGGTCCTAAATAGTATGGCCTCATCAATTTCTGGTGGAATAAAAGGGACACCAACAGTTAGTGTCCTGTTGAAAGAAAATAAAAATATAAAGAAAGATAAATGGGGATCGGTAAGTGAATGAATTAGTATCCATCCGTAGGACTTACTGTTAGAGCTAACTATAACTCACGCCCCCGCAATGCACTGCTGATGATGTCACATATTACATCACTCATGACATGGTCAGTGACATCACTTATGACACCACTAATGACTTCTCAAATGGCATCACTGATGACATCGCTGATGACATCCTCCACGTGATAATCTGATGCACCTCCTCCCACCCTAATATAACCTTTGATAAACACACTCTAAAATACACACTACCATTTTCGAAACCATAGACAAATCAATAGCAGTTACTATATACCCACTGACTAATTCCTAGCTATACACACACATTCATTCATTCACCCATACAGTTACTCATACATGCAGTCACTCATCAATACAGCACTATTATATGTACTCATACACCTATACAAACACTCATACACCGTCACTCATCCATAGAGTTATTGACACACCTAGCTAGTCATGTAAAGAATCAATAACACTGCCATTTACTCACCTATACAGTTATACATTCACCATCTAACCTATTCATACGGATACTAACATATACTTACTCTCTTATACAATCACTGACACACGCATACACTCATTTATACAGCCACTCTCACAATTACTCACTCTCACATATAGTCATTTATATACTCCAACACTCACATATACTGCCTTTCACATATGTAATTACTCACACATATACCAGTGAGACATACATTCACTTACCAACACACTGATACACACACTCACTCACCTATACAGCTATTTCCACATGCACTATTGAACCCATACACCCAGTAAATTATCCACTCACATATGTAGGCAGAAAGTCACACACCGCCCATCCACCCACACCCACAAACACTGAGGAACCCATACAGATACTAATGCAACTAATAAGTAACCCATATAGACAGTACTGTACCTAATCATCAACCCATGCAGCAGCTTACACAACAACTGAGAGACTGATACAGACATTCGCACAGTTTAGTAACTAACCCGTGCATTCAGTAAGACACATGTAACCACTAACTTATACAGTCAGTCACACACCTATTAAATCATCCTCCCACACACTTATGCACCAACTCATTCTTCAATACACCTTGGCATTAACATATAAAATATATTTAAACTTTACAGAAACACACATTCAGTGGATGATGTAATCAGTGATGTCATTTGAGATGCCATCAGTGATGTCATCAGTGATGTCACTGACCATGTCATGAGTGATATAATATGTGACATCATCAGCAGTGCATTGCGGGGGCGCGAGTTATAGTTAGCTCTACTAACTATAACATTTGAATTTCTCTGGTTTTGTATGAGTGAAATGTCCAACTAACTATAACGTCCCTGAAACATATGATTTTATCAGTGTATATATATATACACTGTAGATGTCTACAAATGTATCCGTAAGCTAAAACTTAAAAAGTTCCATGAATTAAAATCACGGTCTAGAGTTGAAAGTACGGATATGATGACAAACACAAGTGACACCTGTGAACTACTAGTGGCAGACTTAGAGGCCCTGAGAAACCTACAAGAATTGGCGAATGAATCTGACTCATCTACAAACAGATCAAGTCAAAGCCTGCTTTTCGAACCAGGTACCAAAGATCAATTGTTGGAAATCAATGTGAACACGAAACCGATTACTCCTTTCAAGGTGAAGTCTAAATTTATGCCCATCATGCCGCGTGATTCCATCGATGTCTTCAATGAACAGGTCGTGGCACAAATTAAGAAACTTAACATCAAAATCAACAAACAAAAAAGGAAAGTAACTAATCATGAAAGACAATATAACCAATTGATGACAAAATTAAACAAAGAAAACAAAATAGTCATCAGAAACTCCGACAAAGGGGGGAACATTGTACTATGGCCAATGAATGATTATATGGAAGAAGCCTACTTGCAACTGAATGATGTGCAATGTTATCGTAGAAGTACTGTACTAAGGTATAAAGCTATGATAAATCAATTCCATTCTAAGTTATTGGCCTGGAAGAGTGTGGGGCTTTTGAGTATGGAAGAGTTTAAATATTTAAAAACAGAACACCCAAAAACTCCATCTATGTACTTTATTCTTAAAGTTCATAAAAATATTCACAAGCCCCCCGGGAGACCAATAATCGCTGCCATCAATGGACCATTAGAGCACATGTCACGCTATATTGATTTTTTTCTCCAAGAACATGTGAAAGAATTGAAATCATTTGTGCAGGACACTGGGGATTTCATCAGGAAAATTGACAAGATCAGATGGCAAGAAGGATATTCTCTCCTGGCCTTGGATGTATCCTCACTATACACGTGCATCAAGAACCAGGATGGTCTTAGGGCAGTTGACTATTTTTTGGCAAATAGACCATTATACTATGCACAGCATAACAAGTTGATAATGGACATGTTGGGTTTCTGTTTAGAGAACAATTATTTTATGTTCAAACATCAAATGTTCCAGCAAATTCAAGGCGTTGCTATGGGGGCCAGTTTTTCCCCCAGCTACGCTTGTCTTTTCATGGGCTGGTGGGAGGAGCTGGTCCTCATGAAAACGTATGAAGAGACATACAAAGACAATATCGTATGCTGGTTACGCTATATAGATGACCTATTCATTATATGGCAGGGAACCCAGGATAAAGCCATTGAATTTGTCAAATCGTTAAATATCAATGATGTAAATTTACAGTTCACTTCCAACATAAGCAACACTAGTATAACCTTCCTAGATGTTCAGGTCAACATAGTGAACAATTGCATGAACACTTCACTGCATCGTAAGGAAACGGCAGGCAACACTCTGTTACATGCTTCGAGTGCACATCCTCCACACTTGATATACAGCATTCCGTATGGGGAAATGCTTCGAATTCGCAGAATATGTAGTGAGGATGGGGACTGTAACAATAAACAGCAAGAATGCAGACAGCGATTCCTTGACAGGGGTTATACAAATGCATCCATCCAGAGTGCGATTGACAAATCAAAAAGGCTCGCTAGACATGAGCTTATAAATAATGTGACAAAGAGAAAGGACAAGGGAGAAACTCTAGTTGAGCCCACTAGACTTATCCTTACATATTCCAAGCAGGAACAACAGATAAGAACTATAATAAGAAGGAATTGGCCAATAGTTCATTATGACCCTATAATTGGTACATTTTTGCTTAAACAACCTGCCATTACATACAGAAGAGCGGCCACAATGGCAAAAGCTCTAGTAAGGAAAAACCCTGAGGAAAGTAAGAAAGTGGGTTGGCTGGTGGCTAGGAAAGGTTTTTTCAAATGCTCTGTCTGTAAAGCTTGTAACTATGCTTCAAATAGAACCACTTACCAGACAGCGTTCAATGGTACGACCCGAGAAATCAAACATCACTTGACCTGTCGCACTGACTTTGCTATATATGTGTTACAGTGCTCGTGTAACTTATTGTATATAGGTAGCACCAAGTTACAAGTACACAAGCGCATATTACAGCACATTAGAGCCATTACCAACAGCGACCCAACCTACCCTGTAGCAAGGCATTTCAAGACACAACATGACAACAATTTAAAACATCTTCAGTATTATGTCATTGATACGATACCTCCACTAGACAGAGGGGGAGATCGGGAACAAAAACTTAGGCGCCTTGAAACACGCTACATTTTAGAGCTAGACACCAAGAATCCAGGAGGTCTTAATACTAGCGAGGATCTGTATACATACCTTGATTAGACATACTTTTATCAGCTGTATAAATGGCATCAGGTTCCTTTCCTTTATTTCCTAATTACTGCCAGGGATGAATAGAATTCAGTGGGATGATGGTGTGATATGCTAGGATTGGATATTTATGTGGAAGAATATTTTAAGATTGTATATACCAACATCTAAGTACAAAAATTCTTCTTTTAACATATTTTATATTATATGCTTGTCACACCTCACTATCACTTTTTGAATCATAACTCTTCTTTCATCATAAATTGTTCAATTGTCTTATGATTTGTGATCTTTTAATTAATTTATCTTTGCACAGACAATAATGATATGTTACAATGTTGGTATTTTACCTACTTTTTTAGCGGAGGTTTTTATAGATCTTATATGTGGATGTTTTAATAATTTATTTATATTTATATTTATGTATTTATGTATTTAAAACATTTTATACCATTATTTATAAAGGTCTATTTGAGCTAGGAATGTCCAGTAATTATCTAAGCCCCCACAACATATATTTGTCAGTCCATGAGGTAAAAGTTAATATTCTAATAGAGCATATGGCATATAGGTGATTTCAGTCGGCGATATATATTTCTTTAGAACTTATAGCTCAGACATTTTGTCTGTGACACTAGATAGCATCCTTGTAGTTATTACATTTGCACATACTGGGAGGTTATATATTAATAACCAATCCACCGCGCACACTATTTTATTACCTTTTAAGCACTTGCACTTTACGAAAATTTCAACACCGGTTCTCTTGCTAATTTCTTAAAATTTTCTTTTTTTAATATTTATTGGATACACGGGTTTAATCATTTTTTATCACAAAGGTCCTATGCAAAACAATCAGTCAACAAACGGAAAACACAAAGGCTTTTGGCATTTAGGCCATTATTTTAACCTTTGAATTGACATGTTGGGTATATAAATATTGAAACATTACATCAACAACAGTCATGACAATCAGGTCCTGTTATAATGAGTGGCATCTAGCGATTAAATAAGCAATTCCTGATGTCTTTCTTTTAAATTATACACTTGTAATTTTACAGTATGTTTTCTATGTTGATTGTATTGAGTGTATCATGTGACCTTGCACTAGCACTTTACAAATGAATGTCTCCCGTGTTAGCGCTGTCATGTGATCAAGGCAGAGAAGCTGCCGAAACGCGTCATGGTGGAGAGTGGCTTGTGAATAAAATCTATCAAGCACCTATTTGGGTCCTATCTCGCTTTGTTCCAGCGGAGTGGTATGGAGTTATAGAGCGAGCAGTCTATGATATATATATATATATACACACATATTACCCACTGGCGGTTGCCAGTAGGTAGTTATAGTTAGGACGTAGTTTCCATAGGAAAAGCGTTTTTTCTTTTACCAATATCTTTAGCGTCGTTTGACAAATCTCAGCGAAAGTTTTCAAAATGAATTGTTCACTCAGATCAGCTCCTGTCTTGAAAGTTTTGGGGTAATTCGTCAAGCGGGGGCTGAGAAAAATGGGGGTCCCAAAACGTGTTTTCTCTATGATAATTTCCATAGGAAACTTTAGACACAGTTACAGCCCGAACTGCTGAACGGAATTACACCAAATTTGGCAGAGAGATAGCTCTTGGTCCAGAAAGCACGCTTTTCTTTAAACAGTTTTTGAGATATTTAAAGATTTACAGATATTGATATTTGAGAATTGTGAGATCTGATTGGCTGAGCCGTCCCAAGCACGATCTTGCCTCTTATTGGCTGCCAACACTTCAAACTAGGAAGCGCTGGCAGCCATCTTGTGACTTGGTTGAAATGAGTAGGGGGAAAAAGGGTGTAAAAAGTAAAAGAGGGCAGGAAAGGGACACTGTGACCCCCTAGGGTGCTCAGAGGATGCCACAGGGAATCCGAAGGTAACAAAAGCATTTTTATATATAGTTTCAGCGTGATTCATGTAGGGCCTGGAAATCATGGCGGGAAAAAGAAAAATTAATCGAAGCAGATTTGCTTTTGGGCACAGGGAGCTTACATGGAGCAGCTTGCTTTGTTCAATAGAAATGCCGGCTGCTGCAAGAGGTGGGGAACTGGCAAGAACTGGGGGGGGGACATTAGGGCTCCTTGCACGGTTCCCAAACATTTTTGGCCAGCCCCTGGGTGATGTGGTTCCCTGGGCCTAAAATGTCCCAGCTGAGTTCTGAGTTATAGGGTGGCTCTAAAAAGAGCCCTTGTTTTCATTATGAGATTGTTGGAGCTACATGTAAGTGTGGATGCACAGCTTCAGGTTGTTGAGAAAAACTCTGTTTCCTTGATCTGTGAAATGAACGCCATCACTTCTGTATATGTCATCCATATTAAAACGTAGATTGTTGTTGTAGATGGACCCATTCTATGATCTCTGAGATATGCAGAAACAGCTTTATTGATATTCTTCCTAGCTTTTTCAATCTGAGGACAGAATTGATTTGACCATTTCCACTTCTGTCTTTGGCATATATTGGAGTATACAAAGACAGTTTGAGGTTAAAGCAACATCAATTGTGCAATGGTATCCTTCATTAGCATTTCCAGACCTACCCCAGTCAATGTGCCTAGGTCATTGCCACCACAGTGCACAATCATGAGGTCAGGGGGTTGGAGATGCAAAGAGGGTTTAACCAAAGGCAACAATTGGTGCCACTTTAATCCTCTCTGTGCAAAACATTTAATGTCCACATTTTGTAAACCTAGGTCTTTGTCAATACGTCTGTGTTCATCATATCTTTTGCACCAGAAAACATAGCTGTGTCATACGATCCATACTAGCATTCTGAAGGTATGGCTGGAAGGTATCAAAGATGCCTGTAGCTCATGTAGTCAGTTGCTAGAATGAGAGATATGTTGACAGGTAGAAAAGAAGCTTATTTTTTTAGAAAACCGATAACTGATTGGCTGATGAAGAATATTGTGCAGTGAAAACTAGGGTTCATATTACTTTTGCGAAAAAGTATGTTTCTGTTTGGTTAATAAAAAATGTTTGAAACTTACACTACATAGGGTACGATCAGACGTGCAGAAGTCAACCACACTTGGATTTGCATTTGGAAGGTACTGTTCTGAACTTAAAAAAATGGTGAACTTGTGACCTGCACCTGCCGTTGAATGTTGCAGAAACTGTTGGGATGAATTATGGTGAACGTGTGACCTGCACCTACCGTTGAATGTTGAAGAAACTGTTGGTATGGAAACTGGCAATAAGTTGATTGGGGGAGGAGTAGAAATAACTGTGGAATTAGAATATGAAATGCAAAATTAATTACAACTGATAAGCTATTAAAGTTAGTTTTTCAAAATGAGTAGTATGGCTAGAAGAAGCGTGTTGTTCAAAATTTGCAGTAGTATTATTAGAAATAGGCTTCTGAATTGTTGTAAGGGTTCATGGCTGTCTGGCAATGAGGCAGTATGGGGAGTCTCCAATCCACAAAATGAGAAAACCAGTTTGCGGTGTTTTAGAAGAGAGTTAGAGAGGATTAATATGAGTAACCAATAGAAATGTGTTTTGCAATTTGAAATAATGAAGGAAGGAATTTGATTTGCTATTTATATATATGTCTGTGCAGAAAGAGAGGGAATTTTTGCCATTACTGGTTTTATCCTTGATGAGTCTTGAATTACATTTATTGTGTGAAAAAGAAAATATTGTATGTGTTTGTGAAATTTGAAATCTGCATACCAACTACAGAGGTGAGTTACAAATTAATACGGTGGTTTATATATTGTGTAGTAGTGGTTAAGTCTTTGAGGTGATATTTTTAAGTTTGAAAATACATATATTTTTTAATAACATAGTTTTACCGGTGTGCTGTTTCACGTTGTTACAAAATGTGCATAGAGTGTGAGTAGTTGCTGAACAAGTACCCTATATATATTTAGGTGTCTTCGAGAAAGAAGAAGTGCAGTTTGTCATGTTGAAAGGAGTGCATGGCTTTGTAAGTGAGATACAGGGTTAATTTGTGTTCCAAAATCGACCCGGGCAGCATAAAGAAATTGGCGCACATTTGCAGATTGTGCCTTGTCGAAAAATACTGGAGAGGTGGTGAGGGGGGTTTTAGAAGAGGCATGTTTTATTAACTTGAGGGAGATGAAATAAAATGGAAATGTTGCGTGCAGACGTTGTGCACAGACTTTTCACACTGGTGAGCTATAAGTGAAGGTAACTGTCACACTCACTGGCTGTGCAGAATCTGCAGACATTAGAAGGCCGGCAGATCGATAGACTAAGAATGACATGTCCCTTGACCCCCTCACCTCCTCCCCCAACACTTCCTCCACCTCCCGGCTTGTTAAAGTAAGGTAACAAAGGCATATTTGCTTTGAAAAATATCACTTGGACACTCACAGGGCTGCTGGTACCACCTGAACAGCAGAGAGAAATCCCCAATCGCCTTTTATGCTACAGAAAAAAGTGACACACAGTTTCAACATATATCCCAGCCAATTGTACATTGGCCGTGTGCACAGATTTGTTTATACTGGTGAACTATACGTGATTGTCAGGCTGTGTGGCCGTGCAAAATCTGTGTACAGTAGAGGGTCCTACAGATCAAGAGACTAGGAATGATACGGTTTTTGACAACCCCCTGTCCTCTTACACTCCTTCAACGCTTCCTTCTTCCCTGTTTGTTAATGGAAGGTAAGAGAGGCCTATGCACTTCAATAAATATTAGTTTAACCCACACTGGGCTGCTGGTACTACCCGAACAGGAGAGAGAAACTTCCAATAGTCTTGCCTGGTACACAAAAAAGCGGCACACATTTGCAACTTACATACCGGCCCATTGTACATTGTCCGAGTGTCTTAGCAGTATGACTTTGTTGAGGTATGTGTATATTTCTACATATATTTTCACACGTGTTATGCATCGAAAGATCCGATACCTATAAAACACAGGTACATATTCATTTGTATGTTTCTTTTAAGTATGTGCTACTAGGAAAAGGCAAAGACAGATGTACGCATGCTTTCAGTAATATGGTGAGACTTTCAACTGAGATATGGAAAGGGTTTCTGCTTTGCATTTGGGTAGAGTCAACATTGTTAGTAGTTGCTGAGTAGAAAGATGCAAAAGACAAATGAGGTCAAAGACATGCTGGCAAAGTGATTAGTGATTATAGTACTTCGTATAAGTCTTTGGGAAGGTATTGTTAAAGTACCCAGTATATATTTAAGTGTCTTTGTGAAATGAGGAATGAGTACTGCATGGTCTTGTGACTGAGGTACAGGGTTGAATTAAGATCCAAAGTCGGCCCTCTCAATGTAAGAGAAATAGGCACGTTTGTAGATTGTGCCTTGTCAGAAAATACAGGTGGGGGCGTTTCTTCACAAGAGATATGTTTTATGAATGTCTGGGAGATAAAAAGGAAATGGAAACGTGCTCTGCATATTTTGTGTACGGATTTCTTCACACTGGTGAAGTACATGTGAATATAAGTGAAGGTAATTGTCAGGTTCTCGCCCTGTGCTGAATCTGCATATATTAGAGGGCCGGCAGATCAAGAGTTTGGGAATGACATGTTCCTTGACCTCCCCCATTTTCTACCCCCCAATGTTTCCCTTGCTCCTCTTTCTAAAAGGAAAGTAACAGAGGCCCATCTACTGTGAAAAATAGCACTTAGACCTTCACTGGCCTGTGGGTGGCATCTGTACAGCACAGAGAAAGTCGCAATCAGTTTCAATGCTACACGAGTGCAGTGTGTCATGTTGCAAGGACTACATGGTCTTGTGACTGAGGTACAGGGATAAATTGGGGTCCAAAATCGGCCAGGGAAAAGTAAAAGAAATGGCCTTCTGCAGATTGAACCTTGTGGGGAGAATACTGGGGAGGGATTTAACAGGGACATGCTTTATTAACCTCAGGGAGATGAAAAAAATTAAATGTTGCCTGCACACTTAGTGCACAGGTTTGCTCACACTCGTGAAGCACACGTGAATATTAGTTAAGGTAATTGTCAGGCTTCCAGCTCGTGCTGAAGCTACCTACATCACAGGGGCGGCAGATCGAGAGACTGGGAATGACAGGTTCCTTGATCCCCGCTCCTTCCTCCCGCTTTCTAACGGTTCCTCTCCCCTCGTTTGTAAAAAAAAAGGTAACAGAGGCCCATCTGCATTGACCCTCACTGGGTTGGTGGCGGCATCTGATGAGCACAGAGAAAGTCGTAATCGACTTCTATGCTATATAAAAAAGCTGCACACAGTTGTGACTTACATATCGCCCCAATTTACATTGCACAACGATTCTTCTTAACAGTTTAACTTTGCTGAGGTATGTCTATGCTTCAACATGTATTTTCACACGAGTTATGTATCGGAAGATCCGATACCTATAAAACACAGATATAAATCTATTTGTATTTTTGTTTTAAGTATGATGCCACTAGGAAAAGGCACAGGGAGACACAGGGAGATGCATGCATCCTTTCAGTAATATGGTAAGACTTTCAACTGTGACATGGAAAGGGTTTCTGGTTTGCATTTGGGTAGGCCCAACATTGTTAGTAGTTGCTGAGTAGTGAAGATGCAACAGGTGAATGAGGTTAAAGATATGATGGCAAAGGCATTAGTCATTATGGTACTTTGTATGAGTGTTTGGGAAGGTATTGTTGAAGTATACACTATATATTTAAGTGGAATGAGTAGTGTATTGATATTTAAAGTAAGGAAAAAAGCAATGTAAATAATTGCTTGTTAGTTAATATCAGTAATCATATGTAATTATTTTAAAATATTAAATAGATGTAAGAAACTATAGAAACTGTTCTTTGTTTTTCCAAAAATTATTTTGTTTGGATCACGAATTCAAGATGGCAAGAAAAGATGAAAAGAGAAGAAAACAAATAAGAGATCTACCTAAAGAAAAGTAAAAAGACTGCGTTACAAGCAAATGACAATGTGACTAAGGATAAAGTTTGTTTAATTAAGAGCACTAAACACTTTCTTAAAAGAGTTGTCGAGAAATTACACAAACAGAATTGGAATGAAAGGAAAAAGAAGAGATGTTCAACTAAGGAGAAGGAGAATGACACTTCAAATGGTAAAAAACAAAAATTTGAGGAAAATAACATGTTACACGAAAACTAAAAGAATTTTAACAGATTCGACAACGACTCTTTCGAAGTAGAGTAAATCAGAATTTATTGAAAGATTGTAAGAAGTATCAAAGAAGATTACTAGCATAAAGGCAGAAGCAACAGATTGAAACTGTAGTTGATACTGCTTGTGATTTGAAACGAAAATTATTTATTTTATTATTGAAGAGAATGAAAAACATTGGATAAAATAATCACGTTTCTGAAAGACAAAATCAAAAGAAAACGACTTGTTAATAGAAGTAACTTTTGTAAAAGTTTCACTGGTTAATGGAAACACATTTCTACTATTGAGCCTTTCTTTAAAGAAGAAAGCTACTTTCAACAAAACACATTAGAGTTTTCAGTTGATACTAGTGATCGATGTTATGAAGTTAAGAATGGTTGTCGCATTCCAAAGAAAGAAATGGTTGCTAGGAGTGCAGAAGAATTAATAGCTGAAGAAGTGCAAGGGAATCGCACACAAACCCCTGTATATAAGTGGGATTGTAGCAGAATTTGCAGTATTCAACAGGAATCTATTGACATAATGCAAACATTTTTACGACAATATGCAAACAAAAGTGTTAAACAGAAGATTAGGTTGTTACTGGGACTAGATCCATGTAATGTAAGACAATATACTAAGTTGCACAGACATTCTGTGGCTTGTCTTTCCAGAAAAGTGCATAAAAGTACTTTTCATCACTTAAGAATATTAGCAGTACACCACTCATGAATGCGGAAGTTTGTAAGGAAAGTGTACTATGTAAAAACTCCTGCATTATGTTTAAGTGAACTGAACACAGCTCTTTTACATGGTTGTTTATCAGATGTAGAAAAAATGTGTGATGAAATTGAGTTTCATTTTTTTAGTTCAGAACAGCAGTGTGTAGAAAGTGAGAGCTTGACAAGTGCAGATGTTGAAGAACATGGGAAAGAGAATAGCCTTGATCAGTTTGTAGAAGAAATTAGAAAGTTTAAGACAGTGTCTTCTGAAAAACGAAACTATGTTTGTATTTGTTGTCAACGTACTCATTATAGAAGTCAAACTAGGAATGTTAATTTATATTTAAAAAGTGAAAAGGAGAACAATGATAGGTGGCAGCAATTTGGAGCTTACTTGTTGGTGGAAGGTCGATTTGAGTTGGGTACTGATCAATGTATTTGTAAATATTGTTACAATGAATTAGAAGATAACAAAATGCCAGCTAGAGGAGTACATAATAACTTAGAGTTATTAGCTATTCCAGAGGAACTGGCAGATTTGAACACATATGAGTCAGTTCTTATTCAATCTGTTCACCCATTTCAAGCTATAATTTGTATGGAGATTAAAACAGGTAAACTGCCACCAACAGATTTACAAAGAGGTCTGAAAGGAAGAGTGGTGTACTTACCTTTAGATTTTAAGAAAAATATTGAAAGTGTTGGTGGAGACAAAAAGGAAAATGAGCCAGTAGTTATTCTAGTAAATGGTGTACCAACAAAGAGTCGGAAAATATGGCAAAAGTTTGTAGATGTTAATAAACTTCAAAAGGCTATGTTATATCTTGTAGAGAACAATATTTATTATAAAACTGTAAATGTTGATGAACAGGTAATATGTTTAGAAGTTGAATCAGAAATTTCAAGTGGTCAAATAGAGAAAGTGGACAAGTCGAGGAGTGAAGAGATTTATGAACATTACACAATATGTCCTCTACATTCAAAAGAAGTAATAGGAAACAGCATTGAATTATTTCAAATGAAAAAAGCAAAGTGAACTCCAATGAGTGTATGGTACAAAAGCTTAGAAGCCTGTTGTTTTCCACAGCTGTTCCCCACTGGACAAGGTGGACCATTTGATGAGCGACCTGTATTTATTCCAGCTTCAGAATATCGCTCAACAAGATTATACTTTGAAGATCCTAGATTTCGACAGTGCACTCCATATATATTTCACCTTTTGTTTGAAAGTGATTTGTCTTCTCTTTCGTATGCAGTGAAACACATACTTAAAACGGGAGTTCATCAATCATATGTTTCAGCCAAAGAATTCATGGACAAAGTTCAACGAACAGATGAAAATTTAAAAGCACATTTAATTAATTTGATGGCATGTCAACATGGAACCAATGAGTATTGGTTCCGTCGTCTTGGTGAACTTAAGTTAAGAAACTTAGGTACACCAACATGGTTTGTGACACTTAGCTGTGCTGAGTATGTATGGGAAGATGTACTTGAATTTCTACGAGAAGCAAATTCCAATATAAAAAATATTGAAATGAAGACACCTGGAGAACTGTGTTCATTGGATCCTGTGAATGTATGCAGGTATTTTAATCACAGGTTTCATACTATGATGTCTTCTATCTGCAATAAAATAATTGTCCTCTTGGAGAAGTTATTGATTTTTTTGGCAAAAAGAGTACCAAGTGAGAGGTGCTCCACATATACACATGCTATTATGGATAAGGAATTCTTTGAAATGTGGAACGAATACTGATGAAACAGTATTGTCTTTCATCTAACAGTATGTTACCTGTGAGATTCCAAGAGAAGGAGGAGAAAAAAGCTTAAGACAACAAGTTTTACGTTTCCAAAGTCACCATTGTGGAAAGTACTGTCAACAAAAAACAAGTCAAAAGGAACATTTTATAAGAAGTCTCGGTTTGGATTCCCAGATCCAGTAATTTCTAAAGGAAGAGTACATTCTTTTTTGTCTGCTGTAAGGCATACAATAACTCGGAAATCTCCGAAGAATACGCACAATTTAAAAAGAACAGTACAGTCAAAGTATATTAATGACTACAATCCAGTTATTTTGAAAATGTGCAATGCAAACATGGACATTCAATATGTTACAGATAACTCAATCGCCGTTGCATGCTATGTTACATCATATATAACGAAATCAGAAAAGACAGAGGTGAAATAAATGAGGAAGAAATTTCACGAGAGAAGAGCCTTAGCAAAATATTTTACAGCTTTAGCTTGAAAATGCCTTCCCACAGAGAAATTGGATTCTATGAATGTTTGGATCACTTGTGCTTTTTCAGTTTATGTTCAAAGTCACGAGGAATCATTTGGGTAAGTTTAGGTCTTGCCTGCACATGAAATAGAGTGTTGAAAACATTAGAAGAGATTGAATACTTAGCAGTGAATGAACCAGAAAGTACAGAAATTCTTAAAACTAATATGTTGGATACATACTATCCCAAAAGGAGTCCACATCTCAAAGAGCTATTTCTGTATGAAATACTTCAACATTACAGCTTTAAAAGAAATGTTACACCAAATATAAAACAAGGAAAATATGCAGTAATTGGACGTGACGGTTGTTTAGGAAAACATGCCAAAAGAAATCTTATTAACCACAGAAAACTCAGTTGCGAAACTCCAGATTAGAGAGAATTTTTCTATTTAGCACTTGTGCAACTGTTCAAACTATGGCATAGCAAACCTAAATTACTTGGACATTTCGACTGCTATGAATATTCTTTTAATGCAGGTAAAGGTAGCATTGCATGCACAATTTTCCCTACATATATACAAATGTTAAATGATGAAATTAAAAAAGAAAACACTATTGCAGCTGAAATAGTTAATGACAGTTCTCCAAATAGTCAAAGTTCTGGTCCACCTAGTCAAGATCCACTGGGACAACCAATAATCGAAAATGAAGCCACAATAGCCATGAATGAAGTAGAAATTGCAATGCAACAAGCACAACAGAAGAATACTATGTTGGAAAACTTAAAATAACAACTAAACATTGAACATAAAGAAATATATCTACAAGTGACAGAACAGATACAACATTGTTTGTTGCATGAAAAAAAATAATGTCTATGTTCATCATTTAAACCTATTCTTATGTACATCAGTGGTCAAGCTGGAATGGGTAAACGTTTTTTAATTAAAGTTTTGACCAGTTATCTACAGAAAACTACAGATTCACATTTATCTTGTGTTGTAACAGCTCCAACTGGATTAGTAGCGCACAATATTAAAGGAATTAATTTACATAGATTACTTATGCTACCAGTTGAACATGATAATACATTGGAATATCAGAAGCTGTCCGGAGATGCTGGTTATGAAGTGTCAAGAGTGCTGAAGAAAATGAAACTTTTAATCATTGATGAGGTGAGCATGGTCTCAAACGTAATGCTTGCCTTTGTACACTTGAGAATGCAACATGTTTTAATACAGATTACGATGTTTTGTTTGGAGGAAAACATTTAATTGTATTTGGAGATCTACTACAACTAACTCTTGAAGAAAGGACAACCCGTTTTTAAAACACTTGTGCATGAAGAGACCAGGAAATCTTTGGGAAGTATTGGAAATGTGAACATATGGTTAAATATTTTATATAAAGAACTTATAAAGAATTTGCAACAAGCAAGTGATGAAGATTATGGAAATATTCTCAAAGATATAAGAATTGGTGTCCTAACGAAACATAGTAAACAAGCTTTAGAAAGTCAGCTACTAAGGAACTTGTTTACAACTGAAAACACAGCAGCTGAAGTAATGTACAAGAAGATTGGAGAAAAGAAGTCTATAGTTTGCCTAATGCCTACACTGCAAGAGTGTTGTACATTTAATCAAGAGCTTCTACAATTGGAAAAACAAGAAATAGTTCACATTGAAGCTATTGATAAAATAGAGCACCAGGCAGTGACCATTCTTCTTTCAGAGAAACTGCTGACTAAATTGCACTCTTTGGAAAAGACTGTATCTAAAATTGCTGGCTTTGAAAAAACTTTAGATGTATGTATAAACTGTCAGGTAATTTTGCGGTGTAATTTGAATGTAGAAGAAGGTTTAGCAAATGGAACAATGGGGAAATTTGTTGATTTTGTAAAATATCAGAACAGAGATGGAGTAGAATTCTTGAAAATAAAAATTGATCAGATTGCAGAGATAAGACAGATTGGGCGTTATGCTGTACATTTTTTCATTGTAAAAGACTTTTATGTTCACAGAAAACAGTTTCCTCTGTCTTTAGCATATGCAGTAACTATTCATGAATCTCAAGGTTTAAGTATAGACATTGCTTTGGTAAATTTTGGAAGTACAGTGTTCAAAGTTGGAATGACGTATGTTGCATTATCTCGAGTATGAACATTATCTGGTTTGTATTTGTTTGATTTCAATGACACGATTAATACTGATGTAAATTGTGTAAGAGAATATAATCATTTAAGAAGACTTTATACACCAAATTTAGGTGAATAGCCCATTTATGAGAAACGTGTTGTGTGTTCAAAATGAAAATATGTTAAAAAATCAAGTGTGGTTTAAAAAACAATTGAAGAGGAAGGAAAAGGTGTAAAGAAGCAGACAATGGAAAGTGTTGATGAAGTTGTGGAAATAGTTCAGGTATCAACTGCTACGCTAATGTGATTCTGAATGTTGTATTTTATCTTCAAGATCTTAATCATGAAATCATGGGAAATCATGGTGGGTGGAGGAAGTTACAGCAAGAAGCACAAGATGTGCAGAAAGAAGGAACCGAAGTGCAGAAAGAGGCAAGGGGGTGCAAAAAAAAGAAAGAAGAGTGGTGGAGAAAGAGGCACGATGGGTGCAGAAAGAAGCAAGAGATGTGCAGAAAGAAGCAGAAAAAGTACAGAAAGAGGCAACAGAGGTGCAGAAAGAGGAATGAGGGGTAGAGAAAGAGGCAAAAGAAGTACAGAAAGAAGTAACAGAGGTGCGAAAGAGGCAAGTGGGGTACAGAAAGAGGCAAGAGAAGTGCAGAAAGAAGCAACAGAGGTGCAGAAAGAGGCGAGAGAAGTGCAGAAAGGGGCAAGAGAGGTGCTGAAACAGGCTGGGGAGGTGCAGAAAGAGGGAACAGGGATGCGGAAAGAGGCAAGAGAGGTGCAGAAAGAGGGAAGAAGGGTGCAAAAAAAGCAAGAGAGATGCAGAAATAAACAAAAGTGCAGATAGAAGGAACAGACGTGCACAAAGAGGCAAGAGGGGTACAGAAAGAGGGAAGAGAGGTGCAAAAACAGGCAAGAGAGTTGCACAAAGGGGGAAGAAGAGTGCAGAAAGAGGCAAGAGGGGTGCTGAAAGAAGCAAGAGAGATGCAAAAAGAAGCAACAGAAGTACAAAAAGAAGCAACAGAGGTGCAGAAAGAGGCAAGAGGGGTACAGAAAGAGGCAAGAGAGGTGCATAAACAGGCAGGAGAGGTAGAGAAAGAGGGAATATGGATACAGAAAGAGGCAAGAGAGGTGCAGAAAGAGGGAAGAAGGATGGATGCAGAAAGAGGCAAGAGGGATATAGAAAAAATCAAGTAAGGTACAGAAAGAGGCAACAGAGGTGAAGAAGGAGGCAAGAGAGATGCAGAAAGTGGAAGGGATATGCAGAAAGAAGCAAGAGAAGTGCATAAAAAGCAACAGAAATGCAGAAAGAGACAAGAGAGTCGCAGAAAGTAGCAAGCGTGGTTTGCTCACAATTAGTACCAATTTAACACCCACAATTACCAATAAGTAACAGGTGACCATTCTAGGTTTGCAAAGGGCCTTCTACCACGCTGTAACACTTGTCACTGCATTTTTGGTAATGTTTGAGCCCTTTGAGTTAGAAACAAGTTTTTTTTGTTCAAATCTGCAGTTTATGCAGCAGATGATGGATTATGTGGCAAATGCAGAAAATGTATAATTGTGCAAAAGTTGGTGCAGCCAAACAGTCCCATAATTCCACTGGCCCTGTTCATACCTCTGACTAGGTCCAGAAGTGCTCCTTAGTTGTTCCTTCTTTTTTTGTCTTTGAGTTTATAGTTTAGCTTCTATGGAAATGAGGAAAACTAAACCTGAGGTTACCACTCCACAACGCAGACTACCATACCACATAATTACGCTCCATAACACATAATCTCACTCTACATAATTCCTATACACTAAATTCCACATGCTTTCTATCCACATAATTTCACTGCACAACATACCCCATAATTCCAACACACACAACCTACATCCACTCCGCTCCACTCCAAAAAACATTATTAAAAAACTTTCACATTTACAACGCATCTCCTGTCATGCTCTTTGTTGGGGGATGAAGCCCCCTTGCCTCCTGATGGTCCCTGGGAGCCAGCAATCCCTCCTGTTATCTCTAGTAAGTCAAACACTGCTGGATTGCTGAGAGTGGTTAGAGGCCCTGCTCCTTTTTATACCACTCTGAAAACGCGCCTATTAGCACAATGCTGCTTGGGGGGATGAAGTCCACTTTAGTTATGAGGTTCTCAGGACACAAGAGGACCTCATCACCCCACCAGCAGTGCGCCAAGAGGCGGGTTTGCAGAGTGGTGTAAACATGCGTGTGGCCTCGGACCACCTCTCAGCAATCCCACTGTGTGGGGCTTACTGGAGGTACCTGGTGGGCTGGTTGGCCCCTAAGGACCCTTAGGATTCAAGGAGACTGAATACCCCAACCCAGAACACGCCAGGAGGAGCGTTTGCAGAGTGGTGTAGGGAGGGAGCGGGGCATCTGGGGAGATGCCGGCTGCTCTATTTATTTATTTTTTAGAAGGGGGCTGTGTGGTGCCCCTTCTCTTAATATGTTTTGGGTCCTCGGAACCCCGTTCCCTGGGCCTGAGCCAGTTTTTAAGTATTTTTTTAAAATGAGAAGAGGGCCACGATTTTGGCCCCAGGGACATGGCCAGTTATTTATTTATTTTAATTCCTTCGACAGGTGGGGGGGTCACACAGCCCCTCCTCCTGAGGCCATTTTTGGCACCAGGGACTCCATCCCTCGGGGCTTTGCCTCATTAAAGAAATATTCTTTATTTTTACAGGAGGGGCCCGCTTGGCCTCCCCTCCCTGGGCCACTTTTGGCCCCAGGGACTCCATCCCCCAGGGCCTGGCCTCACGTTGGGGACCCCGGTGGGAGCTCTAATGCCCCCGTGGTCCCAGCCAGCTCCCTGCCTCCTGCGGGAGCCGGCATTGCTTTTTGGACAAGGATAGCTGCTGGCATGCAGCTCCCCTTGTCCAAAAGCAATTTGCTTCGCTTCATGGAAGTGAGAGCAGTTTTCCTGCCCTCGCTTCCATGAAGCAAAGCAGGAGTTTGCAATGGCACGGCAGGAGCAGTGCTCCCGCCCTGCCATTGCAAACTGCAATGTACCGAGGGTGGGCACCCTGGGACATAGCTGGAGCTGACCCTGAGGGGTGGTGGTCCCCAGGGACAAGGATGGCCCCAGGAGGGTGGCCGCATGGCCCCCTCCCAACTTGTACACAGCCCGGAGAGGTGGTGGTCCCCGTGGCTGGGGATTCGCAACAGACCCCCTTATTTGCATAAGGTGTGCCCTGGGGAGGTGGTGGTCCCTGGGGCAGAGTGGGGGAGGAGCCTCACACTTTCTTTTAATTTTTGAAGCTCCAGGTAGGTGGCAGTTCCCAGGGCTTGGGAGGTCATGCGAGGCCCGACCAACCAAAATAAATAAAAGCCCGAGGAGGTGGCGTCCCCAGGGCGGTGAAGAGGGTGCAGGAGCTCCCTCCCATGCATATGCATAAAAAAGCCCTGGAGAGGGGATGGTCCCCAGGGCTGCGGGGCCCCTGCAACATAATTATATATTGTCCCTGGGACCTGGCCCACCCAGGGACTTAAAACAAACAAAGCGCGGGAGCCCCCACTTTGGTTTTTTTTTCAGCGTGTGTCGCGTGCTAGCTGAAAATTTTGAAAAATATGCTTTTTTTGGCCAGGGACCCCCTGAACACATTAAGGGGGCCAGGGTGTTACTACCCTGCCCCCTTTTCTTGTTTTGTGACCTTTTTTTTACCTTTTTTCTTATGACTCGATTCAACCGAGTCACAAAATGCCTGCCAACACTTCCTGGTTTGAAGTGTTGGCAGCCAATCAGAATAAAGCTTGTAATCAGAAGGGTTTGCGGATCCACCGCAGTCACCAGAGATGTAAAGATTTTTAAAAATGAATATTTCAGGAATTGCTGAATGGATTTTCACCATTTAAAAAAAGCACGCTTTCTGAACCAAGAGCTACTTTTTTGCCAAATTTTGTGTAATTTCGATCAGCAGTTCGGGCTGTAGCTTTGTTCAAAATGTGCTATGGAAATTAAAATGGAGAAAACACATTTTGGGACCTCCTTTTTTCTCGGGCCCGCTTGATAAATCACCCCAAAACGTTCAAGACAGGTGCTGGGAGCGCTTGCTTTAACTTTTCATTATCCGCCGAGTTCACAGCAACATAAAAAAAAATACCTTTTACCACCAGCCACCCACAATATCTGGGGGGTCAGGTTATTCATATACTGCCCTCTTTTCTTTATTTTTTACTTTGTTTTTTTTAACTCAGCTTCAGGCCAAATCTGAAGACGGCTGTCAACACTTCCTGGTTGAAGTTTTGGTAGCGAATCAAATTGCATTTGGATCTGCGAGTCCACTGCAAGGACTCGTGCCCCCAGATATCTATTTTTTTTAAAGTTAGGTTTCTGAAAAACTACTCAACGGATTTACACCAAATCACAAAAAGCACACTTTCTGGACCAACATCTAGCTTTCTGCCAAGTTTGGTGCAATTCTGCAAAGCAGTTCGGTCTGTATGCGTGCCCAAGGACCTAGACATAAGATGGGGAAAACCCGTTTTGCGAACCCCCTTTTTTTCGGTCCCCACTTGACGGATCACCCCAAAATTTTCAACACAGCAGCAGCATATGTATGTATGTGTAGAGGTTAAGGCACTTAGCCTTAAAGGAACATAAAACACAAAGTATAAGGAATATAACACATATCACATTAATAGGGTCACTATGATCCCATTAAAGGGCACTTAGCCTTTTGTAAAGCCTCTTCCATGTAGTGACATTTGTACATTTGATCTGGTAATATTACTAAAACATATGTGATCTCGTGAAACAAACAAAGAAATCTATGATACGATAGGAAGCAACACATCATTGCCAGAGTAAAATTGAAAACATAAACACACACATCCAAATTAAAATCTTGTCATAAACAAGTAACCCTTTGCCTGTTTAAGAAGGGAAAAATGTGCATTTATAACTGTTGTTAGCACCAAGCAATACTGTATGTTTTCTTTGTGAAATGCGAAAAACGACATATCCTAGAATGCATCTTTAAATGCAACACAGGTTACATGTATATATAGAAACATAGTAAAAGGACTCACTGACCATGACCAAGACACTGAGGAGTTGAAACACGTAGGTGTTTACTGATTTAGAAGATTAAACAAGTTTCTTTCGTCAAATACTGAAAGTGGATGCCTGATATATATCTATATCTATATATATTTCATGCAAGTTTCGTCCAAATGTGAAAGCGCACACAAAGGCAGGCGGACCCCAATAGTAGCAGAAGAGTCCTTTATTTAAGCAAGACCAGCAGTGCACGGAACAGTTCCTTAAAAAGATTCCCTACGCGTTTCGGAGCTCCTGTTCCTTGCTCACGGGAAACGCTAAGGCAGAGGCAGGAAAACATGTGTCCCTCATGGCCTCAAATGGGTTATCTTATTCAAAGTTCTTATGGGACATGGAGTCCTGCCGTTACGATATCACCCTTGATGGGTTCTGCCATCCGCGTAATACAGTCAAACAAGCTCCCGATGGAGCCCTCAATGCGTGTGCCAGTCCAATTTTATGCCAAACCTGCCTTCCTGCAAACAGACTCAGTGTATCTGAGTCCCCAGTCCACGGCTTTCTCAGTGGTTGTGCTGCCTCCCCGACCTGGACTGGTCGGTACAATTCATGCAAGTTTCGTCCAAAAGTGAAAGCGCACACAAAGGCAGGCGGACCCCAATAGTAGCAGAAGAGTCCTTTATTTAAGCAAGACCAGCAGCACACTGAACATTTCCTTAAAAAGATTTCCTACGCGTTTCGGAGCTCCTGCTCGTTGCTCACGGGAAACGCTAAGGCAGAGGCAGGAAAACACTTGTCCCTTATCAATGGTTAACGCCCTCAAATGGGTTATCTTATTCAAAGTGCTTATGGGACATGGAGTCCTGCCGTTACGATATGATCCTTGATGGGTTCTGCCATCTGCGTAATACAGTCAAACAAGCTCCCGATGGAGCCCTCAATGCGTGTGCCAGTCCAATTTTTTGCCAAACCTGCCTTCCTGCAAACTGACCCAGGTTATCTGGGTCCCCAGTCCACGGCTTTCTCAGTAGTGGTGCTGCCTTCCCGACCTAGACCGGCCGGTACAATTCATGCAAGTTTCACCCAAAAGTGAAATCGCACACAAAGGCAAGCGGACCCTTCCTTGGCGTTTCCCGTGAGCAAGGAGCAGGAGCTCCGATATGCGTAGGGAATCTTTTTAAGGAAATGTTCTGTGTGCTGCTGGTCTTGCATAAATAAAGGACTCTTCCGCTACTATTTAATCACTACATGTTTTACAACTCTTTTACCTAATTTAAAAAAAATATTTGCACTGATGCACTTTATTCACACTGGGGGTGCACATTAAACACCCAACAAACAGAACGACTGTTTCAGCTGTATGGGTATATTAGTGAAAGAAATAAGATGAAAGACATAACTGTATTTAATCAGTGTGTTTTATTTATAGTATTTATTTGATCTCTTTTACTATGACATTAATTTACCTTAATATTTATTTAATACTCAATGCGCCTATATTTTACCTATTTATAATGAGGTTTTTTAACTATCGTTATATTTAATTTTTATGGTTAAATTGGCATTTGTAAATAATAGGTATTGTATTTTAGTTACAACGAACATGATGAGTATATTGTACTTATACAGTTATTAACTATGTTCATATTTACATAATGGTGTAGAAACCCATACTATGTATTTGCATTATGCTGCCAGACATTATTTTTTTTTCGAAAAAGCGCGGGGTGGGCGCACTGTGCGCACACGGCACACACAACGCATCGTGGGTGCTCGGTGAAGCGTGAAGCGCACCGAGCGCCCAAAGCCCAAAGTGCGCGCACGGTGAAGAACCTGAAAAAAAAAATATTAAGAAATACATCACTTAGCATTTAAAAAACCGTACAAATTCACTTAAAAAACCATAGGTTTCACACACGTTATAGTTAGGAATTAGCATTTAAAAAACCTTGCAAATTCACTTAAAAAACCATAGGTTTCACACATGTTATAGTTAGCTGGACATTTCCCTCGTAAAAAACCAATGAAATTCCCCCGTTATAGTTAGTGCAGGCAACTATAACTCACGCGACCGCAATCCTCTGCTGATGACGTCAGATATTACATCACTGTATTTAGACACCTATTTACTCCAGTGTCACTACCTTGGGAGGTTCCTTGTGGTCCAAGCACTTCTTCAGGCTCTAGGCCTTGTGTCTAGTCCAGTCGTGGTTCTTATACCACTTTATTGGTATATGGTTTGGTACGCCCCTAGGGCCCAAGCGTGTATTTGTGCTTTTACTGTTGAATACTGGCTTGTAACTTAAGTACTTCGAACTCCAGCCTCATAAAGTGACTAGAGGGGTGTGTGTTAACTTAAATATATATATTTTAAATATATACCTGGTGTGGTTGTCCTTTCATTTGGTCATTCAAGAGATTATAGACTGGTAAAACAAGCTGCTTTGCATTCCTTCAAGACTTAGCCTGAAGGCTGCTCTCCATAGCTACCACTAGTATAGCTTTCAATAAAGGTTGTCTTTAACCTATCACCATAAGGGGTTGTTTGGACTGGTACAAGGTGCCCACTTTAACTAGTGGACAGCATATACCAGGCCAACTTCTCACATACACCCACTCCAACTTCTACACTAACATTCTCATAACCATTGACACCCCCATACGAGTACTTACACACCCACTCACTGATTCATAAGTCTACCCACACATCCTCTCAGTTCCCCATACAGCCAATTATACACCAACTCACTCACACACTGTCAGTCACACATAGAGCTACTCACACACACACTCACTCACCTATAGAGTCAATCACACAGCCATTTACTCACCTATACAGTTATACACACACCCACTCACTTTTTGATACAGATACTAACACATACTCACCCATGCAGCCCCTCACACATGCTCTCACTAACCCATACAGCCACTATCACATTCCTTCACTCACACATACAGTCACTCATATATTCCAATACTCAGCTATTCTATCTTTCACATATCCAGTTACTCACCCATATCCCACTGACACATCCATTCACTCATCAACACAGCCATACACACACTTATACAGCCCTTCTCTTAAACACTCACTACCCTTACAGCCATTGACTCACTCTTGCATGCATGCAGTCACACACACCTACAGAAACCCACGCAGACACTCATACACCCACATAGATACTCAGAAAACCAATCAATCACCCATACAGCAACTCATGTGCCTACTCACCAACCCATACAGCCACTTAGATACCTCCTGACAGACTGATACAGATATTCTGACAACTTAGTCAGTGACCCATATATTCACTGAGACACCTAATCACTCACTTATACAGTCAGGCACGCACCCACTGAATCATCTATACAGACACTCATACACCATGATTCATCAGTACACCTTGGTATATATATTTAATAGTGTTTTCATATGTCATCAGTGATGTCACTGACCATGTCATGAGTGATGTAATATGTTAGGTCATAAGTAATGAATTGCAGGGCATGAGTTATAGTTAGCTCAGCTAACTATAACTGCTGAATTTCTCTGGTTTTGTACGAGTGAAATGTCAAACTAACTATAACGTCCCTGTAACCTTTGTTTTTTTCCAGTGAAAAAAACAAACATATATATAATATATATTCACAGAAAAAAACATAGGTTTTAGGGGTTTTATAGTTAGCTGGACATTTCACTCGTACAAAACCATAGAAATTCCTCCGTTATACTTAGCTCTGCTAACTATAACTCGCGCGCCCGCAATGCACTGCTGATGATGTCACATATTACATCATTCATGACATGGTCAGTGACATCACTGATGACATCGCGAAGTCGTGTTGGGTGCGTGCTTCGTGAGCGCAGAGTGCGCGGATCTCATGTGACCTCCAAAAAAAAGATTTCATTGGTTCATAACATTTCCCACTGTAACTATTGAAGGACACCACCCATTTTAATCATTCTTGTTGGAGCATCTTTAGAGAGACATCTCTTTTCCTACAAGAACCCTTTTTGCTTGTTTTTTTGGTGTTTTTCAAAAAATATCAAACAAAATGGCATCTGGACAGCAGCAGCAGCAGGAGGAAGTATCTTCTGAAGAAGAATTCTTGCAGGAGGCACCTTGTTCACAGAGGCCAGAATCTGTCATGTGGAAATTCTTCACTTTTCCACCTGGAGAGAAGACAGTAAATGCGAGAAAGGTGACGTGCAACATTTGTGATCGAGTCCTGTCAAGAGGCAGTGAAAAAAAATACTCTTGTGGCACTGCTTCTATGTACAAGCATCTCTGGACCACACATCCTCTCAATCTTGCTCGGGAGGAAATGAGGTGAGCTGCTTTGAACCCGTCACCTGCTGTGTCAAGTACATCTGGAGCATCCTCAGGAACACCTGCAATGGACATAAGGCCAGAATTCGCCTTTCACAAGCAACACTGCGTGAAGTGTAAGAAACTTATATGCTTCGGTGAGCAGTCGGTGGATGCAGTTCGTGCTGTGCAACGCAACCATCGTTGTTAATTTTTTTGTTTTTGGAATGATAAATAATTCCAAATGTTTCCTGTTTTATTTGTTCTTTTTTGTGCTCATTTTTAGAAAAAAACAATAAAAATACAAAATTGTTCAAAAAAATAAAAAATAAATGCAAAAGAAGAAAGAAGAAAAAAAAAGTTCTTATCAGAACTACCTTATCTGGTTAAAGAAAGTTTGGTTGAATATATGTATAAAGCATGATTGACTGAAAGAATACATTAGTAGTGTATGGTGAATTTATAGGTGAAGATTTATGAGGAAGTACTGCAGCGTGACACTGCAAGCTCTTTAGCTGCACTGCACTGTGGCACTTCCGAAGCACAGGGATGTGACATATGTACATGAATATGTTGCAACTCTGTGCTTCCCTCTGCACTGCTGCACAAACTGCAGCCATGCCATGACACAGGCACCATTGCACCATGGTGCAAGGATGTCTGTGTCATGTGGAGATTGTTTTTGTGCAGGAAGGGACACCTTCCTGCACAAAAACAATCAGAAAAGGCACTTTCCTCTTTCAATGTATGCTGTGGAATGCAGCATGCATTGAAAGAGGAAAAAATGAGGAGAAATGAAAACAATTATCCTCGTTGCGCCTTGCTACACCAACTCTAGGATGGCGCAGCATTCACACACATCTCCAGATTTACGATTTCTCATAAATCTGGAGATGTGTCTTGTTCTATGGGTGTTACGTAACAGCAACACCTATGGGACGCCCCTTCAACGCAAAGTTCTGTGTATGAAGGGGTCGTTTTTACAAGGAGAGGAAAAACCACACAGGGTGGCTTTTCCTCTCCTTGTAAATATGAAGGAGTGCCTGGCGCCATCACTACGTTACAAAAAGTAACGTACTGGTGGCGCAGGGTGCTGATAAATCTGCCCCATAAGTGCTCAGGTATTGGCAGACTGATACAATAAGAACATAGTGCTGGATGGGTGATTGAAGAATTACATGAGACTGACAGGAGGTATCCTACGCTGCATGGGTACTACTTCAGTATTTAATGGAGTGGACCAATAGTATGTATCTGCTTAGAGATTTGTAGGGATTATGCACAGAATATTTTATGTGTACTTGTGTTGGTGCCTAGGTCATTTTATAAGAATACCACTAGTAACTGGAATGATGACAGTGCTGCAAACAGAGTGAACACCTAATTTATAAGTGCTTACGTATTGGTGGAGTGATAGGATAAGTAGATAGTGGTAGATAAGTGATTAAAGAAGTACATGGGACAGACTGGACGATTCCTACACTGCATGAGTACTAACTGGGTATTTAGAAGAGTGTATCAATAGTATGTAGCTAGTTAGAGGTCTGCTTGGATAGTGCACAATAGATTATAGATGTACTTGTGTTAGTAGCTAGGCCATTCCATAAGTTCATGACTAGTAACTAGAATATTTAAAGTATTACAAACTGAGTGTATAGTTAATTTATAAGTGCTTAGGTATTGGTGGAGTAATAGGATAAGTAGATAGTGCTGGATGGGTGATTGGAGAAATGCATGGGACAGACAGGAGGATTCCTACACTGCATAGGTACTAACTGGGTATTTAGAAGAGCGTATCAATAGTTTGTAGCTGGTTAGAGGTGTGCATGCATAGTCTACAAAATATTGTACCTGCACTTGTGTTTTTGACTACGCCATTCCTTAAGTATACGACTAATAACTGGAGTAATTTCAGTGTTGCAAAGAAAGTGCATGCTGAATTTATAAGTGCTTAGGTATTGGTGGAGTGATAGATACGTAGATAGTGCTGGATGGGTGAATGGAGAAGTGCATGGGACAGACAGATGGATTCCTAGACTGCATAGGTACTAACTGGGTATTTAGAAGAGCGTATCAATAGTATGTAGCTGGTTAGAGGTCTGCATGCATAGTGTACAAATTATTGTACCTGCACTTGTGTTAGTGGCTAGGCCATTCCTTAAGTATATGACTAATAACTGGAGTAATTTCAGTGCTGCAAAGAGAGTGCATGCTAAATGTATTAGTGCTTAGGTATTGGCAGAGTGATAGAATACGTAGATAGTGCTGGATGGTTGAATGGAGAAGTGCATGGGACAGACAGAAGGATTCCTAGACTGCATAGGTACTAACTGAGTATTTAAAAGACTGTATCAAAGCTATGTAGCTGATTAGAGGTCTGCATGCATAGTGCACAGAATATTGTAGCTGTACTAGTATTGGTGTGTCTATGGTTTCGAAAATAGTAGTCTGTATTTTAGGGTGTGAGGAGGTGCATCAGATGATCACGTAGGTCATGTCATCAGTGATGTCAATTGAGATGTCATCAGTGATGTCATGAGTGATGTCACTGACCATGTCATGAGTGATGTAATATGTGACGTCATCAGCAGTGCATTACTTTAATCCAAAAAGCTGGCGGCCATATTGGCCTGGTCACGATGTGAAAATTCAGGAATTGATACAATAAAGAAAAGAAAACAAGTGTTAATATGCACACAATGTCATTTCAGCATATCTTGCCCCGTGACCGTCACACCTGTATGTTCGTCAACGTGACCTATTGATAATAAACATACTTAGAATTGCAAACATCAACATAAACAATGGACTACACATTACTTTAAAGTGAAAGGCTATCGACCATATTAATCTGGGCGCTTTGCGTATTATAATGGTTCTTACACGAAAGAAAAGGAAAAAAAGGGGTGTTAATATACACACACTATCCCTAAATAAAGTTCTAGCGATTATAGTTCCATTCCATTCCCAGCTCATTAGAGATGTCATGAGTGAGGTCATGAGTGATGTAACTGACCATGTCATGAATGATGTAATGTCTGAGGTCATTAGAAGTACATTGCGGGGGCGTAAGTTATAGTTAGCTCAGGTAACTATAACTGCTGAATTTCACTGGCTGTGTATGAGTGAAATCTGAGTCTAACTATACCGTCCCTGTAATCTTTGTTTTTTTTTCAGAAAATTTCTATTTTTTTTTAACGTAAAGTAAGATGCATATCACAATGGATGGTGGGGGGTTGGAAGCAGGACCTGGCATTGTGCTGCCCCCATCCAAGCTTGCTGCTCCTGCCTTCCCTCCTCAGCCCTGTTCTGCCACTGGCCTTCCCGCCTTCTCTGAACAGTTAGCTTGCTGCCCCATCCACCTCTTCCCTATCCTCTGTTGTCTGAATCCATGGACTAGCCTCCTCCCTCCTGCCATGCCCTCCATTTAGCATGATGTACCAGTCCACTCCTCCTGCCCTCCATTGCCCAATTCTATGCCCCATCATTGACTTCCTGCTTAGCCTCTGTGCTTAGCTTGCTGCCCCTATTCTCCTTCCCCCTCCCCTCCGATGTCTTTGTGCATGCCCCTGCTCCATCCTTTCTGGCCACCATGTTCCATGGACCTACCACTCCTATCTACTCTGGGTGTTCTGTTGAGCTGCCACTCCCCTCCCACCTGCCTAGCATTGTCAGATGACTGTAACCTGTTCCTGCCACCTCCACCCTGCCTGTCCACATTCCATGCCCCTATCCCCTTCCTCCTGTCCTCCATGGTCCATTTTACTGCCACACCCTTCTGCGCTCCATGGTCTGATGTGCTGCATCTGCTCCTCCTGCCTGCCCCACATGGTCTGTTGTGAGGCCCCTTCCCCTACACTCTCTTGTCTGTGCCCAGGTCCTGACCCTCCCTTCTATCCGCCATGGTCCTTTGTGCATGCCCCTGCACCCCCCTTCTTGCCCATCATAGCCATTGTGCTACCACTAACCCTCCCACTTGCCATGCATGGTCTTCTGTGCTGCCACAGCCCCTCCCACCTTCCCTGTATGGTCAGCTGGCTGCCCCTGACCCTCTCCCAACTTCCCTCCATGGTCTGTGTGTATGCCATCATAGTCTCACTGCTGCTCTCAATGGTGTATCTTGCTTCTAGTGCCCATCCTACCTGACCTCCATGGTCATCTTGCTGCTCCTGCCCCCAGCCCTCTGTTTCCATGTGCAGATCCCTAGTCCCTCCCTCCTGGCTTGTCTGTTCCATTGTAATGCCCCTGATCCATCCCTCCTGCCCTTTATGGTCTGTTATGCTGCAGCTTTCTCTCCTGTCTGTCCATTATGGTCGGCTAGCTACCATTGCCTCTTTCCCCTCTGTTCTCTGTTGTCCATGTGCATGGTCCTGTCCCCTCCCTATTGCTTTCTATGGATTGTTGTGCTATATTCCCGTCCCACATGCCCTGTGTGGTGTGTTGTGCTGCTGCAAACCCTGAAGCCTGCACTGTAGGGTCAGTTTGGTGCACCTCTCCATGTCCCTCCTGTCCTCTGTTATCCGAATCCATGTCCCTACCCGAATTCCTCCTGCCTTCCATGATCCAATGTACCATACTTGCGAACATTTTGAACTTGGTAAGAGGGAGATTTTGAAAAAAATTGCATTGAAAAAGAGGAGATTGTAGACAGGAGACAGATCAAATAAAGCCCATTTGAGCTTAAAAACATTGGACGTTTCCTGGCTGAATCAGGTCTGTTGGCATGTATGGTTGTACTACCACTGCCTCTTCCTTCTGCCCACAATGGTCTATTATATTGCCACAGCCTCTGTTGCCAGTCCTGTATTATTGGTTTGTTGCCCCTGCCCCCCTTTCCACTGCCCTCCATAGTCTGTTGTGCTGCCACTGCCCTTCCTGCCTGCCCAGTGTGGTCAACTTGTTGCCTCTGCACCCTCCTACCTGCCTTCAATTTTGAGAGTCTGTGCCCCTGGCCTCTGCCTCTCAACAGTATCCTAATGAACAACTAGATTGCTAACATTCTATATTTATTACAAAAGCGTGGAACGCCTGAGGTCATCTTGATGTAATCAAAACTGTAATACCGAGAGCATTTCCTTTAGAAATTACATATATGAGAGGTTCTTATTTGCATCAAAATTATAGTTAGTGCTCTAAAAAACTAAAATGAGGACATATTTTCTGAGTTTTCAAATAGCGACAAAGTACTTTTAAATTATTTGTTATCTTTATGTTTTTTATCCAGTTGACCACTTGATTAAATGTTGCACTTAGGGGAGAGGATGTGATGTTACTTCCAGAGCTGCAGACTTTGCAACTGGGGAACCAGGTTGTAGTTTCTGCTTCAGCTCGACATTCTGTGATTCTGGTCAAATCACTTAATCTCCCCATGTCTACAACCAAAATGAATTTGTTCTTGTGTGATGTAACCAATGCTCATGTAAAGCACTCCAATACCTGACAAGTTTGCACTATATAAAGCTGCAAAAACACCAAAAATAAAAAGTGTTTTGCACACTTCTGTTATTGGGCTACATGTGGGCTACATCTGGGTGATATTTGTGCTGTGTTTGGGCTCTTTTGTCTCTGGTGTCCATTTTGGGAGATTTATTTGGTATGAAGTTTCCTAATTTCCTCATTTACTGCAGTCTCCTCAGTAGGAAATGCTTTCGGTTTTTTACTTTGATTCCATCAAGAAGGTATTCAGATATGTCACACATTTGCCATAAATTCTGAATGTTAGCACTCTAGTTGCTCATTAGATCACTGTAGTAAAGCTACTGCTCACCACGGAAGTCTGCTGCTGGTATTAAAAGTGCATGTTTCAGTCTGCATGTCAGAATCTTTTAATGAAATAGAAGAGGATTTGAGAAGTCCCTCAAAATGTGCCCTAATTTTTCCTTCTTCAGCACTAATCATAATTTCTATGGCAAAATAAACCCCCCTCATTGTCTTCCTTTTTAAATTAAATGTTTTAAGTGTTGCCAGTTTATTCCAATCAAGATGGCTTCAGGTGTGCCATACGTTTGTCATAAGTAAGACAGTAAGCACTCTAGTTGTTCTTAAGAACACTCCGGAGACATTCTGTCATTGGGCTATACTTGGGCTACATCTGGGTGATATTTGTGCTACATTTAGGCTCTTTTGTCTCTGGTGGCCATCTTGGGAGACTTATTTGTTATGAAGTTTCCTAATACCCTCATTTACTGCAGTCTCCTCAGTAGGAAATACTTTCAGTTTTTTACTTTGGTTCCATCAAGAAGGCATTCAGATGTATCACACATTTGCCATAAATTCTGAATGTTAGCACTCTAGTTGCTCATTAGATCACTGTAGTAAAGCTACTGCTCACCAGGGCAGTCTGCAGCCGGTATTCAAAGTGCACGTTTCAGTCTGCATGTCAGAATTTTTTAATGAAATAGAAGAGAATTTGAGAAGTCAAAATGTGCCCTAATTTTTCTTTCTGCAGCACTAATCAAAATTTCTATGGCAAAATGAACCTCCTCATTTTGTTCCTTTGCAAATTAAATGTTTTAAGTGTTACCACTTTATTCCAATCAAGATGGCTTCAGGTGTGCCACACTTTTGTCATAAGTAAGACTGTTAGCGCTCTAGTTGTTCTTTAGAACACTCTGGGACATTCTGTCATTGGGCTATACTTGGGCTACATCTGGGTGATATTTGGGCTACATTTGGGCTCTTTTGTCTCTGGTGGCCATCTTGGGAGATTTATTTGTTATGACGTTTCCTAATTTCCTCATTTACTACAGTCTCCTCAGTAGGAAATACTTTCAGTTTTTTACTTTGATTCCATCAAGAAGACATTCAGATGTGTCACACATTTGCCATAAATTCTTAATATTAGCACTCTAGTTGCTCATTAGATCACTGTAGTAAAGCTACTGCTCACCAGGGAAGTCTGCTGCTGGTATTGAAAGTGCATGTTTCAGATTGCATGTCAGAATTTTTTAATGAAATAGAAGAGGATTTGAGAAGTCACTCAAAATGTGCCCTAATTTTTCTTTCTGCAGCACTAATCATAATTTCTATGGCAAAATGAACCCCCTCATGTTGTTCCTTTTTAAATTAAATCTTTTAAGAGTTACCACTTTATTCTAATCAAGATGGCTTCAGGTGTGCAATACGTTTGTCATAAGTAGGACTGTTAGCGCTCTAGTTGTTCTGTAGAACACTCTGGAAAGCTGCAGTAGAACACAAAGGAATCAACTAACAGTCTCTGCCCTTGTTGCATGTACATGTTTTACTGAGAATGTCAGACTTCATTCTCACATGACTGAGAAAGATAATGTGAATTTACAGAAAATACGATCTCAGTTTAGCTTATAGATCACCTTCCAAACCTCTGTGGGAAAAGCATGAGAAAATAGTTTTCTCTCAAACATGATTTATGGTATCCCAGCAGAAGGCTTTTTCACATGGTAAAATCACCTTACAACACACCACAATCCCTAAAATGAGTATGGTACCATCAACAAATGATTTATAATGTAACTAAAGTCTCAAAACCTTCTATTAACTGCAATGCTTTTTAATGAGGTGCTATCATGTATATTGGTCCCAAGATGGCTGTCAACACTTCTTGAATGAAGTGCTGACCGCCAATCAGATCTCACGATGAGATGTGTGGTTAGGCTCCGCCCAGATATATATGTGATTTTACTTTTGATTTTCTCAGGAACTGCTGAACGGATTTACACCATTTAACCAAAAGGCACGACTGAACCAAGAGCTACCTTTTTGCCAAATTTGGTGTAATTCCGTTCAGCAGTTCGAGCTGTAGCTGCGACTAAAGGTTTCTATGGAAAATTGCATGAGGAAAACATATATACCTATGCCGATGATGTTCAAACTCTCTACTATATGTGAAATACTCAGCACATCTGACTTTGCACTCCTTTCAATCTTCTGCATTATATATATATATATATATATATATTCACTGAAAAAACCATAGGTTTCACACATGTTATAGTTAGCTGGACATTTTACTGATAAAAAACCAATGAAATTCCCCCGTTATAGTTACTGTAGGCAACTATAACTCACGCGACCGTAATCCTCTGCTGATGCTAATACTGTATTTAGACACTTATTTGCCCATATCTTCTTCCATTAAATTTTAGCTATACATATATTACAAATATTTTTTTTTCATAAAGACACATATGTCATCAGCAGAGGATTACGGTCGCGTGAGTTATAGTTGCCTACAGTAACTATAACGGGGGAATTTCATTGGTTTTTTATCAGTAAAATGTCCAGCTAACTATAACATGTGTGAAACCTATGGTTTTTTCAGTGAATTAGCAAGGTTTTTTAAATGCTATTTCCTAACTATAACGTGTGTGAAACCTATGGTTTTTTCAGTGAATTTGTACGGTTTTTTAAATGCTAAGTTACTTTACGCCATTTGTGGCGTGCGCGCCCACTTAACGCAGTTCGTTCCGTGCACGGTTTTTATCAACTTTAATAAGCCCTGTACATTTGGTGGCCTTCGGCCACCAAAAGCACAGGGGGTGAGGTCAATGTGGATAGTGTTTTTTTTATTTCGATTTTATAATTTCATGTTGCCAAAATTACGTTTTTTTTCTCTATTAATAAGCCCTGCAAGCACAGGGGGTGGGGTAAGTGTGGATAGTGTTTTTTTTATTTTTATTTTTTTACTGTAAGCGTACGGTAAGCTTACGGTAAGCGTACGGTAAGCGTACGGTAAGCGTACCCCGCGAAATTGCCGAAAAAAAAATAAAACCGTTTTTGCTCTTGGGGGATGTTTGGGGACTCCCTCAACATGACTATGTGGGAGGGAGTTGTCAAAACAGCCCCGTAACATGTTTTTGGCCATCATGTTTGATAAACAACACTCAGTGCGAGAGACAAAATGGCGGACGCCGCTTCCTGGTTTCGGCCGATTCGAATGTTTACTAAGATCTAAGAGCCAATCAGAATCGCGCTCGCGCACGCCACCGTAAGCTTACGGTAAGCGTACGGTAAGCGTACGGTAAGCGTACCGTAAGCGGGCTCAGATATATATATTGATTTAAAGGCTATTTTCTCAGAATCTACTGAACAGATTTACACCAAACCTACAAAAGGCACTTCCTTGACCTAGGGACTACCTCTCTGCCAAATTTCTAGTAATTCTGTTCAGCCGTTCGGGCTGTAGCTCGTTCTAAAGGTCCTATGGAAAAATGCATGGGAAAAACGCGTTTTGGGACCCCCTTTTATCTCAGCCCCCGCTTGACGAATCCCCCCGAGACTTTCAGGGTAGGAGCGGAGCGTAGCGCCCCACCTATTTTGAGAAATTCGCGAGGATTCGTCGACCGGCCCCAAAGTTATTCAAAATAGAATGTTGAGGTTTTCCTATGGAAACGTGGTCCTAACTATAACTACCTACTGGCGACCGCCAGTAGGTAATATATATATATATATATATATATATATATATATGTGTGTGTGTATATATATATATATATATATATATATATAAATATATAATGCAGAAGATTGAAAGGAGTGCAAAGTCAGATGTGCTGAGTATTTCACATATAGTAGAGAGTTTGAACATCATCGGCATAGGTATCAATGGTGTATATCTGTCTATCTATCTATGTATCTATCTGTCTTTCTGTCTGTCCGTCTATCTATCTATCCGTCTATCTATCCTGACCATTTTTCAATTCTCCATTCAAGTCATATTGATCTACTGCCTCCAGTAACCTTAAGAATAAATATATTGTAGATTTTGAAACACAGTACCTAATTCCCTTTTCTTTCACAGAGGAGCTCTCCAAATATCCAAATAAACATAATGAGTTAATGTACTTAATAAATTGGACGTCTTAGAAATATAAAACACAATTTTATTCAAAATTGTATGCAGTAAATATCCAAAGAAACTCTTGTGCTGCCTCGGTCTAGATGCTCTCATTTATGGTGGACTCTGGGCTCATTTGTTTCTCTGGTTGATGCTGGAAGAGTACATCAAATAGACAAGAGCATTTTCCCACCTCCAGAACTGCTCTGAGAGCACTAATTGCTTCACTTGACTCTGCTCAATCATTTTCCGTCCCCAACTTCTTTTCTCCCCAAACCCATCCTCTGAAACAGGGTGGAGTGCAAAAAAAATATATATTTATTTTAATAAAAGTAGAGAGGGTACCATCATATACAGTTTTATCATATGACTACCTCTGCAAAGTGGATCCCTAGTATATTTTCCCAAAAATATTTTCAAAAACAATTTTTGCTCTCAACCCTGTATCTTGGCCTGCAGAAGGGTGTGGTAGTGGCCCTATGATGAAGCATGCCACCAACTAGTGAGTGAGGGTGGTATTAACAAACCCCTAGGGTTTCCCACGCTCAGACTTCAACAAATATAATATAATAGGTATCACATGGATGCTTCCCCTTCTTTTTGTGAGTATATGTATTAAATGGGGAGGACTAGGGAAAGCTAAAACCTATCGTCCTTTTGTTCTGAGTGTGAAAGAACACCAAAGCTTCGTCAGTTTCATAGCTAAAGTCTTCTGGGGCAGATCTATCAACACTTCTCCCTGGTGTAAAATCACAAAAAGTGACGCTAACCAGTGCAGACTGTTAAGATATTTACTTTGCAGCATAATTTGTTTGCCCTGGAAACTAGCCCTAAAAGTAATGCAAATAGTGCTTTGTCTACTTTGCGTCAAGGGGGAATCCCAGGTGTGGTACATGAGCCTTTGTACTCTACCACCTACGTTATTTTTTCTCAAAGTCCTATTTGCCAACAATGATTGACAGGGTTTTGTGCCAAAATGAAAGCCTCTCAAAGGCAGGTGCTTACAAGCACAAATGGTTTTATTTCATATAACGTTTCAATCATTGCATGTGTGCTGCACTGTACATCTCACCTACATTGTGGAAAAAGTTTAAAAGTATGACTAGGCATAGTATTTTTTAATAGAAGGGTGCACCTCCAATTCAAAACCTATCCTATACATTATGCACACACCACACACTATGGTGTAACACTTGTATGTGGTGCTAGTCAGCCTGAAAGAGCTTTAGTTCAGGGGAAACGAGCAGCAGCGCCATATTTTATTAGATGTGGCCCCGCCCTGTTCCCAGCTCCTAGCGCCAAGCAGCGTCGCAACTTCAGTTGCTGCACTGCATTTTGCTATAAATAAGAAATCTCCCTCTTGCGTCCTCAGTGGGGTATGATGGATGACGTGCATTAATGCAAGCAAGAACAAAGGACCCACCACCACAGACTAGGAATGGAGTCATACTTGGGTTGCAGAGGGGAACCCTCACAGCACATGCTGCACTATTGATACCTACGCCCATGCGAATCAAAATTGGCATCTTAAATTTCTATCATTTGAGGAATGCCTTACACATCTGACTGCTCTCCCTTCAATCTTCTGCATCCTGCTGCACTCCTCAGCTATCCTGTTCACTCAAATCAGCTCTTTTATCTTACTTTTCCCACAGAATTCTTTTTTTCCTCAGACCGGCACAAAGAGGACGCTATTGAGGGGCAAAAGGATGGAAACTGCAGAGAATAAAAAAGACTAGTCCAGCTCTATTTAATTTAAGTTCCTTCTACTCTCTCTACGACCTCTAAGGCCAGGGGAGGTAGCAGGGGCAGAGCAGGTAATCCAGAGGAAGCAGCCGCTGCCCCTTGCAGTATTTTGACTTATTTGATGAACTCAAATGTAAAAAATGCACCTTTGACAATGGCCAGAAATGCGGAAAGCGCTCGTGTTTAAAATGAGACATCTATGTTCGACATGCCATGGCTTTCAGGCGCTGTGCACGCAACACGGTGGGTCTAGTCAAACTGATTAAAACACCACCCTGTGAGTACTAAAGAATTGCTTCCCTTTCACTTCAGCTTCAAAACAAATCTGTGACTCTGGAAAAGACCCCAGGATTCCTTTAATTTGATGGGGATATTTTTGACTAACAGCAGGGCTCATAGAGTGGGACTTGTCAGAACCTGATGTGCTAAGAAGAATGATGAATGAGCGGGGGAGGAAATGCTGCTGGCTTTCCCATATTTTAACTGTAATGCGTCATTATTGCTTTCATGCCATAATTTTAAACTTGTGCGCATAAAACATTTTCGTGTTTCATATTTTCATCCAAATTGGGATGATAAAATATTTACTGGATAACCTATCTGATTAGAGAAAATCTAAATTGAAAAATATTCATGACCAAACATGAACCAATTTAGCATGTGGTGAAAGTGGAATATGCTTTGGCTCTCCCGGTAATCGAAATCCCATTTGGTTTCTCTGTCTGATTTGATGTGAAATGTTGAAAAGAACCAACCCAAAAAAGTCTTGATGTTTTAGAATATGGGCTGTAAAGTTTAACATTCTTGTTCATTAGCCTTTGAGTGGTAGGGTCCGAGAGGCAAAGTGATTGGACCTATGGGGCGGGGTTTAGTATAGATTTTGAGACTTGAACACCATTAGCGGTGCCATTTTAGTTGGTATACCAAGGTTGGCCTAGGGGCAGAGAGATTATTTTAGTTTTGCTTTACAAGCAGGGTATCAGGAGTAGGAAAGCATTGAGGAGTCCCTGAGTGTAAAACAGGCCCTGCTCGTAATGCAGAAAGCGGGCAGTAACGCTTTGCTATCAGAGGGAGCCTTGTTGGAGGCGGGTCTGGCCCCGGATTACCCGAAAAGGAGATCATGGAGTTGTGTTTGCAGGGGCCGTAATGGCCTGTGGTTCACCCTTTTGCAAGGTCCAGAGAGGTGGTTTGTTGCCGGACAGGGGGGTTGGGGGCGGGGGTCAGCCAGGCTGGCGCGGTCCAAGTTATTGAGGGGAGGAAAGGTGAAAGCGGCTGACTGCAGTGAGCCTGGCGTGTTGCTTGTTACAGGGGCCGCACCAGCATTGAGTGTGGGGTAGAAGGGGTGCTGGAGACAGAGGACACACGTCCCAAGGCGGCACGCGCCCACAACTCCCCCCTTACTGTTCGTTGCAACTCCTGGGTGGAAGCATGCAAGTATGGCAGTGGTGGTCTCAAGTCTGGGGAATGCCGTCCTCCCGGTTCAGGGCCCACCGGCATCTGTGCGGCAAGAGGGTGAGGTGATGCCTCTGGTGCACATGGCTGCAGGAGGGTGTGATGCGGAAAGGGGCAGAGCCGGTATGCCTCAGGGCCTCCCACTGGACTTGTCGAGTAAGGGCAGGCAGGCCCTTAAGGGAGCAGTAGAACTTGGTTGTGGGGGCAGAAGGTGGAGCGAGGCAGCCATCGGGCAATGCACAGCCCCATGCGATGTTTTGGAAAAGGCAAGCAAGATAAGGTTGGTGTCGGACACAGCCCGGGCAGTGGGGGGAGGTGGTAAAGGGCAGGAGGGAGGGATCCATGATCATGAAATGCAGGAGGGTGGGAGTGGGCATGGGTTATGTACAATATGGTGCACTAAGGGTGTGGGAGCAATTTGAGAACAATACCAAAAAATCAGGTCTGATTCACAAAAGATATACGTAGAAGCGAAATCATCATCTTAGAATATGGGAGTTAATATCCTCACTTGGAACGTGAATGCTTCATGAGCAAGAGCTAGAAGGCAAAGGATTTTAGAGTATCTTAGAAACAAAAAGTGTGACATAATAATTCTCCAAGAAACTCATCTCTTAAAAGCAGAGTGGGGGGACATAATGAAAACTTGGCGCTGGGTGGATTCTTTCATTTGTACTGATCAAGCATGTTGCGTTAAGGGGATAATCATTATTTTTAAAAGGTCAGCAAAAGCTATCATTGAATAGTACAAGACTGATATAAAGGGGAGATGGGCTGTGGGGAATATACGTATGAACGGAAGATCATTGGCTATAGCAAGGTATTACGGACCAAACGTAGATGACCCCTCAGCTTTACAGGCCCTCTATGCATAACTCCTGGACGTGCCTGGGCGTATTATCCTTGGGGGTGATTTTAACATATTAATTGACCCCAAACAAGATAGGAGCCCCCCAAAAAATTCCCCACTCTACCAAAAATAAGGAGTTGGCTTAAGATTTACCAGGATGACTTAGGCTTAATTGATATATGGAGAAGAAAAGGTAAAAAATCTCACCTGTTCACGTTTAAGAATAAAAAAACTGGGCCATTCCTCTAGAATTGATTATTTTTTAATTGATAAATCACTAGGGGGTGAAGTAAAAAAGGTTAGACATCTCCCAGAACACCTTTCGGATCACTCGGCAGTATCGATGGAGCTTGAATTCCATAGTCAGCAACCTCAGCCAAGGTGGACTCTAGATAAGACATTGCTTCTAAATGCTAAGGTAACAGATGACCATAAAGAAGAAACTATATCCTACTTCCAGTTAAATTCGGAGGGGACCTCCTGCCAGATTAGGTGGGATGTATATAAGGCGGTACTTAGGGAGAAGCTGATTAGTTTAGCGGCCTACCGTAACAAGCTGAACAAAGAGGAAATAGAGAGTTTAGAGAGAGAAATACAACGACTGGAGAAGAGTATTAGGGAGGAAGCTTAGCTGCTAAAGTGGAATTATTTACTGGTGAATTAGTCAACAAAAACAGGAAACTAGTAAATATCTTTGACACTCGAATTAAGAGAAAATGGGAGGCAAGTAAACTCGCCCACTATCAATATGGTGAGGGGTGTGGTAAGCTTTTAGCTTGGAAAACAAAGACTGACTTAAACCATAACAAGCTTTTGAGTATCCATGAGGTGGATAAAAGTCAACCTTATATAGAAGAGTCAGAAATCAAGAGAGCCTTTATGGGCTTTTTGAGAATTATATAAAGAGGATATGTGTAACAGTGAGGACCAAATTAAAGTTTTTCTGAACTTCTGGATAAAGCAAACTCTGTCAGAAGAGCAAAGGGAAGAACTAAATGCAGAGATCACTGAATTAGAAGTAAAAGAGATAGTTAAAGGTTTTAAAAAGCGCTAACGCGGCTGGGCCTGATGCTTTGCCCAATGAGATCTACAAGGTTTTGAAAGAGGAACTTGTGCCTGAACTTACTAGCTTATTCAATGATATATTTATAAGGGGACAGGAACCTCCTAAGTCCTGGAGTGAAGCAACTATTTGTATTATATTAAAGCCCGGGAAAGACCCTAACCTATGTGAGTCCTATAGACCCATTTCAATGTTAAACAGCGACTATAAGATCTTTACGCAATTATTAGCAAAAAGATTGGGGAAATGGACAGGTTGCCTAATTCATGAAGATCAGAAAGGTTTTATAAGAGGTAGACAGATTCAGGAACTCACCCACAAATTAAATGGAGCAATAGACTTGGCGACTGAGGAGAAACTCCCCCTATCGGTAATCACCTTCGATGCCGCCAAGGCCTTCGATAGGGTCAGTTGGAGTTTTTTACACGATACCCTGGAAGCTTATAAGCTGGGTAGCAACTTTGTAAGAGCAGTAAGAGCTCTATACAGATCCCCAACCTCATGTGTACTGGTTAATGGGTCCCTTACGGAAAATATATTTATTGAAAGAGGCACCAGACTGGGGTGTCCTCTCTCTCCCCTATTGTTTAACTTTTATATAGAGCCCTTGACCAGTGCCTTGAGATCAAACCCACACATATCCCCCTTTAAGTTTGGGAATTGGGTGAAAAAGGTCGCACTCTATGCGGATGATTTAATGGTATTCACAGATGATTTGAACGGTTCTCTCCAAAGAATAACAGAAACATTGGAGCAGTTTGGTAATCTTTCAGGTTATCAGATAAACCAGCAAAAGACTGAGAATATGTGTTGGAATACTCAGAGTGATGACCCCCTGGTAAAACATCAAATAAGATACCTAGGGATTTTAATAGTGGGAGAGGTTAAGAGGATTGCTCAAATTAATTTTAATAAAACTCAAACTGGGTGATGATTCTACCCAAATTTACGTATGTGTTTAACTCGATACCACTTGAGTTTAAAAAAGAATGGATTAGTAAAATGCAGGGTGAAATCAGTAGCTTTATTTGGGCGTCTAGGGGAGTTAGAATTTCGTGGAAGAAGATAAGGAGAAAACAGGAACATGGAGGAATAGCCAGCCCGGATCTGTTCCAATACTATAGAGCGTTTCATTTATAAAAATTAGAGTATTGTTCAAGGACTACAGCTCTTTCCCAGGTTATATGCAAGCAATGATAGGTCCGGAAGGAAGTCATTTTTTAAAAATTTTGGCCATACAAAATTCTTCAAAAAAATTACATTAAAAATGTTGGGAGTGGCACTGGCTATTAGACTGTGGGCTCAGATAAGGCGTTAGTGGAAGATACCCTATTACTGTCAACATGCCCCAATTTGGGACTCGCCTGGAACGCCGGAATGTCTGAAGGACGCATTATCAGCACCTCTAAGAGAAGGCGGAGTAGTGGAATGGGGACAAATATTGACTGGGTCCACCATTGTTGACTGGGATCGATTGTCAGTACTGTCTAACGGGGTTTTATCTAAGTTTAAACATTACCAACTTATAAGTTGGGCTAAATCCTTGGGAAAAGACGCGGTAGGAAACTCAGAACTGGAGTCGAAATTCCAAAGTGAAGTCGGGAAGAAAGAGGTAGCATTTTGGTATTGGGCGCTTATCAATGACGGACGAGAGCTATTCACCCTACCCATCGAGATCTGGGGGAAGGCGCTACCGTCGCTGGATGTATCTTTATTATGGCAAGTATCTGCGGCTGCGTGTGGGGATATATATTAAATCTGCACCTCTCAAAAAGAACTATCTATATAGAGCAGGGGTACTCACAAACTTTCTCTTGGGGGCCAAATTTACAGTGTGGTTTGTGGCCGAGGGCCGCACCTTGGGGGCGGGGTCATTGGGGGAGGGGGCAGGGCTAGAGCAACAAAAAAAAAACTGTGACCATGAGGTGGAACACAGGTCCCTGCAGCGGACGCCTTCGTCCACTGAGCCACCGGACCCGGCATACACATATCTCTCTCTCTCCCTCTCTCTATCTCCCTCCCTCCCTCCTCCGTCTCCCTCCCTCCTTCGTCTCCCTCCGTCCTCCGTCTCCCTCCCTCTCCCTTCATCTCCCTCCCTCTCCCTCCGTCTCCCTCCCTCTCCATCTCTCTCCGACTCCCCCTCTCTGTCTCCCTCCCCCTCTGTCTCCCTCCCCCCTCTGTCTCCCTCCCTGTCTCCCTCCCTCTCTCTCCCCCTCTCTCTCTCCCTCCCTCTCCGTCTCCCTCTGTCTCCCCCCTCTCTGTCTCCCTCTCTTTGTCTCCCCCTCTCTGTCTCCCCCCCCCGTCTCCCTCCCTCCCTGTCTCCCTCCCTCCCTGTCTCCCTCCCTCTCTCTCTCCCTCTTGCTCTCCCTCTCTCACCGTCTCCCTCCCTCTCCATCTCCCTCCCTCCATACCCCTCTCCCCCTCTTCCCCTCTCTCCCTCCCTCTCCATCTCCCTCCCTCTCCCGTCTCCCTCCCTCTCAGTCATGGTGACCTTTTTCCTTTTACACTCATTATTCTGAAATTAGTGAGTGCTTTTGCATGAAAATGTAAGGCCATGACTAGAGGGCCGTAAGGGACCCGTTTCAGTGCCCATTGCTTATATTCTTTCAAAACATAGGCAGTATGGTATAAAAAGACCACATTCGTAAACACACAGTCGCTGTACACATTTTGTTTTCCAATTCACCCATCAAGCAGGTATTTCAGTACCTCCAGGCAAGGTGCACTTTCCCACACAGGGAAAACTATGTTGTTCAAAGAGAGAGGAGTAAACAAAAGTATCACTTCACTGGCAAACACTGTAAAGTGGCACTAATGTGTTTAGGTGTAAATAAATCAATCTGGACATCTTGCAACCACTCTGTCTTGCTTTAATTAGTTATTTATTTTTCACATTTTGGAATGTTTTATTTCTCTCCACCCGGAGACTGCACTTGTGTCAGAGAAAGACAACATTTCCAGCAAAAATGTTATTCTTTTTTGGATCCATTTCACAGGGGAGCAAATAAACGAAAGGAGGAAAGAGAGGGTAATACCCGTTTCTTGAAGTCTCGGTTTTCACTAACTGAGGAGCGAGACAGAATGAGAGGGAAGACTCGGAGGCTTAGATGCCGTCACCATGGCGTGCACACACAGTTTAATTTATGGGGACTTGGGGAGGCTGAAGAGGATTGCTTCCAGGCACAGCCGTCTCCCTCGCTTAGAGTGAGGGGGCCCCTGGAGCGTGGGGGCCCCCCGCACCACGGGGGCTGCATTATGCCCCTGGCAGCTGAGGCAGCTTCCCTTCCAGGGCACACACACAGCCCCACCCGAGTACTTCACAGGTCTTTAAGAGACCATTTGCATGATAACGAGGCTTTGTTGTATTTCACCTCTTAGCACCCCAGCAGCTCCACTCTGACTATCGCTTGAATCCCCGGGCCCTCACAGTGCAGAGTCTGTGTTTACTGACACTGTTAAACAAACACCGGTACAATGTCTGCAAGGTCCGCGGGCCGCCAAGAAAGGCTTGCCGAGCCGCTGGCGGCCCGCGGGCCGTACTATGAGTACCCCTGATATAGAGCATATTGGACACCCAAGAAGTTGTCAAAATTGAAAAAAGGAGGGGTGAAGAGATGCCCTAAATGCGGTGAAGAACGGGCCAATGACATCCACATGTTCTGGCAGTGCCCCCAGCTTCAAAACTTCTGGAAAAAAGTGGGTAAGGTACTCTCAGAGGTATTCCATCAAGAAATACGGGTAAGTGCCCAACTAATACTGTTTGGGGTGGAGATAGAGGATATTGGAAGATCCAGCTTTAGTAAAAAACTAAGAAATCTACTCTTTTTATTGATACTAGTTGCTAGGCGTGAGATCTGTATTAAATGGGTTAATCCTCTCTCACCTACAGAAGAAGAATGGCTGAATTCAGTGCTTAGAAAAAACCTGTTGGATAGAGCTGGTGTACCTAGCAAAAGCTTAGAATTTTTGAATATTTGGGAACAGTACTGGTCTGAGAAAATGTGTTAACTCTGTTGTGATAGCGACCTGACGAAGTCTAATGATTAAGCGCAGTAACAATCAAGTTTTGAGAGATGGCTGTACAGGTTTTAACTCTCATAAAAAAGGAGTGGACAAGTCATGAATGAGATGCCTGATGGCCAATGGGATACCCCCACACAGAAAATAGAAGTGTTTCTAGTGAGCCGGGGAAAGGCCGTGGAATGAACAGACCGGCAGAAAAAGCTCTCTAAACGTAGTAATTCTTGCCAAATATACTCTCTTATTCAAAACTTTGCATGAAAAGGACTAAAAAAAAATAAAAATGAAAAGCAGAAGGTGTGGTTCGCTGCTGGAGTGTGGGGTCTCTGAGGGTTGGGACATCCCAGGCAGAGGGGGATCTGGGGCAGTAAGTGACAGGAGTACAGTGTCACTTTGAGGGTGTCTGTGGTGGATTCATGGCTCCTGCCCTCCATCGCATTCCATAGTGTGGCTGGGAGGTGTTTTTTTAGGATGTGGGGCAAGGCAGACCGTTATGGTATCACTCAGGAGCCCACAGGGTTTCAGGACAGGCAAGTTAGGGACAGTTTTGTGTCAACCAGGGGCATGACGCAGGATCAGCGTCAGGGTTGCTGTCTGGATAGCTGGGAAGGTCTGGTGCTGCCTGTCCACCCATGTCTGAAGACAGAGAGCGTGTCTTTCAGGCTGGCTCTGGGACGGTGATAGATATGACATTGGGGAGGCAAGGACAGTGTTATGCATCTGCCTTTCAGGAGTTTGACCCTTTGCAGGATTTATTTGAGGAGCAATGTGATGATGGTGGATTGGGTGGATGGGGAGGTGCCAGGCACGAGTGCGGACTGTGGTGGTGTGATGGGGTAGTTTGATTGGGAGTTGGACTATGATGAGGAAAAAGTGGAGGAGGGTGAGATTGTGGATGATGGGGATCGTGTGAGTGATTGGTAGGTGGCACCTCCTGAAGGTCAAAGGGAATGGGGTGTAACTAATTGGTGGGGCAGTCTTGGTGTTTTACAGGAGATTACAACAACGTCTAGTCAGGCAGGAAAGAGCACTGCATCAGGACGGACGGCTTCAGAGCAAACCCAATCTTGCAGCCAGGTAGTGGGATAGGCAGGGACAGCAGGTGCATGCTGGTCCTTTAACATGGGACAGTGTTTGCGGATTATTGCAACTACTGCCATGAGTGCTCTAAATGTGGCAGAAAGCACATTCTTACCCAGTGTGGTATGCATGGGGAGTTTCTGGGCAACAGGGAGGTGCTCAAGGACAGTGGACTGCTTACAGTGATGGGGGAAGGGGCAGAAGAAGTCAGATTACCATGGAGAGATTCACATACTATAGTTAGATTACAACGTTTGAGGCAGTGGATTGATGTTGTGGGGTCAGACAGAGAAAATGATTTGTTGCTGCCAGGTTTTCAGTTTGGTTTCCATTTGTGCTAAGAGGTTGCCAGGGGGGGCTGTGGGTGGAAAACGTGCGGTCTGTGAAGGGGCAGGAAGAGCTGGTTTGGAAAAAGTTGTTAAAGGAGGTGAGGGAAGGGAGGGTGGAAGGCACATTTTCAGAATAGCCACTGGAGAATTTGAGGATTTCACCAATTGGGGTGGACCTGAAGAAGGAGCCTGGAGAGTTTTGTATCATTCACCTCCTTTTGTTGCCGTAACGGCTGTCAATGATTTCATCCCTAAATGGTGCAGTAAGGTGCATTATGCCTCTGTTCATATGGTGATTCAGCTGGTCAACAAAGAGGGAAAGGGCGCCATGATGGCAAAATGTGATAATCTCATCAATGTGATAAACATCAATCTCCTAGATCCCCATCAATCAGGCTTCAGAAAAGACTGCAGCACAGAATCCGCAATCCTCAATGTCATAGACGATCTACACAAGTCACTTGACTCGGACCAATGCTGCCTTCTCATCCTCCTAGACCTATCGGCCGCATTCGATGCAGTCGATCACAAACTGCTCATCAAGGTTCTACAAGAAAGGGCTGGTCTTGAAGAGACGGTCCTCCACTGGTTCTCTTCCTTTCTCCACAACCGCTCACAAAGAATACAAATTAAAAACTTTGAGTCCGACCTCCACCCCGTCAACAGAGGTGTTCCACAAGGGTCAGAGCTCTCCCCTCAGCTTTTCAACATGTACATTGAACCCCTTACCACTCTACTCAGGAAATCTAACATCCCTTTCCACTTATATGTGGATGACACGCAACTATATCTGGAAACCACCTCCATTGATGACATCCAGAGACTCAACGCCACGCTCAAAGAGGTTCAACACTGGCTCACAATACACCACCTGAAACTCAATCACGAGAAAACGGAAATACTCCTCATCTCCAACAAAGACGAAAACCCCCAAATTGAAGAATGTCTCAAAGCCATTGACACCCTCAATGGTAACCTCACCCTGGCAGATTCGGTAAAATCTGTAGTTATCACCCTAGACCTGAAACTGGACATGAAAAAAAACACATTACAAGATCCGCTAAAAGTGCTTTTCTCAACCAGAAACTACTGTACAAAATAAAACCCTTCCTCCCGCCCAAGGATCTTCAACAAGCCACCCAAGCACTGGTGCTCTCCAGAATTGACTATGGGATTGCAGACCTGACTGGGACAACAACATCTCACCTTCCCCCACTGAAAACAACCTTCAATGCTGCAGCCAGAATGGTCACCGGAACTAAGAAATTCGAACACATCTCTCATGCACTCATGGAACTTATATGGCTCCCAATTGAATTGTCAGTCAGCTTCAGAACAGCCTGCCTCATGCACAAAGCCCTGCACACAGGCAAAGCGGAATACTTGGCCCCCAAACTCAAAAGGGCCAGCCAGTCCAGGAACCTCAGGAGCTCCAACACTCTGCTACTCATCCCGTTAAAAACGCATAGGCAAAAAACCGCAGCCAAATCATTTGCTGGAAACACCCCAAAAATCTAGAACTCCACCCCCCCACATCAGAACGACCCCCTCATTTCCAAAATTCAAGAACCCACTCAAAGTCCTCTTCCTCGACCGCTCTCGAGCGAACCGATAAGAGCCAAGGAAGTACCTTAGCCAGTTCTCCATCTTGCCTCAATTTTGTGACCGTTGACACTGACTCGGATCAAGTAAGCTTCTTGGACACCCATTCTGTTTGAACAAGGAAACCTTTTGGATGCTCGTCTTGTTGGATCGGCACCCTACACGCACCTTTGCTCATTTGCTCCTTTGTCCGATCTATACCCGTCTCAAACCCTCATGTTCTACCAGACTATCTGTACTGTCTATTTTCACATAATTGTACATGCTGTTAAGCGCTCTGATACCCTCGGGTCCAGCTAGCGCTATATAAAACTCCTAAATAAATAAATAAATAATACATCAGCTTTTTGCTTGCATCCCATTCATCCAAAGGACCATCATTTGTTGGGCATTCAGTTTGGTGGGCAGTTTTTTTGTGGACAGGGCATTGTCTATGGGTTATTCAGTCTCTTGTTCCTTGTTTGATGCTTTCAGTGATGTTTTGAAAAAAAAGTTTTGTGCAGGCAGCAGGGAAAGAAGTTATGCCCCATTAGTTGAATGATTTTTTCCTTGTGGGGGTTGCAGATTAAAGGGAATGTGGGGAGAGTTTGACGTTGTCTTAGAAATTAATTCAGAACTTTGGGCATCACTTTGGTGCCAAAAAAACATTAGGGCCTGTTCAGGTGATTACATTTTTGGCCATTGAGTTAAAGTTGTCCAGGATGGGGATTCGATTGCCGGAGGAGAAGAGGTGGTACTGTCTGGAACTTTTGGAAGCAATGTTGGCAAAAGCTAAGGTATAGGTGAAGGATATCCAGATTTTGTTGGGGCTTCTGAATTTTGCATGTAGGGGTTGCTATGGCAGGACTTTGGGAACAGATGGAATGGTCAATCGAGATGTTTTCTGATGCTATGGACAGTCACAGTTTCGGTCTGTCTGGCAGGGGTGGTGGTGTGCTAAAGAATGGTACCAGATTTGGAATCAGGGGGACGCAGCATTGCTTTCCTCAAAATGTTCTTCACTTGTGGCTGTTTGTGGGGGTGACACTTTGTGAACAAAACAGTTTTGTTCAATGTTGGTGACATGTCAGAAGTGAACATAGTTAACAGCCAGTCAACAAGAAAACCCAAAGTGTTGCAGGTGTTGAGGGTTTTTGTGTTGGAATGTGTGTGTGCGAACGTTACTTACAGGGCGTGCTACAAGCTGGGAGTTCATATTGAAATTGCTGATGCTCTTTCTCACTTTCAGTGGACGAGGTTCCATAGGTTGGCCCTGGGACAGAAAACAGTAAGACTGCAATGATAGACTACTTTTGGGTTGTAGGCAAGAGCGCGTGAGCCAGTTGATCTTCGGCTCATTTTTGGGATCGACTTGCAAGGCACAAATCGGCTGGCATGGGATGAGTTTTTGCAGTCGGGGTCAGTGCAACGCTGATGGGCAGATGGTGGTCAAGCTCGTTGGGGTGATGTGGTAAACTTTATTATGTCTCAGATTGAAAAGGGTTTGTCGGCTGTCACTATAGCCGGTAAGTTGGCAGGAGTGGCATTTTTTGGAATGTTGCAGTTAGGCTACGAGCCTTTGGTGGGGGAGATAGGGATGTGTATGTTGGAAGGGTGGTCCAGGGAAGAGGTACTGGGGAGAGGTTGCGGCAACCCAATACATATTATTTGTTGAAACAAGTGGTGGCTGTGCTCCCGAAGCTATGTCGCGATGATTGAGAGACGCTCCTGTTGTCATTTATCATTCTGTGGTTATTTTTTGGGGAATTCCAGGTGACAGAAGTCATGGGGTCTGCAACGCAAAAAGGTATTTGGTGGTGTACTGTCAGATTGCTTGACAGGGCTGTTCAGGTGTGGGTACTAAAGTCTAAGATAGATCAGTAGGGGAGGAGAATGTCTGTGTCCTTACAAGCTCATCTGGATGCATCTGCTTGCCCATGTACTAGGTGGGTGTTGTTGAGTAAGCAAGGCAGAAGATAGTGGAGGAGTGTTTCAGCATGGGAATGGGGTGCGTTTTACCACCTCAAAGGTGCTGGGGGTTTTGATAAAGGCTTGAGCTAGAACTTATAAATTGCAGGATTTTTGGATGCATTCTATTTGAATTTGGATGGCGATGGAGGGTGAGGGCCAGGGATGGACGGAGGCAGAGATTACGCATATGGGGCATTGGCGCTTGGATTGTTATATGCTTTTGGCATGGGTTTTTCATGATCATCAATAACTTGAGTTTGTTCTTTCCTTAGTTGCAATGCAGGTCCACAAAGAGGCAATATTGAGGTATGGATCTGTGGCACTTTTTTGTGAAGTGGTCAGCGAGGCATGCCGAGTCTAGGAGTGGAGGAAGAGAGCTGGGGTGGCCTAATACGATAGTGCAGTTATGATGGTTAGGCAAAGGAGGCATGCAACGGCATGAGCTGTTGCTGAAATTGAATATCTTGATAAAAGGTTCCCCTTGCCTTGATGTATTAGTGGTGCACCTAGGAGAAAGCAACTTAATGCAGTTGAAAGGACTGATGTTAGTAAAGGCAATCAAGAAGGACTCGTCGGAGATCAAGACAGCATGGGCAAGCACAACAGTGATATTTACCAAGTTTGTGCTGAGGAGAGCATGGAGGGGGGGGCAAAAAACCGAGGGCCAGTGACAGGGCGCATAGAAAAGGAAGTAGGGAAATTGGGTAATTCTGCAAATTAGAGGGGTGTGTTTCATTAGAACACAGCAATATCAAATATGAGGCAGTTGAATTTTTTTGAGACAATGGGGTCCATTTATCCGTTATGGGATAGAATTTTACTTGATGAAAGTGCAGAATGTGATAGTGGAAATGTTGCTACCTCTTACAACTACAACAATAAAATAGGTTATGTTGCTGGTAGGTGTCACATACTCATTTGCAATACAACATATATATGTATCTGTTTCCTGGTGTTGCGCCGCTTCAGTGGATGGTTGTACCCCTGGGATCCTGTTGTGATATATTACGCAGAAAACGGCTGTCTCTGCTTCACAGACCCCCCTCTTCACAAAGAACTACTGGGCCAACGTGGTTGCCAAAAGCCGAATTCGACATGAGCTCCGGGAGGAGAAGAAACTAACCACGGCCCCCTTACAGCTGCATCACTGCATGCCTTGAATGCCCATCGTGTCGGAGGTGAAGGACGAGTCGGAGGACCCGGCCAGACGTCTCCACACACCCGGTGGTGAGTACGAGCAGCAGCACAGCCTTAGTCAGGTCAGAAGAGGAGCAAATTTGAGCCCCCAGATATACCACTGCACCTTGGTTAAATCTGGGGGGATTGACACACATAGACTGTTTTAATTCATCATGTCCAACGAAGCGCTGCAGGAGAGGGAAGCAAACGCAGGTACACTTGATGACAGTTATAAGGCTAAGCTCAAAACACATGAAAAACTTATGCGCACCAAAATCTCCAAGTGGTGGGAGGCAAAATTGTTACAAAAATACCGAGAGGCAGAGTGTGTCCCATGAGGACTGCGATTAATGCTGGCGCCCAGCTTTGAAAAGCCCAACCCAGAAATGCTGAAAGAATGGGCTATAAGTAATCTAGAGGCCTCAATGCGTTTAGTCATCATATTAATCAAGTATGCAGAAATCGACAGGGCCAATATACATAGTGAGATTGACCGTCTGAATAGCGAGCTGGATGCCATGGAGCAAAAGGAGGCCATTGCCAAGAGCAGAGATGAGATCAGGACACGCCTAAAGAAGCATGAGGACACCATCAAAGCATGCAAAGTGTTTAAAATTGACCGAGACAAAATAGTCTATGAATGTGGGCAAATCTTCACATTCGCAGAAAATATGACTCTATCAGAACACAGCGCATGAACAAACAGAGTCAACAAGGGCATCCAAAACCACCAGCAGACAACATTGAGGGCGCTGACTCTACATCCCTCTCTGATTTAAGTTCCTTTGCTGAAAGTGGAACCGATTCAGATGACGAGGGCAGATGGAGAATGAGCAGCATGCCCGGCAGAGTAAACCCAAGCCTAGGAGAAGAGATGGATTTTTTAGTCTACGACAGGCGCCAGACCCTGAGGCCTCGGCCGCCGAGGAAAGAAAACAACGGCGCCACAGAAGGAGGCGGGAAAGGAGGAAACTCAGAAAAACCAAAACAAACAAACAAAAGAAGAGGCAATTGGAGAAAGAAATGAAAAATGACACCAAGACTATCATAAACTTGAGCACGATGGACCTAACTGAGGCAGAAAAACAGCTCCTCACGTTGGGCCTCACTTATTGCCCTGAAAGCACATTTGACTACAGTAACACCCGGATTGATGTTTTCAAGTTCATTAGGAAATTGAAGTTGATTATGTTTTTCAAATTACAGCAAAACCATGCCACTACTACCAACACTGCACACGCTGGTCTTCCAGTTGAGCAATCACTTACCGTGGCAGACATCCCGACACTGCATATCCTGGGTGAACTAGCAGTACCTTGTTCACCGAGGTCTACACAGCAAGTTCTACTAGATGAAGGTATCGAGAGTTCATGCCAAATTCCAAGCCCTTTCAAGCCTCACTCCACATTTACCCCTATGATGCCGAGAGATGCGGTAGACATCTACAGTGATGTCATCACTGATGAACTTAAAGCGCTGCATCTCAAAACCAAGAGACAGATGACCGCAAAACGCATGCAGAGCCTCAGATACAACAAACTTATGAAAAAACTGCAAAATAACAACAAAGTCATCATCAATAAGGCGGACAAAGGAGGAAATATCGTGCTGTGGCCTTGTAATCTGTATCTGGAAGAAGTCAACAGAAATCAGAGTGACAACATTTGTTACACGCTCTCCAACCACAAGGAAATTGCAAGCAGTAACAAGGAACTCAGGAAATACCTCAATGATTTCAGATCACAAGGTCAGCTGAGCAAACAGGAATCGGCATTTCTGAACATTGAATCAGCAGCTCTCCACATCCTATACTTTCTTCTGAAAGTGCACAAAAACGTGACCCCCATCCCTGGTCGGCCCATCATCTCAGCCAGGAAAAGTGTCTGTGCAAATATTTCCAAGTATGTGGATTTTTTTCTCCAATATCTTGTATCCAGCCAGAAAACCTACCTCAGAGATATCAGTAATTTCTTGCTCAATGTTAAAGACATACCCTGGCACGAGGACTATTTGCTAATATCCATGGACATTACATTACATCGCTGTATACCAGCATACGTCACCATAATGGTCTTGCTGCATGCAAATATTTCCTTAGCAAAAGACCCATCAATTGCCTTAAAAATAACGATCTCATTTTGTTTCTAATTGACTGGTGTCGTACACACAATTTTTTCATGTTTAACAGGAAGATATACCAGCAACTCAGGGGCATGGCCATGGGAGTCTGCTTCTCGCCCAGCTACGCATGTTTACATGTTGGGTGGTGGGAGGAGCGGGTTCTCATGGTCAAGAACCAGTTAGCTATCTGCAACAACATAGTGTCTTTGCTACGCTACATAGACAACGTCTTTTTAATCTGGCGAGGTGATGTTAACAGTGCTAGAATTTTCATTGATGAGATTAATGCCAATGATCTCAATTTATGCATCGCCAATGGCACTCTGCATTCCAAGCTCCATCGTAAGTTAACTGCAGGCAACTCCACGCTGCACGTGTCCAACTTTCACCCTAGACACCTCATATCGAGCACTCTCTATGGGGAGATGTTACGAATGGCCAGAATTTGCAGTACCCATGAGGATCTCCTAGTGTGCCAGGCTGAGGCAGCAAAAAGATTCAAGGCATGTGGATACTCAGCAGCTGTCATACGCAAAGCCACTGATAGAGCCAATGCCATCCCCAGGGAGGAATTACTAGTGGTCCCCTCCACCCCTGAGGTCACCAGCGCTACCAGCATATTAGCTGAGCCCAACAGCCTAGTCACCCCCAGACTGATCATAACACACAACATTGAAGAAAGAGCCATCAGATCAGTTATTAACAAACACTGGGGGATAATTAGATCAGACCCTACACTAGAACTTTTAGTAGCTCACAAACCAGACATCACATACAGGAGAGCTTTCTCCATGAGGGATGCATTAGTCAGAAACAGTCCTGAGATCGTCACAACACAGAATTGGCTAGCAGACAGAAAGGGTTTTGTTAAATGCCAGAGTTGCAGGGCATGTAAGTTCGGTAAGAACATCACGAAGGTAGACTCCGTTTTCAGACATGCGCCACTTACCATCAGACACAGATTAACCTGCAGAACGGAGTTTGCGGTGTACATGCTCGGATGTAACTGTGGGCTACGTTACATTGGAAGCACTAAATTACAAGTATACCTACGTATAATTCAGCACCTCAGAGCGATAGTAAACAATGACCCAGCCTACCCTGTAGTCAGGCATTTCAAGGAGGTGCACAACAACAATCTAGAGCACCTCGATTATTCAGTCATCGACTGCGTTCCACCACTTAGACGGGATGCCAATAGGGAGAGGCTTTTGAGGCAGCTTGAGAGTAGATATATCCTTCAATTTAATACCAAGGCGCCTGCTGGTCTGAATACCACGGAGGATTTGCACCATTTCCTGTGACACGGAACTGCTTACACATACTTTAGGAACTTGCCTTTTATCTGTAACACTATCTCTGTCGTCATAAGTGTATATATTTATTACTGTCACCACATAGCTTTATTTTTGCACTTCTAGTATCCACATGGAATTTAGCATCCTGTCATTAGGGCCATACTCGACCACCACTGAGATTATACCTAGTATTTATACTGTTATTTTGTTTAGTTTTAAGTGGGTTAAGGAGCACTTGCAGTATTGGCACTTATCTCATGCTGAGAGATGATGTTCAGCACATGTATAAGGCCATGTACACGTATGAATATGAATTAGTCAGTTACTTTTTCGGAATACGTAATGTAATATACCCATGAATACTATGTTAATTATGCTATGTACAACATTGGTAGGCAACATACATTTTCTGCACATTTATATAGTACATATCACACTTTGCATTTATATGTCAATTAAATGCTCATGAGGCGGTACAATCACGACTTAAATACGCACTGTACATGTTCTGAACTGCACACGCACACCTCCCTCATTCTGTATATACACGCCCACGGACACACTCCACCCTCGCTCGCACCCTTAATTATTGTTATTTTAAGTGGCAGACAGCTTTGCATTTATGCTGTTATGTAGCTTGTTTTGCAACGACATTATCCCAGAGTTGGACGCGCACAGCTCACGACTAGCCACATTTTTTCATGTAAATGTTTACATTTTGGTTTACGCGATGCCCTGCTATCAAGGAAAGCTCAAAGTTGCGGTTTGTTCATTTGAATCGTATACTCTCTAGGGCGATGAAGCAGTTAACATCCATTATAGCAGCCTGCATTACACACACTGTTACTTACAAGAGACATTGTGTCCAGGATAGCATAAACAAGCACAAACGGTTGGCTGTAAACTGTTGACATTGGATGTTCTCACAAAGGCAGCCATGGTGCATTTGCAGTATGACTTAGGCAATCACCGGCTTGGTTAAACAGATGGAATTATTATAGTCTGTCTACATTGGCTTTACTCACTGTAGTAAAATTTGTGATGTAATACAATTGCTTTACTGCGTTTTACCCACAGTCACCACACGCTGCAAAACAGTTTAGTCACTATGCTGAACATAGTAAAAACACTGCCACTCACACCTGTATATATTTCACTCACTCACCATTACAGCGCTATGTGATCAAGGCTGCATGTCTGGCGGCCGAAACGCGTCATTTGGACATTTGATGCTTGAATAAATCATCACTAACTTTCAACTTCGCCTGCGGAGTCTGTTTTCTGGTGTTGCGCCGCTTCTGTGGATGGTTGTACCCCTGGGACCCTGTTGTGAGATATATATATATATATATTCACTTAAAAAACCATAGGTTTCACACATGTTATAGTTAGCTGGACATTTCACTCGTAAAAAACCAATGACATTCCCCCGTTATAGTTAGTGCAGGCAACTGTAACTCACGCGACCGCAATCCTCTGCTGATGATGTCAGATATTACATCACTGTATTTAGACACTTATTTACCCATGTCTTCTTCCATTAATCTTTAGCTATACATATATTACAAATATTTATTTTTCATAAAGACACATATGTCATCAGTGATGTAATATCTGACGTCATCAGCAGAGGATTGCGGTCGCGTGAGTTATAGTTGCCTGCACTAACTATAATGGGGGAATTTCATTGGTTTTTTACGAGTGAAATGTCCAGCTAACTATAACATGTGTGAAACCTATGGTTTTTTAAGTGAATTTGCAAGGTTTTTTAAATGCTAATTCGTAACTATAACGTGTGTGAAACCTATGGATTTTTCAGTGAATTTGTACGGTTTTTTAAATGCTAAGTTATGTATTTATAAATGGTTTTTTTTTCAGGTTTTTCACCGTGCGCGCACCGTGCGTGCGCTGTGGGCACTCGGTGCGCTTCACGCACCGACCACCCACGGTTCGCAGTGCGTGTCCTGCACGCTGGGTGCGCGCACCTCGCGATTTAAAAAAAAAAAAAATTGTTTTTGTCTCCCTTGGGGGTCCTTCTGTGACCCCCTGACCAAGGCTAGGGGGTCAGGAACTGTCCACTCTGCCCCCTTTTCACGTTCTCCACCTTTTTTTTTCACCCCTTCAGACTGCGAGAGACAAAATGGCGGCTGACACTTTCTGGGTTCGACCGATTCAAATGTTTACCGACATCTATCAACCAATCAGAATTGCGCTCGCGCACGGCAGGGTGCGCGCACGGTGCGCGCGTATAGAGATTGATATGCTTTTAAATACTATTTTCTCAGGAAATACTGAACAGATTTACACCAGACCTGCAAAAGGCACTTCCTTGACCTTATGGCTACCTCTCTGCCAAATTTCACGTAATTCTGTTCAGCCGTTCGGGCTGTAGCTGCGACTAAAGGTCATAAGGAAAAATGCATGGGGAAAATGCGTTTTGGGACCCCACCTTTTTCTCGGCCCCCGCTTGACGAATCACCCCGAGACTTTCAGGGTAGGAGCTTAACGGAGCGCCCCATTTGTTTTGAAAATTTCGCGAGGATTCGTCAACCGGCGCCAAAGTTATTCAAAATAGAATTTTGAGATTTCCTATGGAAACTAGGTTGTAACTATAACTATCTACTGGCGACCGCCAGTTGACAATATATATATATTCAATGGAAAAAAACATAGGTTTCAGAGATGTTATAGTTAGAAATTAGCATTTAAAAAAGCTTTGAAATTCACTGAAAAAACCATAGGTTTCAGAGACGTTATAGTTAGAAATTAGCATTTAAAAAACCTTAGAAAGTCACTGAAAAAACCTTAGGTTTCAGGAGTGTTATAGTTAGCTGGCCATTTCACTCGTACAAAACCATAGAAATTCCTCCGTTATAGTTATGGTTCTCTGGCTCTAAAGCAGCTCTGCTGACCTTGTTCTATGGCTCTAAAGCAGATCTGCTGATCTGGTTTTCTGGCTCTAAAGCAGCTCTGCTGACCTGGTTCTCTGCCTCTAGAGGATCTCTGCTGACCTGGTTCTCTGGCTCTTAAGCAGCTCTGCTGACCTGTTTCTCTCCCTCTAAAGAGCTCTGCTGACCTGGTTCTCTGGCTCTAAAGCAGTTCTGCTGACCTGGTTTTCTGCCTCTAGAGCAGCTCTGCTGACCTGGTTCTATGGCTCTAAAGCAGATCTGCTGACCTGGTTCTCTGGCTCTAGGGCACCTCTGCTGACCTGGTTCTCTGGCTCTAAAGCAGTTCTGCTGACCAGGTTCTCTCCCTCTAAAGCAGCTTTGCTGACCTGGTTCTCGGCCTCTAGAGCAGCTCTGCTGACCTGGGTCTCTGGTTCTAGAGCAGCTCTGCAGACCTGGTTCTCTGGTTCTAGAGCAGCTCTGCTGACCTGGTTTCTCTGGCTCTACAGCAGCTCTGCTGGCCTGGTTCTCTGCACTCACGATGCACTCACCCGACTTAGCGAAAATATATTTAAAAATAATATACGTTTATTATAAGTACAAATATATTATTTTTATGAATATCTTAGATAATCTCTTGCCCTAATATGTATATTAAAGACACATACATATCATTTTAGAACATAATTTTTTTTTTGCGGCAAGACTGAGTGGTAGAGAGTAGTAGAGAGTAGTAGAGTGAGTAGTAGAGAATAGTAGAGAGAGTAGTAGAGAGAGTAGTAGAGAGTAGTAGAGTAGTAGAGAGTGAGTTGTAGAGAGTGTGTAGTAGAGAGAGTAGTAGAGAGTAGTAGAGTAGTAGAGAGTGAGTAGTAGAGAGTGAGTAGTAGAGAGTAGCAGAGAGCGAGTAGTAGAGAGTGAGTAGTGGAGAGTGAGTAGTAGTGAATAGTAGAGAGCGAGTAGTAGAGAGGGATTAGTAGAGAGTGAGTAGTAGAGAGTGAATAGTAGAGAGTGATTAGTAGAGAGTGAGTAGTAGAGAGTGAGTAGTAGAGAGTAGTAGAGTGAGTAGTAGAGAGTGAGCAGTAGAGAGAGAGTAGTAGAGAGTAGTAGAGAGTCAGTAGTAGAGTAGTAGAGAGTGAGTGGTAGAGAGTAGTAGAGTGAGTAGTAGAGAGTAGTAGAGAGTGAGTAGTAGAGAGTGAATAGTAGAGCGTAGCTCTGCTGACCTGGTTCTCTCCCTCTAAAGCAGCTCTGCTGACCTGGTTTCTCTGGCTCTACAGCAGCTCTGGTGACCTGGTTCTCTCGCTCTAGAGCAGCTCTGCTGACCTAGTTCTTAGGCTCCAGAGCAGCTCTGATGACCTGGTTCTCTGGCTCTACAACAGCTCTGCTGACCTTGTTCTCTGGCTCTAAAGCAGTTCTGCTGACCCGGGTCTCTGGCTCTAGAGCAGCTCTGCTGACCTGGTCCCTTGGCTCTAAAGCAGCTCTGCAGACCTGGTTCTCTCCCTCTAAAGCAGCTCTGCTGACCTGGTTCTCTCGCTCTAAACCAGCTCTACTGACCTGGTTTCTCTGGCTCTACAGCAGCTCTGCTGACCTGGTTCTCTGGCTCCAGAGCAGCTCTGCTGACCCGGTTCTCTGGCTCTAAAGCAGCTCTGCTGACCTGGTTCTCTCCCTCTAAAGCAGCTCTGCTGACCTGGTTTCTCTGGTTCTAGAGCAGTTCTGCTGACCTGGTTCTCTGGCTCTAAAGCAGTTCTGCTGACCTGGTTCTCTGCCTCTAGAGCAGCTCTGCTCACCTGGTTCTCTGGCTCTAAAGCAGCTCTGCTGACCTTGTTCTATGGCTCTAAAGCAGATCTGCTGATCTGGTTCTCTGGCTCTAAAGCAGCTCTGCTGACCTGGTTCTCTGCCTCTAGAGCATCTCTGCTGTCCTGGTTCTCTGGCTCTTAAGCAGCTCTGCTGACCTGTTTCTCTCCCTCTAAAGAGCTCTGCTGACCTGGTTCTCTGGCTCTAAAGCAGTTCTGCTGACCTGGTTTTCTGCCTCTAGAGCAGCTCTGCTGACCTGGTTCTATGGCTCTAAAGCAGCTCTGCTGACCTGGTTCTCTGGCTCTAGGGCACCTCTGCTGACCTGGTTCTCTGGCTCTAAAGCAGTTCTGCTGACCAGGTTCTCTCCCTCTAAAGCAGCTCTGCTGACCTGGTTCTCGGCCTCTAGAGCAGCTCTGCTGACCTGGGTCTCTGGTTCTAGAGCAGCTCTGCTGATCTGGTTCTCTGGTTCTAGAGCAGCTCTGCTGACCTGGTTTCTCTGGCTCTACAGCAGCTCTGCTGACCTGGTTCTCTGCACTCACGATGCACTCACCCGACTTAGCGAAAATATATTTAAAAATAATATAAGTTTATTATAAGTACAAATATATTATTTTTATGAATATCTTAGATAATCTCTTGCCCTAATATGTATATTAAAGACACATACATATCATTTTAGAACATAATTTTTTTTTTGCGGGAGTCGCGCACCCAGAGCGCCCCAGCACATATATGACATCACGTGGGACCCGCAACCGTGCAAGCATCTCGTACCGTAATGTGCATGTGTCGCGAAGGCGCGGGAGCAGGAGTCATGGACTGGTCGCATACCAATCGCTCACATCACGTAATATTAAATGTGTATGATGTAACTGAAAAACACGCAGCCGTCGAACACCGTACGTGGATCCTTCACGACTTTTCTAAAATGGCGGCTAGAATGCGCGCATCCACCGTGATGTGTAAGCTTTGAGTGCGCGACTCCGAAAAAAAATGTGATTTTTTTTTTTTAAAGAAAATAATATAAATATATTAAAATAAAAAATGAAAACAAGAAAATTAATCAATATTTCAGTTTGAATTTTAAAAATAAAATATATAATGTTTTTTAATTAATAAAATATTTATAAATGAACAGTTAAAAAACTGTAGAAAATCAGTACAAAAAAGAGGTATAACTACTATCAAACTTAAAAATTAGCATTTAAAAAACCTTTGAAATCTGCTGAAAAAAAACAGGTTTCTGAGACGTTATAGTTAGCAATTAGCATTTAAAAAAGCTTTGAAATTCACTGAAAAAACCATAGGTTTCAGAGACGTTATAGTTAGAAATTAGCATTTAAAAAACCTTAGAAATTCACAGAAAAAACCATAGGTTTCAGGGGTGTTATAGTTAGCTGGCCATTTCAATCATACAAAACCATAGAAATTCCTCCGTTATAGTTAGTTCTGCTAACTATTACTCGCGCGTCCGCAATGCACTGCTGATGATGTCACATATTGCATCATTCATGACATGGTCAGTGATATCACTGATGACATCTCAAATGACATCACTGATGACATCATCCACGTGACAATCTGATACACCTCATTATACACTTGTATAACCTTTCATCACTCACTGTAAAATACAGAGTACCATATTTGAAACCATTGACACACCAATACCAGTTACTACATACCCACTCACTGATGCCTAAGTCTACACACACAACTACCCATTCAACAACAGAATCATTTATACATGCAGTCACTAATTAATAGATCACTATCAAATGCACTTATACACATATATAGACATTGACATATCAGCGTCATCTTAGTCGGTTATGCAGTCATCCTACTCATCATGAAAGAAATTAATTACACTTACATTTACTCACTTACATAATTATCCAACAACACCTCATTTATTCAAACACATAGTAACTCATGTTTAATATGTTAAAAAATCACCATTACAATTATACACTCATTCATATAGTTACTCTCACAATCACTGACTCTTACACATACTTATTTATATACACCAACTCTCACATACAATGCCTTTTATTTTTTTACTTTGTTGAAGATGTACAACTTAAACATATATTCGCTCACCAACACACAAATAAATACACTCAGTCACCCAAACAACTGTTTCCACATGCACTCTTAAACCTATACACCTAGTCAATCAACCATTTACACATCTATGCATAGAGTTACACACACCCCATCCAACCACACACAAACTCAGTGTCCCATACAAATACTCACTCAACTAATCAATATCTAATATACACACTCATGTAGTTAGTGGCCAACTGATGCAGCATGTTATACAACAACAGAGACAGTGCTGCACACATTCACATAGTTAAGTTACTAATCCATGTATTAAGTGAGACACTTTAATTACTCACTTAAACAGACAGTCAGACAGCTACTAAATCCTCCATCCAGACAGTTATATATCCACTCAATCTTCAATACAGATTGGTATATATGTGATACATATTTAAATTTCAAACTAAACCACATTCACTGGATGATGTCATCAGTGATGCCAGAGAACCGGGTCAGCAGAGCTGCTCTAGAGCCAGAGAACAAGATCAGCAGAGCTGCTGTAGAGCCAGAGAAACCAGGTCAGTAGAGCTGGTTTAGAGCGAGAGAACCAGGTCAGCAGAGCTGCTTTAGAGGGAGAGAACCAGGTATGCAGAGCTGCTTTAGAGCCAAGGGACCAGGTCAGCAGAGCTGCTCTAGAGCCAGAGAACCGGGCCAGCAGAACTGCTTTAGAGCCAGAGAGCCAGGTCAGCAGAGCTGTTGTAGAGCCAGAGAACCAGGTCATCAGAGCTGCTCTGGAGGCTAAGAACTAGGTCAGCAGAGCTGCTCTAGAGCGAGAGAACCAGGTCACCAGAGCTGCTGTAGAGCCAGAGAAACCAGGTCAGCAGAGCTGCTTTAGAGGGAGAGAACCAGGTCAGCAGAGCTACGCTCTACTATTCACTCTCTACTACTCACTCTCTACTACTCTCTACTACTCACTCTACTACTCTCTACCACTCACTCTCTACTACTCTACTACTGACTCTCTACTACTCTCTACTAGTCTCTCTCTACTGCTCACTCTCTACTACTCACTCTACTACTCTCTACTACTCACTCTCTACTACTCTCTCTCTACTAATCACTCTCTACTATTCACTCTCTACTACTCACTCTCTACTAATCCCTCTCTACTACTCGCTCTCTACTATTCACTACTACTCACTCTCCACTACTCACTCTCTACTACTCGCTCTCTGCTACTCTCTACTACTCACTCTCTACTACTCACTCTCTACTACTCTACTACTCTCTACTACTCTCTCTACTACACACTCTCTACAACTCACTCTCTACTACTCTACTACTCTCTACTACTCTCTCTACTACTCTCTCTACTATTCTCTACTACTCACTCTCTACTACTCTCTACTACTCACTCTCCACTACTCACTATCTACTACTCGCTCTCTACTACTCTCTACTACTCACTCTACTACTCACTCTCTACTACTCTACTACTCTCTACTACTCTCTCTACTACTCACTCTCTACTACTCTCTACTTCTCTACTACTATCTACTACTCTCTCTACTACTCACTTTCTACTACTCTCTACTACTCACGCTCTACTACACACTCTCTATCATTTGCTCTCTACTACTCACTCTCTACTATTCTCTACTACTCACTCTACTACTCACACTACTTCTCACTGTCTACTATTCTCTACTACTCACTCTCTATTGCTCCACTACTCTCTACTACTCACTCTCTATTACTCACTCTCTACTACTCTACTACTCCCTTCTACTCTCTCTCTACTACTCATTCTCTACTACTCACTTTCTACTACTCTCTACTACTCAGTCTCTACTACTCTCTCTCTACTACTCACTCTCTACTACTCACTCTCTACTACTCACTCTCTACTACTCTCTACTACTCACTCTCTACTACTCTCTACTACTCACTCTACTACTCACTCTTTACTACTCTCTAATACGCTCTCTCTGCTACTCACTCTCTACTACTCTCTACTACTCACTCTACTACTCACTCTCTACTACTCTCTACTACTCACTCTCCACTACTCACTATCTACTACTTGCTCTCTACTACTCTCTACTACTCACTCAACTACTCACTCTCTACTACTCTACTACTCTCTCTACTACTCACTCTCTACTACTCTCTACTACTCTACTACTATCTCTACTACTCACTTTCTACTACTCTCTACTACTCACTCTCTACTACACACTCTCTATCACTTGCTCTCTACTACTCGCTCTCTACTACTCTCTACTACTCACTCTACTACTCACTCTCTAATACTCACACTACTTCTCACTGTCTACTACTCTCTACTACTCACTCTCTACTGCTCCACTACTACTCACTCTCTAATACCGACTCTCTACTACTCTCTACTACTCACTCTCTACTACTCTCTACTACTCACTCTACTACTCACTCTCTACTACTTTATACTACTCTCTACTACTCACTCTCTACTACTCTAGTACTCTCTACTGCTCTCTCTACTACTCACTCTCTACTACTCACTATCTACTACTCTACTACTCTCTACTACTCTCTCTACTATTCACTCTACTATGCTCTACTACTCTCTACCACTCACTCTCTACTACTCTACTACTCACTCTCTACTACTCTCTCTCTACTACTCACTCACTACTACTCACTCTCTACCACTCACTCTCTACTACTCTCTACTGCTCACTCTCCACTTTCGGATTCTCTACTACTCGCTCTCAACTACTCTCTACTACTCACTCTACTACTCACTCTCTACTACTCACTCTCTACTACTCGCTCTCTACTACTCTACTACTCACTCTCCACTACTCACTCTCTACTACTGGCTCTCCTCTACTAGTCTCCACTACTCACTCTCTACTACTCACTCTCTACTACTCACTCTCTACTACTCTACTACTCAATACTACTCTCTCTACTACTCACTCTCTACTACTCACTCTACTACTCTCTACTACTCTCTACCACTCACTCTCTACTACTCTACTACTCACTCTCTACTACTCTCTACTACTCTCTCTCTACTACTCACTCTACTACTCACTCTCTACTACTCTATACTACTCTCTACTACTCGCTCTCTACTACTCTACTACTCTCTACTGCTCTCTCTACTACTCACTCTCTACTACTCACTCTCTACTACTCTACTACTCTCTACTACTCTCTCTACTACTCACTCACTACTATTCTCTACTACTCACTCTACTACGCTCTACTACTCTCTACAACTCACTCTCTACTACTCTACTACTCACTCTCTACTACTCACTCTCTACTATTCACTCTACTACTCACTCGCTACTACTCTCTCTACTACTCTCTCTCTACTACTCACTCTCTACTACTCACTCTCTACTACTCTCTACTGCTCACTCTCCACTACTGACTCTACTACTCGCTCTCAACTACTCTTTATTACTCACTCTACTACTCACTCTCTACTACTCTACTACTCACTCTCCACTACTCACTCTCTACTACTGGCTCTCTACTAGTCTCTACTACTCACTCTCTACTACTCACTCTCTACCACTCACTCTCTACTACTTTACTACTCACTCTCTACTACTCTCTCTCTACTACTCACTCTCTACTACTCACTCTACTACTCTCTACTATTCACTCTCTACTACTCTCTCTCTCTACAACTCAGTCTCTACTACTCACTCTGTACTACTCACTCTCTACTACTCTCTACTACTCACTCTCCACTACTCACTCTCTACTACTCGTTCTCTACTACTCTCTACTACTCACTCTTCTACTCACTCTCTACTACTCGCTCTCAACTACTCTCTACTACTCACTCTACTTCTCACTCTCTACTACTCACTCTCTACTACTCTACTACTCACTCTCCACTACTCACTCTCTACTACTGGCTCTCTTCTAGTCTCTACTACTCACTCTCTACTACTCACTCTCTACTACTCTACTACTCACTCACTACTACTCTCTACTACTCTCTCTCTACTACTCTCTCTCTCTACAACTCAGTCTCTACTACTCACTCTGTACTACTCACTCTCTACTACTCTCTACTACTCACTCTCCACTTCTCACTCTCTAAAACTCATTCTCTACTACTTTCTACTACTCACTCTACTACTATCTCTCTACTACTCACTCTCTACTACTCTCTACTACTCACTCTCTACACTCTCTACTACTCTCTCTACTACTCACTCTCTACTACTCACTCTCTACTCTTCTCTATTACTCACTCTCTACTGCTCTCTACTACTCACTCTCCACTACTCACTCTCTACTACTCGCTCTCTACTACTCTCTACTTCTCACTCTACTACTCACTCTCTACTACTCTCCTACTCTCTACTACTCTCTCCATTACTCACTCTCTACTACTCTCTACTACTCTACTACTATATACTACTCTCTCTACTACTCACTCTCTACTACTCTCTACTACTCACTCTCTACTACACACTCTCTACTACTTGCTCTCTACTACTCTCTACTACTCACTCTACTACTCACTCTCTACTACTCCATACTACTCACTATACTTCTGACTCTCTACTACTACTCACTCTCTACTGCTCTCCTACTCTCTACTACTCACTCTACACTACTCACTCTCTACTACTCGCTCTCAACTACTCTCTACTACTCACTCTACTACTCACTCTCTACTACTCACTCTCTACTACTCTCTCTCTACTACTCAATCTCTACTACTCTCTATCTACTACACTACTCACTCTCTACTACTCACTCTCTACTACTCTACTACTCTCTACTACTTTCTACTACTCTCTACAACTCACTCTCTACTACTCACTGTATTACTCTCTACTACTCTCTACCAGTCACTCTCTACTACTCTACTACTCACTCTCTACTACTCTCTCTCTTCTACTCACTCTCTATTACTCACTCTACTACTCTCTACTACTCACTCTCTAGTACTCTCTCTCTTCTACTCACTCTCTACTACTCACTCTCTACTACTCACTCTCTACTACTCTCTACTACTCACTCTCCACTACTCACTCTCTACTACTCATTCTCTACTACTCTCTACTACTCACTCTACTACTCACTCTCTACTACTCTACTACTCTCTACTACTCTCTCTACTACTCTCTCTAACTACTCACTCTCTACCACTCTGTACTACTCACTCACTACTACACACTCTCTACAAATTGCTCTCAAATACTTGCTCTCTACTACTCTCTACTACAACTCACTCTCTACTACTCCCTACTACTCACTCTATTACTCACACTCTACTACTCTCTACTGCTCACTCTCTACTACTCCACTACTCTCGACTACTTACTCTCTACTACTCACTCTCTACTACTCTACTACTCCCTACTACTCTCTCTCTACTACTCACTCTCTACTACTCACTCTCCACTACTCACTATCTACTACTTGCTCTCTACTACTCTCTACTACTCACTCAACTACTCACTCTCTACTACTCTACTACTCTCTCTACTACTCACTCTCTACTACTCTCTACTACTCTACTACTATCTCTACTACTCACTTTCTACTACTCTCTACTACTCACTCTCTACTACACACTCTCTATCACTTGCTCTCTACTACTCGCTCTCTACTACTCTCTACTACTCACTCTACTACTCACTCTCTACTACTCACACTACTTCTCACTGTCTACTACTCTCTACTACTCACTCTCTACTGCTCCAATACTACTCACTCTCTAATACCGACTCTCTACTACTCTCTACTACTCACTCTCTACTACTCTCTACTACTCACTCTACTACTCACTCTCTACTACTTTATACTACTCTCTACTACTCACTCTCTACTACTCTAGTACTCTCTACTGCTCTCTCTACTACTCACTCTCTACTACTCACTATCTACTACTCTACTACTCTCTACTACTCTCTCTACTATTCACTCTACTATGCTCTACTACTCTCTACCACTCACTCTCTACTACTCTACTACTCACTCTCTACTACTCTCTCTCTACTACTCACTCACTACTACTCACTCTCTACTACTCACTCTCTACTACTCTCTACTGCTCACTCTCCACTTTCGGATTCTCTACTACTCGCTCTCAACTACTCTCTACTACTCACTCTACTACTCACTCTCTACTACTCACTCTCTACTACTCGCTCTCTACTACTCTACTACTCACTCTCCACTACTCACTCTCTACTACTGGCTCTCCTCTACTAGTCTCCACTACTCACTCTCTACTACTCACTCTCTACTACTCACTCTCTACTACTCTACTACTCTATACTACTCTCTCTACTACTCACTCTCTACTACTCACTCTACTACTCTCTACTACTCTCTACCACTCACTCTCTACTACTCTCTACTACTCTCTCTCTACTACTCACTCTACTACTCACTCTCTACTACTCTATACTACTCTCTACTACTCGCTCTCTACTACTCTACTACTCTCTACTGCTCTCTCTACTACTCACTCTCTACTACTCACTCTCTACTACTCTACTACTCTCTACTACTCTCTCTACTACTCACTCTCTACTATTCTCTACTACTCACTCTACTACGCTCTACTACTCTCTACAACTCACTCTCTACTACTCTACTACTCACTCTCTACTACTCACTCTCTACTATTCACTCTACTACTCACTCGCTACTACTCTCTCTACTACTCTCTCTCTACTACACACTCTCTACTACTCACTCTCTACTACTCTCTACTGCTCACTCTCCACTACTGACTCTACTACTCGCTCTCAACTACTCTTTATTACTCACTCTACTACTCACTCTCTACTACTCTACTACTCACTCTCCACTACTCACTCTCTACTACTGGCTCTCTACTAGTCTCTACTACTCACTCTCTACTACTCACTCTCTACCACTCACTCTCTACTACTTTACTACTCACTCTCTACTACTCTCTCTCTACTACTCACTCTCTACTACTCACTCTACTACTCTCTACTATTCACTCTCTACTACTCTCTCTCTCTACAACTCAGTCTCTACTACTCACTCTGTACTACTCACTCTCTACTACTCTCTACTACTCACTCTCCACTACTCACTCTCTACTACTCGTTCTCTACTACTCTCTACTACTCACTCTTCTACTCACTCTCTACTTCTCGCTCTCAACTACTCTCTTCTACTCACTCTACTTCTCACTCTCTACTACTCACTCTCTACTACTCTACTACTCACTCTCCACTACTCACTCTCTACTACTGGCTCTCTTCTAGTCTCTACTACTCACTCTCTACTACTCACTCTCTACTACTCTACTTCTCACTCACTACTACTCTCTACTACTCTCTCTCTACTACTCTCTCTCTCTACAACTCAGTCTCTACTACTCACTCTGTACTACTCACTCTCTACTACTCTCTACTACTCACTCTCCACTACTCACTCTCTAAAACTCATTCTCTACTACTTTCTACTACTCACTCTACTACTCTCTACTGCTCACTCTCTACTACTCCACTACTCTCGACTACTTACTCTCTACTACTCACTCTCTACTACTCTACTACTCCCTACTACTCTCTCTCTACTACTCACTCTCTACTACTCACTCTCCACTACTCACTATCTACTACTTGCTCTCTACTACTCTCTACTACTCACTCAACTACTCACTCTCTACTACTCTACTACTCTCTCTACTACTCACTCTCTACTACTCTCTACTACTCTACTACTATCTCTACTACTCACTTTCTACTACTCTCTACTACTCACTCTCTACTACACACTCTCTATCACTTGCTCTCTACTACTCGCTCTCTACTACTCTCTACTACTCACTCTACTACTCACTCTCTACTACTCACACTACTTCTCACTGTCTACTACTCTCTACTACTCACTCTCTACTGCTCCAATACTACTCACTCTCTAATACCGACTCTCTACTACTCTCTACTACTCACTCTCTACTACTCTCTACTACTCACTCTACTACTCACTCTCTACTACTTTATACTACTCTCTACTACTCACTCTCTACTACTCTAGTACTCTCTACTGCTCTCTCTACTACTCACTCTCTACTACTCACTATCTACTACTCTACTACTCTCTACTACTCTCTCTACTATTCACTCTACTATGCTCTACTACTCTCTACCACTCACTCTCTACTACTCTACTACTCACTCTCTACTACTCTCTCTCTACTACTCACTCACTACTACTCACTCTCTACTACTCACTCTCTACTACTCTCTACTGCTCACTCTCCACTTTCGGATTCTCTACTACTCGCTCTCAACTACTCTCTACTACTCACTCTACTACTCACTCTCTACTACTCACTCTCTACTACTCGCTCTCTACTACTCTACTACTCACTCTCCACTACTCACTCTCTACTACTGGCTCTCCTCTACTAGTCTCCACTACTCACTCTCTACTACTCACTCTCTACTACTCACTCTCTACTACTCTACTACTCTATACTACTCTCTCTACTACTCACTCTCTACTACTCACTCTACTACTCTCTACTACTCTCTACCACTCACTCTCTACTACTCTCTACTACTCTCTCTCTACTACTCACTCTACTACTCACTCTCTACTACTCTATACTACTCTCTACTACTCGCTCTCTACTACTCTACTACTCTCTACTGCTCTCTCTACTACTCACTCTCTACTACTCACTCTCTACTACTCTACTACTCTCTACTACTCTCTCTACTACTCACTCTCTACTATTCTCTACTACTCACTCTACTACGCTCTACTACTCTCTACAACTCACTCTCTACTACTCTACTACTCACTCTCTACTACTCACTCTCTACTATTCACTCTACTACTCACTCGCTACTACTCTCTCTACTACTCTCTCTCTACTACACACTCTCTACTACTCACTCTCTACTACTCTCTACTGCTCACTCTCCACTACTGACTCTACTACTCGCTCTCAACTACTCTTTATTACTCACTCTACTACTCACTCTCTACTACTCTACTACTCACTCTCCACTACTCACTCTCTACTACTGGCTCTCTACTAGTCTCTACTACTCACTCTCTACTACTCACTCTCTACCACTCACTCTCTACTACTTTACTACTCACTCTCTACTACTCTCTCTCTACTACTCACTCTCTACTACTCACTCTACTACTCTCTACTATTCACTCTCTACTACTCTCTCTCTCTACAACTCAGTCTCTACTACTCACTCTGTACTACTCACTCTCTACTACTCTCTACTACTCACTCTCCACTACTCACTCTCTACTACTCGTTCTCTACTACTCTCTACTACTCACTCTTCTACTCACTCTCTACTTCTCGCTCTCAACTACTCTCTTCTACTCACTCTACTTCTCACTCTCTACTACTCACTCTCTACTACTCTACTACTCACTCTCCACTACTCACTCTCTACTACTGGCTCTCTTCTAGTCTCTACTACTCACTCTCTACTACTCACTCTCTACTACTCTACTTCTCACTCACTACTACTCTCTACTACTCTCTCTCTACTACTCTCTCTCTCTACAACTCAGTCTCTACTACTCACTCTGTACTACTCACTCTCTACTACTCTCTACTACTCACTCTCCACTACTCACTCTCTAAAACTCATTCTCTACTACTTTCTACTACTCACTCTACTACTATCTCTCTACTACTCACTCTCTACTACTCTCTACTACTCACTCTCTACACTCTCTACTACTCTCTCTACTACTCACTCTCTACTACTCACTCTCTACTCTTCTCTATTACTCACTCTCTACTGCTCTCTACTACTCACTCTCCACTACTCACTCTCTACTACTCGCTCTCTACTGCTCTCTACTTCTCACTCTACTACTCACTCTCTACTACTCTCCTACTCTCTACTACTCTCTCTATTACTCACTCTCTACTACTCTCTACTACTCTACTACTATATACTACTCTCTCTACTACTCACTCTCTACTACTCTCTACTACTCACTCTCTACTACACACTCTCTACTACTTGCTCTCTACTACTCTCTACTACTCACTCTCTACTACTCCCTACTACTCACTATACTTCTGACTCTCTACTACTACTCACTCTCTACTGCTCTCCTACTCTCTACTACTCACTCTACACTACTCACTCTCTACTACTCGCTCTCAACTACTCTCTACTACTCACTCCACTACTCACTCTCTACTACTCTATACTACTCTCTACTACTCGCTCTCTACTACTCTACTACTCTCTACTGCTCTCTCTACTACTCACTCTCTACTACTCACTCTCTACTACTCTACTACTCTCTACTACTCTCTCTACTACTCACTCTCTACTACTCACTCTCTACTACTCTACTACTCACTCACTACTACTCTCTACTACTCTCTCTCTACTACTCTCTCTCTCTACAACTCAGTCTCTACTACTCACTCTGTACTACTCACTCTCTACTACTCTCTACTACTCACTCTCCACTACTCACTCTCTAAAACTCATTCTCTACTACTTTCTACTACTCACTCTACTACTATCTCTCTACTACTCACTCTCTACTACTCACTCTCTACACTCTCTACTACTCTCTCTACTACTCACTCTCTACTACTCACTCTCTACTCTTCTCTATTACTCACTCTCTACTGCTCTCTACTACTCACTCTCCACTACTCACTCTCTACTACTCGCTCTCTACTACTCTCTACTTCTCACTCTACTACTCACTCTCTACTACTCTCCTACTCTCTACTACTCTCTCTATTACTCACTCTCTACTACTCTCTACTACTCTACTACTATATACTACTCTCTCTACTACTCACTCTCTACTACTCTCTACTACTCACTCTCTACTACACACTCTCTACTACTTGCTCTCTACTACTCTCTACTACTCACTCTCTACTACTCCCTACTACTCACTATACTTCTGACTCTCTACTACTACCCACTCTCTACTGCTCTCCTACTCTCTACTACTCACTCTACACTACTCACTCTCTACTACTCGCTCTCAACTACTCTCTACTACTCACTCTACTACTCACTCTCTACTACTCACTCTCTACTACTCTCTCTCTACTACTCAATCTCTACTACTCTCTATCTACTACACTACTCATTCTCTACTACTCACTCTCTACTACTCTACTACTCTCTACTACTTTCTACTACTCTCTACCACTCACTCTCTACTACTCACTCTATTACTCTCTACTACTCTCTACCAGTCACTCTCTACTACTCTACTACTCACTCTCTACTACTCTCTCTCTACTACTCACTCTCTATTACTCACTCTACTACTCTCTACTACTCACTCTCTAGTACTCTCTCTCTTCTACTCACTCTCTACTACTCACTCTCTACTACTCACTCTCTACTACTCTCTACTACTCACTCTCCACTACTCACTCTCTACTACTCATTCTCTACTACTCTCTACTACTCACTCTTCTACTCACTTTCTACTACTCGCTCTCTACTACTCTCTACTACTCACTCTCTACACTCTCTACTACTCTCTCTACTACTCACTCTCTACTACTCACTCTCTACTCTTCTCTATTACTCACTCTCTACTACTCACTCTCCACTACTCACTCTCTACTACTCGCTCTCTACTACTCTCTACTTCTCACTCTACTACTCACTCTCTACTACTCTCCTACTCTCTACTACTCTCTCTACTACTCACTCTCTACTACTCTCTACTACTCTACTACTATATACTACTCTCTCTACTACTCACTCTCTACTACTCTCTACTACTCACTCTCTACTACTCACTCTCTACTACTCCCTACTACTCACTATACTTCTGACTCTCTACTACTACTCACTCTCTACTGCTCTCCTACTCTCTACTACTCACTCTACACTACTCACTCTCTACTACTCGCTCTCAACTACTCTCTACTACTCACTCTACTCCTCACTCTCTACTCCTCACTCTCTACTACTCTCTCTCTACTACTCAATCTCTACTACTCTCTCTCTACTACACTACTCACTCTCTACTACTCACTATCTACTACTCACTCTCTACTACTCACTCTCTACTACTCTACTACTCTCTACTACTTTCTACTACTCTCTACCACTCACTCTCTACTACTCACTCTATTACTCTCTACTACTCTCTACCAGTCACTCTCTACTACTCTACTACTCACTCTCTACTACTCTCTCTCTACTACTCACTCTCTATTACTCACTCTACTACTCTCTACTACTCACTCTCTAGTACTCTCTCTCTTCTACTCACTCTCTACTACTCACTCTCTACTACTCACTCTCTACTACTCTCTACTACTCACTCTCCACTACTCACTCTCTACTACTCATTCTCTACTACTCTACTACTCACTCTCCACTACTCACTCTCTACTACTGGCTCTCCTCTACTAGTCTCCACTACTCACTCTCTACTACTCACTCTACTACTCACTCTCTACTACTCTACTACTCTCTACTACTCTCTCTACTACTCTCTCTACTACTCACTCTCTACCACTCTGTACTACTCACTCTCTACTACACACTCTCTACAACTTGCTCTCAAATACTTGCTCTCTACTACTCTCTACTACAACTCACTCTCTACTACTCCCTACTACTCACTCTCTACTACTCTACTACTCCCTACTACTCTCTCTCTACTACTCACTCTCTACTACTCACTCTCTAAGACTCTCTACTACTCACTCTCTACTACTCTCTACTACTCACTCTCCACTACTCACTATCTACTACTTGCTCTCTACTACTCTCTACTACTCACTCAACTACTCACTCTCTACTACTCTACTACTCTCTACTACTCTCTCTACTACTCACTCTCTACTACTCTCTACTACTCTACTACTATCTCTACTACTCACTTTCTACTACTCTCTACTACTCACTCTCTACTACACACTCTATCACTTGCTCTCTACTACTCGCTCTCTACTACTCTCTACTACTCACTCTACTACTCACTCTCTACTACTCACACTACTTCTCACTGTCTACTACTCTCTACTACTCACTCTCTACTGCTCCACTACTACTCACTCTCTAATACCGACTCTCTACTACTCACTCTCTACTACTCTCTACTACTCACTCTACTACTCACTCTCTACTACTTTATACTACTCTCTACTACTCACTCTCTACTACTCTACTACTCTCTACTGCTCTCTCTACTCCTCACTCTCTACTACTCACTATCTACTACTCTACTACTCTCTACTACTCTCTCTACTGTTCACTCTACTATGCTCTACTACTCTCTACCACTCACTCTCTACTACTCTACTACTCACTCTCTACTACTCTCTCTCTACTACTCACTCACTACTACTCACTCTCTACTACTCACTCTCTACTACTCTCTACTGCTCACTCTCCACTTTCGGATTCTCTACTACTCGCTCTCAACTACTCTCTACTACTCACTCTACTACTCACTCTCTACTACTCACTCTCTACTACTCGCTCTCTACTACTCTACTACTCACTCTCCACTACTCACTCTCTTCTACTGGCTCTCCTCTTCTAGTCTCCACTACTCACTCTCTACTACTCACTCTCTACTACTCACTCTCTACTACTCTACTACTCTACTACTCTATACTACTCTCTCTACTACTCACTCTCTACTACTCACTCTACTACTCTCTACTACTCTCTACCACTCACTCTCTACTACTCTACTACTCACTCTCTACTACTCTCTACTACTCTCTCTCTACTACTCACTCTACTACTCACTCTCTACTACTCTATACTACTCTCTACTACTCGCTCTCTACTACTCTACTACTCTCTACTGCTGTCTCTACTACTCACTCTCCACTACTCACTCTCTAAAACTCATTCTCTACTACTTTCTACTACTCACTCTACTACTATCTCTCTACTACTCACTCTCTACTACTCTCTACTACTCACTCTCTACACTCTCTACTACTCTCTCTACTACTCACTCTCTACTACTCACTCTCTACTGCTCTCTACTACTCACTCTCCACTACTCACTCTCTCCTACTCGCTCTCTACTACTCTCTACTTCTCACTCTACTACTCACTCTCTACTACTCTCCTACTCTCTACTACTCTCTCTATTACTCACTCTCTACTACTCTCTACTACTCTACTACTATATACTACTCTCTCTACTACTCACTCTCTACTACTCTCTACTACTCACTCTCTACTACACATTCTCTACTACTTGCTCTCTACTACTCTCTACTACTCACTCTCTACTACTCCCTACTACTCACTATACTTCTGACTCTCTACTACTACCCACTCTCTACTGCTCTCCTACTCTCTACTACTCACTCTACACTACTCACTCTCTACTACTCGCTCTCAACTACTCTCTACTACTCACTCTACTACTCACTCTCTACTACTCACTCTCTACTACTCTCTCTCTACTACTCAATCTCTACTACTCTCTATCTACTACACTACTCATTCTCTACTACTCACTCTCTACTACTCTACTACTCTCTACTACTTTCTACTACTCTCTACCACTCACTCTCTACTACTCACTCTATTACTCTCTACTACTCTCTACCAGTCACTCTCTACTACTCTACTACTCACTCTCTACTACTCTCTCTCTACTACTCACTCTCTATTACTCACTCTACTACTCTCTACTACTCACTCTCTAGTACTCTCTCTCTTCTACTCACTCTCTACTACTCACTCTCTACTACTCACTCTCTACTACTCTCTACTACTCACTCTCCACTACTCACTCTCTACTACTCATTCTCTACTACTCTCTACTACTCACTCTTCTACTCACTCTCTACTACTCGCTCTCTACTACTCTCTACTACTCACTCTCTACACTCTCTACTACTCTCTCTACTACTCACTCTCTACTACTCACTCTCTACTCTTCTCTATTACTCACTCTCTACTACTCACTCTCCACTACTCACTCTCTACTACTCGCTCTCTACTACTCTCTACTTCTCACTCTACCACTCACTCTCTACTACTCTCCTACTCTCTACTACTCTCTCTACTACTCACTCTCTACTACTCTCTACTACTCTACTACTATATACTACTCTCTCTACTACTCACTCTCTACTACTCTCTACTACTCACTCTCTACTACTCACTCTCTACTACTCCCTACTACTCACTATACTTCTGACTCTCTACTACTACTCACTCTCTACTGCTCTCCTACTCTCTACTACTCACTCTACACTACTCACTCTCTACTACTCGCTCTCAACTACTCTCTACTACTCACTCTACTCCTCACTCTCTACTACTCACTCTCTACTACTCTCTCTCTACTACTCAATCTCTACTACTCTCTCTCTACTACACTACTCACTCTCTACTACTCACTCTCTACTACTCACTCTCTACTACTCACTCTCTACTACTCTACTACTCTCTACTACTTTCTACTACTCTCTACCACTCACTCTCTACTACTCACTCTATTACTCTCTACTACTCTCTACCAGTCACTCTCTACTACTCTACTACTCACTCTCTACTACTCTCTCTCTACTACTCACTCTCTATTACTCACTCTACTACTCTCTACTACTCACTCTCTAGTACTCTCTCTCTTCTACTCACTCTCTACTACTCACTCTCTACTACTCACTCTCTACTACTCTCTACTACTCACTCTCCACTACTCACTCTCCACTACTCATTCTCTACTACTCTACTACTCACTCTCCACTACTCACTCTCTACTACTGGCTCTCCTCTACTAGTCTCCACTACTCACTCTCTACTACTCACTCTACTACTCACTCTCTACTACTCTACTACTCTCTACTACTCTCTCTACTACTCTCTCTACTACTCACTCTCTACCACTCTGTACTACTCACTCTCTACTACACACTCTCTACAACTTGCTCTCAAATACTTGCTCTCTACTACTCTCTATTACAACTCACTCTCTACTACTCCCTACTACTCACTCTCTACTACTCTACTACTCCCTACTACTTTCTCTCTACTACTCACTCTCTACTACTCACTCTCTAAGACTCTCTACTACTCACTCTCTACTACTCTCTACTACTCACTCTCCACTACTCACTATCTACTACTTGCTCTCTACTACTCTCTACTACTCAGTCAACTACTCACTCTCTACTACTCTACTACTCTCTACTACTCTCTCTACTACTCACTCTCTACTACTCTCTACTACTCTACTACTATCTCTACTACTCACTTTCTACTACTCTCTACTACTCACTCTCTACTACACACTCTCTATCACTTGCTCTCTACTACTCGCTCTCTACTACTCTCTACTACTCACTCTACTACTCACTCTCTACTACTCACACTACTTCTCACTGTCTACTACTCTCTACTACTCACTCTCTACTGCTCCACTACTACTCACTCTACTACTCACTCTCTACTACTTTATACTACTCTCTACTACTCACTCTCTACTACTCTACTACTCTCTACTGCTCTCTCTACTACTCACTCTCTACTACTCACTATCTACTACTCTACTACTCTCTACTACTCTCTCTACTGTTCACTCTACTATGCTCTACTACTCTCTACCACTCACTCTCTACTACTCTACTACTCACTCTCTACTACTCTCTCTCTACTACTCACTCACTACTACTCACTCTCTACTACTCACTCTCTACTACTCTCTACTGCTCACTCTCCACTTTCGGATTCTCTACTACTCGCTCTCAACTACTCTCTACTACTCACTCTACTACTCACTCTCTACTACTCACTCTCTACTACTCGCTCTCTACTACTCTACTACTCACTCTCCACTACTCACTCTCTACTACTGGCTCTCCTCTACTAGTCTCCACTACTCACTCTCTACTACTCACTCTCTACTACTCACTCTCTACTACTCTACTACTCTACTACTCTATACTACTCTCTCTACTACTCACTCTCTACTACTCACTCTACTACTCTCTACTACTCTCTACCACTCACTCTCTACTACTCTACTACTCACTCTCTACTACTCTCTACTACTCTCTCTCTACTACTCACTCTACTACTCACTCTCTACTACTCTATACTACTCTCTGCTACTCGCTCTCTACTACTCTACTACTCTCTACTGCTGTCTCTACTACTCACTCTCTACTACTCACTCTCTACTACTCTACTACTCTCTACTACTCTCTCTACTACTCACTCTCTACTATTCTCTACTACTCACTCTACTACGCTCTACTAAATAATAATAATAATAATAAAACCATTTTTAAAGCGCCTGGTTACACTAACATAGTGTGTCCCCGCGCTAACAAATGCTGCTGCTGCTCCCCTAAGATCAGAGACCGGGATCAAAACCCCAATCCTCGATACAGAGAAATTAGTTTGTACCCGGGAATAGGTGGGTTTTCAATTTTAAACGAAATCTTGCTTCAGAAGGCTCCATACGGAGAGTAAGAAGGAGCCTATTCCAGTGTTTGCAGGCCAAAAACCTAAAAGACGCACCTCCGATCCTGGTCTTACGAACCTGGGGGAGCTGGAACCTCATCGCTCCCGCAGACCTGAGATGGCGGACAGGGCGATGCATGGTAAGAAGATTACGCAAATAGCCAGGGCCTTTACCCTGAGCTATGCGGTGGGCTAAGCAGAGAGCCTTGAACCTGATGCGCTCCTCAATGGGGAGCCAGTGAAGTTCATAAAGGGCCTTTTTTCCTGATGCTCTACGAGGGAGGTTGAGCACCATACGTGCGGCGGCATTTTGCACACGCTGGAGTTGATGAATACCTTTTTTGCTGAGCCCCAAAAGGAGAGCATTGCCATAGTCCAGGTGAGGTGTGACTAAGGCATGAATGAGTGTCTTTCTGGCACTTATGGGGAGTAACTCCAGGATTTTCCGAAGAGTTTTAAGTATGCCAAAGCATTTGCTCGTGACTTTACTGATCTGTTGCTTAAAAGAAAACTCCGTGTCCAGCATGATCCCCAGGTTTCTAACAGACTGAACCGGCTGGGGAGTATCTCCCAGTTGTGTTGGCCACCAGTCTTGCGACCACGCGGAGGGGGATTTGCCAACAACAAGAATTTCAGTTTTGTCGCCATTAAGGCGTAGAGAGTTGTTGTCCATCCACCCAGCTACGGAGAGCATACAGTTGGAAAAATTTGTGGCCCCATCTGACTGGCTATCGGTGAGTTTGATTATTAATTGGGTATTGTCAGCATACGTGACGATATCCACTCCGAAAGCTTCCACAATACGAGCTAGAGGCTCCATGTAAAGATTGAACAGAGTAGGGCTTAAACTGGAGCCCTGAGGGACTCCATGTTTAAGCTTTCTGAGGGAGGATTTGTAAGATGGGCAATGCACCTGGAAATTTCTGTTAGCTAAAAAGGATTTAATCCATTCCAGTGCAGATCCCGTCACTCCCCTTTCCGAGAGGCGAGACAGCAGCGTGGAGTGCAGTATCGTATCAAAAGCTGCACTTAGATCAAGTAAAACCAACGCTGCCGTCTGCCCCTCGTCCACAAGTTGTCTCAGGCACTCTGTAGAAAAGAGGACCGCAGATTCTGTGGAGTGGCCCGCTCTGAATCCTGACTGAGTAGGGTGGAGAAGAGAATTATCCTCCACAAATTTCATGATTTGAATGTTCACTACCTTTTCTACTACTTTTGCACAGAAAGGAAGGAGGGAGACCGGGCGCAAGTTTTGCAGCTGGGAAATGTGTATGGAAGGTTTTTTCTTCAGAGGAATAACTTGAGCCCTTTTCCAAGCATCAGGCACGTAACACTCCTGGAAAGAGAGAGTGATGAGGTGAACAATCTGCTCAATTGTGCTTTCAATGGCTCCCTTGCAATGCTTAGGAGATATGACATCTAGTGGGGAGCCAGACCGGATGCTATTCATAATGGTGAGCAGCTCCTGTCTTTCCGGAACTAAGAAACATGTCAGGGAAGGTTTAGATGCATGGTCGACATATTGCGCACCGTTGTGACTAATGAACGTATTTCCAACAAAGGTGGCATGAATCATGTCAACCTTTTTCGTAAAGAAATCCGCAATGTCGTCACATAGCTCATTAGAGTAGGTGTCTTGAGCCACCAATCTGCTAGGAGTGGTGAGTTCTTTATAGATAGAGAACAGTTCCTTGGTGGGGTTCTTAGCAAGTTCAATGCGTCCCTTAAAGAAGGCGCCTCTAGCAGCTCTTATTGATTTATGATATATTTTTAATTCATTTTTATATTTCAACAAGTCTTCGGGAGAATAGTGTTTTCTCCAACCCCGTTCCAAAAGTTTGCATTTGGCTTTTGCTACCATAAGATCTTTGGTAAACCAGGGTGCAGTCTTGGATTTTCTGGCAGGAGGTTTGGTTGTCCATGGAGCAACCGAATCCAAGGCCCTTGACATCCATTTCTCATAGGTATTCCACGCCGTAAGCAAAGTTTTGCTCCCTGGAGGAGGATCCGCAAGTAAAGCGGCTTGAAAATCCTCCGGCGTGAACTTTCTCCAGTCCCTACGCTTTAGGGGCTTGGATTTAGTCACTAAATTTTTACTTTGGGCTAAAGCTACTTCTATGGGAATTACAAAATGGTCAGACCACGGTATTTGAATAGGGTTAGCAACTGTCACCCCCTCCCAGTTAGCAAAAACCGGGTCTAAGAGGTGGCCTAGTTGATGAGATGGGGAAGAGGATTGAAGTTGAAGTGCAAGGGATTGAAGTGTAGTTACTACTTCCTGTGCCTCCCTACTATTAGTTTCTTCAAAATGAAGGTTGAGGTCGCCCAAAATAAGAAATTTCTTATAGCGCAGAGCAGGAGGGGTTATAAGCTCTGCAAGTTGGGAATTGAATTGACCAGGTTTACCGGGAGGCCGGTACAAAAGAAAGCCATTGATCGTGGTTTGAGGGTTGATGCCAATCGTAAAAAAACCAACCTCACAGTAGGGTAATGCAGCCTTCTCTAAACTACAGTCGAGATTGTTTTTAAAAATTATGGCCAGCCCCCCCCCCCTTTTTATTTCCTCTGTCGAGTCTGAGAAGACAGTAGTTCACAGGTACCGCTTCCAGAGTCTCGGGGGTAGAAGCATCATCCAGCCACGTTTCCATTAAAAAAAGCACATCGAGATCGCTGTCTATAACTAGATCATGTATCTCCTGTTTATGCTTCTTCATAGATCTGCAGTTTAATAAGGAGAAATTCAACTTTCTTACCTGCGGCTCATCTTCGCTCCCAAGGTTAGTGGCAAATTGACAAGTGCCACAGTAAAGGGTGGAGGCAGCACAGTCAGCAGACATAGAGTGGCAACAACCGTCTGCGACTGTGGGGCGAAGAGCCATCAGATCACTATGCGTATAATGATGCTGTCTGTGTGCATCCCGGGGAATATTCTTGCCGAGGGCAGGGGTTCTGGCCCCGAGCCCCGGTCGGCCGCGGACGGGCGCAGACCGGCTTGCCTTTGGCGCGCCTTTGGCGCGCCGCCGGCGCGCCCGCTGCACCCGCCCGCTGCGTGGACGGGATGATACCGTGTTTTTATCCATGAGCCTGAGGGGTAGGAGGGAGGAGCAAGTAGCCCGTCAGCCTTCCCCTACCCAAGATGGCGTCTGTGGAAGAACGAAAGCGCCCCCGCCCAACAGCAGCAGCGGAGAGCCAGGGACGGTCCGCCACCAACCCCAAATGAGCGCTAGTCACGCCGCAAAGCAGCAGGCCAGGTAGGATATGCAATTTAAAAATGTACTGTTTAAAATATATACATGCGCTAAAAAGACACACATCCAAAATTAAGAATTAATTAATAGCAGCAGATTGAAGGGAGAGCAAGAACCCCCGGCTTCTGCCTCAGGGGAGAGCAAACAGACGAATGCAGCGATCGAGTAAGATCGCGCTCTGAAATAGTATGGGAGGGCGGGAGGGAGGAGCAAGTAGCACGTCAGCCTTCCCCTACCCAAGATGGCGTCTGTGGAAGAACGAAAGCGCCCCCGCCCAACAGCAGCAGCGGAGAGCCAGGGACGGTCCGCCACCAACCCCAAATGAGCGCTAGTCACGCCGCAAAGCAGCAGGCCAGGTAGGATATGCAATTTAAAAATGTACTGTTTAAACTCTACAACTCACTCTCTACTACTCTACTACTCACTCTCTACTACTCACTCTCTACTATTCACTCTACTACTCACTCGCTACTACTCTCTCTACTACTCTCTCTCTACTACTCACTCTCTACTACTCACTCTCTACTACTCTCTACTGCTCACTCTCCACTACTGACTCTACTACTCGCTCTCAACTACTCTTTACTACTCACTCTACTACTCACTCTCTACTACTCTACTACTCACTCTCCACTACTCACTCTCTACTACTGGCTCTCTACTAGTCTCTACTACTCACTCTCTACTACTCACTCTCTACCACTCACTCTCTACTACTTTACTACTCACTCTCTACTACTCTCTCTCTACTACTCACTCTCTACTACTCACTCTACTACTCTCTACTATTCACTCTCTACTACTCTCTCTCTACAACTCAGTCTCTACTACTCACTCTGTACTACTCACTCTCTACTACTCTCTACTACTCACTCTCCACTACTCACTCTCTACTACTCGTTCTCTACTACTCTCTACTACTCACTCTTCTACTCACTCTCTACTACTCGCTCTCTACTACTCTCTACTACTCACTCTCTACACTCTCTACTACTCTCTCTACTACTCACTCTCTACTACTCACTCTCTACTCTTCTCTATTACTCACTCTCTACTGCTCTCTACTACTCACTGTCCACTACTCACTCTCTACTACTCGCTCTCTACTCCTCTCTACTTCTCACTCTACTACTCACTCTCTACTACTCTACTACTCTCTACTACTCTCTCTACTACTCACTCTCTACTACTCTACTACTATATACTACTCTCTCTACTACTCACTCTCTACTACTCTTTATTACTCACTCTACTACTCACTCTCTACTACTCCCTACTACTCACTATACTTCTCACTCTCTACTACTACTCACTCTCTACTGCTCTACTACTCTCTACTACTCACTCTCTCCTACTCACTCTCTACTACTCTACTACTCCCTACTTCTCTCTCTACTACTCACTCTCTACTACTCTCTCTCTGCTACTCACTCTCTACTACTCACTCTCTACTACTCTCTAGTACTCTCTCTCTACTACTCTCTACTACTAACTCTCTACTACTCTCTCTCTACTACTCTCTACTACTCTCTACTACTCACTCTACTACTCACTCTCTACTACTCACTCTCCACTACTCCACCACCCTCTACTACTCTCTCTCCACTACTCACTCTCTACTACTCTCTCTCTACTACTCTCTAGTACTTTCTACTGCTCACTCTACTACTCTCTTTCTACTACTCACTCTCTACTTCTCTCTCTCTACTACTCTCTACTACTCACTCTACTACTCACTCTCTACTATTCACTCTCTGCTACTCTCTACTACTCACTCTACTACTCACTCTCTACTACTCTCTAATACTTGCTCTCTGCTACTCACTCTCTACTACTCTCTACTACTCACACTCTACTACTCTCTACTACTCACTCTACTACTCACTCTCTACTACTCTCTACTACTCACTCTCTACTACTCACTCTCCACTACCCTCTACTACTCACTCTCTACTACTCATTCTCCACTACTCCCTACTACTCTCTCTACTACTCACTCTCTACTACTCTCTCTCTACTACTCTCTACTGCTCACTCTACTACTCTCTTTCTACTACTCACTCTCTACTACTCTCTCTCTACTACTCTCTACTACTCACTCTACTACTCACTCTACTACTCACTCTCTGCTACTCCCTACTACTCACACTACTACTCACTCTCTAATACTCTCTCTCTGCTACTCACTCTCTACTACTCTCTACTACTCACTCTCTACTACTCTCACCCACTTACTCTACTTCTCACTCTCTACTACTCTCTACTACTCACTCTCTACTACTCACTCGCTAATACTCACTCTCTACTACTCTCTACTACTCACTCTCATTACCCACTCTCTACTACTCACTCTCTACTACTCTCTACTACTCACTCTCTACTACTCACTCTCTACTACTCACTTTACTACTCTCTACTACTAACTCTCTGCTACTCTCTCTACTACTCTCTACTACTCACTCTCTACTCTCTATTACTCATCCTCTACTCTCTACCTCTTTCTACCTTTCGCTCTACTACTCTCTACCTCTCTACCTCTACCTCTCTACCTATACCTCGCTATCTCTATACCTCTACCTCTCTACCTCTCTCTACATGCACACATATGCACATATATATATGCATATGCATTTATATATATATGTATGTGTATATATATACATACATGTATAAACATATATAATCTTTATAAATACAAATATAAATGCATGCATACATATACATATACATATATGCATGCATATGCATGTTATACACATGAAAGTTTGAAAACACTAATAAAAGCAAAGCTAAAAAGCCACCTAATTACAAACAGAATTGTTTTAACTTAAACGAGGGCGAGACCTATTGCATTTTCAATGCTTGTTTACTTTGGTTCCCTCAAGAAGGCATTCAGATGTGTCCATCATTTGCCATAAATTCTGAATGTTAGCACTCTAGTTGCTCATTAGATCACTGTAGTAAAGCTACTGCTCACCAGGGATGTCTGCTGCTGGTATTCAATGTGCATGTTTCAGTCTGCATGTCAGAATATAATGAAGTAGAAGAGGATTTGAGAAGTCAAAATGTGCCCTAATTTTTCTTTCTGCAGTACTAATCATACTTTCTATGGCAAAATGAACCCCCTCATTTTGTTCATTTTTAAATTAAATGTTGTAAGAGTTACCACTTTTTTCCAATCAAGATGGCTTCAAGTGCGCCATACGTTTATCATAAGTAGGACTGTTAGCACTCTAGTTGTTCTTTTAAACACTCTGGAAAGCTGCAGTAGAACACAAAGGAATCAACTGACAGTCTCTGCCCTTGTTGGATGTACATGTTTTACTGAGAATGCTAGTCTTCATTCTCACATGACTGAGAAAGATAATGTGAATTTACAGAAAATATGCTCTCAGTTTAGCTTATAGATCACCTTCCAAACCTCTGTGGGAAAAGCATGAGAAAATAGTTTACTCTCAAACATGATTCGTGATATGCCAGCAGAAGGCTTTTTCACATGGTAAAATCACCTTAGAACATACCACAATACCTAAAATGAGTATGGTACCATCAATAAATGATTTATAATGTAACTAAAGTCTTAAAACCTTCTATTAACTTCAATGCTTTTTAATGAGGTGCTATCATGTATATTGGTCCCAAGATGGCTGCCAACACTTCTTGGATGAAGTGCTGACAGCCAATCAGATCTCACGATGAGATGTGTGGTTAGGCTCCGCCCAGCTATATATGTGATTTTACTTTTGATATTCTCAGGAACTACTGAATGTATTTACACCATTTAAGCAAGAGGCACGACTCTGAACCAAGAACTACCTTTCTGCCAAATTTGGTGTAATTCCGTTCAGCAGTTCGGGCTGTTGCTGCGACTAAAGGTCCCTATGGAAAATTGCATGGGGAAAACACGTTTTGGGCCCCCCCTTCTTCTCGGCCCCCACTTGACGAATCACCCCGAGACTTTCAGGATAGGAGCGGACTGGAGTGGGCCACGAGTTTTGAAAATTTCGCGAAGATTCGTCATCCGGCGCCAAAGTTATTCTGAACAGAATGTTGCGGATTTCCTATGGATAATAGGTCCTAACTATAACTACCTACTGGTGACCGCCAGTAGGTAATATATATACATATATATATATATATATGCACTTCACCAAATTCAGCTGCTGGCTGACAAGCAGGACACGAACATCAGTTAAGTGCAAAATGTTCTTCTTTATTTGCTGGCGCTGAGCATGGATGGTTACGCGTTTCGCCCTTCAACTGGGCTTGATCATGTGACAAGATTATAGTCTGTCATTGCTTTTAAGCACCCTCACCATGCATGTATCCCGTGACACATAGTGAAGATAAAAACAGACTCCACTTAGACTGATTATACATCAACATCCATTGTGTGAGAAAATAATTATAATATGAAATATCAACACACGAGAGCAGGAGCTAGAATATTAAAAACGATTCAAGGTTAAATCCATTTTAAAACTTAAAGTGCAAAGTGCAAAGTATCATAAGATTGTCAATCTGGCTGTATAATACTGATCCACTGAAAAAGACTCCCAGATATATAGAGACAAAATGTCATTAACTTGGTCTCCTATAGAATGAATACATCAATTCGATTCATAGTTACAATTAATACCAACACTTTCATCTGGTTATTCTGTGATAACAATAACATAGTCTGATACTGTGACCAGACGAGGTTCGAAATGATAGTCAAATTCATATGGTATTCCTCATCAGACAAGAGAAAACTGTAATCAATCTACCCAGAACAGAGTCATGTAAACTGCATTTTGAATCGTTGTTCTCCAAGGCTTCTGCTTAATAATCCGAAATGGTAGCAAAGTCATAGTGGAAATCCTAATAAAGTGCTAGTACGTGTTGTAAAGTGACAGTGCAATAAAAAGAATGTAATATCAAAATCCTAACATAAAACTTAAGTGTTGAGAGAATGGAAGGCGGTATACAGATGATCGTAGCTAATATTTGAAACTAAATCTTTTAACATTATGGACAAAATTAGATGATATATAAATAAATACTGTCAGGAAAAACATCTGGAAAAAGTCACGAAATATCAGTGCAGCCATAGAAACATGTTCATAATTAAACATAATTAAATGCATGTATATGGGACCAAATCCGGATGAATAAAAACATTCCTTGCTGAGCTTGACTGAATCATAAAAGGAGTAAAAACATTCATACTTTAATCATAAATAATCCATAAATACTCATAAATAGTTATAAATATTCATAAATAATTATATAATTCTTCCCCATTGTTTAATTCATTCAGGGTTCGAGTGTCAAGCTCAAGTATGAATTTGGCCTCTAGTTGTTTCAGAACTTCTTCTCTGTTTCCTCCCCTTCTCATTGGTGGCACCGCAGCAATGACACAATATTTTAAATCATCTAATTTGTTTTGATGCATTGCTTTAAAATGTCTAGCCAACGGATAGGTCATATCTGAGTTGACAATAGCTCTAAGATGCTGCAAGATACGCGCATGAACTTGTAACTTTGTGCTGCCTACGTATTGCAGACCGCATATGCAGCTCAATACGTAGACAGCATACTCAGTGCAACAACTGTATCTATCCTGCAATTTACTTGAGCTAGGGCCATAGACAGTAGTGTATTGAGATGTGTTGACCCCACATTTGCACGCTCTGCATGTATTGCATTAATAAATCCATTGCGAGGTGCTAACCACATAGTGCTCGATTTGGCTGTATTCGTGATCAACTCAGGACTAGACCTAACTAGGGCGTTATGCATGGATTTGGGTTTTCTAAAAGTTATTGTTGGGAGGGCAGGAAACAGTTGGTTTAAGACCATATCAGTTTGTATAATCGGCCAATGTTTGTTGAGAATGGCCCTGATCTTTCTATGTTGGCTGTTGAAGGTGGTTATGAATCTCATTTCAGTGTCGGCTTCCACTACATTCAAGTGGGGACCAACGTCACTATTTCATGGAGTCTCATTAATCCTAAGTAATTCATCACGGGATTTGGTTCTGACTTTTATTAATGCTTGGTTTATGATCTTCTCATTATAGCCTCTGGCTTTGAATCTGAGACTGCTTTCTTTGACACAGCTCTCAAAAGTTGCTTCAGTACTACATATTATACGTAACCTCAGGAACTCCACTTAGGGGATGCTCCTGATCAGATGTACCGGATGGAAACTCAACGCATGAAGCGTGGAGTTTCCAGCCTTACTTTTCCTGTGAAAAGTAGTCTCTATTTTGTTGTTATCGATATATGCACGTACATCTAAAATGTCAATTGATATATTGTCAACTGAGGCCGTAAACTGAAGGTTAAGATTATTTACATTTAAGGTTTCAATAAATGCATTGCTCATTTCTTTAGTGCCTTTTCCAAACAAAAAAGATATCGTTGGCAGTTCGGGCTGGACTGTTCCCATGAGGCACAGGGTCAAGACTGATTTGCATATGGCCATGTCTGAACTGGGGTGGCGTGGTGAGCAAAATAACGATGGATTAAACCCAGATCTGTGACTGGGGGTGAATGTTTTGCCAATGTGCAACATTCCGTCCATCATCTTGTGTGTTTTGCTGTTCGCCCTATGTGGGAAGGGTATGCCCAGACCTGGGTCCCGTGCTCACTACGCCACTGGAGTCAAGCTATCCTGGCTGAAGAGGGGTGAAACCCCGAAACCGGTCCTCGGATGCTTGATTCCAGTCCAGGGAAGACATGGCTTGGCAGTTCGGGCTGGACTGTTCCCATGAGGCACAGGGTCAAGACTGATTTGCATATGGCCATGTGTGAGCTGGGGTGGCGTGGTGAGCAAAATAACGATGGATTAAACCCAGATCTGTGACTGGGGGTGAATGTTTTGCCAATGTGCAACATTCCGTCCATCTTCTTGTGTGTTTTGCTGTTCCCACAAGGAACAGGTCAACACTGATTTGCACATGGCTGGGTCCAAACTGGGGTGGTGTGGTGAGCAAAATAATGATGGATTTAACCCAGATCCTTGTGACTGGGGGTGAATGTTTGCATTGTCCAGCATTCTGTCCATCAATTGTTTCATTTGCATATGCTTTATTGTACAGTACACTTTTCCAAACTAGAACTTTGTACAGATTCTTCCTGTGAGAAAATCAGAAAACAGTGCAATATGTTAGTATCAGGCAGGCACAGTACAGAGGAGCTTATTAACCTGCAACACTTGGTGTAAGAGAATGATGTGCTGCGCCCACGTGGTTGCTAAAATTAGTCCCATCACACCGAGGGCTTTCCCGGGATCTCACGTGGCCTGTCTGACTGATGGCACCCATAACAGAGATAAAACCAAACAATAATTACAGTCATAAAAGAAGGATTCTGCAGGCATTGGTACCCAACATTTAACATTCATTATCAATGCCTCCTTCATTTGGCTCGAAATCTTTCAAATTTCCACTCTTTCCTTCTATGTAATCCTTTAATACACAAATATAAAAGAAACCAAATCCTCCCAATTACACCCCTACCCCCACGGAAAGTACAGCAGCAGTGATGTATTTCGGAATGTCACATTCCTCGCACCGCGCCATTGTCGTTCGCCCCAGCGGATAGGAGGAGCTGTGAGCCGAAATGGGGATTTTATCTGCTTTGTCTTGTGGGCTTTTTCTGCTGCTTTTTAATTAAGGCTTAAGGAATTAAACGGAGCTGGGATCCCGCGGCCGAGAGAGGAGAACGGGAGAAGATCAAGGAGGCGAATCCAGTGAGGTGCAGTGGCTCCCACAGGCGGCTCGCGGGTTGTCAGACTCCATGATTCTTTGGTCAGTTTAAAGTTGAAGGTTTAATACAGCTAAGCACTGGACAGATTGTACGGTTTAGAAATCCATGTCACCCATCCATGCCTGTCTGCTGGAACGTGATGGAAGCCACAGGCTTGTAACGATGCAGCACGTCTATATTAAACATGGTCCCGCACTACCTAAAAAGTATTTTTTTCAAAAATGTACTTACTTTCTTGGAAAAAAACAACATCAGTATTTAAAATCAATTTAAATTGATGGGAAAGGTTGCTATCCCTTCTCTGCATTACGGTGAACGTTTGGAGGTAAAGGTTTCATTGATAATTATGCAGCCTTCCAACACTATAATCTAAGACAAAAGTGTCTTACTGTGTGTACAAGCTTCTTGAACTCCTATACTTTGCAAACAGCATTTCTTACAACAAAAGACAAGTCTGCGGGAGCTCGTTTGGCAGATCTAGAGTGTGTGTGTTGCACAGAGTACAGCTCCAGGCAGCGCTCCGACATCAGCCGGAGCTACGATTCTCAGTTTATTCCCAGAATGGATGAAGAGATCGATGAATCCACTGAGTTCCCACGAGTCGCAGTCTATTGGATTTGTTCAGACTCTTTCATTTTCTGGTTCAGGCCCCCACAGTCTGCCCATACTAAATAACTCCTCTGAACTTCAGATTTGCCCTGAATTTGGGAAGAAATACCGACACAGCCAGCAACGAAAGCTCTTTATTGAACAGTAAAAGAGAATAGCTTTTTTATGTTGTACAAAGCCGAGTGTTAAATATTCCGTTTTTTTATCAAGTATCTTCAGCAATGAAGCAAGTAATTTTAGAGATCTTTCATTATAACAAAATCAGCAGTAGACCAGCATGGGTACCATGGGCCCTAATGTGAGCAAGGTAAATTAGTTCCTCTTTGTGAGAGAAATTGTGTCATAATTGGGAAGCAATGGGCCCCTTACAAGTTTAGGGCCACATGTATGGCCATTTAATTTGCGACTCACAAACTGCAATGTTTTAGCGACTAGCAATTGACTAGTCGCAAAATGAAATGCTCTAAGGTGTCTCAGACACATCTAATGATTCCCAGTGAGGTCGCAAATGACCTACCTCATTAATATGTATGAAGTAGGTTTCAATTTACCACCAATTGGGAATGGCCTGCACTCACAGGTATGGTGGCCTGCTGGGGTCAGCAGACCACCATGTCTGTGATAGCTTTTTAAATAAAGCATTTTTTTTTATCGAAATGCTGCCTATTTTCTTTAAAGGAAAACAGACTGCATTTAAAAAAGAGAAATGAAATGTTTCCTTTTCATTTTTTAAGAGTGGACCACTGCCTGCTCTTCATAAATGTTGGTACCCACATTCCTATTTGCAAGTGGGCGATCACTTCTTTCGCAGAGTTGTTAAAATATGAATGTTTTGCTACCGCATTATGGTTGCAAAACATTCATACATGTCAATGTGACCTGCTATTAGGAAGGAATGCCCTTGAAACGCCCCTTCCTAATAGCGACTCGTAAACCTTATTTTGCAAGTCAGTAATAGGTTACCGACTTGCAAAATCGGGTTAGTACATTGCAAAATCCGTTTAGGGCTTGCAAACATCCTGATTCTCTGTTTGTGATCGCAAAAACAGCCGTACATGTGTCCCTTTGCGCCTAGTGCAGCTGCTGAACGAATGATAGATATGCCTAAAAGTCATAAGTAAAGAACTGACTTTATGTTGTTAATATGAGATACCACAAAGTTCATTCAAAAGTTCTTGCTGTTGTGTAACAAAGAAACTACAATTTACAAATCTTTGCGGAGGGTAGAAATGTATAACTAACTAGATTATGCACATATTGTATACATGACCAGGTGACACGCAGTGAGAAATCGGGGATGGCCAGGGCTAACTCCCAGACCATATTGATTTCCTTGAGCTCCACATCTCTCAATGCCCCATTGACAAGTGACAGTGAGGCAGACAATGCAGCAAGCATATCGGGGGACCACAGACAGGGCAACTCCTCTTTTTTACGAGAGCTACGGGTGATAAATAAAGGGAGCAGAATGCAACCACAACGGGGGGACACCACACAAAAAACTCGGAGAGGTTAAAGATTGGGTACAAGAAGGTTACAACTTAAGGTCAGGGGACAAGAAAGTCTAGGAAACACAGTCGACAATGAGTTGGCAGTGATGAACCTATCATCAAAAACATTGACAAAAGATATGAATACTGTTTTAAAAAAAGGGCTGGGTTTGATTTGTTTAAATTCAGAAGGGGTTTGAAACTTAGAAAATATTTTGTAAACAACCCAGGAATAAACAAAAGTAAGAAAAACATACTGGTGTGTTTAATTTCAGATATACAGAGTATACAAGACATACGGGACACACAGTTACTATTATCGATTACTGATGAAGACCAGACATCTTCAAACATGGAACATTTGTTGAGTGAACTTAACATTGACACAGACTATAGAGTGGCCAGTGGACTTAAGACCAAATCTAGGTGGACACCTACACTAACTGGGGGAACACCAATGACACATTCCACACAATAGTATTGAAAGATCTAGACAAAATGGACACCAGAAGACATAAAAAGAGACAAAGGAGGGGTGACAACTTACACAGTGGTGAACGGGAGGCTATCAAACAATTGTTGTTGGATGATCAAATAATAATCAAAGAGGCTGACAAGGCACGGAACATAGTGATTATGAACAAGAATGACTATGACCAGGAGATTTTACCTCAATTGGAAAACTCAACATGTTACGAGAGACTAGACATGAACCCGATAGGACCATTAACCTTGAAAATCAACAAACTCTTAGAGAAATGGTACTCAGGGGGACTTCTTAATGGGGAATAATATCTCTATCTTAAAGTATACAGACCTACCTACCCTTGCCTTTACACCTTGCCAAAGGTACATAAGGACTGTGCCTTTCCTCTGAGACGACCTATAGTCTCAGGCATCGAAGAACCCACGGAGAGCCTGTCTGAAAATATTGACCTATTTCTGCAAACGATAGTACAAAACCTTCCTTCACATATAAGGGAAACTAAACACATCCTGAGCATCCTATCAGATGTGACCTGGGAAGAACACATGTTCATAGCAACTTTGGATGTGGTGGCATTTTACACCAGCATCCAACCAGGTCTGGGACACAGTGCCATTAAAAACCTATTAGAAAGAAGACCTGCATCCTTATGGAAACATACTGAGATGTTATTGACAATGACTGACCTAATTGTAGACAATAATATGTTCATCTTTAACAACACATGGCACAGGCAAAGACAGGGTGTGGCGATGGGTTCTAAATTTTCACCGTCCTACGCCAATCTCTTTATGGGACACTTGGAAGAAACATGGATATGGGGAGAGAGGGGCAGCAAGTAGAATGTACATATTGTCTACTGGAGCAGATACATTGATGACTGCCTCTTATTGTGGTCGGATACAGAGTCTGAGCTTAACGAATTTTGCCAGCACCTCAACTCCAATTGCATGGGAATATGATTCACCTCCAAACACAACAAAACACAAAGAGAATTTTTAGACATTGAGCTATATGTCAGTAACACTCTTCATTGCAGGCTGCACCGTAAACCTACGTCCTGCAACTCATTCTTACATGCAGAGAGTGCGCACCCCCCACATCAGGTCCGGGCCATACCGTTTGGGGAATTCACAAAAGCACGGAGGAACTGCAGCGAGGAAGGAGAAATCGTTTCATGTCTGGGAGAATTATAGGATTTATTAAAAAAGAGAGGGTACAACGAACTGACACTTAGGAAAGCTGAAAATAGAATCATGAATATACCAAGATGTGACACACTGAAAGATAAAAACAAGTCCATGAATACGAAACAACCGGTCAGACTGATAACTAATTTTAATGATGTGTCCAAATCATTGTTGAAAATCATGAGTAAACATTGGGGAATCCGTAGAGCAGACAAGACATTAGATGAATTTGTCCCCGGTCGACCATTGATCGCCTATAGAAGGAATAGGATGCTAAAAACCATTTTGAGTCCCAGCTTCCCGGAGAATAGAAAGAAGTCAAATTGGCTGACAAATCACTCATTAGGTTTACACAAATGTGGATCCTGTCGGGTCTGTAAATGGGCCGAGGACAAGAAGAAGAATTTCAGAGGACATGATGGACGCACATACACGATAAGACACAACATCAATTGCACAACCAGATTTGTGGTGTATGTAATTGTCTGTAAATGTAATCGAATGTATGTGAGGAGCATGATCAGGACACTTAAAGAGAGGATAAGTGAATATGCCATGGCATTGAAACAAAGAGATGAGATATATACAGTGGCTATACATGCCAATGTGTGTAACTCACTGTGGGCAAATAAACACTTTTCCTTTTTTGGAATTGACCATGTCCCACCCACCCAAAGAGGGAGTAATAGAGAGTTAATGCTGCGCCGCTCTGAGGCAACTTGGATCATGCGCATCAGAGCAGTGGAAGATGGTTTGAATACTGACCAGGAAATGCAGTATTTTTTGGGCAACTGATCAGACTATGATACCAACAACACCTTGTAAATAATGTGGCAGGGGGAAAATGATGCACCATACACAATTTTGACATAAGGTGGTGTATTGGACAACTGTACACAAATGGAACATAATGTGACTAATAATCTGTACCTTAGTCAAATAACTGTATGTAGGTATAGTCAATTGTATATTGATATGTAGAAATGTATGCACTTTTATACTGTATTTTAATGTCACTGCAACCATCCATATCTGTCTGGATTTTCAACACGAGGATTGTGCAATGTATAACGGCCAACATGCGAGACACCCGAATACCAAATGCGTACTACGAAGAATATATATTGGATAGATATAGATGAAATAGATAGACTTGTTATGTGACTTTGTTCTGCAATCAATAATACAGATAGTTTTACTACAAGTTTCGCCTTAATATATGGATATATTTAGATCCTTAACGCCAATTCCAATGTAATTTAGTAATTCACACTGAATCCACTGCCCTTTTCTGAGACGACATTCATGGATATAGAAGAATTACCATAGGGGAATTACTGCTTGATAACCGTGTTCTCCTAAATATATTATGAATAAAAACGTGAACACACTGGGAACAGTGAAATGGGTCCCTGTGGAAGCCATAGGAATATTACTGGGTAACATTGGTTTAAAACCGTGTACTTGGAATGATAAAACAGGCTGACCTAATATTCACATCCGGTTGTAGAATGAATCACGGGTGCATACACAGTTCACGCTCTAGTTATTTGTCTAGACTCCATGAGCATACTTAAGGAACCGGGTCAAGATACTCGGGACTTCCGGTTCACAAGGATACACGTACGGAGACGAAATCAACCAGGAGCACACTCGCTTCAAGGTAAGAACTGTAAGCGCAGGGGGATCCCTAATAGGGCGGAAACAGCCAACTAAACTACATGTATTAATGCACCTGTATTAATACTTACAGATCGCTAACCCCGAGATACTGAACTGGGGCACTATCTTGCGAAGGACATCGCATTTAGAATACAATGAGGATCAGATTGGATTGTTGGGTAAGAGACCACTCTCGGGACAGGGACAAGGGTGGTTTATGTTAATATTTCGTGATGTTTCTCATACCCCAAATTTATTGACCTAGGCACAAAGCAACCAACAGTAATATTGGAATTTTGGAACCGGGAGTCAACCTAATTACATCCGGGATGGAAGTAGAACCAGCGGGGAGGTGAGTGGAACATCACCGTCCTCATAAAATTCACACATAAACAGTCTGTTTACTCAGTAATAGGGGAGATTTTATATTAACACGGGTGTTCTTTGTATGTTCTTATTTTCAGAACGCGAGAACTCACATCCACCTGCTCTACAGGTGGGGGAATAATTCCGAATCAGATCTCAACCTAGCGGCTAAATAGCGGTATATACATGAATGTCTCATGGCTAGTACAAATTGAAGATAGGACGTTTGGTCCTATAGCTTCACAGTCACATATCCCACTCATTTTGGCACTCCTCCCCCACGTGACCGGATGCTGATAAAAACACGAGAGGCACATGATGAATGTGCCAATACATAACTTTTTATGAGTCTTAAGCATTTTTAAGTTGCAAAAATCAAATGTTTATTTGATCACTTTCGTTGGGACTAGGTGGAACAAGCTCATAAACACTCACAGTCGCGTAACCCAGAAGCAGTATGGATTTTAATTCTGTCACTTACCAATTGGTTAAATACATGACGCTTTAAAAATCACTCAATCCCCGGTGGAGCGGGTGCTGTCAAGACTCTTGGGCAAAAGTGCAGAAGGACCTTGTGCCTACCTAGCGAACATTTTCATCTCAGCTTGTCTGTCTCTGCCTGTGTCTCCCTCCCGCCGCCGCGTTCGGCATCCTCGCAGCCGTTGTGTGGAGGGAGACTACAACTCCCAGGCTCCCTGGCTCCCTAGTACCGGAAGCTGTCATACTACCATCCGCGCCTGGAGGCGCTTTAAAAATCACTCAATCCCCGGTGGAGCGTGTGCTGTCAAGACTCTTGGGCAAAAGTGCAGAAGGACCTTGTGCCTACCTAGCGAACATTTTCATCTCAGCTTGTCTGTCTCTGTCTGTGTCTCCCTCCCGCTGCCGCGTTCGGCATCCTCGCGGCCGCTGTGTGGAGGGAGACTACAACTCCCAGGCTCCCTGGCTCCCTAGTACCGGAAGCAGTCATACTACCATCCGGGCCTGGAGGCGCTTTAAAAATCACTCAATCCCTGGTGGAGCGGGTGCTGTCAAGACTCTTGGGCAAAAGTGCAGAAGGACCTTGTGCCTACCTAGCGAACATTTTCATCTCAGCTTGTCTGTCTCTGCCTGTGTCTCCCTCCTGCCGCCGCGTTCGGCATCCTCGCGGCCGCTGTGTGGAGGGAGACTACAACTCCCAGGCTCCCTGGCTCCCTAGTACCGGAAGCTGTCATACTACCATCCGCACCTGGAGGCGCTTTAAAAATCACTCAATCCCCGGTGGAGCGGGTGCTGTCAAGACTCTTGGGCAAAAGTGCAGAAGGACCTTGTGCCTACCTAGCGAATATTTTCATCTCAGCTTGTCTGTCTCTGCCTGTGTCTCCCTCCCGCCGCTGCGTTCGGCATCCTCGCGGCCGCTGTGTGGAGGGAGACTACAACTCCCAGGCTCCCTGCTTCCCTAGGACCGGAAGCTGTCATACTACCATCCGCGCCTGGAGGCGCTTTAAAAATCACTCAATCCCCCGCGTCACGGGAACGCACGCGGGCAGCGCCGGGCTAAGCCCGGGCAAAGGGCGGGCCGTCTGTGGCCGTCCAGGGCAGGCCATGGTTGGGCTGGGCCACTCCATTAACTGTCTCGCCTTCGACCTAGCTGGAAGGCCGTTAGTTATCTTGGCTCACCGTGAGTGTATTCCACTTTCCTGGTCACAGTTCATCTACATATGATTGGACATTCTGTCTATGTATAGCTATATGATTTTATTTTTTTGTCCTGTAACACACTAAAATACTAAGCTTATTTCTGTGTTATTACTATTATTGTGCTTGGGATCATGACCTCACGTACTACTAGGCCCAGAAAATCAACGGTGGGCGGTTCAGTGAGGGGGACCTTGGACCTCTTTATAACTAGAGCTGCATCAGCTCTGGAGCATGAAATAGCCATTACAGAACGACGTCTTTCCTCCGAACTTCTTTATAAGAAACGCTCCTCACTTGGTAATATTCAAAGGGCAATCACTCGATCTCCCAATAAAAGGAATAAAATAGATCAAATAGATGATATCAGCATTCCTACAGAATCACAGGATCTAATTCCCCTAACCAAAAGGAATGCAGAAGACTTGCATTCAAATTCTCCACCTGAAGATATCATTGTTGATCAGACTTCAATTATATCTACAGATGACCCTAATGGTTCAAAATCTTATAAAACACGGGTGGATTCTGCACAGAGAAATAAAAGGAAGCGAAATGGGATTAACCAGGCTGGGCGGTCCGCTAAAATATCTAAAACAAATAATATCCCTTCAGCTACTTCTAAATATAGGACAGGGAAGACCACAATAGATAGCCCTTCAATTTCGCCCAAATCTTTGAAAGAATTAATAGGCTCGATGGAATTACTAGTAAAATTCCTGATATTGCCCCTTTTAGAGAGTGTAAAAAGAATGTCAGCTCAACTAGAGACTATGGAACAAACTATTAAAACTAACACAGAAATGATCAGGGCTTCTACTCAAATTAGAGACCCAAAAATAATGGACACCAAACCTCCACAAGAACGACTAGGCGAAAAATTACTAAACCAACATTCTTTAGTAGGGAAATAAGTACTCCCAATGACTCCACAGATTCATAATAAGTCTAGTACCACTCCTAGAGAAGAGCGAGAGGTTGGTAAAGATAGGATTCTCACTGAACAGGAAAACTCATATAAACCTATATGTAGGCCTCTCCCAACTAGACCTTTGCCACAAACAAATGATGGACGGAATGCTGACAATGCAGACATTCTCCCCCAGTCAAGAGATCTGGGTTAAATCCATCGTTCTTTTGCCCACTACGCCACCCCAGTTCAGACATGGCCATATGCAAATCAGTCTTGACCCTGTGCCTCATGGGAACAGTCCAGCCCGAACTGCCAAGCCATGTCTTCCCTGGACCAGAATCAAGCATCCTAGGACTGGTTTCTGGCTATCAGCCGTCATCAGCCAGGATAGCTTGACTCCAGTGGCGTAGTGAGCACGGGTCCCACGTCTGGGAATACCCATCCCACTTAGGGCGAAAAGCGTTACAACAAACAAATGATGGACGGAATGCTGACAATGCAGACATTCTCCCCCAGTCAAGAGATCTGGGTTAAATCCATCGTTCTTTTGCCCACTACGCCACCCCAGTTCAGACATGGCCATATGCAAATCAGTCTTGACCCTGTGCCTCATGGGAACAGTCCAGCCCGAACTGCCAAGCCATGTCTTCCCTGGACCAGAATCAAGCATCCTAGGACCGGTTTCTGGCTATCAGCCGTCATCAGCCAGGATAGCTTGACTCCAGTGGCGTAGTGAGCACGGGTCCCACGTCTGGGAATAACCATCCATGGTGAGCAAAAGAATGATGGATTTAACCCAGATCTCTTGACTGGGGGTGAATGTTTTGATTTGTTCTGCATTCCGTCCATCAATTGTGTGTCTTTTGCTTTCTTGCCCTAAGTGCGCCAGGTATGCTCAGACGTGAGTCCTGGGCTCACTGTGCCACTGGAATCAAGCTATCCTGGCTGAAGAGGGGTGAAGCCCCGAAACCGGTCCTAGGATGCTTGTTTCCGGTCCAGGGAGGACCTGGCTTCGCAGTTCGGGCTGGACTGTTCCCATGAGGCACAGGGTCAAGACTGATTTGCTTATAGCCAGGTCTAAGCTGGGGTGGCATGGTGAGCAAAAGAATGATGGATTTAACCCAGATCTCTTGACTGGGGGTGAATGTTTTGATTTGATCTGCATTCCGTCCATCAATTGTGTGTCTTTTGCTTTCTTGCCCTAAGTGCGCCAGGTATGCTCAGACGTGAGTCCTGGGCTCACTGTGCCACTGGAATCAAGCTATCCTGGCTGAAGAGGGGTGAAACCCCGAAACCGGTCCTAGGATGCTTGTTTCCGGTCCAGGGAGGACCTGGCTTCGCAGTTCGGGCTGGACTGTTCCCATGAGGCACAGGGTCAAGACTGATTTGCTTATAGCCAGGTCTAAGCTGGGGTGGCATGGTGAGCAAAAGAATGATGGATTTAACCCAGATCTCTTGACTGGGGGTGAATGTTTTGATTTGTTCTGCATTCCGTCCATCAATTGTGTGTCTTTTGCTTTCTTGCCCTAAGTGCGCCAGGTATGCTCAGACGTGAGTCCTGGGCTCACTGTGCCACTGGAATCAAGCTATCCTGGCTGAAGAGGGGTGAAACCCCGAAACCGGTCCTAGGATGCTTGTTTCCGGTCCAGGGAGGACCTGGCTTCGCAGTTCGGGCTGGACTGTTCCCATGAGGCACAGGGTCAAGACTGATTTGCTTATAGCCAGGTCTAAGCTGGGGTGGCATGGTGAGCAAAAGAATGATGGATTTAACCCAGATCTCTTGACTGGGGGTGAATGTTTTGATTTGTTCTGCATTCCGTCCATTAATTGTGTGTCTTTTGCTTTCTTGCCCTAAGTGCGCCAGGTATGCTCAGACGTAAGTCCTGGGCTCACTGTGCCACTGGAATCAAGCTATCCTGGCTGAAGAGGGGTGAAACCCCGAAACCGGTCCTAGGATGCTTGTTTCCGGTCCAGGGAGGACCTGGCTTCGCAGTTCGGGCTGGACTGTTCCCATGAGGCACAGGGTCAAGACTGATTTGCTTATAGCCAGGTCTAAGCTCGGGTGGCATGGTGAGCAAAAGAATGATGGATTTAACCCAGATCTCTTGACTGGGGGTGAATGTTTTGATTTGTTCTGCATTCCGTCCATCAATTGTGTGTCTTTTGCTTTATAGACCTTTGCCGGCGCACATTGATGGTGAAATTCTCAATGTCAGGAGATTATAGTGGTTGGGACATAGACCCAAGGATATAAGAGGTGATCTTATTATTATCAATTTTAGAGATAGAAATGTGGTTAGACATATGGGTGATTGGTCTAGTGAGAATGGAGGAGATGTAATTTCTACTCGAGACTTAACATATTTCTATCCTCACTCCATGTTGTCAAATTCCTCTAGAGCCTGCCCTCGAATCGGGCGCATCAGAGAAGTACCTGGCTATAGTCTGTCCATTTCGAACCGATACTCCGCTCTTTCTGGACTGGAAGGTGTGGATTGACGCTCCACCCAGGTCCGTGGGGAAAAGCAGGATGAAAAACAACTATCGCAAAAAATAGAAACAGGTTTACCTAACGATAAATGTCTTATAGCCCAGTCGGGCGGTAATCTCCCAGTACTATTAACATCCTTGAAAGACCCGACAGTTTGTCCTGAACTGTCCCACAAAAGTCCAGAACCATCAGAAGTTATAACATCAAATATCCTAGGAAAAAATTCCATCTCATTTAGACCCATGGAAGTTTCAACATCAAAACAGTTCAAAATCCAGACAGAGAAAAAACTGCCCAAATTAGGACTACCAATAACATTACTCTTCTGGAATATAGCAGGTTTATCCCTTAAAATTGAAAACGGTACTGGCCCAACACACTTCCAACATTCAAACATAATCTGCCTTCAGGAGATATGGACTACCAACGCAATACATCTTGTAGGTTATAAACCCTACTTTTCATCTGCGGTCCTTACAGCCTCTGGCAGAGCAAAGGGCGGTTTAATTATTTATATTACAAACTTATTAGGAAACGTTCAAATAACTTCGGTTATTCTTGATGATCATTTCCAAATATTGAGTATCCGCTTCGGTAAAGGCGAATTGGTTCTCTTGGTTAATTTTTATAACAACTTAAAGGAGCCTGAATTATTGGTGGTTTTGCGACAGATTTGCCTTCATTTAATAACATTGACAAAGGCATTCTCTATGGGTGCAACCATTATTTGGGATGGGGATTTTAATTTACATCCGTGCAAAATAAATAATGGGTTATTGTGTGGGTTAATAGACGAACAAGAGGAACCAATCCTCCATTTCTCGCATACTGGCGCGGGTGCTATCCTAAATGAAATATTAATTGATATGGATCTTGTAATTGCCAATAAAAGAAATCCTGAAACTGACTGGCCGGATGCGACTTTCATAGGTAGAGAAAGTCATTCTATTATTGACTTTATCTTAATATCAAATACGGCGGGTAATCGGGCAAAGAAATTTGACACGCATATCACTGTAATAAGTGACCATTGCGCCTTGACCATAACATTTATTCCTTTATATGATTACCGAACCCAAACTTTATCTAGTGCATTAAAACAAAACTCTCTTCACCTGGATAAACTTAATGGATATTCCCTGAAATGGGAAAAGGTGGATTCGGTAGAAATTCTAAATGGAATAATGAAAGAGGTCCCTCATGACATTGTAAAATGTCTAGACTTGCACACTACGGATCTTGAACTTTTGCCACATTTTGGAGAGATCCTGAAAGCAATTAACGATGCTTTGTTTGTGAAATCAAAAAAAATAACTCAGCTGAAAAAACCAGGATGGTTTAATCACAGATGCATAATAGCACATTCTAAACTAAAAAAAGCATTGCAAAAAATAGACAGGGTGCCCCAGGAAATAATAATTTTGAGGAGAGAATACAACTCAGCCTTAAAAGAAAGAAAAACTGAACTTAAGTCGGATCTATGGGCGCAACTCCAGAAAAGCATCAAAAATAAAAATAGTTCCGCTTTTTGGACCATAGTCAAATCCCCTTTTTTCTGCAATTCTAAAGATTCTCCAACTATTGAGGTGGCAATTGATGCGGGTGCTTGGGTAGAGTACTTTTCAAAGATTTTTGCAAACAACTCCGCGGAAGGGGATAGCCAAGATCCTGCAGTCTTATCATCTCTAGGAACATCTTATCCCCTAAATATTGGCATAACCATGGAAGAAGTGTTATTAGCACTAAAAGCCAGTAAAAATGGAAAGTCTCCGGGTCCGGATGGGGTCCCAATAGACCTATTCAAATCAAATTTAGGACTCTGGGCCCCAATTCTGACAAGAGTACTTAATGCGGCATGTGGGGTGGGATTAATAGATTCAAGGTCCAAAACAATCATGGTCCCCGTCTTTAAGAAAGGAGATCGTCAAGATGTAACATGCTACCGACCAATTTCATTATTGGATTCTGTGGGCAAAATGGTGGGGAGGATTATCTTAGAAAGCCTCCAGGGTTGGGCTGAGGATGGACAAATTCTATCGGATATTCAGTTTGGGTTCCGGGAGGGGCGTGGGACAGTTGATCAGGCCTTAAACCTGACATTATTGTTGGGAAAATATATATCTGCTAAAGGAGGCAATGTCTACATGGTATATGTGGACTTGTCTGCGGCCTTCGACTGTGTCAGCCACACGAAATTATGGTCCATATTACGGGATATGGGAGTAGATACAGCATTATTAAATTTCCTACGTGAATTGTATTCCAATGCCTCAGCTAGGGTAAGGTTTGGGGTTAATGGAGAATTAACCGCGTCATTCAGCGTGGAGAGAGGAGTGAGACAGGGTTGTGTCCTGGCTCCCTTTCTCTTTACGCTCTATACTAACGGCCTGGAGAGAGCCATGTTGAAGGGGAGTCAGGACCTCCCACATGTAAAAGATCAACAGATTCCGGCCTTACTCTACGCTGACGACGCGGTGATATTGGCCAGAACCCCGATTGAGCTACAAAGTGCATTGAATAGATATTCCGATTTTATGGGCAATCTAGATCTACGAATAAATATTAAAAAAACCTTCGTTATGATCTCTGACCCTAGTAAAAAAAGGATGAAGGAAATTTATTTGAAACAGGAGAAACTTGCCACCACAGCTCAATATCCCTATTTGGGAATTATTATTGATCGCAAACTACAATGGAAACCAGCTATTGAATCCAGAAAGCTTCAGCTTGCACGAACCACAAAGGCCATTGTCAATTTTGCCACAAAATTGGGAAAGAGACCCCCTGTGGAACTTTTAAAAATATATATAGCTAAATGCCAATCTGTAGCGCTATATGGGGCTGGACTGTGGGGGCACGTAAAAACAAACTCTTTGCAAGTGATAGAGAATGTTTTCCTGAAATCCCTCTTATCCCTCCCTACGAGTGCATTGACTTTTGCATGTCACTTGGAATTGGGGATTGCTCACATTTCAGATCTAGCCAAAATTCAACCCCTTTTACTCTGGCACCGTATATGGTCATCGGATAAGAACACATTTACACAACTAATTATCCGAGACTGTATGGAGCTGGATTTTGTAACCAAGATTGGATGGTTAACCCACATAAGATCTTTCCTAACTGATCTAGGTATGGAAAAGTACTATCTGGTTCCAACCTCGATCAGATCGATATCTAGAAAAACACTGAAAAAGGTGTCCCTTAGCCATCTTGAAGAACTACGGATTGCTAATGAAATGTCAAAATTAACTGTACAACAAAGTATGGCTGTCCAAACTACTTCTAGTATTCAGCCATATCTAACCTACGATTTTACCACCTTTGAAAGATTTATTTTGGTTAGATTTAGGTTGAATATGTTCCATCGTTTGGTAGCCTTCCCAGCAAATAACAACTGGGACAAGGTCTTACCTTGTTGTTCCTGTGATAATATCTCTAAACAGGCAACAATTCATACAGTTTTCTTTTGTCAATTCTATAGGGACCATAGAAAAAAATGGTTAATACCGTTTTTAAAACTTACGGGAATTAGAAGGTGTCGTCCAGCATTATTGGCCCTACAGCAATTGGATGAGGAATGGATAGCAAGGTTTATTGTCAAGTTTCTGAAATGTATTTTTCGACATTGATTGAACTTATAAAAATTATATGGCCATAGATTCTGGGACTTGATTTGTTTCTTAAAACCTGAATCTGATTAAATAACCTCTTCTCTCCTAACCTACAGACCTGTAAATATTACAGAGCCAACTAGAGTATTACAGCAGCCTTTTTTAACTTATTTTATGTTTTTTAATGTTTTTACAAAACAGTTTTTCAAATTAGTATGATATATATTTGTATAAATATGAGATGTATTTTTTTATGTAACTGCTTTTATGGTTTTTACACTGATAAAAGCCGAATAAAGTAATTTCATTCATTCATTCACATGACGTAATAAAGAACAAAATCTTTTTTCATGATTTCCCATAATTTCACAATGAAGCTCTTCTAGATAAAACACAACATTCAAAATCACTTTAGCATAGCAGTTGATACCTGAACTGTTTTCCAACTGGTGTCCTACAATCTCAACAGTTTCCATTATTATTTTCTTTACATCTTCATGATTCTCTTGAATGTTTTTCTGTTTTTTGACCCTCAATTGAATGTTTCCCATATTTCCATTTTGGACACACCACATGTTTCTCATATATCGGATATTCACCTAAATGAGGAGTATAACGTATTTTCCAACGATTGTACTCTCTCGCAAAATTTGCATTAGCACTAATCTTTTTCTCACAAAATCAATCAAATACAAACCAGATAATGTTCTTACTTGAGACAATGAAACATATGCCATTCCCTCTTTGGACACTGTACTTCCAATATTTACAAAAGCACTGGCTATAAACCTTGAGATTTATGAATAGTTAATGCATATGCTACAGACAATGGACACTGTTTTCTGCAAACATACAAGTCTTACCTCTTTAATCTGATCAATTTTTATCTTCAAAAATTCTATTCCATCTCTGTTCTGAAAATTTACAAATTCAACAACTTTTCCCATTGCTCCATTTACTAAAAACCTTCTATACTCAAATTATGCCGTAAAATTACCCAACAGTTTATACATACATGTAAAGTCTTTTCTAAGCCTGCCATCTTAGATATAGACTTTTCCAACTAATTTAATTTTGACTGTAGTTTCTCTGTGAGAAGAATAGTCACTCCTTGATGTTCAATGTTATCAGTACCTTCAATTTCCACTATTTGTTGTTTTCTAAGTGTTAAAAATTCTTGATGAAATGTAGAACACTCTTGCAAAGTATGCATTAGGCAAACTATAGACTTTTTTCTCAAAGCTTTTTGTATATTACTTCATCTGCTGTGTTTCCAGTTGTAAACAAGTTCCTCAGTATTCGACTTTCTAAAACTTGTTACCATGTTTTGTCAAGACACCAATTCCTATATCTTTAAGAATATTTCCATAATGGTCATCATTTGCATATTCTTAATAAGTTCTTTATTTTCAAAATGAGACCATATGTTCACATTTCCAATACTTCCCAAAGATTTCCTTGTCTCTTCATGGAGAAGTGGAGAAGTGTTTTAAAAACAGGTTGCCCTTTTACAGGAGTAAGCTGTAGGAGATCACTGAATACAATTACATATTTTCCTCAGAATAAAACATTGTAATCTGGTTTCTAATTCTGTTGCTTTCTTAAATGAACAAAGGCAAGCATTAGGGAATCAGCTTTTACAACACCTGACACCGAATTAAGTGTTATCATGCACTGCATTTATTATGATGCATCGGGGCAAACTGAGTGCTGGGATGTGAAGCAGTGTGTACCCACCCTCCTTCAGCTTTTACAACGCTGTCATTACATCGCAAGAGTATTACAACGTGGTCGTTACAACGACCGCGTTGTTAGTACGCAATGCATTTACATCGCAAGTCATTACAACGACTTGCTGTAGGGGGTGCTGAGATATTGGAAATGAATTCCAACACCTTCCCTACTGTTGCCCAAACTAAAGTAGGAATAGTAAATAATACTATTCCTAAGTCCAGCGCACGCCCTACAGCAAGTCGTTCTAATGACTTGTGATGTAAATGCATCGCGTACTAACAACGTAGTCATTGTAACAACCTCATTGTAAAAGAACGCAATGTATTACAATCGCGTTGTAATAAACTATATTCAAGCATTACGTTTGAGACCATGCTCACCTCATCAATGATTAGAAGTTTCATTTTATTCAGTACTCTTGAGACTTCATAACAAGCTTCTCCAGATAGCTTATGATATTCCAATCTATTTTCATGTTCAACTGGTAGCATAAGTAATCGATGTAAAGTAATCCCTTTAATGTTATGTGCTGCTAATTCAGTTTGAGCTGTTCCAACACAAGATAAATGTGATTCTGTAGTTTTGTATAGATAACTGGTCAAAACTTTAACTAAGAAACTTATTCCTGTTCCAACTTGAGCAATAATGTACATTAGAATAGATTTGAGTGATGAGCATCAGCATTCTTTATTTTCATGTTGCAAATTTTGTTGTCACTTGTAGATATATTTCTTTATGTTCAATGTTTAGTTGTTCTTCTAACTTTTTGTTGCATTGCAGTCAGTTTCAACTCATTCATGGCTATTGCTGCTTCATCTTTAATAATTGGTTGCCCTAGTAGATCTTGATTTAGTGGACCTGAACTTTGACTATCTTAAGAACTGTCTATAGCTATTTCACCTGCAATAGCAGTTTCTTGTTCAACCTCTTCATTTAACATTTATCGATAAGTTGGGAAGTTTGTGCATTGAATGCTATCTTTACATGCATTAAAAGAATCTTAATAGCAGTAGAAATCTCCATGTAATTCAGCTTCACTACGCCAAGGCGTGAACACTTGTAGGAGTGCTTAATAGAAAAATTCCCTCTTATCTGGACTTTCACAACTGAGTGTTCTGTAGTTAATAAGATTTCCTTTGGCATGTTTTACCAAACATCCATCATATCCAATTACTGCATATTTGTCTTCATTTATATTTTCTGTAACATTTCTCTTAAAGCTGTAATGTTGCAGTACTTCATACAGACATAGGTTTTCCAGATGAGGACTCCTTTTGGGATAGTACGCATCCAACATATTAGTTTCAACAGTATCTATACTTTCAGGTTTATTCAATGCTAAGTATTCGATTTCTTGCAGAGAATTCAATACTCTCTTTCGTGTGGCGGCAAGACCTAGACTTACCCAGATAATTCCTCTTGACTATGAAAATAAACTGGCAGAGCTCAACCGATCCGAACATTCATAGGATCCAATTTCTCAGTGGGAAAGCATTTACAAGCTAAAGCTGTACAATTTCTTGCTCAGACTCTTTTCCTGCGAAATTTCTTCCCACATTTCTTTCAACTCTGTCTTTTCAGATTTGGTTATATATGATGTAACATATCGAGCAACAGCAATTTAATTATCTGCAACATATCCATGTTTGCATTCCACATTGTCAAAATCACTGGATTGTAGTCATTAATATACTTTGAATCTTCTGTTCTTTTTAAGTTGTATGTACTCTTCTGAGATTTTTGAGTTATAGAATGCCTTACTGCTGACATAAAAATATTAAATCTTCCTTTTGAAAGTATTGGATGTGGGAATCTAAAATGAAATTTTGTATAAAATCTTTTCTTAGAATTGTATTTTTGTTGAAAATAATTTCCACATCGATGACTTTGAAACCGTAAAACTTGTTGTCTTAAGCTGTTTTCTCCTCCTTTTTTTGGAATGGCACAGGTAACATAGTCTTCAATGAAAGACAAAACAGTTTAATCAGAATCGGTTCCAAATATAGGTGCATTCTTGATCCATAATGGCATGTGTAAATGAGGAGCACCTCTGGCTTGGTACTCCTTTCTCCAAAAGAAATCAGCAACTTCACCAAGAGGTGGATTATTTTTATTGCAGATAAAAGACATCATAGATTGAAACCTATGATTAAAATATCTGCACACATTTACAGGATCCAAGGAACACAGTTCTCCAGCTGTCTTCAATTCAATGTTTTTTACATTTGAATTTGCTTGTTGTAGAAATTAAGGTAAATCATCCCATGCATGTTGAGCACAGCTAAGTGTAACAAACCATGTAGGGGTACCTAAGTTTTTAACATACATTTAAGATCTCCTGAATGACGGTACCAATACTTCTTGGTACCAAGTTGACACGCCATCAAATTAATTAACTGAGATTCTAAATAATCGTCACTTTGTTGAACTTTGTCCATGAATTCCTTTGCAGAAACATGTGTAAGATGAAATCCTGTTTTTAATATGTGATTCACTGCATATGAAAGTCCAGACAAGTAACTTTCAAACAGAAGATGAAAGATATATGGAATACCGTGTCAAAATCTCGGGTCTTCAGAGTACTATCTTGACTAGCGGTATTCTGAAGCTGGAATCTGTACTGTTTGTTCATCATATCGTCCACCTTCTCCAGTGAGGAAGAGCTGTGGAAAACAACGAGCTTCTAAACTGTTTTCCCATACACTCATGGGAGTTCCCTTCACTTTCTTCATTTGAAATAATTCAATAGTGTTTCTTATCACTTCTTTTGAATGTAGAGGATGTATACTGTAATGTTCGTAAATCTCTTCACTCCTGTAACTGTCCACTTTTTCTATTTGGACTGTTGAAATTTCCGTTTCATCTTCAAAACATATTTCCTGTTCTTCCACATTTACAGTTTTATAATAAATATTGTTCTGTACAAGATATAATGAAGCCTTTTGAAGTTTTGTTACATCTACTAACTCTTTCTACATCTTTCGAATCTTTGTTGGTACACCATTAACTACAGGCTCACTTTCCTCTCTGTCTATACCAACAATTTCAATATTTTTCTTAAAATCTTAAGTTAAGTGCACAATTCTTCCTTTCTGACCTCTTTGAAAATCTGTTGGAGGCAGCTTAGCTGTTTTAGGCTCCATGTGAGCTATAGCCTGAAACAGGTGCACAGATTGAATAAGAATGGATTCATATGTATTTAATACTGCCAGCTCCTGAGGAATAGCTGCCAACTCTAAGTTGTTATGAACTGCTCTAGCTGGCATTTTGTTCTCTTCTAATTTGTTGTAACAATAGTTACAAATACTTTGATCAGTACCCAACTCAAAAAGACCTTCCACCAGCACATAAGCGCCAAATTGCTCCCACTTATCATTGTTTACCTTTTCACTTTTTAAATACACATCAACATTCCTAGTTAGATTTCTATAGTGAGTACGTTGACAACAAATACAAACGTTTGGTTTATCACATGAAAGTATCTTACACTTTGTAATTTCTTCTGCAAACTTCTCAGTTCTAATATCTTTCACCTGTTCTTCAACACCTAAACTTATCAAGCTCTCGCTTTCTCTACACTCCTCTTCTGAACCAAAATAATTAAGCTGTATATCATCACAAACCTTTTTTACATCCGATAGCGAACCATGCAAAAGAGCTGAGTACATTTTACTTAAAGATAATGCAGGACTTTTTACATTGTAGAGTCTCCTGACTAACTTCTGCATTTGTGAGTGATGTACTGCTAACATTTTTAAATGATGGAAAGTACTTTGACACACCTTTCTTGAAAGACAAGCCAGAGAATGACCTTGCAAGTTAGCATATTTTCTCACTTGTCATGGATCTAGTCCTTGTAACATCTTAATCTTCTGTTTAAGACTTTTTTGACATAACCTCGTACAAAAACGTGTAATATGTCAATAGATTCCTGTTGAATACTACAAATACTACTACAATCCCACTTATATACTGGAGCTTGTGTACACCTTCCTTGAACTTTTTCAGCTATTACTTCTTCCACATTCATAGGAACCGTCTTTTCTTTTTAAATTGGACAACCATCTTTCATTTCATAACAACGACCACTGGTATCAACTGCATGAACTAATGTATTTTGTTTTAAAATTGCTTTCTTCATTAAAGAAAGGCTCAGTGCTAGAAGTGTGTTTCCATTCACGGTAAACATTTTGCAGAAGTTACTTCTATTAACCAGTCTTTATCTTTTGCTTTTCTCCTTCAAAAACAGCATTGTTTTATTTAATGTTTTCATTCTCTTCATTATCAATATAAATAATTTTTGTTTCAATTGAAAAGCTTTTTCTACTACAGTTTCAATCCGTTGCTATTTGCAATAAGCTGCTGATCTCTTTATATATTTTTTACAATCTTTCAATACATTTTGTGGTACTCTACTTTTATACATTCTCTTCCTAATGTGTTAATATTCTTTCAGCCTACTTTCAACATGTATTGTTTTCCCATAATGTCATAACCTTACCACAGTCAAGTCATGCTAGTGAGTCAGTAAATTCTGCGTCCATTAAAACCCCTCTCGCTTTAAGAGCATTAAGCAGTTCAGACAAGAATCTTGCAGAAAGAAGTTCAAGATGGCTGCCAGAAAATCAAAGCGCAGAGGAGCATTCTAGTGTGTCATTGTAGGCAGCAGGTTTAGAATGTCCAAGGTAGTCTCCTCTGGAATCTTGCACTTCACCTGAGATTCTTGAGGAGATGGACCCTTTCCTGGCTCTCTGCGCGAAAGTTAGATTAGGGTAGTGCGTCACATGTACTCGACGTCTTAGTTTTGTCGTGCTCGAGAAAATTTACCCTGAGACACTAGTCTTTCCTGTGGTTGCCAAGTAAGGTTTTCATGGTATTATATTAGCGAGAGAGTCTGCTCAATAACTCAGTGCCTGTCTTGGAGATTGCACAGTAATTCCGTATTAGTATTTTTGGAGCCTGTGCATAATCGAGTGTTCAGTTCTTAGAGTCCGCGCAGCGTATTGTTTCTAGGGAAACATGTCTCGCATTTTACAGCTCATGCGCATGTCCGTCATACTTCATTGAAAGTGTTCGGCTTTTCCGTATACGGAACTAGCCGTAAATCAGCCGTTTATGTGAGAAGTGAGTAGCGGAGGCATTCTCATAACAAACACTGATATATAAAATGTATATTAAGAATAACAGGGATGAGATTATTTAGAAGCGTCTTAGTGCGCGCATGCTTATTCTACCGATCATTTGAGGAGCTTAATTAGCTTTCGGATAGCAAGCATAAAAGAGTCTTTGGGGAGTTATAGTTTAGATACATAGCCCTACAGCTAGCTACCACTACACTTACATGAGAATAGTTGTAGGCTCTGGTGTTCTTGATCCTTGCTCTTCCCCTAGACAGAAAATCTTCTAGAAAGGATGAGAAAGGAAACATTTATGAACAGCGCCTATATCAAATAGAATACCATAAAATATTAAGATAGCGCTTCAAAAATATAAGGAGAATTTAGAGCTACAATACTACACTACAATTCCAGAAGAGGAGCTATAGTCAAGTGAACATTAGGTATGTAACTGAATTAATGTAAGTAAAAGGATACACAGGAGCCCAAGGTTTAGTGCAAAGTAGTAAGTTTTGTATGTTGGTTTGCAGTTCTTCACCCTTGTACAAAACACTGAAGAAAGAACTAAGAAGCAGGAGCGAACAAGAAGATAGGGAGAAGAACTAACAAAGACTTGGTTTTCTCTTCCCAGTCCCCTACCCTTTTCCCTTCTTTGAGTTTTCTTGGCGTTCAAGTTAAATATTGATGACAGGGAAGTCGGAGGGGGGTATTGGGTTCAGGCGTCATTATGCTCCTGTGCAAGTTGTGGCATCGCATCTATTAATATGTCCTTTTTTTGTTTCCTTCCGATTGCTTGTAGAACTTTCCTTTCTCTTTCCCACATTTTGAAAATTCTTCACAGTCTTTAAAAGTGTTTTAGCAATCTCTTTAATTGTCTTACTAGAAGTCTTTTTCTTCTAAGTATCATTTTGAATTTCATCTAATTTCTGCTTTTCTCTTTCCTTTAATTAGTATTGATTTCTTTCTTGTTTTTTCTTTTGATCTTTTATTGCCATACGCTATCTTTCCTACTAATAACGGTAAATATCTGAAAAGAAGAAAAGTTTAAATAATTTTAAAAAATATTATACTTTTTAAATAATTATATACAAATGTTCTCATCTATAAATAAACAAATACTTTAATTTGCATTCCAAATGTCTCCATAACACATAAATATTTAGAATATTATACTTTACATATTATCAAAACTCCAATATAGCCTTATTCCCCTCCGTAGCGGGTTATACCGGCTATTAAAGGCCCGTTCCAGCGCTAAAGGCCCAAGCCGAAGGCAGAAAAGTGAGTTTTAAGACATGTTAGGAAAAAGATTAGTGATTAGGCTACTTTGTATGCGTTTGAGGAAAGGTACATTTGAAGTAGGTCACATAAATGTAGTTGTCTGTTTGAAATGTAAAGTGCGGTCTGTCCTGTTTAAGTGTCTGCATGGTGTTTTGACGGAGGTATCTCTCTACCTGAACATGTGTCTCATATGTGTTATGCATCTCAAGATGTTAGATGTATAAAACACAGGTGTACATCTATTTGTATGCTTCTTTTATATATGGTGTCACTAGCAAAAGGTACAGACATATGCATGCATGCTTTCAGGAATATAGTGAGACCTACAGCAGAGACATGCGGAGGATTGCTGCTTTGTATTTGACTAGGCTCAACATTCTGAGTAATAGTAGAATGGTGAAGCTGCAGCACAAAAGTGAGGTTTCAGACACGTTGGCTGAGGGATTAGTGATTAGGCTACTTTGTGTGAGTCTGTGGAAAGGTTCACTTGAGGTATGCTACACACATCTAGGTGTCTGTCGAAATGTGAAGTGTGGTTTGTCATGTTTAAAGGTCTGCTTGGTGTTGTGACTGAGGTATGTCTCTATTTGTACTTATGTTCTCTTATGTGTTATGCATCTAAAGATGCTAGATGTATAAACACAGGTATATATCTATTTGTATGCTTCTTTCATATATGGTGTTAGTAGCAAAAGGTACAGACGTATGCATGCATACTTTCAGGAATATAGTGAGAGTTACAGCAGAGACATGTGAAGGGTCCTTTAAAGATTCTTACAGTATGGAGTGTTAGGCACAGCTATGTTTTCTGGTGCAAAAGGTATGCTGAAAGCAGAGGTATTGACAAAGACCTAGCTTTACAAAATGTTGATATTGAATGGATTGCACAGAGAGGATTAAAGTGGCACCAATTGATGGCTTTGGTTAAAACCTTTTTGCATCTCCAACCCCCTGACCTCATGATTGTGCACTGTGGTGGTAATGACCTAGGCACATTGACTGGGATAGGTCTGGAAAACTAATGAAGGACACCTTTGCACAATTGATGTTGCTTTTGCCTCAAACTGTCTTTGTATCATCTAATATAGGCCAAAGACAGAAATGGAAGTGTTCAAATCAATTCTGGCCACAGATTGAAAAAGCTAGAAAGAATGTCAATAAAGCTGTTTCTGCTTACCTCAGAGACCATAGGATGGACTCCATCTATAACAACAATCTACGTTTTGATATGGATGACATCTACCAAAGTAATGGAGTACACTTAACAGATCAAGGAAATAAAGTCTTTCTCAACAACCTAAAGCTGTGCATCCGCACTTACATGTAACTACAACAAACTCATAATGAAAACAAGGGCTCTTGTTAGAGCCACCCTATAAAACAATAGTGAATCTAATTTTATTTACACATACATACACTTTTTTATTTTTTTGTGGATTTGCGCATCCATCGCAAATCCGCAAAAGGAAGAATTCAATGTACTACCACCATACACTTTTCAGGATTAACTTTTAATTTTAGATATTTTTACTAACTCTATAAAATGTAATGTTATTGTTAAATTCAATCACAATACCTCCATAAAGCAAGTTCCGAAATGCAACACTACCTTCTCAATGATATACCATTGAGGTATTCACTGGAGGTGGATCTGCAAATCCAGTGCGAAGTTGCACAGGGGGGCCACGCTGAGAGCTGCAATGGGGTCGCGACTCCAATATCGAAAAAACAAAAACGCCCCACATCCATTATTTGATAACCACCCCGGGTACCCCATCCCCCAGGGCATGCTCTTATGTTGGGGACCGCAGGGGGGAGCCCCAATGCCCCCGCAGTCTGTGGGAGCTGGCATTGCTTTTGGGACAAGGGAGCTGCTAACATGCAGCTCCCTTTGTCCAAAAGCTATTCTGTTTCGCTTCATGGAAGAGAGAGCATGTTTACAACATGTATGTACCCCGGGGAGGTAGTGGTCCCCAGGGCAATGTGGGGAGGGGCAGGAGCCCCCCACACACAATTATTTAATTCTTTTGGAGCCCTGGGGAGGTGGTGGTCCCTGGGGCTTGGGTGACCCGTGAGGCCCCTCACCCCATAATAAGGAATCCCCAGATAGGTGGCGGTACCCGGGGCAGCAGACCCCATGCATTTTTTTAAAAGAAGGCCCGGGGAGTGGCAGTCCCTGTGGCTGCGGGGCTCCTGTGGCCCCCCGCATATATTAACAACATTGCCCCAGGGACCTGGCCCAGCCGTGGGCTTATTAAAACGAAGTGTGGAAGCCCGCGCTTAATTTAAAAAAAAGATTTTGGTGGGATTCGCGCACCCAGCGCAACCTCCGATGACAATTTTAAAACAATTGTTTTTTTTGTCCCTCGTGGGATACCTAGAACAGGCCTAAGGGTCAGGGTTTTCTTCCCTGCCCCCTTTTCTTGTTTTTTTACCTTTTTCCTTGTGACTCGGTTCAACTGAGTCACAAGATGGCTGCCAACACTTTCTGGTTAGAAGTGTTGACAGCCAATCAGAGTCAAGCTCGTGCTCAGGATGGTTTGCGCATCTCCCGCGGTCACCAGATATATAGTTTTTGTAAATATGAATATTTCAGGAACTACTGAACGAATTTACACCATTTAACAAAAAGAAAGCTTTCTGAACCAAGAGCTACCTTTCTGCCAAATTTGGTATAATTCTGTTCAGCAGTGTGAATGCAAGTGGCTGCAGAAATAATTCAGTGCCTGTGTTAGGCAATAAAGAGCTACGTAGGTGTGACTATAACTACCTTTGAGTCTGCTGTATGTGTTAATAGTTTCTAATGAGTGACTGAAACTATATGTGCTTCTGTAGCTGACTCGGTAGCTAAAACAGAGGATTTATGTGTTTGTGAACTTGTATGTCAATTGCTTTAGGGATGGCATGGATTCTATGTAGTACGTGGCAGAATGGCATGCAAGTGCACAAGGAACTTAGTGAACTGAAAAGAACATCTCCTATCTTTTAAACACAAACTAGCATTTTTTATAGCACACATACAGCATCTCTCACATGTGACATGCATACAGAAACTTGGATTTAAGACTTAACAAACAGCTTTTATATGGCAGATCAAGCTACATGTGAAAATGCACACACAGGGCCTCTCCTACTAAGAATCATCCTTGTTGGAAAGAATATTGATTACATGAATCAAGAAGGTTATGTCAGTACTTGCCAACATATCTTAGAAATTAAAGGATTACACCTGTAGCAGTGCCATAAAACATTTAAGTAAATGTGCCAGTATGTGACTGTCTATTTTAATATCTCTATGACTCTCTAATTATCTATGTAAGTGGCTATAGACAAACACCTCAGTGCCTGTGTTATGTAAAATAGAGCAATATAGATGTGACTACAACTATGTTTGAATCTGCTGCATGCCCAAGTAGTTTCTGGGTAACTGACTGAATGTTGATGTGTTTCTGTAGCTGTCTGTCAAAGCAGAGTAACAGAACAACAACATCAAAAATTCAAAGAAAAACACTCTTTGAGTACATCACAACACATATATACGCATGTAAATATTTCCACATCTTGTAATGTGTTGCTAATTAAATGTTTAACTCTTATTCAACTGTTTTTATGCAAATTATACCATTTAGTAAGCAGCAAATGTACAGCATACTAATTCAAAGCAACAGATTGTGAACAAACTTCTCAAAAACGTAATCTGCAAATCAAACAAACTGTCACATTTTCTTATTCTCATAAAGCATGTTAAGCACCTGTAATTAAACATACAAAGCCAGTCACAAAACCATTCATCCATTACCTCATTCCAATATTACTCAAAAATATGTGATATTATCTTATAACATTCTTACATACACATATACCGTTTCAATTATTTTTTCTCCAAATGTAATGTAATTCCCATACCTGAAAATTGAGTTCATTGAACAAATATTATATTTTAGCCTTATCAGATGAATACAATACTGTTAGGAAATGCAAAAACTAAGCACATACGAATGGCCCACCACTCTCAAACAAAGCAACCATTAATGGCATCATTTTAAACTTTGCACACTCTGATAGTGCGGAAGGCAGAAAATAAAAAGATAGCTTTCATTTTATTATTTTGTCACTCCATTCCTTAATGGTTAGTATGTGTTAACACTTTCATGCACTTTTATAAAAAAAGCCCAAAATGTGTGGGTGTTTTGCACACTTCTGATACTAGGCTATACTTGTGATACATTTGGGTGACATTTGTGCTTCATTTGGGCTCTTTTCTCTCGGGTTGCAATCTTGGTAAACTTATTTGTTATTAAGCTCCCTAATCTCCTCATTTACTGCAGTATCCTCAGTAGAAAATGCTTTCCGGTTTCCACTACGATTACATCAAGATGGCTGTCATAGGTGTCACACTTTTGCATGAATTCAGAATATTAGAACTCTAGTTGCCCATCAGAACACTGTAGTAAAATACTGATCACCAGGGAGTTAATTGGTAGTCTGCCGTTGGTATTGGAAGTGCATGTTTCAGTCTAAATGTCGGAATGATTTAATGAAATAGAAGAGGAAGATATTTGAGAAATCACTTAGAACATGTCCTACTTTTATTTTCTACAGCACTAACGATAATTTCTCTGAAAAAATGAAACCCCTCATTTTGTCCCTTTCTAAATTACATTTTTCTGTTTTACCAATTTTATTCAATCAAGATGGCTTCATGCGTGCCATACTTTTGTCATAAGTAAGACTGTTAGCGCTGTAGTTGTTCTTTAGAACACTCTGGGAGGCTGCAGCAGAACACCAGGCAATCAGCTGACAGGCTGTTCCTGTTGAAGTTCAACAGGAAGATATTTGAGATCTCACCTCAAGACATGTCCTAATTTTTCTTTCAAAAGCATTAACCATAATTTCTATGACAAAATGAACCCCCTCATTGTGTTTCTTTCTAAAATAAATGTTTTAAATTGTATTAGTTTGATTCAATCAAGATGGCTTCAGGTGTACCATACTTGTGTCATAAGGAAGACTGTGAGCACTTTAGAATACAGCACTTTAGAACACTCTGGGAGACTGCAGTAGAACACAAGGGAATCAACTGATAAGCTGTTCCTGTTGGAAATACAAGTTTTACTGAGAATGCCAGACTTCATTCTCATATGGCTGATACACCTAGGGTGTATTTACAGAAAATATTCTCTAATTTTAGCTTCTGGAGCACACTCTATAACCTCTGTGGGAACATCATTGATATACTGCCAGTAGAAGGCTATTTTACAGGGTTAAATCACCTTAAAACACACCACAATTCTTTTTCTGACCCTCAAAACCTGCCATTCACTAAAATACATTTCAATGTGGTGCTGTCATGTATATTGGTCGAAGCTGGCTGCCAGCACTTTCTGGTTGAAATGCTGACAGCCAATTAAATCTCACCATGAGATCTGTGTTTAGGCATCACCTAGATATCCTTGTTTGCTATCTCCTTCTTTTCTCAACAACTACTGAATGGATTTACACCAAATAACTGAAAGCGTGATTTGAGAACCAAAATTTAACTTCCTGCCAAATTTGTTGTAATTCCGTCCAGCGGTTTGGACAGTAGTTGTGTTCAAAGCTTCTAAGGCAATTAACATGGGAAATTGTATCTTTTCAACCCCCCTTTATCTTGGCCCCCGCTTGACTGATCACCCAGAACATTTCCATGCACAACAAGACTCACTCATATGTAACGTCATCAGCATAGCTCAACTAACTATAACGGTCAAATTTCTCTTGTTTTGTATGAGTGAAATGTCCAACTAACTATAACGTTCCTGAAACCTATGTTTTTTTCAGTGAATTTCCATGGTTTTTTAAATGCTAATTTCTAACTATAACGTCCCTGACACCTATGTTTTTTTCAGTGACTTTCAAAGGTTTTTTAAATGATAATTTCTAACTATAATGTCCCTGAAACCTATGGTTTTCTCAGTGAATTTCAAAGGTTTTTTAAATGATAATTTCTAACTTTAACGTCCCTGAAACCTATGTTTTTTTCAGTGAATTCCTGAGGTTTTTTAAATGATAATTTCAAACTATGCCTACAGAGGTGGGACATGTGAAGAAAGAGGAAGGAAGGCGCTGAAAGAAGCAAGAGAAATGCAGAGAGAGGCAACAGAAGTCCAGAAAGATGAAGAAAAGCACAGAAAGAAGCAAGAGATATGCAGAAAGAACCAACAGAGGTGCAGAAGAAGGCTTTGTTGCAAAGTCATCCTGTGCCCCCAATTGTTTACTGGCTGGTACTGGTGGTAACTGACTCTGATTAATCATGCCCGGAGCAAGTGCTAAGCTGAAAGACACTTAGAATACAGTGAAAACACCTACACACACTAGGGTACACCATGGATTGGGGTAGCCCTCTGATTGGCATGACCTCCCCTGTAAGGCCCTAGTACATAAAAGGGCAGGGGGTATTGAAGCTACCTCTAACTCAGAGGGGCAGAAAAAGGCAAGGGAGGTGCATAAACAAGCATGAAAGATGCAGGAACATGGAACAGGGGTGCAGAAAGGCAAGTGAGGTACAGAAAAAGCAAGAGCAGTGCAGAAAGAACCAACAGAGGTGCAAAAAAGAGGCAAGAGGGGTGCATAAAAAGGTAGGAGGGGTGCACAAACAGGCAAGAGAGGTACAGAAAGAGGCGGGGTGTGCAGAAAGAAAGAAGAGCAGTGCAGAAAGAGGCAAGAGAATTGCTAAAAGAAACAACAGAGGTGTAGAAAGAAGCAAGAGAAGTGCAGAAAGAGGCAAGTGAGGTGCAGAAAAAAGCAAGAGCATTGCAGAAAGAACCAACAGAGGTGCTGAAAGAGGTGTGAAGGGTGCAGAAAGGTGATGATGATATGGGGCTTATTAAGCACTCAAATGCCAAGGTGTCTTGGCGCTGGTGTGTGTACGCAAGGGCAGAGAACTAAGCTAGATCTACTCGGGTGTGAACAACCACAAGAGAAGTGCAGAAACTGGCAACAGAGGTACAGAAAGAGGCAAGAGAGATATAGAAACAGGCAGAAAAGGTACAGCAACAGGGAACAGGGGTACAGAAAGAAGCAAGAGAGGTACAGAAAGAGAAAAGATGGGTGCCGAAAGAGGCAAGAGATCTGCAAAAAAAGCAACAGAGGTGCTGAAAGAAGCAAGTGAGGTGTAGAAAGAAGCAAGAGAATAGCAGAAAGAGGCAAGAGAAGTGCAGAAAGAAGCAACAGAGGTGCAGAAAGAGGCAAGAGGGATGCAGAAAGAAGGAAGAGAAGTACAGAAAGAAGCAACAGAGGTACTGAAAGAGGCATGAAGGGTCCAGAAAGAGGCAAGAGAAGTGCAGAAAGAAGCAAAAGAAGTGCTCAAAGAGGCAAGAGGGATGCAGAAAGAGGCAAGAGCAGTGCAGAAAGAAACAAGAGAAGTGCAGAAAGAAGCAACGGAGGTGCAGAAGGAGGCACGAGGGATGCAGAAAGAAGCAAGAGAAGTGCAGAAAGAAGCAACAGAGGTACAGAAAGAGGCAAGAGTGGTGCAGAAAGTGATAAGAAAGGTGTAGAAAGAGGCAAGAGAGTTGGACAAATAGGGAAGAAGGGTGGCGAAAGAGGCAGGAGGGGTGTAGAAAGAAGCAACAGAGGTGCAGACAGAAGCAAGAGAAGTGCAGAAAGAAGCAACAGAGGTACAGAAAGAGGCAAGAGTGGTGCAGAAAGAGAGAAGAGAGGTGTAGAAAGAGGCAAGAGAGTAGAACAAATAGGGAAGAGGGGTGCAGAAAGAGGCAGAAGGGGTGAAGAAAGAAGCAACAGAGGTGCAGAAAGAGGCAACAGATGTGCAGAAAGGCACAAGAGAGGTGCAGAAACAAGCACAAGTAGTGCAGAAGAAGGCAAGAGAATTGCTGAACGACGCAACATAGGGTTAGAAAGAAGCAGGAGAAGTGCAGAAAGAGGCAAGTGAGATGCAGAAAGAAGTAAGAGCAGTGCAGAAAGAACCAACCGAGGTGCTGAAAGAGGCAACAGATGTGCAGAAGGAGGCACGAGTTGTACAGAAAGAAGGAAGAGAGTGCAGAAAGAAGCAGAGGTGCTAAAAGCAGCATGAGGGGTGCAGAAAGAAGGAAGAGAAATGCAGAATGAGGCAACAAAGGTGCTGAAAGAGGCACAAAGTGTGCAGAAAGAGGCAAAAGAAATGCAGAAAGAAATCACAGAGGTACAGACAGAGGCAAGAGTGATGCAGAAAGAGAGAAGCGAGGTGTAGAAAGAGGCAAGAGAGTTGCACAAAAAGGGAAGAGGAGTACAGAAAGAGGCAGGAGGGGTGCAGAAAAAATTAACAGAGGTGCTGAAAGAGGCATGAGAGGTGCAGAAAGAAGGAAGAGAAATGCAGAATGAGGCAACAAAGGTGCTGAAAGAGGCACAAAGAGTGCAGAAAGAGGCAAAAGAAGTGCAGAAAGAAATCACAGAGGTACAGACAGAGGCAAGAGTGAAGCAGAAAGAGAGAAGCGAGGTGTAGAAAGAGGCAAGAGAGTTACACAAATAGGGAAGAGGGGTGCAGAAAGAGACAAGTGAAGTGCAGAAAGAAGCAAGAGCAGTGCAGAAAGAACCAACAAAGGTTCAAAAAGAGGCAAGAGGGTTGCAGAAAGATGTAGGAGAGGTGAACAAAGAGGCAAGAGAGGTACAGAAAGAGGCAGGAGGGGTGCAGAAAGAAGGAAGAAAAGTACAGAAACAGGCAAGAGAATTGCTGAAAGAAGCAACAGAGTTGTAGAAAGAAGGAAGAGAAGTGCAGAAAGAGGCAAGTGAGGTTCAGAAAGAAACAAGAGTAGTGCAGAAAGAACCAACAGAGGTGCTGAAAGAGGCAAGTGAGGTGCAGAAAGAGGCAAGACATCCGCAAAAAAAGCAACAGAGGTGCTGAAAGAGGCAAGTGAGGTACAGAAAAAAGCAAGAGAGGTACAGAAAGAAGGAAGAGAAGTACAGAAAGAAGAAACAGAGGTGCAGAAAGAGGCAAAAATGGTGCAGAAAGATATAAGAGGGATACAGAAAAAGGCAATAAAGGTAAAGAAATAGGGAAGAAGGGTACAGAAAGAGGCAAGAGGGTTACAGAAAGAAGCAAATGAGCTGCAGAAAGAGGCAGCAGACATTCAGAAAGAGGGACAAGTGTTGCAGAAAGTGGAAGAGATTTGTAGAAAGAGGCAAAAGAAGTGCAGAAAAAGAAAGAAATGTACAGAAAGAAGCAACAGAAATGCAGAAAGAGGCTAGAGAGGCGGAGAAGGAAGCAAGAGTGGCTTACACACCATCAGTACCAATTTAACACACCCATTTAGCAATAAGTAACAGGTGAACATTCTAGGTTTGCAAAGGGCCTTCCACCACTGTATAACACTTGTCGCTGCATTTTTGGTAATGTTTGAGCTCGAAACAAGGCTTTTTTTGTTCAAATCTGCAGATTAAGGAGCAGATGATGAATTATGTGGCTCATGCAGAAAATATATAATTGTGCGAAAGTCGGTGCAGCCAAACAGTCGCATAATTCCAGTGGCCCTGTTCATACCTCTGACTAGGTCCACAAGTGCTCCTCAGTGATTCCTTCTTTTTTTGTCTCACTGAGTTCATAGTTGAGCTTCTGTGGAAATGAGGAAGACTAAACCTGAGGTTACTACTCCACATTACAGACTACCATACCATATAATTATTCTCCATAATACAGACTCCCCCTCTCCATAATTCCTATACATTAAATACAACATACTTTCTATCCTCATAATTTCACTGCACAACATACCACATAATTCCACTACACACTACATACATCCACTCCACTCCAAAAAACATTAGTAAAAAATTTTACATTTACAAAACCAATAGCTCTAACTCTTGCAACTGTGAAACCTTTTACATTGCAAACACTTCTTTAACTAGTAGTCGCGTTTGCAGAGTGGTGGAGAAAGGGTGCTGGGCCTCTGACCAGTGCTCAGGAATTCCTCTGCGTAGGATTTAGAGGAGGTACCAGGAGGGCTTCTTGGGCCCCACAGTCCCTCAGGAGTCAATTGGACTTCATCCCCCATCCCATAGTCTGCTAGGAGGCATGTTTGCAGAGTGGTGGAGAAAGGGGGGCATGGCCTCCGAAGACATTTTAGCAATCCCACTGTCTTGAACTTACTGGAGGTAACAAGAGTGGTAGTTGGCCCCTAAGGACATCCTTGGGGGTCAACTACCCCTCCTATTACCTCCAGTACGTCCCACACAGCAGGATTGCTAAATTCTCATAGCAGGCCACTCTCCCTTTGCCCACCACTCTGCAAACACTCTCCTTGACACGCTCTTGGATGGGGACTGAAGTCCCCTTTGCTACTGGGGGTCCTTTGGGGGCCAACTAACCTACCTCTTACCTCCAGTAGACCTCACATAGGGGGATTGCTGAGAGGTGGACACATGCCATTAGCCCTTTCTCCATCACTCTGCAAACGTGCCTCCTGGTGTGCTCTTGGTTGGGGGATGACGTCCCCTTTCCCCCTGAGGGTGCCTGGGGGCCAACTAGCCCTCCTGTTTCCTCCAGTAAGCTCCATACAGCTGGATTGCTGAGGGTGCTCAAAGGCCATGCCTCCTTTTTACACCACTGTGCAAATGCAGCTCCTGGCGCACTGCTGCTCGGGGGATGATGTCCACTTGTGTCCTGAGGTCCTCAGGACACAATAGTACCTCATTGCCCCACCAGCAGTGCGCCAAGAGGCGCATTTGCAGAGTGGTGTAAAAAGGGGCGTGGCCTCGGACCACCTCTCTTCAATCTAGCTGTGTGGTGCTTACTTGAGGTACCTGGATGGCTAGTTGGCCCCCAGGGACCCTCAGTATCCAAGGGGACTTAATTCCCCAACTTAGAACACGCCAGGGGGCGAGTTTGCAGAGAGGGGGTGGTTGGCGGTTTCTTTTTTAAATGTATCTTATTTTATGGGAGGGGGCAGCATGGCCCCCCTTCCCTGGGCCACTTTTGGCACCGGGCACCCCATTCCCCGGGGCCTGGCAACCTTGTTTTAAAAAAAAAAATTTGAAGAGGGTATGGATGGCCCCCTCCAGAGGCCAATTATGTCCCCGGGGACCCCATCCCCCAGGGCCTCAAACCAAATCAGGTGTTTGTTAAGCGCGTCTACTCACCCATAAGGGTCTCAAGGTGCTGGGGGGGTGTGGGGGGTTCGCAGGTTCCAGTCCACCAAGGAGGGGGTCTGTCGAAGAGCCAGGTTTTGAGGTTTCTTGTGAAGATGGGGAGCAATGTTATCTTTCTGAGGTGGAGCAGAAGGTCGTTCAAGGCTCTGGCCGCGCCGAAGGAGAAGGAGCGGCCTCCCGATCTGGTCTTTCTGGTGTGGGGGACCACGACGTAGGAGAGCTGGACTGATCGTAGGGTCCTTAGGGGTGTGTGGAATTTGAGTCGGCTATTCAGGTATGGTCCGGTGTCATGGAGGGCCTTGTGAGCGTGGATTTGCATCTTAAAGGTGACTCTAGCTTCGATGGGGAGCCAGTGGAGTGTGCGCAGGTGCTGGGAGATGTGGCAGTGTCTTTGCAGGTTGAGGACCAGTCTTGCGGCTGCTTTTTGGATGTTCTGTAGCTTGCGGTGAGGTTTTTGTTTATTCTAGCATAGAGTGCGTTGCTGTAGTCGAGCCTTCTGGTGACCAGGGCGTGAGTGACAGTCTTTCTGTGTTCTAGGGGGATCCATTTGAAGGTCTTACGTAGGAGGCGGAGGGTGTGGAAGTAGGAGGATGAGACAGAGTTGATCTGGCGGTCCATTTTGAGCTCTGAGTCCAGGATGATTCCCAGGTTGTGTGTGTGGTCCGTGGGGGTTGGCGGGCTTCCGAGGGCGGGGGGCCACCAGGTGTCGTTCCAGGCATCTGGGTTTGGGCCCATGATGAGTACTTCAGTTTTGTTGGTGTTTAGTTGTAGGCAGCTGTTTTTCATCCATTTGGCGACGGCTTCCATGCCTTCTCGAAAGTTGTGTCTGGCGGTGTTGGGTTCATTGGATAGGCTGAGGATGAGTTGGGTGTCGTCTGCGTATGACACAATGTTGAGTCCGTAGGTTCTGACGATGGGGGCGAGCTGAGCCATGTAGAGGTTGAAGAGCGTAGGGCTGAGGGAGGACCCCTGGGGGACCCCTGCAGGTGGTAGGTGTAGGGTCCGAGAGGAAAGGGGGGAGTCTGACCCGCTGCGTTCTGCCGGAGAGGAAGGCAGGGATCCAGTCGAGGGCGTTGTCATGGAGTCTGCTTATTAGGGTGTGGTGAGAGACTGTGTCGAACGCCGCTGAGAGGTCGAGGAGGATGAGGGCGGCTGTTTCTCCTTTGTCCAGTAAGGTACAAATATCATCTGTTGCAGCGAGGAGGGCGGTTTCCGTACTGTGGTTTTTTCTGAAGCCGGATTGGGAGGAGTCGAGGATGTTGTGCTCTTCGATGAATGTGGCGAGTTGGCTGTTGATGGCTTTCTCAATGACCTTCACTGGGAACGGGAGCAGGGAGATGGGTCTGTAGTTTTTGAGGTCGGTGGGGTTCGCCGAGGGTTTCTTCAGGAGGGGGTTGATCTCAGCCTGGCCAGCCTTCTTTTTTTTATTTAGATTTTTTTAGAGGGCCCCGGGGACCCCATACCCAAGGGCCAGCCTTTCAGTTTTTTACATTTCTTATTATATTTAATTACAGGGGAGGGGCCCCTCCCGGTCGACTTCTGGCCCCAGGGACCTCATCCCCCGGGGCCTGGCCTCACAATTGGGGATCATGGGGGGAACCCCAATGCCCCCACGGTCCCAGCCAGCTCCCCACCTCCTGCAGGAGCTGGCATTGCTTTTGCACAAAGGGAGCTGCTGACATGTGCAGAAGCAATCTGCTTTGGATTTTGGAAGCAAGACCAAGTTTCGTCAAATGACGCCAAAGATATTGGTAAAAGAAAAAACGCTTTTTGAATAGAAACTAGGTCCTAACCATAACTACAGTAGGTAACATTTATATACACATATATATATATATATATATATATATATATATATATATATATATATATATATATATATATATATATTACCTACTGGCGGTCGCCAGTAGGTAGTTATAGTTAGGACCCTGTTTCCATAGGAAATCCGCAACATTCTATTTGGAATAACTTTGGCGCCGGTCGACGAATCCTCGCAAAATTTTCAAAATGGGTGGGGCGCTACGCTCCGCTCCTACCCTGAAAGTCTCGGGGGGATTCGTCAAGCAGGGGCCGAGAAAAAGGGGGGGTCCCAAAACGTGTTTTCCCCATGCATTTTTCCATAGGACCTTTAGACACAGCTACAGCCCGAACGGCTGAACAGAATTACTTGAAATTTGGCAGAGAGGTAGCCATAAGGTCAAGGAAGTGCCTTTTGCAGGTCTGGTGTAAATCTGTTCAGTATTTCCTGAGAAAATAGCATTTAAAAGCATATATATATGTGGGCGGAGCCTAACCACACATCTCATCCTGAGATCTGATTGGCTGTCAGCACTTCATCCAAGAAGTGTTGGCAGCCATCTTGGGACCAATATACATGATAGCACCTCATTAAAAAGCATTGCAGTTAATAGAAGGTTTTAAGACTTTAGTTACATTATAAATCATTTGTTGATGGTACCATACTCATTTTAGGAATTGTGGTATGTTCTAAGGTGATTTCACCATGTGAAAAAGCCTTCTGCTGGGATATCATGATTGAGAGAAAAATATTTTCTCATGCTTTTACCACAGAGGTTTGGAAGGTGATCTATAGGCTAAACTGAGAGCTTATTTTCTGTAAATTCACATTATCTTTCTCAGTCATGTGAGAATGAAGTCTGACATTCTCAGTAAAACATGTACATCCAACAAGGGCAGAGACTGTCAGTTGATTCCTTTGTGTTCTACTGCAGCTTCCCAGAGTGTTCCAAAGAACTACTAGAGCGCTAACAGTCCTACTTATGATAAACGTATGGCACACCTGAAGCCATCTTGCTTGGATTAAAGTGGTAACTCTTAAAACATTTAATATAAAAAGGAACAAAATGAGGGGGTTCATTTTTCCATAAAAAGTATGAATAGTGCTGCAGAAAGAAAAATTAGGGCACATTTTGAGTGACTTCTCAAATCCTCTTCTATTTCATTAAAACATTCTGACATGCAGACTGAAACATGCACTTTCAATACCAGCAGCAGTTTTCCCTGGTGAGCAGTAGCTTTACTACAGTGATCTAATGAGCAAAAAGAGTGCTAACATTCTGAATTTATGGCAAATGTGTGACACATCTGAATGCCTTCTTGATGGAATCAAAGTAAAAAACTGAAAGTATTTCCTACTGAGGAGACTGCAGTAAATGAGGAAATTAGGAAACTTCATAACAAATAAGTCTCCCAAGATGGCCACCAGAGACAAAAGAGCCCAAATGTAGCCCAAATATCACCCAGATGTAGCCCAAGTATAGCCCAATGACAGAATGTCCCAGAATGTTCTTAAAAACAACTAGAGCGCTTACTGTCTTCATTATGACAAAAGTATGGCACACCTGAAGCCATCTTGATTGGAATAAACTGGTAACACTTAAAACATTTAATTTAAAAAGGAACACAATGAGGAGGTTCATTTTGCCATAGAAATTATGATTAATGCTGAAGAAAGAAAATGAGGGCACATTTTGAGTGACTTCTCAAATCCTCTTCTATTTCATTAAAAAATTCTGACATGCAGACTGAAACATGCACTTTTAATACCAGGAGCAGACTTCCATGGTGCAGTAGTTTTACTACAGTGATCTAATGAGCAACTAGAGTGCTAACATTCAGAATTTATGGCAAATGTGTGACATATCTGAATACCTTCATGATGGAATCAAAGTAAAAAACTGAAAGCATTTCCTACTGAGGAGACTGCAGTACATGAGGAAATTAGGAAACTTCATAACAAATAAATCTCCCAAGATGGCCACCGGAGACAAAAGAGCCCAAATGTAGCCCAAAATCACCCAGATGTAGCCCAAATATAGCCCAATGACAGAAGTGTGCAAAACACTTATTATTTTGTGTTTTTGCAGTGTTATATAATGCAGACTTGTCAGGTATTGGAGTGCTTTACATGAGCATTGGTTACATCACACAAGAACAAATTCATTTTGGTTGTAGACATGGGGAGACTAAGTGATTTGACCAGAATCACAGAATGTCGAGCTGAAGCAGAAACTGCAACCTGGTTCCCCAGTTGCAAAGTCTGCAGTTCTGGAAGTAACACCACATCCTCTCCCCTAAGTGCAACATTTAATCAAGTGGTCAACTGGATAAAAAAACATAAAGATAACAAATAATTTAAAAGTGCTTTGTCGCTATTTGAAAACTCAGAAAATATGTCCTTATTTTAGTCTTTTAGAGCACTAACCATAATTTTGATGCCAATAAGACCCTCTCATATATGTAATTTCTAAAGGAAATGCTCTAGGTATTACAGTTTTGATAACATCAAGATGATGTCAGGCGTTCCACACTTTTGTAATAAATATAGAATGTTAGCAATCTAGTTGTTCATTAGGATACTGTTGAGAGGCAGAGGCCAGGGGCACGGACTCTGAAAATTGAAGGCAGGTAGGAGGGTGCAAAGGCAACAATTTAACCACACTGAGCAGGCAGGAAGGGCCGTGGAAGCACAACAGACTATGGAGGGCAGTGGAAAGGGGGGCAGGGGCAACAAACCATCAATACAGGACTTGCAAGAGAGGCTGTTGGAGGGAAGATCTATTACGGGTCAAGGAAGCTAGGGGCGGTCCCCAGATCCCCGGGAGCCACCACAGAACTGAGCAGGAGAGTGAGTCAGGGACAAAAGGGGCACCTTAATTTGAGCCGGGGTGGCTAGGAACGCTTGCTCCAAAAATGAAGAAAACAGACATATGAGACATGGAATTGGAGGCAGAATACAATGGCAGTTTAATGAGAAGATGCAACTTCAAAGAAACCGCAGAATAGAGACATAAAGTACAAAATACAGAATCCAGATAATCATACAGCTGTCATAATATTCTCTGTATCTCAATTAATGTACTGACAGAGAGAGAGAGAAAACACATCTATAAATGCATCATGAGAAACAAGTTACACCAAGGAAAATGTTACCTAGGAACACTCACGTTTACTCTTAGAGCAAGCATTCCTGCAATTACAATACAAAATCTTTTAAATGCAAAAGTAAAGAGAACAATGGTTAAACATAACATGACATTTCATATAGGTAAAATAGAATAAGATACTTCAAGCAAAGCAGAGCAAGACATTTTAAGCAAAGGAAGACAAGAGCTCCCAGCTCTTGGGGAAAACCTGCACTGCCTGTTAACCTACATACAGACGGCGAGGTAGTCCGTCGATATCTGTGGGTGCTCCCTTTTTATATCATTTTGTGGGCTCCTTTGCACGCTACATCTACCTACGTATGCTACCCAAAAGCTTCGTCTGCAGATTTTACCAGACATTTCGTCATTTACCCACTTAATGCTGACAATGGACTGGGTGAAAAGGTCAGTCTCTCAGGCCAATCGCTTATCGTAAGTTCCATAGAGCAAGCAGAAAATAATGGGTATTGTACGGGAATTCAATATATTCATGTATAAAATCTCCTCAGTTCTCCTAACTTGACGCTCTGCGGTTGCCACTTCCTTAAAAGCGGGAAACCTGCCCAGGAAGCAAGTACCAGTCCAGGATGCAGCCTACTGTATGTCGACAGCTTCAGGGGGATGTTGAACTTTGATACCGAGCACGGAGCACTCGGGTAGGGTGGGGGCTACTAGTTTGGATCAGAAGGCCTCGCAGACCTGCCTTCAGACTGCTATACACTAAAATTGCAGAGCTATGGTCAATTTAACAAAGAGGCCTACATATTGAACAGAAGGGCCTACACAGGGGTTTTATGCTGGCTGAGTGGTAAGGATGTCTCAGGATAATTATATAGCAACACAGGACCCGCTGGTCAATTTAATACGGCCTACAAATGCAGCTGGCAGGGCAAGGACAAGGGTCTCATACTTCAGGTGTGGACAGAACGGGCCAGGGGCCCCCTGTGATACAAAATCTACCCTCCTTCAAGGCTGTGGCAATGTAATAGACCATTGTGGGCAGAAGGAAGAGGCAATGGTAGTACAACCATACATGCCAACAGACCCGATTCAGCCAGGAAACGTCCAATGTTTTTAAGCTCAAATGGGCTTTATTTGATCTGTCTCCGGTCTACAATATCCTCTTTTTCAATGTAACTCAAAGGGGAAAATCAATACCCCAGTTTTTTTTCAAAATCTCCCTCTTACCAAGTTCAAAATGTTCGCAAGTATGGTACATTGGATCATGGAAGGAAATGGGATAGGGACATTGACTTGGATAACAGAGGACAGGAGGGACATGGAGAGGTGCACCAAACTGACCCTGCAGGGCAGGCATCAGGGTTTGCAGCAGCACAATACACCACACAGGGCATGCAGGACGGGAGTGCAGCACAACAATCCATAGAAAGCAAGAGGGAGGGGACAGGACCATGCACATGGACAACAGAGAACAGAGGGGCAAGAGGCAATGGTAGCTAGCTGACCATAATGGACAGACAGGAGAGAAAGCTGCAGCATAACAGACCATAAAGGGCAGGAGGGACGGATCAGGGGCATTACAATGGAACAGACAAGCCAGGAGGGAGGGAGTAGGGCTGGGGGCAAGGGGGCAGGGCAGGAGCAGCAAGATAGCCATGGAGGTCAGGCAGGATGGGCACTAGAAGCAAGACACACCATGAAGAGCAACAGTGCGACTGTGATGGCATACACACAGACCATGGAGGGAAGGTGGGAGGGGGTCAGGGGCAGCTAACTGACCACACAGGGAAGGTGGGAGGGGCCATGGCAGCACAGAAGACCATGCATGGCAAGTGGGAGGGTTAGTGGCAGCACAATGGCTATGATGGGCAAGAAGGAGGGTGGAGGGGCATGCACAAAGGACGATGGAGGATAGAAGGGAGGGTCAGGACCTGTGCACAGACAAGAAAGTTCAGGGGAAGGGACCTCACAACAGACCACACGGGGCAGGCAGGAGGAGCAGTTGCAGCACAACAGACCAGGGAGGGCAGAAGGGTGTGGCAGTACAATGGACCATGTAGGACAGGAGGAAGAGGATAGGGGCATGGCATGTGGACAGGCAGGGTGGAGGTGGCAGGGACAGGTTACAGTCATCTGACAATGCTAGGCAGGTGGGAGGGGAGTGGCAGCTCAACAGAACACTCAGAGTAGATAGGAGTGGCAGGTCCATGGGACATGGTGGGCAAAAAGGATGGAGCAGGGGCATGCACAAAGACATCGGAGGGCAGGGGGAAGGAGAATAGGGGCAGCAAGCTAAGCACAGAGTTTAAGCAGGAGGTCAATGATGGGGCATAGAATTGGGCAATGGAGGGCAGGAGGAGTGGACTGGTACATCATACTAAATTGAGGGCAGTGGCAGCACATCAGACCATGCATGGCAGGAGGGAGGAGGCTAGTCCATGGATTCACACAACAGAGGATAGGGAGGAAGGGGATGGGGCAGCAAGCTAACTGTTCAGAGAAGGCGGGTATTAGGAACTTTATTGTTTTTAAAACATTGTGTCTGTGCGAACTACTTAAAATATGAACAAGTATGCAGCATAATCTCACTTTTATTCAGGAAGAAGAGGACGTTTGTGACTGTGACTCCGGGCTCACTTGGCAGAAACACCCCCTGACCCTCCACCCCCTATCGCAAAATGTAATGCCCGTGAAAAGGGTAGGTGAACACAGTGTTATATAGAACATAGTCCTGAGAGCACGATTGAAAATGAAAACTAGATATAGTGTATGGTATAAACTATGCACCAAAAAGTGTGATATAAGATGAACCGGGCGTGAAATATAATATGCAATACATTGTGCGCAATGACAGATTCATTGGAGAGCGCGAGATAGCACAGGCACTAGCGCGTGCTATGCGATATGCGCCTTGGAGTGTAATATGCACAGGGCAGTGTTGTGTAACCTAACTAGTCTCTAAAGTTGTAATATAAAATATGTGCTGGGGAGTGTAACGTTGCATATGCACTGTGACAAAGATATGGATCCCAGATTGTAATATGTATGGCATAGCACTGTGCGTTATAACATAGGCATCGAGAAAGGCACGTTAGATGGGGCAATATAACCCGTGCGAAGACAAGTGTGGCATGACATATTCACGGGGTGGTGTTACAGTGCACATGGGCTAGAGAGTGTCATAGCATATGCACTAGCTAGTGGAATACAACACAGAGGTGTGTGGCACTCGGCAGGCAATGGTGGGTGTAACACAGCATTGGGCTCTGTCAGGAGCACGCTGTGACTCTCAAGTGATGTTCGTCCCCTTTCCAGAGAGTAAAATAAAAAGTATTACACATCCGGCAGTGGATGTGTGTTTTATTAACCGTGAGGGGGGTTTCTTGCATAGTTTTGGTCGAATTTTTGTCGAATCCCCTTTGAATGGCTTGGTGTGCATGTGTATTAAATGTGCCCGTCAATAGCTACCCATGTTTGTATAAATAAACGACAAGGGTGTCTACCAGGATTAGGCACGGTAGGGCATCAGACATGTCAGAGCTTCACTAGTGGTGTAAATACATTCCACGTGGATTCATTGCATGCATAGTCGCCTTTTAATGAATATCACGCAAATCGTCATGGTGATAGGTACGTACGGTTTGTCCTAGGTGTGTCTATGAATATATATTTTTTAAAAATAATAAAAAACAGTGGCCGGCCCTGGGGATTGGGGTCAAAAAAATATAATTAGGAGACTGGCCCTGGGGGATGGGGTCATCAGGGCCAATAAATTAGAATAAGAAGGGGAACCAAACAGCCCCCCTTCTTAAAAAACTAAAATAAATAAAAGACTGGCATCGTGCCGGAGGCCATGCCCCCTCCGTGCAGCACTCTGCAAACGCGCCCCCAACAGGCATCTCCAGTATGCGCCAGGGAGCTGCGCTGCAGCCAGGTGTTCTGAGGCCAAGCCCCTTTTTACACCTCTCTGCAACGCAGCTCTGTGGCGCTTACTGGAGGTACCTAGTGGTCTAGTTTGACCCTAGGGACCCTTAGGATTCAAGGGGACTTAATCTCTCAACTTAGAACAGCCACAGGGCGCGTTTACACAGTGGTGAAGGGAGGGGACGGGGCCTGAGGTGACGTGTGCAAACACGCACTATGGCACGTTTTAAATTGGGGATATAATTTCCCTTCAATACTGAGGGCCCCTGGGGGCTAACTAGCCCACCAAGTGCTTCCAGTAAGCACCACTGAGCTGCATTGCAGAGAGGTGGTCCAGGCCGTGCCACTTTTTACACCTCTCTGCAACGCAGCTCTGTGGCACTTACTGGAGGTACCTAGTGGGCTAGTTGGACCCTAGGGACCCTCAGGATTCAAATGAACTTAATCTCCCAACTAAAAATGGACACAGGGCGTGTTTACACAGTGGTGAATGGAGGGGACGGGGCCTGAGTTAACGTGTGCAAAAACGCCCTGTGGCCTGTTTTAAGAGGTAGTTTTAATCCCCATGCCCTATTATATACTAGTGGCTTACAGAGGAGGTCATGCTAATCACAGGGGGACCCCAACGCATAATGTTCCCTAGTGTATGTAGGTGTTTTCACTGTATTCTAAGTGTCTTTTAACATAGCACTGGCTCTAGGACTGGTTAGTCAGACTCAGTTACCACCAGTATCCGTCTGAAAAAGTTGAGGGTACAGGATGATTTTGCAACAAGGCTTCTTTCTGCTCTTCTTTTTGTTCTTTCTGCACGTTATCCTTCTTCCTGCACTTATCTTCGTATTTGAGGACTTCTGTTGCTTCTTTCTGCACTTCTTTTGTTTCTTTCTGTGCATTTTTTCTTCTTTCTTCACATGTCCTATCTCTGTAGGCATAGTTAGAAATTAGCATTTAAAAAACCTTTGAAATTCACAGAAAAAACCATAGGTTTCAGGCACGTTATAGTTAGGAATTAGCATTTAAAAAACCTCAGAAATTCACTGAAAAAACCATAGGTTTCAGGGGTGTTATAGTTAGCTGGACTTTTCACTTGTACAAAACCATTGAAATTCCCCCGTTATAGTTAGTTCAGCTAACTATAACTCGCGCGCCCGAAATGCACTGCTGATGACATCACATATTACATCACTCATGACATGGTCAGTGACATCACTCATGACATCACTGATGACATCTCAAATGACATCACTGATGACATCACTGATGACATCATCCTTGTGATATAGTGGCAGACCTCCTCTCACCCTAATATAACCTTTGATACACACATTCAAAAATAGAGACTAAAATTTTCAAAACAATGGACATACCAATACCAGTTACAACAACCTCTTCAGTAATTCTAAGATCCACATACACATCCACTCATTCACCAACAGTCCTATACAGTCACTCATACATGTACTCACTCATCATATGTACTCATACACCTATACATCCTGTTACACAATGCCACTCATCCATAGAGTTACTCACACACATAGTCACTCATGCTAATAAAGAATCAAACATACATTTACTTGCATATACAGTTATACACACACCACCATACTTACTTCTACGGAAACTTACACATACTTAGTCTTTTAAACAATCACTTATAGAAACACATACTTATTCATACAGGAACTCTTTCAATCTCTCACTCTCACATATACTCACATATATACACCAATAGTCACATATACTAGTTTAAAACATATGTAGTTACTCATAAAGACACTATTGAGACAGTCATTCACTCACTAACACACCCATACACACACTCATCCACCCATACAGTCCTGCACACATGCTGTGTTCAACCCATACAAACAGTGAGTCACTCATTCATGCACCTATGCACTACGTAATACCCCCACCGAACCATGCAGACACTCAGACTGATACTCAAAAAACCAACTAATAACCTATATAGACACCCATGTAGCTACTCACCAACCCATGCAGCCACTTATACACAAAGTGAGAGACTGATACAGATATTTACATATTTAAACATTACTCACTAAGCCATGTATTCACTATGATACACTTAATCAGTCAGTTACACAATCAATTTTTCAAAAACAAATCATCCATTTAGACACTTATATACCCATTTATTCTTCCATCGACCTTGAGATATACATATATAAAACATATTTAATTTTCAGAAAAACACACATTCACTGGATGATGTCATCAGTGATGTCATCAGTGATGTCATTTGAGATGTCATCAGTGATGTCATGAGTGATGTCACTGACCATGTCATGAGTGATGTAATATGTGACGTCATCAGCAGTGCATTGCGGGCGCGCGAGTTATAGTTAGCTGAACTAACTATAACGGGGGAATTTCAATGGTTTTGTACAAGTGAAAAGTCCAGCTAACTATAACACCCCTGAAACCTATGGTTTTTTCAGTGAATATATATATATATATATATATATATATATATATATATATATATATATATATCCCACAATAGCTTGCCTCGCAAACTGAACTCAGACCTTGAAGGGCGGCCAGTGTAGCTGGTACGAGGCTTCCAGTCATAAATACCACCAAATGCTCCTTAAACAAAGAGACACACCGACTCTGGCTGAAAGCTGCATTTCGTTTATTCATGGAAAAGCACGAAGGCAATAGGCATCCTTTTCCCAACGTTTCTGCTTCTGCAAGCCTTGATCACGGGAGGAGTCTCTGACTTTTGAATGACCCACGTGGTTTCTTAAATCACTGCAGGCCGTATTCTTTTGCAGAGCACGCAGGGGGAAATTATTTTCAATTTTAAACGAAGCGCTTTGTTAAGCATGTTCTTCTTTACTTGTCAATCCCCCAGCGCTAAATACAGTGATTTAAGAAACCACGTGGGTCATTCAAAAGTCAGAGACTCCTCCCGTGATCAAGGCTTGCAGAAGCAGAAACGTTGGGAAAAGGATGCCTATTGCCTTCGTGCTTTTCCATGAATAAACGAAATGCAGCTTTCAGCCAGAGTCGGTGTGTCTCTTTGTTTAAGGAGCATTTGGTGATATATATATATATATATATATATATTACCTACTGGCGGTCGCCAGTAGGTAGATATAGTTAGGACCTATTTTCAATAGGAAATCCGCAACATTCTATTTGGAATAACGTTGGCGCCGATTGACGAATCTTCGTGAAATTTTCCAAAGTTTTGTCCAGCTCCGTTCCGCTCCTATCCTGACAATTTCACGGTGATTCATCAAGTGGGGGCCGAGAAAAAAGGGGGATCCCAAAACGCATACACGCAACTACAGCCCGAACTGCTGAACGGAATTACACCAAATTTGGCAAAGAGGTAGTCCTCAGTTCAGACCTGTGCCTTTTGCTTAAATGGTGTAAATCTGTTGAGTAGTGCCTGAGAAAATTAGGGTAAAAAAGTTAGTGATTTCTATGGCCTCGGAGGATCCGCGCACCCTCCCCGCACCCTCCCCGAACCCTCCCGAGCACGAGCTGAATGCTAATTGGCTGCCAACACTCTAAATCAGGAAGTGTTGGCAGCCATCTTGTGCCTCGGTAGAACAAAGGCACAAAACGCGACAAGGGGGCAGGGTAGAAACACCCTGACCCCCTAGGCCTGCTCAGGGGGTCACACAAGGACCCCGAAGGCCGAATTTTTTATTATTTATTTAAAATGGCGGGATCCCGCTGATGAAAAAAAAAACGCTTCGTTTTTATTTAGCCAAGTCCCGGGGGCAATATCTTTATCATAATGGGGGGCCCAGAGGGGCCCCCAGCCCTGGGGACAGCCACCCCCCGGGGCTTATCAGATTTATGGGGGAGGCTCTTAGCCCCCCCAACCCCGGGGACCGCCACCCTCTGGGGCTTTATTAGATATGGGTGGGGGGGCTCAAAGGCACCCCCAAGCCCCGGGGACCGCCACCTCCCGGGGCTCTATATCAATGTATGTGGGGGGCTCATGGACCGCCACCCCCCGGGGCTTGTTTTTTTTTTTTTTTAAATAAAAAAAAACCCTGTGCAGGGGGGCGCCCCGGGGACCGCCACCGCCCCGGGGACTAAATATTTAAGATAGGGGGTTTGTTACGGACCACCAAGCCCTGGGGACCACCACACCCCGGGGCTTTAAATTAAGTGGGAGGGGTGCCGCGCGGCCCCCCTCCTGGAGCCAATGATGGCCATGGGGACTGCCACCCCACAGGGCTGGCTCCTGCAGTGTCCCAGGGTGCCCGCCCCCGGGACACTGCTGTTTGCAATGGCAGGGCGGGAGCTCCCGCCCTGTCATTGCAAACTGCTTTGCTTCATTGAAGCGAGAGCAGGGAAACCTGCTCTCGCTTCAATGAAGCAAAGAAGATTGCTTTTCCACATGGGGAGCAGCATGTTAGCTGCTCCCCATGTGGAAAAGCAATGCCGGCTCCTGCAGGAAGCGGGAGCTGGCTGGGACCGTGGGGGGATTGGGAACCCCCCCACAGTCCCCAACGAGGTGGCCAGGCCCCGGGAGATGGGGTCCCCGGGGCCAGTAGTGGCCTGGGAGGGGGGCCACACGGCCCCCCTCCTAAAAATAAAATTTGGAGGGATGGGGTCCCCGGGGCCAAAAGGGGACACAGGAGGGGGGCAAGGCAGCCTCCTCCAAAAAAAAAAAAAAAAAAGGCCATGCCCGGGTGGATGGGGTCCCCGGGGCAAATTATGGCCTCGGGAGGGGGGCCATGCAGCCCCTTCCTTTTAATACAAAAAAAACTATTGGGGGCAGGCCCTGAGGGATGGGGTCCCCAGGGCCAATAAATTAGAAAAAGAAAAAAAAAAAAAAGAAGGGATCGGGCCGGAGGCCACGCCCCCTCCTTGCACCACTCTGCAAACGTGCCCCCTGGCGCGTTTGCAGAGGGGGGATCTAATTCCCCTTAAATACTGGGGGTCCCTGGGGGCCAACTAGCCCACCAGGAACCTCCAGTATGCACCAGGGGGCTGCGTTGCAGAGAGGTGTAATGAGGCCACGCCCCTTTTTACACCTCTCTGCAACGCAGCTCCGTGGCGCTTACTGGAGGTACCTGGTGAGCTAGTTGGCCGCCAGGGGACCTCAGGATTCAAGGGGACTTAATCTCCCAACTTAAAACGCACAACGGGGCATGTTTGCACAGTGGTGAAGGTAGGGGGCGGGGCCTGAGGTGATACTGTGCAAACACGCCCAGTGGCGCGTTTTAAGTTGGGGAATTCATTCCTCTTCAATCCAGAGGTCCCCTAGGGGACAACTAGCCCACCAGGTACCTCCACTAAGCTCCACGGAGCTGCGTTGCAGAGTGTTGTAAAAAGGGGCGTGGCCTCTGAACACCTCTCTGCAATGCAGCTCCCTGGCGCATACTGGAGGTACCTGGTGGGCTAGTTGTCCACCAGGGGACCTCAGGATTCAAGGGGACTTAATCCCACAACTTAAAACACCCCACGGGGTGCGTTTGCAGAGTGGTGAAGGTAGGGGGCGGGGCCTGAGGTGATATGTGTGCAAACATGCCCTGTGGCACGTTTTAAGTTGGGAAATTAATTCCTCTTCAATCCTGAGGGTCCCTGGGGACCAACTAGCCCACCAGGTACCTCCAGTAAGCGCCACGGAGCTGTGTTGCAGAGTGTTGTAAAAAGGGGCGTGGCCTCTGAACACCTCTCTGCAATGCAGCTCCCTGGTGCATACTGGAGGTACCTGGTGGGCTAGTTGGCCCCCAGGGGACCTCAGGATTGAAGAGGAATGAATTCCCCAACTTAAAACGTGCCACAGGGCGTGTTTGCACACATCACCTCAGGCCCCGCCCCCTTCCTTCACCACTGTACAAATTTTCCTCTACAATCAGCCGAACTACGAATTCCGATTTACTCACCTGTTATCAGGAGAGAACCCAGTGCTGCATCTTTTAGCCCAGCACTGACCCTGAAAAGTAATTCTAAGCGTACTTACCAGTAACTTGTATTTCCTTCTATAAGAATCCATTGTGTGGTTTTCACCAGAAAATTTTCTAAGTGTCCATTTTTGAAACGTACAAATATTCCTCTAAAATCAGCCGAATTACAAATTACGATTTACTCACCTGTTATCAGGAGAGAACCCAGGGCTGCATCTTTTAGCCCAGCACTGACCCTGAAAAGTAATTCTAAGCGTACTTACCAGTAACTTGTATTTCCTTCTATAGGAATCCATTGTGTGGTTTTCACCAGAAAATTTTCTGTGTCCATTTTTGAAACGTACAAATATTACTCTAAAATCAGCCAAACTACGAATTCCGATTTACTCGCCTGTTATCAGGAGAGAACCCAGTGCTGCATGTTTTAGCCCAGCACTGACCCTGAAAAGGAATTCTAAGCGTACTTACCAGTAACTTGTATTTCCTTCCATATGAATCCATTGTGTGGTTTTCAGCAGAAAATGTTCTAAGTGTCTATTTTAACAAACTAAAAATATTCCTAAAAATTTGTCTGTGTGACTTAAACACATTCTTTCAACTGTTTACAGGAGGTTGGCCAGTGGTGGATCCAGGATCCACCACTGAGTAAGAAAAAGTAACGATAACACTACATACCTGCTAAGTGAATTTTCTGCCATAGGATAACATTGGTGATTCTATGTGAAAAATGTTCTAAGTGTCAACTTTTAAAATACAATAATATTCCTTAAAAATAACTACTGTAACCAAAACGCTTTTACTCAACTGTGTACAGGAGATGTCCAAGGACTGAATCTAGGATCCAGTCCTATGGTTAGAAAAGTAATCCATAAAGTAACTAATTGCATTTAACTAGAAATTCACATTGAGCTCAATGTTGCTTTGTGTTTGAAATTGTGTTGCCCATTGCAACAACTGTAACTACTGTTCTTAAAAATCTGTTGCCTATTTACCAAGTATTTAAACTAAAGTAATTCATTCTGAGAAAGTATATTTTGTATTGTAATGTATAATGTAATTATAATGTAATGAAAAAAAAAATATCTACAAATAAATAGTTTAAAAAATGTAGTAAATCAGTATCAAAAAAATCAGTATGACAATTAATACATTAAAAATTGTCATTTACAAAACCTCTGAAATTCACTGAAAAAACCATAGGTTTCAGGCCTGCTATAGTTAGGAATTAGCATTTAAAAAACCTTTGAAATTCACTGAAAAAACTATAGGTTTCAGGCCTGATATAGTTAGGAATTAGCATTTAAAAAACCTTTGAAATTCACAGAAAAAACCATAGGTTTCAGGCCTGATATAGTTAGGAATTAGCATTTAAAAAACCTTAGAAATTCAATGAAAAAACAATAGGTTTCATGGCTGTTATATTTAGCTGGACATTTCACTCGAACAAAACCATTGAAATTCCTCCGATATAGTTAGTTGTACTAACTACATCTCACGTGCCCGCAATCCACTGCTGATGATGTCACATATTACATCATTAATGACATGGTCAGTGACATCACTGATGACATCTCAAATGACATCACTGATGACATCACTGATGGCATCATCCACGTGACAATCAGATACACCTCATCATACACTAGTATAACCTTTCATCACTCACTGTAAAATACAGAGTTCCAGATTTAAAACCATTGACAAACCAATACAAGTTTCTAAACACCCACTCAGTGATTCTTAGATCTATACACACATCTAATCAATTACCTATAGATTCACTCATACATGCTTTCAATGATCAATAGAACACTATCACTTATACACCTATATCGACATTACACACCAGCACACATCCTAATCACTTAAGAAGTCATCCTACTCACTTATGCAAGCAATGGATCATGCTTACTTTTACTTAGCTATACACTTATAAAAACACCACTTCATCTATTCATATGGATAATAGCTCATACTTAGTGTGTTATAAAATCACTATTACAACTATAAAGTTATCCATACAGTCACTCATACAATCACTGAGTCTTATGTATACTTATTTATATACAACAACTGACACATACACTGGCTTTTATTTTACTAGTTTGTTGGACATGTACCATTGAGACATATATTGGCTCATTACCACACCCATAAAGATATTCACTCACCCAAACAACTGTTGTCATCAGTGATGTCATCAGTGATGTCATTTCAGATGTCATCAGTGATGTCATGAGTGATGTCACTGACCATGTCATGAGTGTTGTAATATGTGACGTCATCAGCAGTGGATTGCGGGCACGCGAGTTATAGTTAGCTGAACTAACTATAAAGGGGGAATTTCAATGGTTTTGTACGAGTGAAATGTCCAGCTAACTATAACATGTGTGAAACCTATGGTTTTTTCAGTGAATTTGCAAGGTTTTTTAAATGCTAATTCCTAACTATAATGTGTGTGAAACCTATGGTTTTTTCAGTGAATTTGCAAGGTTTTTTAAATGCTAATTCCTAACTATAACGTGTGTGAAACCTATGGTTTTTTCAGTGAATTTGCAAGGTCTTTTAAATGCTAATTCCTAACTATAACGTGTGTGAAACCTATGGTTTTTTAAGTGAATTTGCAAGGTTTTTTAAATGCTAATTTATGAATGTATTATTATATTTTTTAAATATTTATTTTACAATAAGCTACCTATGTATATAGTTATAGATTGACTGTATCCTGTAATATGGAATGGCTCAGCTCTTTTTTTTTTAATTTGGATAAAGTTGAACAGCATAGTTAATATCTTCTATAAACTTACAAACACTTTAATTATTAAAAAAAAAACATGTTAAGGGTTTTTGACCGTCGGCGCACGGTGCGCGCATGGTGCGCGCATGGTGCGCGCATGCATACGTGCTCCGTGTGCGCATGTGTATGTGCTCCACGTGCGCATGCGTACGTAGTGCGTGCTCTGTGCGCGTGTGCTCCGTACGCATATGCGCGCGTGCTCCTTACGCGCATGCGCGCGTGCTCCGTATGCGCGTGCTCCGTACACGCATGCGCGCTTGCTCTGTACGCACATGCGCGCGTGCTCCATGCGCGCGTGCTCCGTGCGTGCACGGCAAGTCATGTGATTAAGAAACAACACTTTCATTGGTTTATAGTAGTTTCAGGTCATGTGATTAAGAAACAACACTTTTCATTGGTTTATAGTAGTTTCAGTTCCAGAAACTTCCAACACCACACCCACTCACCTCATTATTTCTTCTGTTTCCCTGGGAGAAGGAGCTGAGCAGCTTTTCCAGTATTTCAGTACTTGAGAATGGCAGAGCAGCAGTCATCTTCTGGGAGTGAGCAGGAGACCCTTGTGCCACAGAGACAGAGGAAACAGAAAGACTCTTTTATATGGCAATTTTTTATATTTCCAGAGGGGCAGAAGAAGGTGAATGCTCCGAAAGTCACCTGCACTATTTGTGGTGTTGTCTTATCAAGAGGAGATCCTAAAAAGAAATACTCTTTTAGTATTTTCACTATGATCAGGCACGTTAAAGGAGTACATCCTGTGGCTTATGCTCGAGCTGCTAGAGACAACCCTCCAGCAGCTCAGCCGAGCACATCCGCAGCAGCTCAGCCGAGCACATCATCGGCAGCTCAGCCGAGCACTTCATCTGCGGCGGCAGCTTCACCTGCTTCTTTTCCTCTGGATAAACACCCTCTGTTCAAGAGGGTGCATATACGGTGCAATGCGTGCAATGCTCTTCTCTCTTATGGTGACACCAGCATTCCCTTAATAGAGAGCAAGATACAGCAGCACATATGCGGCACCCCATAATTTTTTTCATTTTTTTGTTCCTCTGTTCCTCAATTAACACAACGGCTCTTTTTAGAGCCACCTAACATCTAAACACTTAAATTTGATTTTTAATTCTATTTTTTTAATGCTCTTTTTCCGCCGTGCGCACATCATGCGCGCACCTCGCGATTTTTTGAAAACATTTTTTTAAAAAATTCACCCTTCGGGGTCCTTTAGGGACCCCCTGACAAAAGCTAGGGGGTCAGGAACTCTGTACCCTGCCCCCTTTTCACGTTCTCCACCTTTCTTTTTCACTGTCACACACAAAATGGTGGACGACACTTCCTGATTTTGACCGATTCGAATGTTGACTGACATGTAACCACCAATCACAATTACGCTCACGCACGTTAGGGTGTGCGCACCGTGCGTGCACGGTGCGCGCACGGTGCGCGCTTATAGATATTTATGTACTTTTAACTGCAATTTTCTCAGGAACTACTGAACAGATTGACACCATATATGCAAAAGGCACATCCCTGACCTGAGGACTACCTCTTTGCCAAATTTCAAGTAATTCTGTTCAGCCGTTCCGGCTGTACCTTCGACTAAAGGTCCTATGGGAAAATGCATGGGGAAAACACGTTTTGGGACCCCCCTTTTTTCTCAGCCCCCGCTTGATGAAGCACCCCGAGACTTTCAGGGTAAGAGCTGAGCGGAGCGCCCCATTAGTTTTGAAAATTTTGCGAGGATTCGTCAACCGGCACCAAAGTTATTCAAAATAGAATTTTCAGATTTCCTATGGAAACTTGGTCCTAACTATAACTATCTACTGGCGACCGCCAGTAGATAATATATGTATAAATATATAATATATATATATATATATATATATATATATATATATAGATAGATAGATAGATAGATAGATAGATAGATAGATAGATAGATAGATAGATAGATAGATAGATAGATAGATAGATAGATAGATAGATATAGATATATATACTCACTGAAAAAAACATAGGTTTCAGGGACGTTATATTTAGAAGTTAGCATTTAAAAAACCTTAGCAATTCACCGAAAAAAACACAGGTTTCAGGGATGTTATAGTTAGTTGGACTTTTCACTCGTACAAAACCAGTGAAACCAGCTAACTATAACTCGCGCCCCCACAACGTACTGCTGATGACATCACATATTACATAATTCATGACATGGTCAGTGATATCACCGATGACATCACTGATGACATCTCAAAAGACATCACTGATGACATCATACAGTGAATGTGTGTTTCTGTAATGTTTAAATATGTTTTATATATATATATATGCCAAGGTGTATTGAAGAATAAGTAGGTGTATCAATCAATCAATCAATCAAAGCATTTATATAGCGCACTACTCACCCAGAGGGTCTCAAGGCACTGGGGGAGGGGGGTCCGCTACTGCTCGAACAGCCAGGTCTTGAGTTGCTTCCTGAAGGCGAGGTGGTCCTGGGTCAGGTGGAGGTGGGTCGGGAGGGAGTTCCATGTCTTGGCGGCGAGGTAGGAGAAGGACCGTCCCCCTGTGGTGGCTCTTCGGATGCGGGGGACGGCGGCGAGGGCGTGGCCGGTCGATCGAAGCTGGCGTTTGGGAGCGTAGAAGTTGAGGCGGCTGTTGAGGTATCCTGGGCCTTGGTTGTGTAGGGCTTTGTGTGCGTGGGTGAGGAGTCGGAAGGTGATTCTCTTGTTGACCGGGAGCCAGCGCAGGTCTCTCAGGTGTCTGGAGATGTGGCTGCGACGGGGGATGTCCAGGATGAGTCGTGCTGAGGCGTTCTGGATCCGCTGGAGTCTCTTCTGGAGTTTGGCGGTGGTTCCGGCGTAGAGGGAGTTGCCGTAGTCCAGACGGCTGGTGACGAGGGCCTGGGTGACCGTCTTCCTGGTCTCGGTGGGGATCCACCGGAAGATCTTACGTAGCATGCGCAGGATGTTGAAGCACGACGAGGAGACGGCGTTGACTTGTCTGGTCATGGAGTGGGAGGAGTCCAGGATGAAGCCCAGGTTGCGTGCGTGGTCTGTTGGTTTGGGTGCGCTGCCTAGGGCGGGGGGACACCAGGAGTCGTCCCAGGCGGAGGGTGAGGATCCCAGGATGAGGACTTCCGTCTTGTCCGAGTTCAGTTTCAGGCGGCTGTTCTTCATCCATTTGGCTACCTCTTTCATCCCTTCGTGAAGGTTGGCTCTGGCGGTGGCGGGGTCGTTGGTGAGGGAGAGAATCAGCTGGGTGTCATCGGCATAGGAGATGATTTTGAGGTTGTGCTGGAGTGCGATGTCTGCGAGGGGGCTCATGTACATGTTGAAGAGGGTTGGACTGAGCGAGGAGCCTTGAGGAACGCCGCAGACGACTTCGGTGGCTTCAGATCTGAACGGGGGGAGGCGGACTCTCTGTGTCCTTCCGGCGAGGAAGGAGATGATCCACTCCAGTGCCTTCTCCTGGATTCCGACGTTGCTGAGTCGCTGCACTAGTGTACGGTGGCAGACAGTGTCGAAGGCCGCGGAGAGGTCTAGGAGGATGAGGGCTGCTGTTTCTCCGTTGTCAAGCAGTGCTCGGATGTCATCGGTGGCTGCGATCAGGGCGGTCTCGGTGCTGTGGTTGGCCCGGAAGCCAGACTGCGAGAGGTCGAGGGAACCGTTCATCTCGAGGAAGGCGGCCAGCTGCTTGTTGACGGGCTTCTCGATGACTTTTGCAGGAAACGGGAGCAGCGAGATGGGGCGGTAGTTCTTGAGGTCGGTGGGGTCGGCTGATGGCTTCTTTAGTAGAGCGCTGAGTGCGGCGTGCTTCCAACTCTCCGGGAAGGTACCAGTGTCGAAGGAGGTGTTGATGATGTCCCGCAGGTGGGGTGCGATGACAGCGTCGGCCTTGTTGAAGACGTGGTGAGGGCAAGGGTCGGTAGGAGATCCGGAGTGGATGGAGTTCATCGTGCGGACGGTGTCTTCGGTGCTGATCGGGGTCCAGGCGCAGAGGGTGGTGGTGGGGGGCGGTGGTTCGGTCGTGGCGTGCGTCGGTTGAGTGCTGAAGCTGTTGTGTATGTCCGCGATCTTGTTGTGGAAGTAGGAGGCGAGGGAGTTGCAGAGGTCTTGCGAAGGGGTGATGTCGTTGTTTCCAGCGTTGGGGTTGGAGAGCTCTTTAACGATGTTGAAGAGTTCCTTGCTGTTGTGTGCGTTGTTGTCCAGTCGTTCCTGGAATGCGGTTTTCTTGGTGGCGTGGATGAGTTGGTGGTGTTTTCGGGTGGCGAGCTTGAGGGCAGTCATGTTGTCCAGTGTTGGGTCTCTGCGCCATGTTCTCTCGAGGGCTCGCAGTTCTTCTTGGAGCTCTTGAGTTCGTCGGTGAACCATGGGGCTTTCTTGCTACCGGGTCTGCTAGGCGGGGTCTTCAGAGGGGCGAGGTCGTCTGCGCAGTTGCTGATCCACTTCGCGAGGTTGGTGGCCGCCTGGCTTGGGTTTGTTGCGCTGGTGGGAGGGTTCATGCTCAGGGAGGTCGCGAGCTGGTCGGCTGTGATCTTGTTCCAGCTTCTGCGTGCAACCTGTTGCTGGTGGTGGTGGATCGTGGTCCTTCTGAAGCTGAAGTGGACGCAGCTGTGGTCCGTCCAGTGGAGTCCGGTGGCGTGGCTGAAGGCGATGTCCTTGCTGGATGAGAAGACGGGGTCGAGTGTGTGTCCGGCGTAGTGGGTCGGTGTATAAGTGTCAGGATGGATGATTTAGTAGGTGTGTGACTGATTGTATAAGTGACTGATTAAGCGTATCTTACTGAATGTATAGGTTAGTGAGTAAACTGTGTAAATGTCTTTATCAGTTAGTCAGTTGGTGTATAAGCGGCTGCATGGGTTGGTGAGTAGCTACTTGTCTGTCTATTTGGGTTATTGATTGGTTGTCTGAGTATCTGTAAGGGTGCCTGAGTGTCTGTGAGTGGGTGGGTGGTGAGTGACTCTGTGCATAGATGTGTGAATGGGTGAATCTCTGGGTGTATGGGTTCAAGAGTGCATCTGAGAAGAGCTGTATGGGCAGGTGAGTGTGTGTATGGGTGTGTTGGTGAGTGAATGGATGTCTCAATGGTACATGTGTGAGTAACTGCACATGTGAAAGGCAGTAAATGTGAGTGTTGGAGTATATAAATGACTATACGTGAGAGTGAGTGATTGTAAGAGCGGCTGTATGGAAGAGTGTGTGCTTGTAGCATTGATTGTATAAGAGAGTAAGTATGTGTTATTATCTGTATGAATAAGTGAGGTGGTGTGTGTATAACTGTATAGGTGAGTAAATGGGAGTGTGATTGATTTTTTGCATGACTGACTAGGTGTGTGAGTAACTCAATGGTTGAGTGGTGGTGTGTGAGTATCTGTATAGGTATATGAGTGTAAATGATAGTGCTGTATTGATGAGTGACAGTATGTGTGAGAGAATGTATGGGTGAATGAGTGGACGTGTGTAAGCCTGAAGGCTCCCGCAGTCCCTGCCGGCTCCTTGCCTCCTGCTGGAGCTGGTGTTACAGCTCCCTCTGTCTTAAAGCAATAATGATCCGCTTCCAGCAAACAAGAGCATTTTTAATGCTCTTGCTTCCCGAAGTGGAGCGTTTGCTTTGGATTGGTGGGAGTGATAAATCTGCCATAAAGCCATAGCAAACAACTATGTCCCGGAGGGGGCACTCTGGTACATAGCAGGAGCTGGCTCACCTTTATTTGCAGCATGCCCCTGGGACCTGGTCAACCCAGGGGCCAATTACCAACTAAGCGCGACTCCCGCCAATTTCTTTTTTATGCTTTTTTGTCCCTGCGGGCCAGGGGCGGTCTGAAAGGCCTCCCACATAACAATGCATCAGGAGGTGGTGGTGTCCAAGAGGCCCCTGATATGTTTTTGGGATGCGGCCCCAGGGAGGTGGTGATCCCTGGGGCCCCGGGGATCAGAGAGGCTCCCATTCAAAAATAAATCAGCCCCATGGAGGAGGTGGTCCATGGGGCATTATTAAGCCCAAAGGGGGAGCATGCACCCCCTCCTCTTTTTTAAAAATGCCTCGCCAATCCAGGGGCATATTACTTAAAGAAGTGCAGGAGCCCACCCTTCTTTATTTTTTTCCGGTGCGGAGCTGCGGATCCAAAATGGCTCCTGCCACAGGAAAAGCGTTTTTTTGTTTTGCCAATAACTTTGGCGCCACATAACGAATCTTCACGTAATTTTTGTAAAACTCCGCCTTTATATGTTCAACTGTTGTGTTGAAAGTTTCTGGGTGATCTGTCAAGGGAGGGCCAAGAAAGAGGGGGGGTCCCAAAAACAAGTTTTCACTACGTTATGTCTATGGGGATTTTGTATTTTTTTAACACGACTACAGCCCGTACCGCAGAACAGAATTACACCAAATTTAGCAGAAAGCTAGATGGCGGTCCAGAAAGTGTGCTTTTTGTGATTTATTGTAAATCCATTCAGTAGTTTCAGAGATAATTAAGTTGAAAAAATATAGATATCTGTAAGCCCAAAATCCTACTAAACTCCTACAAAAATGTGATTGGTTGCCAAAACTTCAATCAGGAAGTGTTGGTAGCCATCTTGGGACTCAATTAAACCAAGTCCCACTAAAAAGATAGAAAAAAAGGATGGGCAGGGTAGAAACACACTGACCCACTAGGCCTCTTGGGGGGTTCCCAATGGGACCTCACAGGGCCCCCAAAAAAGCATTCTCTATTGAAAATGTTTCAGCCGATTCAGTAGATCTGGATGATTTGTTTTTTATTGCAAAACAAAAAGAGAGAGAGGGCAAGGGAATCAACAAAGAACCACTCTTAGTCCCCCTAACTATTTATAATCAAACAACGAAAGAGTGTCTCCACATGCAAAGGTTTGTAGAAAGGGAAGAAGTCGCTCTAGGTAAAAGAATGGAACCCTCACTCACCAACCTGGTTGGTGACATGCTTCATTGTAGGGTCCCCACCAGGAATACGACGTGTATTCCTGGTGTGCTACAAAGCTGTATATATAGCGGAGCGTATTGTATCTTATAACCTCTAGTGGGGAAAAGGGTGATTTAAAATGGGGCCTTTTCTCAATCCAGAAAATGTTTTAATGGTAGGCAAGAAATGGCACCAGTTAAAATAAAGTGAGATGGATGCCGCTAACTGGTAATTAATTGACCAAATACAACCTAAAGAAATACGGTCAACATGTTTCAGCTTCCATATTGATTTTGTCGAAGCTTTCGTCAGGACCAGACAACACCATGGCGGTATAAGCACGCTAAGGCTTACCCTAACCTCTGGTGTAATTTTTTAGCAACTCACGGTTTAAGTGAAGCAAATGATTTCTGAAAGAGACAACAGAAAAAAGTTTTTTTATAAAGTGACTATCCCAAAATATAAAGGATGTATCCACTACTACCCCTCGCTGTATTCTTTTGAACTAAGTATAATTCAATGAAACATAATACTCTCCCAAAGAAAGAGGAGGGGAAGCGGAATCTTGAATTCGATATTTCTTGAATAATTATATTCAACTTATCGTTTACATGGTACTTCATGAGTAAATTATCTTAGTGTACCATAACGTTAATTCATGCATCTGTTATCAGAACCAATTAGTGACTTAACGTTGTTCAAAAATCAAAGATCGAAGAACATATTTTTTTTCGAACTACATACGAAATAGTAGTTCGACAATGGCAGTCTTAATTCAATACAAACTCAGGGGAAAACATGAGAAAACACAGGGCTTACGTAAAAGCGAATGAGGTTGCGCTCCTTAGGAACAGCCTCACATCTTTTGTTCAAGAAGAAACAACAATGGATTTATCGTCTGTCCACTCATACCTGCGGTCTTAATGATAATATACCATGGGGATCAGTGTTGAAACTTTAACAATCTTAGAATCTGTGAACCCCCCTCTTTTTTTATTTCCGTGTATGGACATGGGAGATTTTTGACACATTAATTTGGGCTGGGATACAGACCTGGAGAATATTTATGCATACCTTTGGATAGTTTCCTCTTCTACCAGTTTGTGAACCAATCCCTGGGTATCCCCATAATCCTTTTAATGTGGCCCCAGAATGAGGTTCTTTTGGCGAGGTGTAAAGAACTTGATGAATCCCCTCTCTTCTTTACATGCACTAGGAAAAATCTTTATATGTTTCTTAGCGCATTTTGCTAATTTTAGCATTAAATGCTTACTATTGCTGAGGTACTCTGTGCTATTGTGTGGGTTTCTTCTATTCTATTTAAAGGTTTTAAGATGTGAAATCAGTCTTCCCTTTCAATATTGGATTGATTTCCATCTTTATTATGCAAGACAAAGCCCTCGTTGCGTAAATATCGAGTCAGCAACCTTATCTCAATAAAGTTTTTTGTAAACAAATTAATTTGAACACGGTCCTTGGTTAACGTTCTAGTGTTGCAAACCGGAACGAACCATTGATTTTTGAAGTTTTCACGCAACTACGTTGCTCACGTGACTTCCCTTCCTGGAAGCACGTACAGAGTTGTACATGCTTAGGGGCAAAACCGCTAGTATTTATCCGCCGTCGTACGAAGCAGCATTCACCTCCAGGGCTGCAGGGTTTAGTAGGTGTTTCGGCTGGCGGTTGAACTTAAGCTAAGTGAGTACATTTTTCCCCCCTTCCTTTGCAATAGAAAAGCGTCATTTCGATCGGCAGTTCACTGAACAGCTGTTTCGAACAGTTTTAGAGGTTATCTAATACTGCTACCTCCTTCTGTTTACTTTTAGATTTGCATTGAGGCTCCCGCTACCCGGCTGTTCCTAAGGAGCGCAACCTCATTCGCTTTTACGTAAGCCCTGTGTTTTCTCATGTTTTCCCCTGAGTTTGTATTGAATTAAGACTGCCATTGTCAAACTATCAATCAATCAATCAATCATTCGCATTTATAAAGCGCGCTACTCACCCATAAAGGGTCTCAAGGTGCTGGGGGGGGGGGGGGGTCAGTGCTCGAAGAGCCAGGTCTTGAGCTGCCTTCTGAAGGAGAGGTGGTCAGGTATGGCGCGGAGGTGGCTGGGCAGCGAGTTCCAGGTCTTCGCTGCCAAGAAGGAGAAGGATCTTCCTCCGGCGGTGGCTTTGCGGATGCGGGGTACAGCTGCCAGGGCCTGACCGGCGGAACGTAGAGTGCGCGGAGGGGTGTAGAAGGAGACGCGGCTGTTGATCAGTTTGGGTCAGAGGTTGTGGAGGGCTTTGTGTGCGTGGGTCAGGAGTCGGAAGGTAATCCTCTTGTTGATGGAGAGCCAGTGGAGTTTTCTCAGGTGTCCGGAGATGTGGTGGTGGCGAGGGATGTCCAGGATGAGTCTCGCGGCGGCGTTCTGGATTCGTTGGAGTTTTCTCATCAGCTTGTTGGTGATGCCGGCGTACAGGGTGTTCCCGTAGTCCAGGCGACTGGTTACGAGGGCGTGGGTGACGATCTTCCTGGTGTCGGTGGGGATCCAGCGGAAGATCTTGCGGAGCATGCGGAGGGTGTTGAAGCATGCCGAGGTCACCGCGTTCACCTGCCTGGTCATGGAGAGTGATGAGTCCAAGATGAAGCCGAGGTTGCCTGCGTGGTCGGTGGGTTGGGGAGTGCTGCCTAGGGCGGGGGGCCACCAGGAGTCGTCCCATGCGGTGGGAGTGGGGCCGAGGATGAGGACCTCCGTCTTGTCTGCGTTCAGTTTCAGACGGCTGTCTGTCATCCAGTTCGCCACTTCCTTCATTCCTTCGTGAAGTTTGGTTCGGGCTGCGGTGGGATTGTTAGTGAGGGAAAGGATGAGCTGGGTGTCGTCGGCGTATGATATTAGGTCGAGTCCGTGGTTGCGTGCGATGTTTGCCAGGGGGGTCATGTAGACGTTGAAGAGAGTGGGGCTGAGGGAAGATCCTTGGGATGTGCCGCAGATGATTTCCGTGGCTGTCGATCTGAAGGGGGGGAGGCGGACTCTCTGGGTCCTGCCGGAGAGGAAGGAGATGATCCATTCGAGGGCCTTGCCTCTGATGCCGGCGTTGCTGAGGCGTCGTATCAGGGTGCGGTGGCAGACCGTGTCGAAGGCTGCAGAGAGGTCCAGTAGTATGAGGGCCACGGTCTCACCCTTGTCGGTCAGGGCTCTGATGTCGTCCGTGGCTGCGATGAGGGCGGTTTCGGTGCTGTGGTTGGCTCTGAAACCGAACTGTGTGGGGTCGAGGGAGTCGTGGGTTTCCAGGGCGTTGGTGAGTTGAGAGTTGACAATTTTCTCAATCACTTTGGCGGGGAACGGCAGGAGAGAGATGGGTCTGAAGTTTTTGAGATCGGTGGGGTCTGCTGTGGGCTTCTTCAGGAGGGCGTTGAGCTCTGCGTGCTTCCAGCTCTCCGGGAAGGTGGCGGTTGTGAGGGAGGCGTTGATGACGTCTCGAAGGTGTGGTGCTATGATGTCGTCGGCCCTGTTGTAGATGTGGTGCGGGCAGGGATCCGATGGGGAGCCGGAGTGGATCGAATTCATGGCGCGGGTGGTCTCCTCGGTGGTGGTTGGGCTCCAGTTCAGGATGGTGGTGATCTCGTTGGCGGGTTCTGGGGGGGGGGAAGCTGTTGTATATGTTGGTGATTTTCTGGTGGAAGAAGGTCGCTAGGGAGTCGCAGAGGTCCTGTGATGGAGGGATGGAGTTGTTTTCTGCGTCCGGGTTGGAGAGCTCTTTGATGATGCAAAAAAGTTCCTTGCTGTTGTGGGCGTTGTTGTCCAGTCTATTCCGGTAGGCGGGTTTTCGTGCGGCGCGGAGGTGTTGGTGATGTTGGCAGGTGGCGTCCTTGAGAGATGAAAGGTTCTCTTCGGTCTGGTTGAGGCGCCACGTCTTCTCTCGGGTGCGGCATTCTTTCTTGGAGTCTTTGAGGTCGGGGGTGAACCATGAGTTTTTCTTGTGGTTGTTGGTGCTGGCTTGGGTCTTCAGGGGGGCCAGGAGGTTTGCACAGTCGGAGAGCCAGTTGGTGAGGTTGTTGGCGGCTTCGTTTGGGTTGGTGGTGCCGGTGGGTTGGTTCTGGGAGAGGGTTGCTGCGATCTGTTCTGTGGTGATACGGTTCCAGTGTCTTCTTGGTGGTTGCTGAGTGTGGTGATGCACGGTGGTCTTCTTGAAGCTGAAGTGGACGCAGCTGTGGTCCGACCAGGTGAGTTCGGTGGTGTGGTTGAAGGTGACGTGTCTGCTGGAGGAGAAGATGGGGTCGAGTGTATGTCCGGCGTAGTGGGTGGGGGGTTGACAAGCTGGTTCAGTCCCAGGTTGGCGAGGTTGTCCAGGAGGGCGGTGGTGTTGTTGTCGGTGGGGTTCTCTAGGTGGAAGTTGAGGTCTCCTAGCAGGATGTAGTCGGTGGAGGAGAGTGCGTGAGGGTTGATGAAGTCTGCGATGTCTTCGGTGAACTTGGAGCGAGGTCCTGGTGGTCTGTACATGAGGGTGCCTCTGAGGGTGGTCTTGGGGTCGCTGTGGATCGTGAAGTGGAGATGTTCGGTGTCGGGGAATGAGTTGTCGGTGTCGGTTGTGACTCGGATGGAGTTTTTGTGCGCGATGGCGATGCCTCCTCCGATGCGGTTGGTGCGGTCTCTCCGGATGATTTTATAGCCGTCGGGGATGGCTATGGCGATGTCGGGTGCCGAGGAGGGGTTCATCCAGGTCTCGGTGAGGAAGGCGATGTCCGGGTTCGTAGAGTTGATGAGGTTCCACAGTTCGATGGCGTGCCTGTGGACGGATCGGGTGTTGACCAGGATGCAGTGGAGGTTGTTTCCGGGGGCGTTGTTCTCAGTGGGAGCGGAGTGGGTCCGATGGCAGGAGAAGCGGCAGTTGTTGCAGGTGAAGGATCCGTGGGTCCGTTTCGGGGTGGCGCGGTAGCAGCCTGGCATGCGGCCGGGGTTGAGGCTGGTGAGGACGGCGGAGTCGTAGGTCAGGCGGAGGGGGTGGGGACCAGGGGTTCGGGCGCTGGGCGTGGTCCCGGCGCGGACGGGCGCAGACGGGCTTGCCTTAGGCGCGCCTTCGGCGCGCCAGCGGCGCGTCCGCTGCGCGGCCTCGCAGCGGCCGCCATATAAGGGGGTAGCCGGGGGGGCGGGGTGAGCTGGGAGGCAGGAGGAGGGCGGGTAGGCGGGAAAAGCGGCAAAAGGCGAAGGCGGAAGAAGCGGCGCAGAGAGGCTTAAAGGACGAGGCGGCCTCAAAAAAGTGGGAAAAACAGAAGGCGAGGGGGGGGAAACGGCGAGTGGGACAGAAGGCACAGTCTTACAGGGGTACAGAAGGCAATAAACGGGGGGGGCGCAATCTCACGGGGATACAAAATGCAAGAAGGGGGGAGAGGGGAGCACAAGCACGCAAGGATACAGGAAGCAAAAGGGGGGGCGCGATCACACTGGGGTACAGAATGCAAACAGGGGTTTACAAGCACACACTATACAGCAGGCAGAGGGGGTAGCAGGCGGATCAGCAAGCAGAAGGAGGAGAAGGCAACACACAAGAGCTGGTGGCGCTGCGGGGACAGGGGAGCGACCTACCCTGAGGTCAAGGGTCACTACTATTTCGTATGTAGTTCGAAAAAAAACATGTTCTTCGATCTTTGATTTTTTAACAACGTTAAGTCACTAATTGGTTCTGATAACAGATGCATGAATTAACGTTATGGTACACTAAGATAATTTACTCATGAATTACCATGTAAACGATAAGTTGAATATAATTATTCAAGAAATATCGAATTCAAGATTCCGCTTCCCCTCCTCTTTCTTTGGGAGATTATTATGTTTCATTGAATACAGCGAGGGGTAATAGTGGAAACATCCTTTATATTTTGGGATAGTCACTTTATAAAAAACTTTTTTCTGTTGTCTCTTTCAGAAATCATTTGCTTTCGGGAAATTCCTGAAGGTCTTCACTTAAACCATGAGTTGCTAAAAAATTACACCAGAGGTTAGGGTAAGCCTTAGCGTGCTTATACCGCCATGGTGTTGTCTGGTCCTGACGAAAGCTTTGACAAAATCAATATGGAAGCTGAAACATTTGACCGTATTTCTTTAGGATGTATCTGGTCAATTAATTATCAGTTAGCGACATCCATCTCACTTTATTTTAACTGGTGCCATTTCTTGCCTACCATTAAAAAAAATTCTGGATTGAGAAAAGGCCCCATTTTAAATCACCCTTTTCCCCACTAGAGGTTATAAGATACAATACGCTCCGCTATATTTACAGCATTGTAGCACACCAGGAATACACGTCGTGTTCCTGGTGGGGACCCTATGATGAAGCATGTCACCAACCATGTTGGTGAGTGAGGGTTCCATTCTTTTACCTAGAGTGACTTCTTCCCTTTCTACAAATCTTTGCATGTGGAGACACTCTTTCGTTGTTTGATTATGATTTGTTTTTTAAACATAAAGCATCGGCTCCCGCGCTTCGTTCATTATTGACCCTGTGTGACCCAGGTCCCGGGGCATTTTTAAAAAAAGGAGGGGGAGCGCATGGGCCCCCTTCCTGAGGCTTAATATGCCCTGGGAACCACCACCTCCCCAGGGCTTCTGTAATTATTATTGTAGCCTCCCACCCTGCTCCAGGGACCACCTCCTCCCCTGGACTTTTATGATTTTAAATGGGGGTCTCTTGGACCCACCCAGCCCCTGGGACTACCACCTCCCCACGGCTTTATTGTAAATGAATGCAGGGGTTGCAAGGACCGCCCGCAGCCCCATGGGCCATTACCTCCCCAGGGCTAAACAAAACAAAGAAGTGGAGCCCTAGCTGGCCCTAGGGACCGCTACCCCTCAAGGGTCAGTTCCAGCATTGTCCCAGTGTGACCACCCCCAGGACACTGCAGTTTGCTATGGCTTGTTGAGAGCACAGCTCCCACCAAATCATAGCAAACGCTGCTCCACTTTGAGTAAGCAAGTGCCGAAAATTATCTCACTTACTCGAAGTAGAACAGAATTACTTTTGGACAGAGGGAGCTGCATGCTAGCAGCTCCCTTTTTCCAAAAGCGATTCCTGCTTCTGCAGAATGTGGGGAGCCGGCAGGGACCATGGGAGGCTTCAGGGTTTCCCCTAGGTCCCAGTGGTGAGTGGGTGCCCTGGAGGCACCCACTTTAAATGAGCAAGCCCTGAGGGAAGGGTTTTGCAATAAAAGAAATAAAAAAGGGCCAGACTCTCTCCTTGGGGGCAACTACCCCTCCTGTTACATCCAGTAAGTCCCACAGAGTGGGATTGTTAAGAGGTCTTTGGAGGCCATGCCCCCCTTGTCCATCACTCTGGAAAGGTCACCTCCTGACACACTACTGGTTGGGGGATGAAGACCACTTTACTCCTGATGGGCCTTGTGGGCCAAGAAACTCTCCTGGTACTTTGTGTAAGTCTTACACAGTGGGATTCCTGAGAGCTGGTCAGTGGCCCCGCCACCTTTCTCCACCACTCTGTAAAGACATTACTACTGATACAAGCATTGGCAATGCCAATAGGTCTCGCATTTGTGATAGTTGTAGCAATTGGCATTGCAAATGACAATGTCTTTTACCCAAGTGATTAGGTTTGGAGTCGAGGGGATGCATGTGGTTTGGAGTGGAATTATGTGGGTTGGATTGGAATTGCTAGTTGTGGAATTGTGTGGAGTGGAATTATGTGTGTGGACTGGATTTCTGTAGTGGAATTATGTGGCATGGTGGATCGATAGGGGTTGGGGGCTGTAAAGATGAATTAAGAACACAAACACAGGAGTTGCAGCAGCAACAGGGAGTTAGGGGAACAGCAGATGAGCTGGGTGGGAGGTGGGCTGTCTGTGCCTAAAACTAAACATTGGTGTTGTAAATGACAACGTCTTTTACCCATGTATTATGGAGTGGAGCAGAAGTATGTAGTGCAGAGTGGAATTATGTGGGTTAGATTGGTATTGTGCGGAATGGAATACTGTGATGCGGAGTGGGTTTGTTTAGTGGATTTATGTGGCATGGAGTGCAGTGGAATTATGTGGATAGTAATGATGTGGTGTTGAGTGTGGAGTGTAATTATGTGGATTGTTATTTTGGGTTGTGGAATTATATGGCATGGTGTGCAGAGTGTTTTTGTGGGTTGTTGGTGTGTGGCATAGAGTTGTTTTATGTGGGGCGTATTTATATGGTATTGAGGTGAGTGTAATTATGTGAAGGTGAATCATGTTGTGTTGAGTGGTATTATGTAGAGTGTAATTATATTGGGTGGTGTTAAATTTTGTGGTAGTGAATTGTGTGGTAATGTAATAGGAATTCTGTTTGAAGATCCAGGAATGCCCTCAAGACCAAAAGTACTGACCCCATCATGCGCACCTGAAAGTTGCAGCCATTTACATGAAGGAAACATCTGGTGTACAGAAACCATCAAGTGAAGCCTACATTTTTAACAACGGCTGGATGGAAATAACCTGAAAAGCAAAAATCAAGTCACCACATAAAGTCTGCTCATGGGGAGGCTATGCAATTGATTTGCTCAATAACTTGCTCATCATTTTAGCATGCTACTATGAACTATGCACCTTTTACTTTACATCACAAATCTCCTTTAAGATACAAATGCACTGAACAAAAATTAAGTTTCACTAAGTGTCTACTAAGAAACTGCAGACCTTGAGAAAAGTGTGATTTTTAAGCTAGCTTTTTCCATTTCATTTTCAACATGTTATACATTCCCCAACAATCTACTGGATGGAAAATTGGGCAAAACTCAGTACCAGAGTGTTTAAAAATATACAGAAATGTGGAGAGAAACATTGCAAATCATTCAGCTGCACCAAAGTTCCTTCAGCGACTACTGAACCGCAACACCAACAATTGGAAAGGGATGATTGGAGCTGGATAGTTTGGATTGTGGTAGATTGGAGTGGAGTGAAGTACAGTGAAGTGGGGTAGATTGATTGAAGTCAGGTAGAGTGGAGTGGGATGGGTTGGGGTAGATTTGAGTGGGGTGGAGTGGGGTGCATTGGAGTGGGGTAGATTGGTGTTAATTGGGATAGACTGGGGTAGATAGGAGCAGAGTGGGTAGAATTGAATAGAGCACTGAAGATGGGAGTGAAAGTGGGGTAGATTGGAGTAGAGTGGAGTAGAGTGGAGTGGACTGGCATCGATTTGAGTAGAGTGGGGTAGATCTGGGTAGAGTGGAATGGGGTAGATTGGAGTTGGGTAGATTGGAGTGAAGTGGGTTAATTTGGATCATAGTGGAGTGGATTGGGGTAGATTAGAGTGGAGTCAGGTAAATTGGGTTAGAGTGGGATAGATTGCAGTGGGGTAGTTTGATTGGAGTGGTGTGGGGTAGACTGGGGTGAGGTGGGGTGGGGTGGGGTGGGGTAGGTGTGAGTGAAGTAGGAAAGAGTGTAGTGAGGTGGGGTAGATTGTAGTGGGGTATATTGTTGAGGAGTGAGGTGGTGTAGATTGGGGTACATGGTTGAAGAGTGGAGTGTGATTGATTGGAGTGGAGTGGGGTAGATTGGGGTAGGGTAGAGTAGGGTGGGGTACATGATGTGGAGGGGCATAAAATGGAGTGCGTGTTGCGTCATGGAATGAGTGGTGTAGATTGGAGTGGCATGGAGTCGAGTGGTGTGGCATGACGCAGTGTCTTAGAGTGGAGGGGAGTGGAGAGTCATAGAATGGAGTGGCGTGACATAGAGTGGAAGGGCATAGAGTGGAGTGGTTTAATGTGGAGGATTCATGCTGTGGTAGTGCACTGCTTTACAGACAACACATTTCCAATTGAAATGAGCATTACATTTTCATCGAAATACGGTTTTATTGCACACAAACGATAATGTATGCAAATGACATCAACTAGTGCATTGATGTATTTAGATCATATTCAAATATTTGTTTCAACCACACTTCAGAATTACAAAAAACTTTGCTTTATTTGCACTGATTATGATATATTCTGAAACATCTGTACAGTTCATTTTATAGTGTTGTGTGCTAGGAAAAAAATGCATCCTTCACCCTCTGCTCTTACATAGGTACTCAGCAGGATTGTCACATAGATTCTCTCACTTTGAAGTCAAAGAAAGAATAACAAACACTACTCTCTCTGGAAGAGAGAGCCTGACATTTGACCTCTGTCTTTGAATGCACAGCAAATGTGAAAAGATAAGAACAAGAATTAGAGGTCTGTTTACGGAAAGTGAGTTTATGGACGAATACAGTAAACAAGGTTTGAACAACGGGAGGGATGAACTCATGCTGGACAACCTAAAGCAAATAAAGCCAACAAATAGAAAGCCAGAAAATGTGAGTAGCAAACCACAAACCCAATGGTAAGCACATGTGGAATGCATTCTCAGGTCAGCATTCTGAATGTCCCCAAGATGTCTTTAGCAAACCAGACAGTTGCGACATCTAGTAGGCTTCGACCTAAAAAGGGTCAATATGCCCTTAAATGAAAAACTCTGTGGCTTTTTATGGCTTCAGAAGGAACTTATAACAACAGAAAATTCACCAGGAGGAATTTTGCCAAGTTGTGGCCCAGATTCACTTTAGGCCCCAAACAGGAAACAGCCTTTACACCGCAACTATTACAACGCATGCCAATGTGTGTAACAGTGGGTAGAAGGTGTTGGATTTAACTCAAACACCTTCCCTACTGTTGCACACATTGGAGTTGGAATAGAAAATTAAACTATTCCAACTTCCAGCACTACCCTGACAGCAAGTCGGGGTAAAGTTTTGCGATGCAACGGCATGAGGGGTAATGGAATGCTTTGTAACGTCACATAATGGGCTGCAAACATATGTTTATGGCTGAAAATGACTTCATTTATGCCTGTCTGGTATACACAAACCAACACCTATTATGAGTAAATGCTTTCACTACTATGTAAATATACGCCACAATCATGCACAAAAACATACTAGTAAACCCCACACTAGGGTGCCGATTACGATCCGGTAAAAAAAATTCCCGTACGACTCGTATCCGGTCTTTTTACCGTACGAATCGTACAAGTGCCGTACAAACTGCCAATTACGATTCGCATGGGAAAAAGACCATACGAATCGCATTGGGAACAACTCCCCACACGTCCTCGGGTCGGAAAACGTGTCCGACACGGCCACGGACGAATTACCGTACAAATGTGAAAAGTGAAGTCCGACCGAGGAATCACGATCCATCCCGTGCGTCCGATGTTACAACCGTATGATAAAAACACCGTCCGCACCGAACTCCCATAGCAACCATGGAGACATGTGCCCGCATACGCGCCCAACACTCCCCCCAGCCCCCGTACGTTCAAGTCGTACTCCCCGTGTATGTACACCCCATGTATGTACCCCCCTGTACGTGTCGTACCCCCGTGTATGTACACCCCTGTACGTGTCGTACCCCCTTGTGTATGTACACCCCTGTACGTGTCGAACCCCCACCCGTGTATGTACACCCCTGTACGTGTCGTACCCCCGTGTATGTACACCCCTGTACGTGTCGTACCCCCTCGTGTATGTACACCCCTGTACGTGTCGAACCCCCACCCGTGTATGTACACCCCTGTACGTGTCATATCCCCCGTGTATGTACACCCCTGTACGTGTCGTACCCCCTCGTGTATGTACACCCCTGTACGTGTCCAACCCCCACCCGTGTATGTACACCCCTGTACGTGCCGTACCCCCGTGTATGTACACCCCTGTACGTGTCATACCCCCCGTGTATGTACACCCCTGTACGTGTCATACCCCCGTGTATGTACACCCCTGTACGTGTCGTACCCCCCGTGTATCTACACCCCAGTACGTGTCATACCCCCTCGTGTTTGTACACCCCTGTACGTGTCGTACCCCCGTGTATGTACACCCCTGTACGTGTCGTACCCCCGTGTATGTACACCCCTGTACGTGTCGTACCCCCGTGTATCTACACCCCTGTATGTGTCGTACCCCCGTGTATGTACACCCCAGTACGTGTCGTACCCCCGTGTATGTACACCCGTGTACGTGTCGTACCCCCCGTGTATGTACACCCCTGTACGTGTCGTACCCCCATGTATGTACACCCCAGTACGTGTCGTACCCCCCGTGCATGTACACCCGTGTACGTGTCGTACCCCCCGTGTATGTACACCCCTGTACGTGTTGTACCCCCGTGTATCTACATCCGTGTACGTCAGAGTCGTACCCCCACCCGCGTATGCATGGAGCGTACCCCCACCACAACATCCTAAGGACGGAGCGCACCCCAGGCCCCAACATCACAACCGCATGTACGAGTCGTACCAAGCCACACACAAGGACAGCACTGTACAGCAAAATGGGCCATGTACACACCGTATACACGCTAAAAACGCACGTACACAACCAGGACAAACCAAAACGACACAAGAATACACCATTCGAATGGCACAAAGCCACAAAACATGTCCAACAACTACCAAAACAACACATTCACTGACCTGCAACTGCCAAAAACAAACAGAGGCCCAAAACACCACCACTCCTTATAACACACCCACCCAAAGTTCAAACACAGCCACACCCACCAATGGACCAATAAAAAGGGACCACACACACAAACCATGAGCCTTTGCAACAGACTCACTGCTGCCAGACCCCACAGACAACCTACAGCACCATACTAGAAGCTTCACCACACCTCACACTTGCACACCTTCACACACACACCTACACAAACACCCCCACATCACATTCACACACACACCCAAACAACCACACCCACACACCCACAACCATCCACACCACCCCCCCACCATCCACACCCACACCCCTCACCATGCCCACCAACAAGAATCCAAAGTTCACTAGCCGAGAGTTGGAGGTCCTTGTCGATGAAATCCTCAGAGTTGAGCCACACCTCTTTGGAACATTGGTCAGACAGGCCACCATTTCAGAAAAAAACAGCCATGTGGCAGACCATCGTCGATGCTGTGAATGCTGTTGCGGACACCAGAAGGACCAGGCATGAATGCCAAGCCAGGTGGTACGATCTGCGGAGGAGGGTCAGAGCCAAAATGACCGACGACCACAACCAGGCCAACGTTACTGGAGGAGGGCCACCCCGCAGACACGTACACTACCATCCCTGGGAGGAGAGGGTGATGGCCATACTGCTGGTGGTGGCAGTCGACGGATTAGAAGGACTCCGAGACCCGGGTGAGTACACAAACAACTCACCTCACATGGGGGGAACGTCATCCACAACCAAACTCACAAACAGGCACGCAACCACCCCAAGCTATCGCATGACTCAACCACACTCCATGAACACGCACATGCCGCTGGCGCCACCATGCCCCATGCACCCAGCTGGACAATGTCAAGTCACAGGCCACAGAAAACACCAACACATGACACGGTAAGCCACATGGCGGGAGGGTGGGCCCAAAAAATCACATAGTGCAAATCAGAAGCAGACAACAATGCCCTCTGCCCATATGGCCTAGGTCACAGCCAGACAAACAGTGTGTCCCCACACAGGAAAGACTCGCCAGCAAATGGCGGACGCCTTGCATCAACACATGGGGGTGACGGCACCTTCTTGCACATGACAGCAGCCAATGAACAGCCAACACTGTGAAAGAGTGGCAGCACACACCACCACAGCAGCAGTGCAGACACACACACTACACCCAATGGGTGCCTGGAGATCACAAACAAACTCACATCAACAATCCAAGGCCCATTCAAAGATCTGCTAACAGTGTGTGCCCAGGAAGCTGGGCTCAGGTGACAGAGGGTGACACACAGAGGGAGGGAGAGGGGGACAGAGAGGGAGGGAGACAGAGGTGGACACAGGGAGACAGACAGAGGGAGGGAGGAGGGTGACAGAGGGAGGGAGAAAGGGAGACAGAGGGAGACGGACAGAGGGAGGAGGTTGACAGAGGGAGACGGACAGAGGGAGGAGGCTGACAGAGGGAGGGAGAAAGGGAGATGGACAGAGGGAGGAGGCTGACACAGGGAGGGAGGGAGAGGGGGACAGAGAGGGAGGGAGACACAGGGAGATGGACAGAGGGAGGAGGCTGACACAGGGAGGGAGGGAGAGGGGGACATAGAGGGAGGGAGACACAGGGAGATGGACAGAGGGAGGAGGCTGACACAGGGAGGGAGGGAGAGGGGGACAGAGAGGGAGGGAGACACAGGGAGACGGACACAGGGAGGAGGCCGACACACAGAGGGAGGGAGAGGGGGACAGAGATGGAGCGAGAAAGGGACACACAGGGAGAGCAAATCAGCCTTGTGGGGTGTGGGAATGTCTGCTAATCAGCAGGTAGACTGCGTGCATGTAGACAAGGATGGCCAGTGCCAGAACCCCCCCTCTCCTCCATGGCAAAACACAGGGCCATGTCACAACCTGTGCACGAGCACAACGACAGCCACCTGCATTATCTAAGTGTGTGGAACCACTCCATGTGCCCACGTACACTGCAACACGGAAGGCGCCAATGCATGGCTCGCCACACCTGCCCACTCCACTTCTGACTGCAGTCACAATTGACGCAGCAACTAAGACTGTGCCACACATAGGTAAAGTCGCTAAAGCTGTGGCCAAGGGACCTACCCATGTACAAGTGCACTGTGAGTGGAATGCAAGACATATCCAAATTCTCAGAGGAAATGTGCCAACTTAGAAACCAATGAAACATGGATGTTGCATGGAACAAAATTAACATTGTCTCTCTCACACACAGGTCAACGTCGTGGATCACCCCCCAACACTGGGGGGGAAGATTCACAGGACCCGGCTCGGCGGGATGACGGAGCCACCACCAGCGACGACTCTCACCACTCTGTGGACAAACCTGCCCCTGACCAACCTGGCCCCTCTGGTGTCCAACGACCTCCAGCACCTGCGCCAGGTACAACAGGGCCAACCACCACCCCCACTCCTGCCACATCCCAGGAGACACCCAGGATCCCTGCCCCACCACCACAAAGCAGCCAGTCTGTCCAGGAGGGACAAGGTTCTCCGAGCACCCAGGAGGAGGCAGGCAACACCGCAAATGCCATCCCTCAGGGGTCCCGGAGACCCGATGTGCCCACAACGGCAGGCCAGGCGCAAGTGGGCAGGGGTGGTGGGAGTGGAGGACGGCGGAGGCGCCAGCCTGACCAGTTGGCTGGGGAACCGGTATATGCCCATGTCCGAAACATCCTGGACACATACCGGCAGGACACCACGGGCATGGCCCAGGTTGTGTCCGTCCTCGAGGGGATCAAGACCCAGCAGGCCCAGCAACATGCCTGTCTACTGCAACACCAACGGAGGATGGAGGACAGACAGGCTGAGCTCGTGACGGTGTTCACGGGAATTCACACTACACTCCGTCGGATGGCCGACAACATGGGCAACCCTCCCTGTGCCAGAAGACCTAGAACATCACCACCCACAGGGAGGGATCAGGAGGAGGAGGAGGAAACATCCGACGTAGCATCCCAAACATCGTCACGGCCTGCTTCTAAGGGTCCCCGCAGGAGGGCGGGTCATCCACGGAAAAGACCGTGAGGGTCGGCGCAACAGCACCATCTCCCAGGACACCTGGCCTGGCACCTGGCCCACTGGAGCAACAGCATCACAGCATCAAAAGACATTCTCGGCCACATGGCCTTGCTGGTCACTGTCTGACCAATGTTGACAAAGACTGTGGCATGGACTCTGAGGATTTACAATGGCAAGGACACCAACTCCCCCAGTGAACTTTGGATTCCACACACCCGGAAAGCCCCTCATGTCAAACCCCCCCCCCCCCCATTCAAATAAAAAGTCACACCATGAAGAGAAGATGCCTCCTGGTTGCATTATTACCTTACATGTGTCTGGTAAAGTCTAACCATGCCTGAGTTCTCTTTTGACTTCAACCATCCACGCCCTGGGGCCTGAGTCTGGCACAGGACACACATGGGTCACAGTGTATTAGGCAAGACAGACATGGAGCACCATACACACCCGTGATGGGCCCAACCAGCTGCGGGGGTGGCCGCACAACCGTGCCGACAGACATATTGAGTACAGCAACAGTCATGCGCAGAGGGCGGGGATCATGTGGAGTGTCCTAGGGGGCACCCAGGTATGTGTAGACAGGTGGCAGAACCATGTCCTGCAAGCTTGAGTCCGGTGGATGCTGAGAATGGTGGCATGGCCAACGTTGGATGCATGGGGATGGCACATGTCACAATACCCACACACTCATGGACATCATGCACAATACACAGTCTAATCCCACACAAACAGCTTGCATCTTGCTACTCGACACATAGACACATAGCCACTATCACGGAAAACCATGCCAGACATGCCGGATGCACCGTGGCAACACACCAGCATTGACTGAGAAGAGGCACCTTGGAGGCATAGGGACACCTTTATTAGTCGTGTATTCGGGATTGCAGAGGCAACTCGGAGCACACATGAACAGTTTATGTGGAGTAACATGTGGGTCCAACACTGGCACCCCCCTTCCGCAGCACAAATGCGTGATAGCCATGGAACTGCCACACAAGTGTCGTTTAACAGCTAAACACCCCCTGCTGCTCACGGAGAGCCTGCCACACACCATTGATCCGCTGATGTGGAAGTCCCACACCATGTCAAGCCAATGCAAACCGTATGTGTCCGAGGGCAGTGTTACACACATTGATGCCATCATCACATTCCACAATCCCATCACTGATGACTGTCAACAAGTCTGACCATCTATTCAGGTGTACCCAGCTGCATGTAATGTGTCCCATGGTGATGCAACATGTCTGCAGAGGAACCAAACATCGACAGGGGCAGTGTGCATACATCGTGAACAACTGCCACACCCAATACACCCCTGATGCATCCCTTACCCTAAAGGAGACTTCCAAACGAGTCCGTGCCTGTGACGCTGAGTCAGCACACGATGACGTGTCCATGAGGAATAGCAGTGCCACAACAATGCAACCAGCAGACGGCATGCGCAAGTACCTGGGGAAGAGAGACACACAATAAGTCAGCCACAAAAAGCACAGCCACTTGCATGTGCATGTACTCGACACATGTAAGGATGACAACATGCTAGGTCACTATTATGACTGGGGAAATATACCCATCACTGGCACCATCACTCCAGTGACACACCCACACACACCTCTGACTCACGGGCCATACATGCAGGTGGAGACACACATCGCAACACATGCCACACGGGGACCAATGCGTGCACACTCAGACACTGGTACTCACCACTAAGCAAAGAAGTCGCGTATGAGCCGAGTCCGGATGTCCTCTTGCGGCTCCACATTCTCCACATCACTAGCCCCATTGCCAAGCCCTTCATCCTCCACAGGTGGATGGTCCTGGTCAGCTTGATCCAGGATGAGTGGCACAGCTTTCTCAACTGCCATGTTGTGCAGCATGCAGCAGACCATGAAGATTTTGCAGACCTTCGCCGGGGCATATGGGAGGGCGCCGCTGGTCTTGTGGAGGCATCTGAATCGGCTCTTCAGGAGGCCAAACGTCCTCTCTATCACTCGCCTTGTCCGGCCATGGGCGGTGTTGTAGCGGAGCTGGGCCAGCGTGATGGGGTTGCGGAGAGGTGTGATCAGCCATGGCATGTTGGGATAGCCAGCGTCCCCTACATGGAAAGCACATGGACATAAGTAGGACAGGAGTAACGCTCGTGCTGGAAGTCTACGCAAAATACAGGGCAGACAGACTGTACCCACCAACAACACATGCTCGTTCGTTGCGCAGCTGCGTCATCATTTCAGGCATCCTGCTACGCCTCATGATGTAGGCATCGTGTGCTGATCCTGGAAAACGAGCACAGACATGTGAAATCACCATGTTGGACAGACACACCACAAGGGCATTGATGGAGTGGTAGTGCTTGCGATTCCGGTACGCTACCTCCTGTGCGTGTGGTGGTACTAAAGCCACATGTGTCCCATCTATGGACCCAATGACATGGGGCATCCCTCCCAGGGCATAGAATCCACGCTTGACCCCAGTCAACATTGCAGGGGTAGGAAAATGGATGAAGTCATCAAGGTGAATAAACATGGCCTCTAAGAAATCATGCAGCACACGGCAGAACATGCTCTGGGACATGCCACCAACATGAGCTATGGTATTTTGAAAGGTACCCGTGGCTAGAAAATGTAGGGCTGCCATTACCTTCAGCTTGGGTGTCAGTGCCGTAGGATACCTGTGCTGTGGTTGCAGGTGTGGTGCCAGTCTCGCCGTCAACTCCAGAATCAACCGTTGGGGGAAGCGGTAGCACCAGATACTGTCATTCTCCAGCATGGCAGCCAAGTCCGGAATTGGTCGGGCAAGAGGTGGCGCTCTGCAGTAATTTGGAAGTGACAAGGAAGAGTGAGTGCACCACAACAACAATTGATTTGTACTGTGCACATGTTAATCTGTCAATACACATATGCCACATACAGAGTCAGATATGTGCTACATGCCCTGGACACATATGGCTGCCAGGTGACACTCCTACCAAGACCCAGCTACACACGGAGATTGTGAACCTTCACATGCCATGGCATGGGAATAGCTGTGTCCCAGTGCTAGTGAACAGCCAGACACAAGACAGGAGTGACATACATCCACACATCAGCAGAAGTAGGATGTTGATTGCAGAGACTGGTAGCGGAATACTAGAGACACAGGTCACATGACATTACACTAGGACAGCCCACACACCTTGCCATGAAGGTGTACATGTCATGACTCACCACACATTCATAGAGAGGATGCAGACATGTCCTTGTTATGCTACTCCGTGTCCCATGCATACATACGCACCTCACATCCGATACCACATGTGGCATGGTGTGCGGAACAGTGTGCCATGGCCATCTACACACAGACACATGTTGGTTGCTGCAACGGCTGCAGCTTTTGAGGGAGCTCAAACATCTACGTAATGGGAACCCCCCACACATACATGACATAGTCACATCGTGCACCGTGGGTAGTGACATGTCAGGTGTGGTAACCCCTGTACCGAGCCTCAGGGGACACTTCCGTGTGTTGGTGTCTGTGCCATGCCAGTGACGCTCATGCCAAGTGTGCAGTACGACATGCACACATGTCAAAGGAGTCAAGGGCATGCCTGGCACACATTGCACCGTCACACATTACATATGTACACATCTCATCATACATCTGGTGCCTTCTCCACTCAGGAGTATTGTGCCACATCACAGCCTTTCACACCTGTGCCCCACACATGTAGTACTGCCCAGACAATGCCTTGATGTCCATCCATGGACAAGTATGTCAGCCCGATTCCTTCCTGTGTGCTGCCTGTCACCACTGTGATGTGTGAAAAACACCGTACTTCTGCTAAGAGGGCCTGTGTACCTTCCCGTATCACTATGGGAGTGCTGCCGTATGTGTACCCATCGTGATGGTGAGCGTACAGGCATGTGTACGGTCCGTACCACTACGAGTACGCATACGCAAGAACACCCATAGTGGTACGGCCCGTACACGCGTGCCTACGTTCACTTTCACCATGGGTGTCCTCGCGTATGCGTACTCGTAGTGGTACGGCCCGTACACATGCCTGTACACTCCCTATCACTATGGGAGTCCTCGCGTATGCGTACACGTAGTGGTACGGCCCGTACACACGCCTGTACGCTCCCTATCACTATGGGTGTCCTCGCGTATGCGTACACGTAGTGATAGTGAGCGTACAGGCGTGTGTACGGGCCGTACCACTACGAGTACGCATACGCGAGGACACCCATAGTGATAGGGAGCGTACAGGCGTGTGTACGGGCCGCACCACTACGAGTACGCATACGCGAGGACACCCATAGTGATAGGGAGCGTACAGGCGTGTGTACGGGCCGTACCACTACGAGTACGCATACGCGAGGACACCCATAGTGATAGGGAGCGTACAGGCGTGTGTACGGGCCGTACCAATACAAGTACGCATACGCGAGGACACCCATAGTTATAGTGAACGTACGCACGCATGTACGGGCCGTTGCTATGCATTGGGGGTGCCCTAGGGCCCCGGAACGCACCGTACCTGTGTGTGAAGCGCAAAATTACATAGGGGACACATGAGGGACAAGTATTAAGGCCTACATGCATGCTGGTTGTCATGGAGACCAAGTTTAAAGTTTGAATTTGTTCTGGAAGGTGCACAGCAGAAGTCAGTTGGAATGAATCTACTTTGTTGCAATGTGTTTGTGGGGTTGACATCATGCTGAAGAAAAAAACAGAATAAGAACCCACTGACTGCTAGGTTTGAAGGGATTGGAGGAAACATAGGATGCAAATGTGAGTGACCAATCACTCTGCACTCCTGTGCATGAAATGGGCCAGCAAGGCAGATATAAGGCAGCCAGGTCCCATGAGGGAGCACTTGCCTGCACATCTCTGTATTCCACGACCCAGCTGCTGCTACTGATTCCCTGGAACCATGTCAAGGGCTGTGGAGAGGTCACAGCCATTCACCCTGGAGGAGAACATGGCTTTGCTGGATGTGATCCTCCCACAGTACCCCATGCTGTATGGGCGACCAGGTTATCAGGTGAGTGCAGAGTCCTCCCAGCAGTGCCCAGACATGAGAGGGGTGGGTGCAGAGTCCTCCCAGCAGTGCCCAGAGACAGGAGGGGTGGGTGCAGAGTCCTCCCAGCAGTGCTCAGAGACAGGAGGAGTGGGCGCAGAGTCCTCCCAGCAGTGCCCAGAGACAGGAGGGGTGGGTGTGATGCACAGTGTGAGCCTGGATCATTGATTGTGTAGTTGCCCTCATTCCACCTGTGTCCTTTCAATGGCACGTACTGCTTTTGCCCTTCCCCAGAGGTTCATGTCCCTATGACAAAGGTGCAATGCATTGGATGCATACTATGCCTTGTTGTAAACAGCAAATGTGTTCTAATCTGTGTCTCTGTGACATGTGTCAGGTGTATTGATGTAGTGTCACTTGTTCATCCTCACAGGTAGACGCCTCTGCCAAGGAGCACATATGGCTGACCGCCGTCAGCGCCGTGAGGAGTGCGGATGGTCGGAGGCGGCGCCTGTCCCAGGTGAGGAAACGCTGGCAAGATATCCGGTGCTGGACGCGGAGGATCGCACGGGTCCTGCTGGGGGACTCACCTGAGAGCCATAAGACCCGCGGGCGCCGCCGACTGAGCCACATCCACAAGCGTGTGCTGCCGGTGGTCTTTCCAGACTTGGAGAGGCGCTTACAGGAGATGCAGCAGCAGGAAGGGGGTAGGTACATGTGTGTTTGTTGTGTTTCACCAGCATTTGTAAGTGCACTGTTCCATGGATACACTGCCAGGGTTTAATGGTGCTGTGCAGATCCTGTTACCCACAGTATTGCAGTGCGCTCCTGCCTCCCTTCCCCTCCTTGCAATGTGTTCTCTGGTCTGTGTGTAGTCACTCCGTCACAAGGTTATGTAGCCTGGCACCTTCTCCAAGTGTACTATGCCTGCAGCATCATGTGTGGGGGTGGTGTGTAACAGGTTTTGGGACCTTGCCTGTGCCCTGTCCAGTTCTGGACTTGTGGGTTCCATGTCAGTTGGCACTAATGCTGAGTCCAGACATGGGAGTTAATCTCTCAAGTGCGAGGCCTTCCAGCACGCATGTCCTATGTGGTGGCCTGTGACATGATGTGCATGACTGTGCGGTACGCATGGTGCAGGGATGGTAGCGTGTGTTGCAGTCATTCCCATTCAGGAGCATGGAGTTGTGTGGCCACTACTGTCCCCAGGGGCATCTTTTCCTAGGTATCATGTGTGTAATCCGAAAATGTCGACAATCTCTGTGTCTACAGCATAGGTTGTGCTCTGTGCCATTGACCCCTGGCACCATATATATTGACGTGAAATGTAGTACAAGTGTCCACTGTCCAGCCTGACCTGATTTTCCTTGTTCATACTCACGGTGGCCATTGCCTGTGTGTCTTGTTACGATCATCTGATGATGCCCATTTGTACATGATTATTTGGACAGGCGCACCTTGGGTATTTTGTGTGCAATATTGAATTTTTGCATCCCATGTGTATTTCACCCAGACTAAGAGATGTAAGTGCTTCCTCTGTCTCCATAGAATTGTCTCATGTAGGGGGTGGGTGGTGCGGGCATGGCCTACATGTCAACACCTGACATCTCCTTGCTAGGACTGGCCAGTGTGTGATGTTTGTCTGGACATACACTCAAGGTGCAGTGAGCCAGTCAGGGTGGGCATGTTATCAGTACTACCTATGCTGCATGTGCCTCTAGTTCCTGGATATGGTCCCTGCTCATCCCTATTTCCTGGCACGCTGTGTGGTGCAGATGCAGTGCTGGATTGTCCCCAGGGCCTTGCTCCTCAGTCAAAATTCCATGTCATCTCATTTGCTATTGTGTCATGCTCTCCATAGTTTTTCAGTGGCATGGTGGGTCACACAACTGTGTCTTGCATGCCTTGTTTTGTAGTTGTGACTCTTCTTTTGTTTCAGGCTATGCACTGTAACCTGAGTAGGTTGGACTCATGTGACATATGTATACAGGTGTATGATTAATTTCTGTCTCTTCACCCTGCCCACAGCATCGTCGGGGGACACGGAGGGAGACATGGGCACAGACGGAGCAGAGGGACCGAGCACCAGTGCCAGCGGTGACATCGTGGCTGGCACATCGAGTGGGACTGAGGCGGAGGAGAGTGAAGCCGGGGACCTGTCGAGTCCGAGGATGATCTCTCCGAGTGGGCGGTGGCTGCACCAACATCTGACAGCAGCACTACATCTCGCCCCGCCCCCTCCATTGCCATCAGCCACCTCCCACGTGCTCGTGTCCCTTCCCAGCATGCCCAGTCACCGCATGTCTCCTTCATGCCAGGCACCGCACCCCCTGCCCCTGTCTCCACTGCTGCCGCCAATGCCGAGTCTGTGGACATCCAGCGGCAGTTGCAGATTGGTCAGGCTGCGAACTTGATGTCCTCCATAGCCACAGCCAGGTCCTCAACAACATGGAGGCATACTTGGAGGGCATTCATTCATCGCAGGCTGACCAACGCAACTTGCTGAGGTCCATAGACTCTACACTGACTGCAGCAGTGGGTCTCCTGCAGCGCTACGTCCCACCCCCTACCCCTGCCCCTTCCACACTTCCCACTCCCATGCCTGTCCCACGTACACCCAGACGTCAGTATGCACCCACCACAACAGACACAGGCACCACACCAGCAGGGAAGGTCTGCCGCACACCTCCTGACACGCACACACAGGGTGAAGTAGGCACACCCACTGGGTCGGGGGCAAACGTGTGACACGCAGCCAGAGTGGGAGTCCGCATTCCACCAAATCCACTCCCTCCAAATCCCCTCCCCTCAGCTCTCCTGGCCACATCTCCCCCAAAGACTCCTTCATGGCCGCTCTGTCCCTGAGCCCCACAGTGACACCACCCCACCAGCGGTCAAGGAAGTCCCCGGTCAGGGTGGTTGGGTCCCCCCCCTGTCCACACCCTCCCCCAGTGGTGCTGCAACCCATCCCTCTGACCCCCCCCTCCTTGTGGCCTGTTGTTCCTTCGGGTGCAGGGGAGTCCCTGGAGGACCTTGCTACGCTGTGCAGCGAGCTCCTAGAATCCACCTTTGGCCCTGCCACACCCCCTGTGGTGGAGTCCTCCATCCCTGCACCCACGTCGCCTACCCTTCGCCCTCCTGTCCCTGTGGTGCCTGGTCCTTCCCCCCCACATGATGCCCTCACCCCTGTGGAAGACGATGGAATCTAACTGTGCAGGCAAGCTAGGGGACACGCATCCCACTGTGTCCCCCATCCAGCTGTGACTCATGGACTGCCCGATGGGCTTTGTAAATATTGAACTTTCTACTGACACACTATTTAAGATCATGCTGATTAAAGCCATTTTTGTTTCCTTTGAACACTACTGCTTTTCTGACGTTGCTGTGGGTGGGGCTGCTACGTGATTTTGGGTGGTAATCATGTGTGGGGTGTGTGGGAAATGTAGTAGTGTGCTGGTCATAGGGGGGACCCTGGTATCTGTGTGCCATCACACGGTGTTAGCTAGGTTTCTCTGTTCATGTAAGCAGTTACTGCATGGTGAAATTGTCCCAAGGTGTATTCCTTCCTCTGTGTACCCTGCCATCTTCCCTGCAGGGTGTTCCCAATATGTGGTGCTGAGCTGTGTCTACATCAGCTGGGTGTGTGACGGACTCCTTCAACTTTGCACATGCATGCTGAGCGATGTCTCAACCTGCATCATTCGTGGCATCCTTGGTATTCATTGCACTTGTGTATGTGGACTATTGACATGACTTCATGTGGACATGTTTTCTTTTTGGCGCTATGCATGCGTATACTCCCAGCCTTGCACACATGTGGTACATGTACTGCAGGGTCTTTGTGCACCTGACTGACATTTGTGGGCATGGTATCTGTGGCTACTCCACCCTTTGCGTTCCATGGGCACTGCTGGGAGTGTTAGGCACCCACCCCTCCTGTGTCTGGGCACTGCTGGGAGGACTCTGCACCCACCCCTCCTGTGTCTGGGCACTGCTGGGAGGACTCTGCACCCACCCCTCCTGTCTCTGGGCACTGCTGGGAGTGTTAGGCACCCACCCCTCCTGTGTCTGGGCACTGCTGGGAGTGTTAGGCACCCACCCCTCCTGTCTCTGGGCACTGCTGGGAGTGTTAGGCACACACCCCTCCTGTCTCTGGGCACTGCTGGGAGTGTTAGGCACACACCCCTCCTGTCTCTGGGCACTGCTGGGAGTGTTAGGCACCCACCCCTCCTGTGTCTGGGCACTGCTGGGAGGACTCTGCACCCACCCCTCCTGTGTCTGGGCACTGCTGGGAGGACTCTGCACCCACCCCTCCTGTCTCTGGGCACTGCTGGGAGGACTCTGCACACACCCCTCCTGTGTCTGGGCACTGCTGGGAGGACTCTGCACCCACCCCTCCTGTCTCTGGGCACTGCTGGGAGTGTTAGACACCCACCCCTCCTGTGTCTGGGCACTGCTGGGAGTGTTAGGCACCCACCCCTCCTGTGTCTGGGTACTGCAGGGAGGACTCTGCACACACCCCTCCTGTCTCTGGGCACTGCTGGGCGGACTCTGCACACACCCCTCCTTATTCACAATATGTACGCTTCGAACATACACGGGTGTGGGTTCGCTCCATGCATACGCGGGTGAGGGTACGTGTCGTACTTACACTGTTGGGGTGGGGGGTTCGCTCCATGCATACGCAGATGAGGGTACGGGTCGTACTTACACTGTTGGGGTGGGGGGTTCGCTCCATGCATATGCGGGTGAGGGTATGTGTCGTACTTACACTGTTGGGGTGGGGGTACGCTCCATGCGTACGCGGGTGGGGGTACGTGTCGTACTTACACTGTTGGGGTGGGGGGTACGCTCCATGCGTATGCGGGTGGGGGTACGTGTCGTACTTACACTGCTGGGGTGGGGGGTACGCTCCATGCGTACGCGGGTGGGGGTACGTGTCGTACTTACACTCTTGGGGTGGGGGGTACGCTCCATGCGTACGCGGGTGGGGGTACGTGTCGTACTTACACTGTTGGGGTGGGGGGTACGCTCCATACGTACACGGGTGGGGGTACGTGTCATACTTACACTGTTGGGGTGGGGGGTACGCTCCATACGTACGCGGGTGGGGGTACGTGTCGTACTTACACTGTTGGGGTGGGGGGTACGCTCCATGCGTACGTGGGTGGGGGTACGTGTCGTACTTACACTGTTGGGGTGGGGGGTACGCTCCATACGTACACGGGTGGGGGTACGTGTCGTACTTACACTGTTGGGGTGGGGGGTACGCTCCATGCATACGCGGGTGGGGGTACGGTCCGTACATTGCCATACCCACGCTGTGGAATGTTTGTGCGGGCCGTCCCCAGGCCTTTGCCACGTGGGTACGAGCCGTCCCGCCATTGTTGGGGTGACATAGGTGTGGGCGTGGTACGACTCGTACCCACGCTCTTAAGGCATGGGTACGGGACGTACCTGTATGGTTGTGTTGCCGGTTCGCGTCGTCAAGAACTTCCGTTGTGGCGGTCGCTGGCTTGGCTGGACACGCCCCCACCCCCTCGTAGTGACCAGGGCCTGAGGGTCAGGTATGTCCAGGGCATGTGTGCTGTGTGACTTTGGTGTGGGTTTTGTGGCCTGCCCTGGTCCTGCCACCCCCCCTTTCCCCCCTCCCTTTGTTGTTCTGACCTTCTGCGGCGTCTGCGTCCGAACCTGTAGAGGAGGTCGACTGCTATGAGGGCCGGGATGACACGTAGGTTCGGGTCCATGTCTGTCCGTCGCGTACAGGTACTCCTTGTTCGCGTCGTCCTGTCTGTCCGTCGCATACGGGTCCTCCTTGTTCGCGTCGTCCTGATTTCCCGGCAGTTTTTGGCAGCCGGAAAATATTCACCGTGCGGGATGACGTCGGTGCGAATCGTAATTCCTGGTTCGTGAATGGCATGCTGCGTGCGTCCCGACGTCACGTCGGCGCTTTCCCGGATCGCATTTGTACGTTTATTTTCGTCGGTCGGGGTTTTGTACGATTCGTACGGGAAAGGTGTTTCCGTACGAATCGTAATTCCATGTTTGTATATTTTGACGACCGGGTACGCGTCAGACGGGGAATATGCTCCGTCCGACGGTTCGTACCCGGTTTTTACCGGATCGTAATCGGCACCTAGGTGCGTGTATGGTCGGAAGAAGGCGTGGTTGGTCTAGAGAGGTTGTGATCATCCACCAACTTGTGAGTTTGTGACAATTCTAAATCTCCTCTCTAGCTCTTTGCTACTCCGGAAATGATTGGTAATTTGTTCCAAAATATGTGGAAGTAAATCGCCTTTCATACTCAATATTTAAGGGAATACCTGCAAACTTTTCCATTGGGATTTTTTTTTCTATTCAGAAGAAAACAAAGAAAATGAAAAAGTCTGTTTTTGCAGAGAAGGCTTACTTTCCATATGCAGAATTTTTCAGCATGTCTAGCTCTGAACTGGGGACGTACCAACATAGTATTCGCAATAGTATGGCTGAAAACCTATGACTGAATCAGCTTTCCATTGGTGTGACTGAGAATGTTTGTTATTTCCGAAGACTTCTAAATCTACATCTGTGGACAAGAGTATGTGTAAGTTTACGAGTATTCCTTGTGAATTTATTTTTTTTCCTCATTGCCCAGGTTAACAACAGATGATAATCTGTACTCCGGGGTCTCCCTAGATGTAGCACCATCTGGAGATCTTTTGTTCTTAGACCTAGGGTGGATCTCTCTATGCCTTGCTTCCTGCACTCCAACCATAGGTAGCTTGATTTCTCACGACCGTCTATGGAGCCACCACCGGAGAAATCAAGCAATATGGTTTGAAGGCCTAATCATTGGACTATTATATGAAAGATCGTTCACAGTTCTCATAGGGGAGCCAGAACTTGTTTTTCCTATATTTACATGCCCTATCTAACCGAATAATATATTTTATTGAAGACAACCATTCTGTTTTATTTGGAGGGGTGGCCTTTACCCAGTTTTTACATATTTCTCTACGGGCAAGGAATATTAGACAAAATGTCAATTTTTTTGTATTTTTTGGCAAGGATTCATGATCTTCCGGGATCCCAAAGAAAACAAGAGTTGTGTTTACCTGGAGCATCTCTCCAAGTATTAGGAATACTGTATTACTCATGTACAGCCAGAACCCTTGAATCACGGGCATTCCAAGAGCATTCCACATTTAGGACATCTTGGCGTAACGCCTTTCCCCAATTTTAATAATTTGTACGGCGTCCAATAGACCCTGTGGAGACAAATGAGGTGGTTCCGCCTTAAATTAGCGGCACCGTGGAGCATAACATGTCGCTAGATACTTGCCATAAGTCTTTCATCTGCTCTCCTGGCAAGTTCTTTTCCCACAGTGTTGCTGATAGATTGAAGTCTCCATCTGATATCTCCACTTACAGCCAATACCAGTTTGGCACCTCGTTTTTTCCGTATTACGTCGCTTGTCATGTGAGCTTCCAGTTCATTAGAAAGACCCACACCAAGACCATCAGTGAGGCTCCAGCTTTTTATTTGAAGGTATTTGAATCTTGACAGTCGACAGTTATCTAACTCTTGACCTCCTCCCAAGAGAACAAGACTCCATTTCCCATCAGTTGTCCCCAAGTTGTTATTCCTGCTTCTTTTAACGTAAGGGCCAGACAGTCCTTGGACCACTCCGGAGATCCAGGAGAGTCCCAAATAGGAGCCATTCCACTATAGTAATTAGGTTTTAGTTCTTCCCTGATTTTATGCCATATTGTTGCAAAGCCCTCGAGGGTCTTAAGATGCACCTTTTTAAAGTATCGTGCGTATCCATATTTGTATATAAAACCATGCTCTCCCACTTTCACATCATAAAGTATTGCTCTAAACATTTTTCAGATTTCAGAGCTATCTGGTGTACTGAATAGTAGGGGTGGGCGGAATATGCGTAGTCGTGCTACGCAAAGCTCCGCGAAACAGTAAAAAATCTTGGCGAGCACGCAGAGTTCTGCGAACATGCGGAATTGCTTGTTCCGCCCGTTCGTGATGCTTTTTTCCTGTTCGAGAATGCTGTTTGCGTGCTGGGGGGGAATATCTTGTGAACACGCATTTTGAAAGTGCGAACAAGCAAAATTTCGCGAAGCCGCAGATCGCGGAATTTTTGGTAACTCCGCGTTCGCCACGAATGTGAAATTACCCAAATTCCGTGAGTGGAATGGAATTTACTGCCCAGGCCTACTGAATCGACATTTCTCTCTTTTTAGTAGGAAGACCCAGGCATAGTGAGATAGGTCAGGCAATCTTAGGCTCCCTGTATTGTACTGCCGTCTTAACTTTTTCCATGATATTCTTACACCTTTTGAGGCCCAGAAAAAACTGGTAATTTTTGACTGGACCTTTTTAAGCCACTCTTCCTTAAAGGCCATGGGATTATTCTGAAATAAAAAAGTAAGCTTTGGGAGGAATGACATCTTTACAAGGTTAAGTCTTCCATAAATAGACAGAGGAAGATGAGACCAGCTAAGTAAAAGTTTCCCCACTTCCTTATTGATCTTCTGAAAGTTGGTTTCCGGGATTTGTTCTCTTTTCTGGAGAATTTCAATACCTTAGAAGTCTCATTTCCTCTTTGACACAGCTCAGTTGTGCATTGATATTCCAGGTCATTACGGCCATTTTACTTTTATTTATCTCATATCCTGAGATCCGCCCAAACCGTGCTGCCAGATCGTAAACTGCCGTTAATGCAAGAATGAGATCCGAAGTATATATCACCAAATCGTCAGCATATAATCCCACTTTTTTCTCCCAGCCACAAATTTTAAAAGGTATTATGTTATCATGTTTTCTTATTTTCTCCACTAAGGGTTCAATGTATACATTGAAAAGCCGGGGGAATAATGGACACCCTTGCCTCGTCCCCCTATAGATGTTAAAAGCTTTTCATATGTTCCATTTACAAATATTTTGGCTGTGGGATTTTTATATAAAAGTTTTATCGCCCTGCAGAAATTCTCCCCTAGGTTAGATAGCCTTAAGATTGCTTGCAGGTAAGTCCAGTTTACCCGATCAAAAGCCTTGGTTGCGTCCACTGTGATGGCCGCTAGTGGTATTTTATATGTGGATGCTATATCTATAGCTCCAATTAAATTATAGGTTAGATCTTTAACTCCCCTACCCCGCAGCAAGCCCTTCTGATCTTCACGAAGGAGCACTCCCACTACCCCATTAAGCCTATCTGCTTTTCGTAAAGATCTTATAATCAGAGTTAAGCAACAAGATAGGCCTATAGGACTCACAACAATCTGGCAGTTTATCTGGTTTGAGTATCAAGGTGACGATGGCTTCATTCCAAGAGGGGGGATCTCTCTGCCACTTTAAAAAACCTCTGACAACAGCCTGGCCATAACCGGGGCTAGATATTTCCCTAACTTTTTATATATCTCAACAAGGTGGCCATCTGTGTCTGCTGCCTTACTCGTTTTCCCTGCTTTGATGGTGTTTACGATTTCCTCTTCTGTTATTGGACTGTTGATTGCTTCCTTTTGGGGTTCAGAAACGTTTACAAGGGACTTCTTGGCCTAGCCATTCTTCCACCTCCCCTCCCCTCGTAATTAGATCTTCTGAGTACACTTCCCCAAAATACTTTAATAGAGCTTCCTCTGTATTATCCTTTGTTCTAATTGGACAGCCTGCCTGTCCATATTTTAATTCTTTTATAAAACTTTTTGCCTGGTCACTTTTTCGTTTCCACACAAGTAGCTTGCCACAACCTTCTCCATAATTAAAGTGGGCTAATTTGCTTACTTGCCATCTTGTTTGTAATCTTCCTTCCACTACCCCAGTGGGTCCATTTTAAACGCCTGAATAGATGTTTGTCCCAACTCAGGTTCTATCTTGTTTCCTTGTAGCTGTTGTTCAAGCCTCTGAATCTTGTTTTCAATATTCGCTATCTCTTTCTTTGTTGCTTGTTTTTGTAGGGTTGGAGTGCTGTTATTTTCCCCCTTAAGAAGGCTTTATAGGCATCCCAAACTATCCCATTTGGTGCACTATCTAGATTGTTCTTGAAGAACTCTTGAGATTCGAGCCCTAGTTTATCTACCATTTCTTCATCAGACAATATTGTACGATCTATAGTCCACCTCCTTTGTATTGCAATGTTTGGAGGGATCAAAAGTATGGTTATGGCCGAGTGATCTGACATGTGTGATCCCACATGATTGGCATCTTTAACCTGATCTTTTATACTTTGATTAACTAGAAATAGATCTAATCTTGATTGGTGCTCATATTTTTTAATATTAAAAAGTAAAACTCTTTAGGGATCCCTTCCTTTCTTTCCAAATATCACACCAGCCTAGATTCTTTATTGAGTTTATTATCAAAGATCGTGATTTATTATGTACAATACCTCTGCTTTTAGTCGAATGATCTCAACTACTGTCAAAAAACACATTGAAGTCTCCTGCTATTATAACAGGGTCAGGGAAATCTAAAAGTTCAGTGAGTAGATTACCAAATGGGATACGTTCATCAAGGTTAGGGCCATAATATCTAACCACAGTATACAATTGATTATAGCACCTCACCTTGGCAATCACCCATCTATCAGCCTTGTCCACTCTACTTTCCTCTATTGTTATCTGAGGATTAATTTTAAGACGGATCGCCACCCCTCTTATGGTGAGTTGTTGATCAGTACATACCACTTTCTGTAGCCATCTTCTGGATTTCAAATCCTCACTTATTTCTTTACTAGTTAAATGAGTCTCTTAAAGGATTATAATTTGAGCCAGGCATCTTTTAAATACTGCAAAATCTTTTCCCTTCTATGTCTCACCCTAAGCCCATTAAAGTTCCACAATAAAGATTCTATCTGTACCATCTGACTAGTAGTCATTTTTTATTTCTAAACCTCGTTATTCCATTAAAACCTGAGTTCCAGCTTATTTGTTGAGGACTATTTTTTGGGGTATTTTTTCCACTGCTCCCCCACCTGTGCACTAAATGGAAAATCCTCCTCTTTTTTCTTCATGGCTTAAACTTGAGTTGGCCCTCCGAATTTTGGAGACCAATTACCAAACTTGAAACTTCATTTCACCCAATCAATTTGTCTATGACTTTAAACAAATCTCTTATTTAAATCCTAAAATCTGAACCAAAGCAGCCAGAAAAAGCACTGTGTCACCCATTCATCACCAAAATGAGGAGGCAAGACCATAGGAGGATGAAAAGTAAGTAAGAGAGCGAGTTCTCCCTTCCCTATCTCACACCGGCCCCTGATAGTAATTTAAGAAATTCTTCTGCTTCCTCTATTCTGCGAAACTTCTGCTTCCTGTTGTTATGCATTACCCGCAGGCTGGCAGGGAATTTTAACTGTGCCGGCGCACCCAATTTTCTAAAGGGCTCAATCAGATTGCCAAATTCCCACTGCTTATTGGCCGTGATTTGAGAGACATCGGATCTAATTTCAAAGTTAATTACATCTACTGTTAATATTTTCTGTTTTAATGCTTTGGTAAGAATTTCTTCCTTGATTTTGTAGGTATGGAAATTTAGATTTTCCTTGGTTTAGTTTTGTTCATGTTCAGTCTAAATGGATCTCTGTGGACTCTCTGTATATACTTATTTAAATCCTATTCTGTACAATCCATATGTACTCCTACCTTAATCAGTCATGACACAAGTACCTTTATATCCTCCCCCTCTGTCCCTTCTGGATTTTTTAAGATACAAAGGTTACTTCTTCTTTGGTTGTTCTCCAATGACTCTATCTTCTCCTTCAGTAACACCTCATTCCTCATTAGGAGTTGGATCTCTTTCGTATTGGCCTCTGACTGAAGTGTTAAGTCTTTTACTGAGGTTTCCAACCGTGAAGTCCTAACAGCTATATCAGCCAGCTTCTTTTCTAAACTATCACATTCCATTCGAATCTCTTTTTGGTTAGATTCCGATATTTTGAATCGGTTTCTAACCTTAGTAGTTAATAGTTGAATTAGATCAGTGACTAACTGAGGCTGTGATTGAGATTGAGGTTGATGTTGGGTTTCCTGCACTTATGTTAGGCTTGTTCTTCCCCGTCCTTAAGAAATGCTGGTAAGTCTTCACAAGATATTGGCTGTGACTGAGACTGAGACTGAGAAGAATGTGACTCCATATTTCGAAGGAGAAAAGACACCTCAGTCCATGCTTGGTCTTTTTCTTTTCCCTTTGGGAGATCTATTTCCTGGGGCTCAGAGATGTTTGCCAGCACCTGAAATTTGTTTGGACTTATAATATCTTGGCCTTCCAGCAGCCTATTTCCACCATATACCAGAGCAGGATTCTTTAACAACAGCGTCTTAGGTACTACTTTAAAAAAAGTCCTCAATGAAGGTGTAATTTTTAGGATTGCTACTTGTGTCTCTCCTCTTTTTATCCTCGACCTCCTCTTTTTTGGGGTCACCCACTCTCCTATATCTGTACCAACTTGCTTTAAGGGAACAGGTTCTTTTACCTTACTATTCGTCTGAGTTTTGCTTTGCGTGCCCCTCATACAATTTTTTGCCCCCTCACTTCTTAATTGGTAGCTGCCCTTCTGAGCACTCTTCTCTGCTGTCCCTTCCACCCTTTCTAGCAGTTGGGATTCCACTATGTCCGATTGATCAACCCCTTTTTTATCAAAAGGAACACTTTGTTTCTTTCTTGGTAGAATTGAATGGCCCCTACTGTTATCGCCTGTATTGCAATTTCCTGCCACCTTTCTCCCAGCACCTTCTCTCACATCACCCCTTCCTTCAGCATTATTCTGACCTGTACTTCGTGGTGCACACCGAAGTTTCCTTCCAGCCTCCAAATTCTCCAAGAGCCACTGTCCTGTGTGCAATGTGATATTTCCTCGCCTGCCTGCCTTGTGTGAGCTCCCTTCACACAGGAAGTCTCCCGCGCTTGTGCTGTTTCTACCAAACAACCGTGGCTGAAGTGCTGAGACACTGCCCTCTGGCCCCTGCCGAGCTCCCGAGCCACTTGATCCCAGCAGGAGTCCCGGTCTGGCAACCCAGCAGACTCCACCGAGTCCGGTAGCCCGCCCAGGCCCCTCCACACCACTAGCCAACCAGCCATAAACATCGGGAACGCTGAGAACGCTGAGAACACCGAGCAAAAACCACGAGGTAAAGATCAACCTCGTCAATTATATTTTCCTGCAGGGCAAGAAACCGGCTTTCTGCAGTATTGTACACTACGTGCACGCATTATCGTTCCATCGTATCTATCCATTTTAACTCCGTTATTTTATGTGGGCATTATATCTTCCGTTCGGTCTCCAAGCTTCGGGGGCCTCAGCGACTGCGTCATAGGCGGCCACCATGTTTTCCCGGAACCTGATCAGGCATTCCTTGTGAATCTTGTCCTTGAGCTCAGTTAACAAGTGGGGATGATGAGATATCCAGAGGAGAATCAGGACCTAGCATGCAGTGGGTTCCTTAAAGCCACAACATAAGGACTTTGGGCATATATCCCCCCAAAAGATGCTCTGACATTTTTAAAATGCAGGGATGCACCGTATTCACAAGAATATGGTGCAGCTCTGTGTTTCCCCTAGCGCTGGCTCAAAAAAAGCTGCCTAGAGCCATTGCAGACACTCTGCTAGTATGTTACTGTAGGGACAATTGTTTATGTGCAGGAAGGGACACCTTCCTGTACATGAACAATCAATAATGGCAATTTGCTCTTATATGGGTGCTGAAGAATGCAGCACACATGGAAAGAGCAAAAAACAAGGAGAAATTAATAATTGCTCCTCATATCACCATTCTAACACCTGGTATTCAATGGAATTGTTTTTTTTGCGCTGCCTCAGCCTTGCAAATCTGGCGCAGTGTCAAAAAGCAATGGGTGTTGTGGTGGAACGCCCACAGCAACACCCATTGCTCACCCCTTTGCTGCACAGGACTGCGGAAGAAAATTGTATATTTACAAGGTGGTTTTAAGCCACGTTAAGTGGCTTAGCACCATTTTGTAAATATGGAAAGAGGCGCTATGCCACCGGAGCATCAAAACAAGTGATGCTCCAGTGGCGATAGGGGCATGTAAATAAGTCAGAAGTCGTTCTGATTGGTTTTTTATGCATAGCGATAAATAAATGTGTGCAAAAGTGCTCTTTACCTGACCCTAAAGGTGTAGATTTTCCATCTGCAGTTTGTATGCATACATGTGGAAATTTTGCAATTCTCATAGGTTTTAGAATGTATTATTTGAAATTTTTTAAGTCCCAAGAAATGTGCCAAAGTACCTTAGAAGGTAATTTGGGGTAAGCCATCGGTAACACCTGCTACCACGTCTTTATCTTTGAATCCTGGTGCATCTCTTGTGCTCCCTGGGGTCCAGGGTCAGGAGCCTTGAAAGCATCTGCAAGAACAGTTAGAACAAAGGCAGCTCCAAGTGCCACGCATCTCATGTTAGATTAACACATTCTAGTCATTTTCTCGCATCCCCTCAGGAACTTGAAATTGTCACACACTTGTCAGGGCCAAACAGGGTGAAGAGTCATCCTACCCCCCACCAGAAGTTGTAAAAATTGAAAAATAAAATGCTAAAAACAAAGTTTTATTATCATTTTATATTTCTTCTCTGAGCCAAGTCTTAGGGCTGGGCCATACTCACCCAGCACTACAGCAAGTACAGAAGGGGATTGGTGAGAAATGCTGTCATTGTGCGTGTCATTGGCCGGCTGTCTCAGGACAGCCAATTCAACATGCGCACTGACATCTCTCCATCCCGAGCTGCACTGCCAGGTGGAGATAACAGCAGGCATCGATTCCTAATCTCCGATGTAGCAGAAAACCAGCCCTCTCAGGCTAATCCACATGCTTCTATCACCAGAATGAAAGAAGCTCTGGCATTGGCCGTAGGGGAGTCTGGAAGACTCAGCACAAGCACTCAGCAGAAGAGCGACAGTCAGGTAAGTTCTTTATCTGGTTTTCTTAGTCCCCCACACTGCCCACCTCTTTCACATGATACCAGCTGCTACTGGTGAAGCAATTAATTTAAGCACAGTGCACGACCTGCCTTGTAGCAGCAATAGGTCTGCTCCAGTTTTGTCAGCTGTAGAAAAAGTGTGCCGGGCTGAGTTAATAGACAATCTGTAATAAGCAAGGTGAAACGTTGTTGAAGGGTAGAAGAAGTCTTCTTTATTTCAAGATCATCCATCAAAGCGTCCCAGCCACAGGAGGTTAATCCACAACTGTCGCTTACAGAACACTCTAGCTAAACACCATTCCACCTTCTACATTCTAGATCCCACACCAATGAAAGGGACAAATATATAAATTAAGTACAGCATCAAGAACATTGGATGCAGGATTACCACACACCTTCCCCCGCACAAAATAAAAAACAAAAAAAAAAACAAGCTAGTCACAGATATAATCCTGGAACTTGGAAGGAACAGAACAAGTGCGAGAACTCCTACGCAGAGGAGATGCATGCTGGACTGGGTAAGACTGGTGAGTAGAAGACTCAGTAGGAGCAACATAACGTACAGGAGCAATTCTATAGAGGTTCCAAATACGCCCATCATCAAGTCTCACGGTATTTTTAAATAATTTAACAACCTTATGCGGAATGGAGAACTTACTACCTCCACTCTTTTGCGGAGACCTAACCCGTACACAGTCCCCAACATTGACTAACGTACGAGCAACAGCATGTCTAACATCAAAATTCGCCTTCATCTTCCTAGACTTGGAGTCTTGACGAATCCTCCACTGAGGATCTTCAGGAATACCAACATCAGAACCATAACCTCTCATCCAAGATTGAAATAATTGAGTGTTAGGAGCACGCCCTCTAAACAAATCAAAAGGAACCTTTTCTGTTGTGGAATGAGGAGTTAAGCGATATGCTAGAACTTTTTCTTGAATAGCATTTCTCCAGTCACGCCCTAGTTCTTTAGCAGACTGTATAGCTTCCTTCAACACACGGTTGAATCTTTCAACCATCCCGTTACATTCAGGATGATAGAGAGAGCATTTTCTATGAACAATACCCCTCTTGCACAGAAAGTCTTCCATCTCCTTTGAGACAAGTTGTACTCCATTGTCACTTAACAAAGTTTCAGGGAGACCTTCTCTGCAAAATGCCTCCTCTAAGAACCTTATAACATCTCTGGTTTCAGAGCTCTGAGTGACTTTGACATCTGGCCATCTAGAGTACATATCAACAAGGACTAAAACAAAAAACTGACCAGAGTTGGAATGAATTGGTCCCAGGAGATCTAAAGCAACATCTTGCCAACACCTAGAGGGAGGATCGCGAATAATCATAGGTTGCGTCCTAGTATTGCAAACTTTGTCCGACAACCTACATTCCGAACAATCCCTAACTAGCCGTTCCACAGCAATATCAACCCCCGGCCACCAGAAGTGCACCCGAACCCGCTCTTTAGTTTTTGAAATACCCTGGTGGCCATTGTGTGCAAGACGAACAATCTTCTCTTGCAAAGAACTAGGTGGAACTAAACGA